>NC_140494.1:58843420-59443420 GCF_964271855.1 Acomys minous
GGGGGGTGATGACAAATGGGAGGTTGCTTTGTTAGAGGAGGAGGGCTGGCGATTGCGGGGGTGGGGGGGTGGGGTGGGGGGGCAGGGTGGAGGAAGCCACAGAAGGCTGAGACAGACAGAGAGCCTGGAGGAGGAAGAGGAGGGTCTAGAGAAGAGGACAGGCTGCTGCTGAGAGAGTGGTTAGGGGGCAAATGTACGGAAGCTAAAGGACCACTGGCGACCTTGGCTTGGGCAGATACCTGACCTAAGTGGGCTGAGGAGTAAATAGGAGATGAGGAAGCAGATGGTAGGCAACTTGGACAAAGCTGGTTTCAGCAAGGGGGACAGAGAATGAGAGAAGAGATGGGAAAAATACAGGACCCACCGGGGAGATCTTACAGCGCGGGTGTTAACCGGTGGGTTTGGGCAGGTGATGTAAGAGAAGAGCGAATAAGCGGAGCAGCAGAGGGGTGACCATACATAGCTGGTGCCATGGTTATTTGGACGTGTATCTTCTTCCTCACAAAAGGGAGCTCAGAACGTGGAGCTGATGCTTGTGCGTGCCCATCTGAAAAAGTGATGCTTGGAGGAGAAGGGTGGACTCAGTGGCATTTGTGCAGCTACTTTAAGATACTTTTTTTTTTTTTTGTCTCACAGTGCAAAAGCCCAGCTGAAAGTCTTGACAACTCTGGGAAGACAGCTTTACATTATGCAGGTACGACGTTCATTCTCTTATTCGTCCTTTTCCACTGGAAGAAGCTGTCCAATTGTCATTTAACTGTACTCTTCCTGGGGTTGCTATCTGTAGTTCCCTGACGCTCCCATTTTACTCAGTTTGTACGTCGCACACAGACTCAAGGAGTGCACCTACAATTAGTTTCCTGCTGTGCAACCAGTTACCATGGTTAATACATTCAAGACAGGCTAAGAGTACAGCTCAGCGATGAAAGGCTTCGGCTTTAAGCTCCAATACCAAACACACGTGCATATGTATGCGTATATATGCACATAGATTTTTAAACCAACTTAAATTTTCTTCTTAGAGAGTAATGAGCACTTGTGGGTTTTGGGGACTGGAAGATGCTGGGGTTTGTTTTGTTTTGCTATTTGGGGATCATGGTTGAACGTTGATTGTATCTGTAAATATTTGGCTTTCCTGTCTGTCACAGCTTCAAGTGACAGATATTGATGTTGAAGTCCCCGGAGCGAATAAATATATACTTAATTTTATTTCTAGTTGTAGAAAAGCCAAGCCCTGTGGTCAGCTAAATCAAAAGCTTGCCTCCAGGTAACTGGGAGTCCATGGCTGTAGCTTTGGTGAATGCTGGAATTAAGCAGCGTTTTTAAACACCTGTTACAGCACAGCCTTTCCTACACCTTTTCTCTTCAGTGCTGTCTGCCTGATAGGCAGAAAAGTGAGCTCTCCCTGGTCATCTGGGTTGTTTGTGACTGACTGTGGTGTTTTTCCTTCCTCAGCGGCACAGGGATACCTTCAAGCCGTGCAGGTCCTCTGTGAGCACAAGAGCCCCGTAAACCTTAAAGACTTGGTGTGTACAGGTGGACACTAAGGGAAACGGGGTTGCGGGTTGCTACCAAGACTTTAAAGACCTTAGTAGTTGGCAAAATTCTACCAATTTTCAACCAGAATTTTTTTCCTGCAAAATGGCGTATATGTTAATCCTTATGAATCTCTAAATCATTAATAATGTTGCAGGGTATGTTTCTTAAGTGCATACATTTTATAAGTATATATCTGTGTTCTACCATTAGCCCAAATATGAATAAGACTTTGTTTCTTGACTTATAAAAATGGAAAATTTGTGTGTGTGTGTGTGTGTGTGTGTGTGTTGTTGTTGTTGTTGTTGTTGTTGTTGCTGTGACAGAGTGCCCAACTACAGCAACTTAGGAAAGGAGGGCTTCCTTTTGCCTCACAGGTCAGGCCAGCCTGGCAGGCAGGTCACAGCTGTGAGAACCTGAGGGAGCTAGTTACACTGCAGCCATAGTTGGGAATAAAAGTGAGACTAACACTATTTCCCAACTTGCTTCCTTTTTGTTCCATTCTAGTTTAGAAAGCCCCTCACACAAATGCCCATGCATTTGTCCCCAAAGTCATTCTAAATCTTCTCCCGCTGATGATCAGTGTAAAGCATCAGGGATTTCTAATTAGCAATCCTATTGTTTTCTTTTGATTTGTGGGTGTCATCTTGCATGATTCCTAGAACTTTCCCAACTCTGAAGAGAACTTTTAGTCTGTTTAAACCTCACTGGCCTACTGTGAGGATGAATTTGCGTGCCTGTGCTGTGTGGTTCAGTGTTCCATGGCATACTACAGCATGAGAATTGGCATGCGCACACTTTCCCTTCATCAAGCAAATACATTTGCTCTTTCTGAGCCTCGGGGCAGGTTAAACAACTCTATTCCCTCGACTCCTGTGTACTCCAAGCCTGAAACTTGTTAAGCCATGGTAGGTGTCACACGTGTCTGAAATATACACATTACAAAGTCTCTCATACGAAAAAAACATACACAAACGAACTTCATAGGTAGCCTTGAGTCCTAGTCCCAAGGTACCTACATTTATAGTCCCAAATACCTATATTCTAAAATCTGGAATACTTCTACCATTGATTCTAGATTTTGTTTGTTTGGTTGGTTGGTTTTAGATTATATATATATATATATTATATATTATATATATATTATATTATTCCAAACACTTATATATAAGTGTTTCATTTGCATATATGTATGTGCACCACCACGTGTGTGCCTGGTCCCTGCAGAGGTCAGAGGGCCTCAGATCCCAGGAACTGGGGTTATAGATGGTTGGTTGTGAGGTGCTACAATTGTATCCGAGTACTCGGGAAAAGCATTAAAGAACCATCTCTCCAGCCCCAATAATTTTATTTTTAAAGTTTACATTTAAAATGTTGCATGGCTTATCCATTGGAGGAGTGCAGCACTCTTGAGGTTAGGTGACATAATGAGCAAGTCGGTTCTCTGTCCTATATGTGCCTGCAGGGGCTGGAGCACAGGTCTTTGGCAAGAGCAGCATATGCTCTTAACTGCTGAGCCATTTCTCCAGCCTCTACTCACTTTCAGCTCAACACACTTAGTGTGTATACTACTGTCTTACATTTCCAGGCAGAGCCAGTGATAGCTAATGGAGCAGGCAACCAAAACATCAGGGACTTCCAGAGAAAAGACAGCTAAAGTCAGTGACACTGCATAAAGTTCTGCTTGGTGCGATGGTGTATGACATTATGTATTGCACTTACGCTTAGTGTGACGGCGGCCCTAAGGGGGCGTAGAGTATCGCGGTGGGTGACAGAGGAGACAGCACAAGAAGTCAGGAGAGAAACGTGGAAAGGACAAGGGTTTTGCAGTCCTGGTCTTTGGGACTGGAGTTACCATCTGGAGTTTCTCTCCTAGGATGGGAACATACCCCTGCTTGTCGCAGTACAAAGTGGCCACAGCGAGGTCTGTCACTTTCTCCTGGATCATGGAGCAGATGTCAACTCCAGAGACAAAAATGGAAGGTACCACAAGTCTAGGCAGAAATCATAACTTCGGTGATACACATTTTTAAAAAAATGTTATAAAGTGGTTTCCTTTTTAACTTTCTACTTTGCTGATCACTAAGAATCTGTTATGACTTTTTAAAAATTCCCCAGACCTTCACTGGGAGAATTTCTAGCTTAATCTACAGCAAAACTAATTGAATATTGAATTGAGTAAGCTATTTCCCATGATTTTGCATCTTAAACAAAATAAATATGTTGGATGCATTTAAAAATCATTTTAAAGGCAGGCTTGGGCAGAAGGCAGAGGCAGGTGAATCTCTGAGTTCAAGACCAGCTTGGTCTACAAAGCAAACTTCAGGACAACCCGGGCTACAGAGGGAAACCCTGTCTTGAAACAACAGTGAAATAATAATAATAATTTTAATAGTGTAAGTTATTTAAAGTACTAGAGGTGAAAGAATCCAGCCTGTGAAATAAGCATGGCATTTGTACCAGTCACAGGGTTTCTCTCACTGTACAGCAAGTGTGGATGGGCTATGCTAGATATGGTTTCATGTTTTGATTTAGTCTAAAGTTTTAAAAATGCCACTTTATTTCCATCTTGACAGTATCCCACTTAGTTCTCAGAGGACTGGAAGTTTAATTTCATTAAATCCTCCTTTCCTTGTTTTTAAGATAGATGAGTCCCAGGAAAGTGTTTTTACTTGGTTATTACTAAACTAATGTCACATTTTTTTTTTATCTCTAGAACTGCTCTCATGCTGGCTTGTGAAACTGGCAGCTCTAACATTGTGGAAGCCTTAATTAAAAAGGGTGCAGACCTGAACCTTGTAGATTCTCTTGGACACAATGCCTTATATTATTCCAAACTCTCAGAAAATGCAGGAATTCAAAGCCTTCTATTATCCAAAATCTCTCAGGATGCTGGTATGTGAAAGAAAATAGCCAATGTTGTTTTAAATTTATCCACTCATTCCCCCGAAAGGATAAAAGAATTTGTGCAGTATGATAAGTTTTATTATTCTTCTAAACATATGCTTGAAAAAAAATGAAGTGATAAATGTTGTGTATGGGGTGTGTGTGTGTGTGTGTGTGTGTGTGTGTGTGTGTGTGTGTGTGTGTGTCCATCCACCCAACATTTGTAAAAGATATGAGTCGTTATGGTTCTTATAGTTTTTTTTTCTTTCACTTTTTCTCTTTAGATTTAAAGACCCAAACAAAACCAAAGCAGGTATTTATCCCGGGGGCAAGGGTCTTTTTTAAAAATAAGATTTGCTTGTGACAATATGAACATGTTGAAAATAAACATGGTGGTTCATTAGGACAGCAATTAAAAACTGGTTGAAAATACTTAAGGCTTGGCCTAATTTGGAGTAAATGATTCATTGTTACATGGTGGCAAATATTTAACAATTTTATTATGTTGTTTTAAAAGTCTGTATTTCATACTTAACTGCCATTTATTTGTTAATTTAATAAAGTACATTGTTATAGACTGATGTGAAAATATTCAATGTGGTTAAATCTTAAAACTAAATGAAAATATTGTAAATATATCCTGTGGGTAATTATATATATATATATATATATATATATATATATATATATGTGTGTGTGTGTGTGTGTGTGTGTGTGTGTGTGTGTATACATATATATACATACACACACACATATATATAACCATGAAATTGTTAAGGTATTTGTGAAAAATAAGAGACCCAGCCTTTTAATTTTAATTGCAGTTTTTAAAACTGTCATCGTTGTTACACAGAATAGCGATGGAGACATTTGCTTATTGGGAGTTTTTCCTAAAAGCACGCTGGCTCTCTGTGTATGTCTGGCTCTTTTGTATATTTATACACCAAGGTTTTTAAGACATAGAAAGTGGACACTTAATACTGAATTTATTATGTGCTAACTGTTACTTATCAGGAACCTTTGCATATAAGGCTCTCCTCTCCCCCTCATTTTTTAAAAAGTGGTGGAGATGCAGTGGGGTGGTGAACGGAAGCCACACAGAAGTGCATAACACTCTGCGT
Source organism: Acomys minous (assembly GCF_964271855.1). Taxonomy (NCBI): domain Eukaryota; kingdom Metazoa; phylum Chordata; class Mammalia; order Rodentia; family Muridae; genus Acomys; species Acomys minous. Next base: position 58,848,964 of record NC_140494.1, read on the forward strand.
TAAGAGAGAAAGCTGGCTCTGAATGCATTCTGGGTTCTAAATTATGATAGGCATGCCTTCCTCCTTTCCAGTTCTGCATATCACCTTAATCCAGTTGTCTTTTTTTTTTTTTTAATCTTCTTGCCATGAAAGCATGGGTTGCTGGAAGGAAATGTAGCACATGCATGTCCCTTGTGTTCTGTGGGCAGTGTGTTTCAGGACTTGACGAAGTTAGGAATGCGTAACTACCAGGTTGTTCTCGTGTGTTTGCTGCAGCTCCTTGCTCAGACTTTACTAACATAACTAACCCACCTCCATTCTTTGGACTGTGATAACTTTCAGCATGATCAAGTCTCTAAAATAAGCTCAGAAAGAAGTGGAACTCCAAAAAAACGCAAAGCTCCACCACCTCCTATCAGTCCTACCCAGGTAAAAGCGAAAGCGGACGAACTGTAGATAAAACCAGAAGCCGTCGTTCTGTGTCTAGGTTCAAGGGGATGGTGTTGTAATACTGGCCCCTCAGCGCACGTTCTAAATCTTTGTTAGTAGTTTTTCCATTTCAAGCCGTGGGGGCTGGGTATGTAGCGTGATAATAGAGCACCTGCCAAGTGGATGAGTCCCTGGGTTGGATCTCCAGAAGAATACATCACACACACACACACACACACACACACACACACACACACACACACACACTCAGAGAGAGAGGAGAGAGACAGAAGAGACAGAGAGAGAGAGAAGAGACAGAGACAGGAGAGAGAGAGGAGAGGGAGAGAGAGGGAGAGACAGAGAGGAGAGAGAGGAAATGACAATGGCAGTTATTAAACTGGAATGTTGTAGGTTTTATCTATCTCCTAATTATAATTTCACAGTGTACTTTTTTGAAGCCTCAAGGAAATTCCTGTAAATCTTATGACCAAGCTCCTTCCCCAAGATAATCTCAGATGGTGTTAGTTCCTCTTATTAACAGCTCTAGCAGAGTGCAGAGGGCATGACTAGCTAGTGAAGACATAGATGATAATGCATTTTAGTTCTTCAAATGTTGGTATAATATATTTGCCTTTCTTATTACATTTATGATTGGCCAATATTAACAGTGCTTTGTTTCTGAGTTCATAGTAACAACTTCAGGGGAGCAAGAACAAAAAAAAAAAAAAAGGAGAAGAAAGAAAGAAAGAAAGAAAGAAAGAAAGAAAGAAATGTCAAGTAAAAGCAGGTTAGGTTTTATAGAAAAGCATCAGTTATCAAGAAGATAGTCCATGGGCTAGAGAGATGGCTCCAGAGGTTAAGAGCACTGGCCGCTCTTCCAGAGGTCCTGAGTTCAGTTCCCAGCAACCACATGGTGGCTCACAACCATCTATAATAAGATCTGGTGCCCTCTTCTGGTGTGCAGTTGTACATGCAGATGCAACATTGTATACATAATAAATATTTTTTAAAAAGAAGATAGTCCATATTTAAAAGTGGAGAGGACTGTCAAATCTGGTAAGTACTTGTAAATTTGCTGGCATATTCATTAGTAGTGTTCTCAACCCACAATAGAACTTTATAGTACTTTATAACTATACAGAACTTTATAACTAGCTGTTGCTAGTTAGTATAGTGGCGTTACTTAGTTACACTCTCACAGCCTTCAGAAACACTTGAAGTGGCTGAAATGCCTTGAGGATTTTTACCCTGAATTAAATGAAACAATATATGCCTATAGTTAGATTTAACCCTAGGGGTTGTTCAGCACCGAAAAAGACAAGAGTTGGAAGGCCCATCTTTTATTAGTGGATTTCTTTTTCCTTTTCAGTTGAGTGATGTGTCTTCCCCACGATCAATAACTTCTACACCACTTTCGGGAAAGGAAGCAGTATTTTTTGCTGAAGCACCTTTTAAGGTATCCCCTGTCTGTGTTCAAGTTTCTTACTGTGTTTATGATACCTGATGGCCTTGCTTTAATTTATACAATGCTGTGAAAGCCAGATTACACTTTTGAATCACTATTTCATGACATTTCACCAAGAAGAGCTCATTGATTATTTTTCCCAGCATAGATGATAAAAACAAGACTAATAATTTTTAAATAAGAGATTAAATATCATTTGCATAAAATCTTGAGCTCATAGAAGCAGAGAGTAAAATGGTGGTTCCTGAGGTTGAAAAGACTGAGAACTTGAGACGACGTTGAAGTAGAAGGGATTTCAGCATCCATTAGCTAGTTCCGTGATGAGCGTTCACAGTGTGTTTAAGTCTTTAAAACCATGGAGGCCTAGGGAGATGACCCGGTGGATAAAATACTTGCCCAATGAAGAGCTGAGGCTACAGCTTCAGAATTCATGTAAATGGGGTTTCTGTAACATGAGTCAACTGTCCTTTCATTCTTAGGGTGACATGGGAGGTGGAGACAGGGAAATCCCCCCAAACAGAGGAAAAATGGTAAGAGACCCTGTTGCAAACAGAGAGGGAGGCAAGGTGAACACTCAGGTTTGTCATCTGTCCCCTGTACTCGCCCATGGTGCACATGCATCCACATTCACACGCAGTGCATTCACACAGATGTGTAGACACAAAAATGATAATTATTGGAAGGAAGTTTTTGGAACTTTTAACCACAAGAAAATTAATACTTGAATCAATGTTAAATGGCACAATTTAGCCATTCTTCATCATATAAATCAAGACATCACTATGTATACAATAAATATATACAATGCTTATAAATTAAGCTTTAAATTTTTTAATTTATTTACTTTATGTGATGAGTGTTTTGTCTACGTGACTAATGGCACCATGTGCATGCAGTGCCTTCAGAGGCCTGAAGAGGGCATTGGATCCCCTGAGACTAGAGTTACAGACAATTGTGATACAGCATATGGCGCTGGGAATTGAACCCAGGTCCTCTGGTAGATCAGCCACTATTCTTAAGCCCTGAGCCATCACTCCAGCCAAAATTAAAACCCTTAGAAGCTGAAAGTGGTACAAATTACCTTCTTCTGGTTGGTAGCACTCATCTAATTTATTACAGACTATAGATTGTTTATAAAATGGCAGTAATATTCCTTTCAATTCTCTACATGAAATACAGTGTACTATATTGGATGCTAGGATAGAAAAAAAATACATTATTAATAGAGGCAGATGTGGTGGTACACACACCTGAAGTGCCAGGCTAAGGAGGCAGAGGCACAAAGATCAAAAGTCTAATGCTAACCTAGTATGTATAGCAAGTGCTCTGTTTCAAACAAACAAACAAACAAACAAAGCAGAACCTAGGGATTTAGCTCAGTGGTAGAGTGTTTGCCTAACACACAGAAGCCGTAGAGTATGCCCCTGGTGTAATTATAAAAAGACTGCCAGTGAGAAGAGTGCTGTAAAATAAACACTGTTGTCATTTAGTTTAACAGCTAAGATCTCCATTTTGGCAAGCATGCTAGACCACAAAGGTTATCAATACTATCAGAAACTGGGTGGCATCTTATTCTGTAACTGTTTCTAAATTTAAACATTTCCAGGTATAAAGTATATTGCAAAAAAAGCAAAAGAGTCTGGCGTGGTGGTGTGCACACCTTTAATCCCAGTGCCTGGGAAGGCAGGGGCAGGTGGATCTCTGTGAGTTTGAGGCCAGGATGGTCTACAGAGCAAGTCCAGGACAGCCAGGGCTACACAGAGAACCCCTGACTTAAAAAAACAAAAACAAACAAACCCCCACCCCACCCCCAAAGAAAAGGAAAGGAAAGGAAAATGAAGGGTCTGTAGAGACGGCTTCGTGGTTAATGCAGCTCTTGCAGGAGACCTGAGTTCTGTTCCCACCACCCACACCGAGCCTCTCACAGCTGCCTCTACGCCCAGCTCCAGAGGGTGACACCACTGCTGGACTCTTCAGGAACACTTACATAATTAAAAATAGTGCAATTATTACAAAATGGTGCAGAGACAAGAACGTACCAAGAACTAATCCTCCTACCAAGTTGAGTTGACATAATGCAACCAAAACAATAAGAAACGGTTTGCTCATAGCTTTACATTAGTATGAAATTCTTTTGGAAATTTTAGATGGTCCACTAGGCCTTATTTCATTTGGAAAGTATTTTAAAGAGGAGGGGGATATCTCCTTAATACTTGCTTACCTAAGAACCAGTAGGAAGCTGTGCTTTGGATGAAATAAAAATTTATAATGGTTAAAATGAATCCCACCTGCGAGGTTGATTACAAACTTACATCCTCCGACTTAGACTTACTAAAGACAAATTCTGAAACCCATTCCCACACTCTGTCATTTGCTTCACTAGGCGGTATTAACAGCTCTGAACACTTAGACAGGGCAGCATGAGGGCGTCATGGCCCTGTCATTAGTGTCATGATGTCTTCCAATATGTCTGTGGCTCCAAAGAAAAAATGCATTCCAGCCAGTGGTACCATGAATTGTAACTTTCCAGAGTAAGACAGACTCTAATTCCTAAACAATGAAACACTAAACAAGACTTCTTTTTTTTTTTTAATGACAATTATTAAGCTCACACCTTTAATCACAGCACTTAGGAGGCGGAGACAGGCAGATCTCTGTGAGTTCAAGACTAGCCTGGTCCAGGACAGTCAAGACTATACACAGAGAAACGCTGTCTCAAAAACAAAAACAAACAAACAAAGCAAAACAAAAACAAAAACACAAGTATTTAGAATGGCTGAAGTTTAAAAAAGACAAACATTGTTGATGATAAACTATAGTAGAATTAGACCTGTCATATTCTGCAGATGGGGTTGTAAAGTATTAGATATTTTGTATGTTTGACAATTTCTTTACAAGTTAAATATGTGACTACTGTGTGGTCTAGTCCTATCTGTTTACCCAACGAAAGGAAAAAAATGTCTATGCAAAGTTCTATACTTAAATGTCACTGCTTTATTCACACTGCTCATAAGCTGAAAACTGTGTAAATGTATCCGAAATTGAGTGGATCCAGGTAATAAGACATGTCTATGTGAGAGAATATCATTCAATGAAAAGAAGAAATGAGCTGTGTGCTGTGAAAACAGCACCAGAAATAGAAAGCCATGGTTATGAGCAGGAAAAGCTAGACACAGAGATACCCTTGCTGTATACATTCCTTCACAGCCACTTTAGAGAACGACAAAGGGCAGTTCCGGCTGCCTGGGAGCAGAGCAGGCTCTGATGGGCTGTGCTGGGGATGACTGGTGAAAACCTGTGAGTGTCATAGGGTCTCAGTGTGCATGCATTTGTCACAATGTCAAGAACCTGTCAGCTGTCCTTGGAAACAGTTTACAGTGTGAGCTGTATAAAGCCGAAGAAAGAAGGACAGGCCAGCCCTATCTCTCAGAAAGATAAGCACTTGTCAAAAGTAAGCCACTCTTAACACAGACCAGCTTCATGTGTACCTATCACTGTAGCTCATCTAGATAAAACATGGTGATTTCTCACGAGTTGTATGTTTGAAATGAGGGTTTCTTTAAAGCTCTAAGGAGCATTGCCATATATTAACCAATTTCCAGGGACAAACAGTCTTAAGGGAATCAACTATCAGGCCAAGACTGTGGAGATTTGTAGTCCCTTACAAAAATGTTTTCCTCCTTGATATTTTTTTTTAAATTAACAGCAGAAAATTGTAAATGTAAAAAAGGGCATTCTGTTTAATTTATTTTAGCCAGCGTATGATGCAGATAAGTACCATTTTTATTTAACATCATTATGAAAGTGAGCTTTGCTGTCTCAGGTTTTAGTTCAGAAATGAGCTGCTACATAAATATAGTTTAAACTATAACTAAATTGTTTCTGAAGAATGTCTGAGTATATCCCCTGCAGTTTCTGATATTTTCAAAATGCTACTTTTCTGTTAGATTTTCCACCATTTTGCTAGTAGATTAGCACCAGCTCTTCTTTCATCGGCTCAGGGAGGGAAGTCAGTTTGATTCCTTAGTGTAATGGACACTGTGTTTAGGAGTGTTTTTTTAGAAGCCATTTTTGTGCTTCTACACACAGGCTGAGATCAGCTCTATACAAGAAAACAAGGACAGACTGAGCGACAGCACTACAGGTAAGGACAGGAGGGCCGATTTCCTTCCTCACACTATACTTCATTTGTAACCTGTTTACACAGAGAGAGCGGGGGCCAGGCAGTGTAAGCTCGTGAGAACCAGCCATGCCCACCACAAGACTATGAGCAATGCATAGGCTGTGCTTCCTACACTGCAAGGGGCCTTAGTTTCCATGTTAAAGAATTAAACTTGGGTATTAAAAAAAATAAATCTGTTTTCATTTGTCACTCACAGTATCTTCTCCAGTTATGAATGCAGGCAATAAATCACATTAGTAGAGCAGTGGCAATGCCAAGAGGGCTCATAACTTCCTGTCACCTCACTGTTGTAGACATGTTCAAATGCCATTTGTTGTACCTCCCATCAAAAGTACGGCCATTATTGGAGCTGCTTTCAGTCTTAATAGTGTGTTACAAATAAGCTTTCAGAGTGCTATAGCCTGTGTATGTATCATATGCATTTACAGTTTGGGGATGCAGTCCATAGATTTTACAACCCAAGCTCTCAGCTTGCAGCATCACAAGCTTACTGCATCCAAGCAGCAAGTTATGTCACCAAGATAGATGGGATCATGTACCTCCGTTGCTATCACAAGCTACCCACAATGCCATGCATGGGTTCTGGGTATGCTCAGATAAAGAGAGTGCCCGAAAATCAAATGCAGTTACAATGGCTTCACCAAGCCAGGGCTTAGTAAATGGAGTCTTTGAAAAGTCTCACCTGGGATCACAACTCTGAGACTAGCCTGTGCTATGTGGTAAAAACCCTCTCTCAAAAAGGAAAAAAAAAGTCCCTTTTAATGGAGATGCAACTATCTAGACTCACTTTGTCTCAAAGGATATAATATATCTTTAGAATTATGCTTAAATGATTTCAAAGGTCCCCTTTGTCCAATATTTAGTTTCTTAGAGTTATTGTACATTTCATATGTATGTGGATTTATGGACATTAGAAATTAAATTTTCTACTTCCTGTAGAGATCAATTAATGTTGCTGAATAAATGTTACATTGAATACTTTAAAAGAATCCATTATTTAATAGAAGTAATTTAAATTTCAGTTGCCTAGAATTGTTCCTATGCTCTCGATCTGTTAATTCATCTCCCAAGAAAATGACCACCCACCGAGCTTCATGTTAAGGAGACTCAGAAACTGTCGTGTAGTCATCACACAGGATGGCGCCTTAGTGTCAGACACAAGGTTTTCTGTGAAGGAACCCATCACAGAAAGTTTTGCATCCATCCAAACAAAGATTTCCATCTCTGCATTAAATGGCTGTGGGAAAACGTTTTGAGGCACTTAAGAATGTTCCTTGTGTCAGTGAGCACTCGGGAGTCTTCCTGTGTCAGCGAGCACTCGGGAGTCTTCCTGTGTCAGCGAGCACTCGGGAGTCTTCCTGTGTCAGTGAGCACTCGGGAGTCTTCCTCTGTCCATGAGTACTTGGGAGTCTCTCTTGGCTTAGCACTCTGCTCAGTATCCCTTTAATGTTTTGGTATGAAAATTAGTACATTTAAAACATGTGATTTACCAACAGTGGTCATCTTAGGACTAGAAGAGATCACTTCATGCTATGTAAGTCAGTGAGCGCTTCTTAGGAACGTTTGAGTGTGTCCTGAAGGGTCCGTGCATGGACTTCTGTAGATGAGCAGTCAAGTGTGTGTGGGAGTGTCTACAGAACACAGCAGAAACCATGAGCGTGAGGAAAAGGGGAATCTAGGAAGGAGTTTGTAAGTCATGAACCTCAAAAATCCGATGAAACACTTGAACTAAAAGAAATGAGCCCCCAACCCCCATCCCCAGTACACATTAGGAAGGCAGTTCTGGTGGTCCTGTGCAGGCGACGTTTTACTGGGAAGAACAGAGAGTTGGGGCACTGTGACTTGACTGCAGAGTGCCCAAGCAAGGTGTTAAAGCCTGAATAATCAGGGTACGAAATAAACTAGATAAAGAGAGACCTCTAAAATACTCACAGCCGGGACATAGGAGGCACAGAGAGAAAGGGAAAAGACTTGGGCTATGGGAATTGAAGTTAATGGAAACTGCAGCAAAGCGGTGAACTTTCACAGTCTTCCATCCATACAGCCCTGTCTGGGACACATTGGGCTTGCAGTTCCACAGATGAAAACACGGCCCTGGGAAGCTGCTGGTGCCCCACCTGGCTGGGCAGGGGTTGGAGGAATAACACTTGAATTTTCTATTGAATTCTTACGATAGGTTCACATTCTCTTTCTCTTTTCCCAAGGTGCTGACAGCTTATTGGATATAAGTTCTGAAGCTGACCAACAAGAGCTTCTTGTCCTATTGCAAGCAAAAGTTGCTTCCCTCACATTGCACAACAAGGAGTTACAAGATAAATTGCAGGTCGGTAAATAATGGCACTGACACTACTCTGAAAGGTTAAAATATTGGTTTGTTCAAGAGTAGTCAGTTCAAGCCACACAATTTCCTTCTTTTTAAATCTAGTCAGCTTCAAAACTCTTAATGGTTTCATATTATTTGTTCATTAGTCCTATTTCTGAAAATTGCTAAATTATGTATAATTATATATAGTTTGATAAGTATAGCAACAAATAAAAATCTTAAATATGAAATATAGATAAAATTCATTTATATAGGACCGGAGAGATGGCTCAGCGGTTAAGGGCACTTGCTGCTCTTCCAGAGGACCCAGATTCAGTTCCCAGCACCTACAGGGCAGCTCACAACTCCAGTTCCAGCTATGGATTTCTCTATTAACTGTCACACGCCTATAATTAGAAGCATCTCTGATCAAGACTAGGCAGAGCACTAATCTGTGACCATTTGGTAAAACAAACAATAATAGTGGGTTCCCTCCATCTCTGTGGTCTGTGACCTCCTCAGTCATGGGTTCTTGGCATGTTTTGACAGACCAAGTATACGTTCCCTACAGTAGAGGGGCCTCAGACCCAATGAGAAACATCATACCACTGTTGCATCAGGCAGCACATCTTGCCTGGCCGGTCACTGTTGTAGGTCACAGAGTTCACTGATGGGGTAAGATTGTTGATGACTTTTCTTTCCCATCAGCCTACATAGCACCTTCTGGCTGTGAGATGTAGCCAGTAGAGAAGACGTTTACGGCTCAGCTACAACTGGTTTCTCCTTATCTTGTAACCAAAGTAAATCTGGCAACTGAGTCTTACCGTTAAGTTCCTGTGGGCAAACAAGAGTGCTGTCGATCACATGTGTTGTTATAGGGGCCTTAGGGTGTCTACAAGGAAGACTTCATAGAGAAGTATCCCGTACACTTAGCTCTGGGACTTTCCGCTAATAACCCATGGCTTCTGGCAGGAGCATTGCCCATTCATGGAGAGTACCTCTACTCAAACTCACATTTTTTAGATTATAACTTAATATCCTTATAAGATAAATAGTAAGTTTCCATATGGCTGCTCCATGCACCCTTAGTTTGGGTTACCCTTCATCCCTCCTCCCGCCTCCTGGTCCCTATCCACCCACCTCCTTGCTTAGACCTTTACACATGGAAATTTTATCCTTGAAGTTTTTAATGAACATGATACCAGCCATTGATTTAGTAAAACTGGTCTCTAATCATCTTAAGGACCTGATAGAAAATAACTATGCCATGCTTTGGGCAATTGAAATGAGATAAGAAACAAAGGGGAAAGATGAAACAAATTCTAATGTTTTTAAAATGCAGAAATGACCTGTGCAAATAGAACCCTGAAGGGGCTTACACTGTGAGTCTGGCTCTCATGCCAAAGACCATTGTGTTCTCACAATCTAGGAGTGCACGTGCAAAATTATAACACTGCCCTTCCACACCTAAACTTCAGCTTGTCTCTTGCATTCTGGTCGTTTGCACACCTAGCCACTCCTCGGTGTTACTTCCATTTCTGGTTTCTTTCCCAGGCCAAATCGCCCAAGGAGGCTGAAGCTGACCTAAGCTTCGACTCTTTCCATTCCACCCAGACTGACCTGACCTCATCCCAGGGCAAATCTATTGAAGCCCCTTCCTCAGATGCCAAATCATCTCCATCTGCTGAGGACCCAGTGGGGAAGTCCACTGTTGACAGCAGTGTCAGGATCCAGCAGCTACAAGATACCTTGCACGACTTGCAGAAGCGATTGGAGAGCTCGGAAGCAGAGAAGCAACAGCTCCAGGCTGAACTCCAGTCGCAAAGGACAGACCTGTTGTGCTTGAACAACGCAGAGATTTCGGAGAATGGCTCTGACCTCAGTCAGAAACTCAAAGAAACGCAGAGCAAGTATGAGGAGGCCATGAAGGAAGTCCTCAGTGTGCAGAAGCAGATGAAACTGGGTCTCCTCTCCCATGAGAGTGCAGATGGCTATTCCCATCCCCGAGAGGCGAGGGTCACGGATGAGGAAATTGATGCCCTAAAGCAAGACCTGCAGAATGCACTGGAGGAGAGTGAGAGGAATAAAGAGAGGGTGAGAGAGTTAGAAGCAAGTCTTGCGGAGAAGGAAAAGGCTGGGGCGACCAAGCCACCTACAGAAGAATGCGAGGAGAGGAAAAGCTCCCACTGCTCCATTATTGAGAATATGAATAAGGAGAAGGCGTTTTTGTTTGAGAAATACCAGCAGGCCCAAGAAGAAATCATGAAACTGAAGGATACACTAAAGAGTCAGACGCCACCAGAAGCCCCTGACGATGCTGGGGACATGAAAGAGGCCATGAACAGGATGATAGACGAACTCAACAAACAGGTGAACGAGCTGTCACAGCTGTACAAAGAAGCCCAGGCGGAGCTGGAGGATTACAGGAAGAGGAAATCTCTAGAAGATGCCACCGAATACGTTCATAAAGCTGAACACGAGAGGCTGATGCACGTGACAAACCTGTCCAGGGCCAAGGCAGAAGAAGCACTGTCGGAGATGAAGTCTCAGTATTCCAAAGTGTTGAACGAGTTGACTCAGCTCAAACAGCTGGTGGACGCTCACAAAGAGAACTCCGTGTCCATCACAGAACATTTACAAGTGATAACGACGCTGCGCACAACGGCCAAAGAGATGGAAGAAAAAATAAGCAGCCTCAAAGAGCGCCTTGCAAGCAAGGAGGCGGAAGTCGCAAGGCTGGAAAAAAAATTCCTGGAGGAGAAAGCGGCCATGACCGATGCAATGGTCCCCAAGTCTGCCTATGAAAAGCTCCAGGCATCCTTAGAGAGCGAAGTGAACGTGTTAGCAACAAAATTAAAGGATTCGGTAAAAGAGAAAGAGAAAGCCCATTCGGAGGTTGCCCAGGTTCGAAGTGAGGTCTCACAGGTGAAAAGGGAAAAGGAAAGCATCCAGATGCTCTTGAAATCCAAAGAGCAGGAAATATCTGAACTTCTGCAAAAATGCCAGCGAGCCCAGGAAGAACTTGCCGGGATGAAAAGATGTTCGGAAACCACCTCGAAACTGGAAGAGGATAAAGACGAGAAGGTTGGAGAAAATTCCTTGCTATTGGGTTTCTAGCACTAAGTCTTAATAAGGCCCTTCAGATTTTGCTGTACTAAACATTTACAGAATATGTTGGTAGCAACCTTTGTGACTATTCAGAGGCTCTGTGCATGTCTGTTCCTGTCACCAAAACCACTTTCATAGCCTGAAGAGCCAAAGTACACTTGTAATACTAGCACTTGTGAGGCCAAGGCAGGGTTTGCAAGTTGAAAGCTACCCCAGGTTACATAGTAACTCTGTCTTTTAAATACTTCAAAATGTATATAGGATATTTTTAAAGATCCAGAAATCCAGCAGTGCATAAGCACTCAGACACACAAATTAGAAACAGTAATAATTTAGCACAAGCTTTGCTAGTGTCTTAGTCAGGGTTGCTGTTGCTGTAATAAAACACCATGACCAAACCCACTTGGGGAGGGAAGGGTTTCTTTGCCTTAAATATCCATATCACTGGTCGGCATTGAAGGAAATCAGGTCAGGAACTCAAGCAGGGCTGGGACTGGGGCTGAGGGCAGGAGCTGATGCAGAGGCCACAGAGGGGTACTGCTTACTGGCTTGTTCCCCATGGCTTGCTTAGCCTGCTTGTATATAAATCCCAGAACTTCCAGTCCAGAGATGGTACCACCCATAATGGGCTGAGCCCTCCCCCATCAAACACTAAGCAAATTTCTGGCTCCCCACACTTTTCACTCTGTGAAAATGGGGATCAGAAAAAAAGTATTTGTAGTGACTCAGGTGGTGGGGAGAGGGTCACACTTCCTGTACTCTGGACCCCTAATACTAGCTGTGCTGGCTAGTTTTATGTCAACTTGATAGAGCTAGAGTCATCAGAGAGGAAGGAGCCTCTCTGTCTGTAAGACCGGACTGTGGGCAAGCCTGTAGGGCATTTCAATGTGATTCTGGATATGGTATAAAGGAGAGAAGGAAGCAAAAAGAAGGGCATTCAGGATGATTCTGTGCCTGAATTTTCTGTGTGTTCTCACTTCCTTATACTCTCAATGGCATTAGAGCCCTATTTATCTTAACTAGGGACTGGTGGGGTGACACGAGATGTTGTTTTCACTTTAAGGCAAGATGTCCAGAGGTGTTGGGGCTCCTCAGACTTACTGATTGTCCACCTCACTAAGTAGCAATGCCCATATTGACAGGGCATGAGGGATGCTTAGAGCTTTAAGATGCTGTGTAGGAGTTAAGTCTAGGAGTTAAGGCTATAAGTACTTGACTTTGTAGATGATAATCACTTCTGGATTCAAAGAGAGCTGAAGTTCTCTGTGTCACAGGACAGATGTCTCCAAATAATGTATTTGAGCCTTGTTCCTGTTTAGATTTTTATTGCACCACTTAATTTTAAAGAGAGGAACATTGGTGTTGTAGCCTTTCTTACCCTCATGCACTTAAAACACAATAGGCTTTATCCGAATGGCTCAGGTGCCAAGGTCCTTACTGATTGTGAGAATTTGTTATGCTTTAGTTTATGGACTTCCTTTAAAGGATAGAACAGGAATTAGACCAGAGACTCAAAGAAATGACTGATGTCGGAGGTATAGAAATATCCAGAATATTGCTTCTGCAGACACATCGCAGGCACATTACTCACCTACTAATTGAATTCTTCTCCTCCAACCTCAGATAAATGAGATGTCCAAGGAAGTCCTGAAACTGAAGGAGGCCCTGAACAGCCTCTCGCAGCTCTCCTACTCCACAAGTTCATCCAAGAGGCAGACCCAGCAGCTGGAAGTGCTGCAGCAGCAGGTCAAACAGCTGCAGAACCAGCTGGCTGTGAGTAGGCTTCTGTTCTCAGCCTGAGGTCGGTCGGGTGGAGGCTGAGCGAGTTTCGTACCAACTTAGCTGGCTGCGGTGAAAACAGTCCAGTGAGTCGAGGAGTCAGAGCTTGTTGATGAGAACAAGTGAGGGGAACAGTAGCTATATCTGTCACTGGGAAGGGAAAATCAGGGTAGCGAGAGGCTCCTGGTATTCCCTCATCCACTCCCTTGTCACTGTTTTTCTGTGATGGTCACTCCTCAGCTCTGGCAGTGATGAGAGCATCTTGTTAGAGGGTAATGCTTGTTGTATATATAATATTCAAAGATGCTTGTTGGTTTTCCTGCTTATTTTACTACTCCCAGGAAGGCATATTCTCTCATATTTTAGTTCTCTATGGCTATTCCAAAAAACTACAAACTTGTTTTTAGACACAATCACTCTAGAGACTAGAACTCTGAAAATCAGATTTACTAGACTACCATCAAGGCCACTCCTTCCTGAGGCTGAAGGGGAGCATCCTTCCACTTGGGCTACCAGTATGTAGATGCCTCCCTCCTCCTGCCTTCTAGGGCTCGTAATACCTTGCCTGCCTTCAGAGCACATCACTTCATCTTCTGCTTTCACCCTCTTCCTTCCTCTTCATGCCTGTGACTTTCTTCCACTCTCTTAGGACACTGGCAATGACATCTGAAGTCTACTGGGATTATCCATAGTAATCTCTCCCTCTCTGTCTCTAAGTCCTTAATGGCATCTGCAGGATCCCTTTTGCCATTAAAGATGTGTCACTTAGATGGCCCTCTTAACCTCGGCAATAGCTTTTCCAAGGGAGCAGAAGGGTGGGATCTGGATGAAATGGGAGGGCAAGCTATGAAGCTGATGTAGATCTGAGAGGCTGGGTACTAGGTGAACCCCTCACTTGGATATTAAAGGCAGCCAAGTGATGAGAGAAGGAGGAATGGAGAGTCAGCTGTTGGTGACGAGCTGTGTGGAGCCAGATGTGGTAGACCATGCTTGTCATCCAAGCACTCAGCAGGCTCAGGCAGGGGAGTCACTGTGAAACTGAAGCCAGCCTGGGATACATAGTGAGTCCCAGGCCAGCCTGGGCTACATGGGAAGACTCTTGTCTCAAAACATTCTTGCACCATAGGCATCAAAGCTTCAGAGGTGGTAATAGGAAAGCTAGCTCAGATTCTGACCCTGGTGGCGATGGAGAATGGGTATTGATGAGCATTTGTAGATTGTTTTTTTCTCCCCCCACCCCCACTCCCACCCCCACCCAACCCCCAACAGGGTCTCCCTGTATAGTCCTGGCCTCAAAACACTGAGATCTAGCTGCTGCCTCTGCCTGGGATTAAAGGCATGCACTACCACCACCCATCTCATTTGTAGATTTTTTTTTGTAGATTTTTTTTAAGTAATCCATATTTGATGGTTTTGATTTTTCTAATAAAGAGAAAGGACTCATTCTTTTAGAATGAGGAGAGTTGGGAGGTGGGTGAAGACCGTAGGAGTAGTCACCGGGGGAGCCGTAGTTCCAACTCAACATGGAGCAATGGATGTACTTACTTCAGTGGTAGTGAAGAACCACGGGGACTGTTCCTCATTTCTGTTCTTGTTCAACTAACTAAATAGCTAAATTGCTTGGGGACTACACATAATTATCTATATAAAATATCCCCTATTCATTTTAATAGATAGCTTTTATTTTTAACTAAAAGAACAGTTGTCATTGTAATGTTGCAAATTAAAAAAAAAAACTCTTAAAATCTCTATAATGAAGTTTGCCCATAACTACTCAATAACAGCCTTTCATCTGTTTGTTTTCTCACAACATTCATTTACAATGGATCTCTCTCTCTCTCTCTCTCTCTCTCTCTCTCTCTCTCTCTCTCTCTCTCTCTCTCTCTCTCCCTCTCCCTCTCTGTCTGTCTCTGTCTGTCTCTGTGTGTGTGTGTCCATCCAAATTCATACTGTAATAAGTGCTTTGTCCATAACTATTCTTCTAACGTTGACATACCAAAATAACTAGAATAGTGACAAGTATTTAGAGACACAAGCCAGTGAGTTTAACAAATATAGAAGCAGGTGTGTAGTATGTAAGTGACAGCATTTCATTACTTTTTTTTCTTTAAAGAACCCCACCCTCCAAACCTCGTTAATAATATCAAGTTGTCTCCTTCTAGGAATGTAAGAAACAACACCAGGAGGTCATATCGGTTTACAGAATGCACCTTCTGTATGCTGTACAGGTAAGGTGACAGCAATGACATCCTAAAGCAATATGGCAGCCTAGCCAAGCAATGTGGCACACGCCCCTCATCCCAGAAATCGGGAGGTAAAGGCAGGATGACTGGGAGTTCAGTGACATCCTCTGCCACATCGTGTGTTTGAGACCAGCCTGGGTTACATGCAGCGCTGTCTCAAATAATAATCATGACAATAATAATGAGGCAGCAAATGTTGCCCAAAGTACCCTCATCAGACAAGCAGAATGCCTTTTGCTATGTCTCAGATTTTGTGTCAACAGCCTGTGCCTTGCCTACTGGCGGTAGATTCATTATTTGTTGAGAGGGAATATTGTTATGAAAGATGAATCTGCCTTTCCCTCTCAAGAAGACCCAGGCTTTACTCATCAGTGATGCCAGTATCCTCAGGTCCTTCAGCACTGCCTTGTTGTTGTGTTCTACTTCTAGCTGCCTGTGCTCACATTTACAACTAAGACCCCAGATGTTGGTACGCTCAGCCACCCACCAGAGGAAAAGGAGGGGCTCCTTCTTGACTCCTCATGGAAGTGGGAAGGGGACAGCACTGACATTCTGCTGAGCCTAGGGGAGTCAGTCGCGGCCATCTTGTTCCCCAGGGGAAGAGGTGCTGGGACGTGCAGAACGTGAATGAAATTCTAACGCATGCCTTCTGTGTGAATCTCCTAGGGCCAAATGGATGAAGATGTCCAGAAAGTCCTGAAGCAAATCCTCACCATGTGTAAAAACCAGTCTCAGAAGAAGTAAAACGGAGTCCTTGGCAGGACGCTGCCCCGTGTTGCCTCTCTTTGTGTTAGATCCGGAGTTGTCGCTGACCACTGCCATCGCTCTTACCCGTGGTGTGCACTGTGACCTAGCATAGCTTCTTTCCCAGTGGCTTCTGGGGGACCAGTCCCAAGAGAAGATGCCCTCCTCAGAACTTTGTAGGTACTTTAGACCAGCAAGAGGTGAAAGGTCCCTGCCATCTCTTCAGAATCTGGAGTTGGGATCAGCCATGCCCAAAATTCTGGTCTACCTTTCATGGCACCTAACCATCCGAGTGGCTTCACTGAGTGATGTGTTACGGCCTCCAAACAGTGACGTGGTCCTCGACTTCTGCCTTTGGGCTGTGCCATTTACCACAGGAGAGCATTATTGCCTTCCATTCCCCAAACAGGATTTAATTTCTAACCAAATTAGAATGACACGCTCAAGTTCCTATGGACTTAAAACTCTAAATCTTTTCCTTCCAGCTGCCTTATATCTCACTGCGCTCCTTACCAGTCTCACAGCTCCATGAGTAACATTAACTATAATACAAAGTTTTACACCAAGAGGAAACTGTCCTTAAAAGCTTTTAAGTAAATCAACATAATTGCAATTTCTCTATGCAAACTTGCCTCCTGCTGTTCTCTACGAAGCTCAGGAAATCCAAATATTTGTATTTCAACAAAGGACAGTAAACTGTGTGTTTACAGCCGAAAGGAATGCCTCATGGTTCTTAACCTCAATTTTTTAAAAGTGTTTTTTTTTCTCTATGATATTTTTATTGGCTTTTAAAGATGTTTTCATAGCTAAACCCCTAAGTAAGTGAGATTAGATTATATTAACAGTATTTTTAGATAACCATACTTAAGACTTCTTAAAAATGTAACTTTTTCCTCAAAGGTTTTCAGCCATAGCAGACAGTAGTTACATATTCCAAACTCAGAATGAGTTTCCCCAGCACCCCTAGGACTTCCTGTAGTCTGCTTCTGACTACAGTAAATCTTTTTTTTTTTCCAGTTGAATTTGTAAACACCAAAACTCTAGCACCCATAAATGACTCCTGGAAGGACTGTTAGTTCCAATCTGTTTCTCCATCTTGAAAGTAAAAGTCCCGACATGGTGACCTGGTGCATAGCAAACGTCTTGGGGGGGGGGGGGAATATGTCTGTTGACCTTACTTTCAGGTTAAAAAATGTTTGACTTGCTTGCAGCTTCTCTTATGGCCCCGATCATGAGGGAGACAAATGGAAGATAGAACTTTTAGTGTGTCACTAAAAGTGGAGGCCCACTCTGACAGGGCCCGTGGACTACAGGGCTGCCGAGCGTCTGAGGGCGCTTGGCTGAACTAGCTATGTTCATCTGTATTAGGTAAAGACCGATGCCAGCAAAACAAAAGTGTCTTTAGGTTGGTGGTGGTGGTACTTTTCTTAGGTTGTCTGATTACGTTAAGCATTTCTCAAAATGCCCCCAAAGAAATGTGAAGGATTTGCCACAGAATTTAAGAAATGACCACCACCTCCCCTTGTACAAACTCCATACAGAAATGCTGCAGAGTGTAAAACTTGAGACATTTTGTAGGATGCCTGACAAAGCGTAGGCTTTTTCTTGTGTCAGGATGCATATTTATTACAAGTATTCTGGTTAAATATTGAAGTTATATGCTGTAGTTTAGCTTTTTTTCTCTTTGTAATTTACAGAAATTATTGCAGAAAATAAACTTGGTTCATTTTGCATTCCTTTTGTTGATGTGTGGTGTATTTGTGAGCAGAACTGTGCTCTCCGATGGTTGGTTTCAGTAGCACTGCAGTGGGATGGTTTTCACGACCTGCTCCATGCTTGGCCAGTGGTACAGTGGCTCTGTCTGCTGTATCACATAAGAATACATCGCCCTGCCTCCGGGCCCCTGGGTGCATCCTGAGCTCCATTCCATTTCAGCCACTTTAGGACAGTTGTTTCGTAGCCTCATAATTCAAAAATGCCTTTCATTTGAACTGCAGGCTTTCTGTGTGGAACTTGACACTGGCTTTTCCTCTACCTCTATTTTTAATTTAAAAATACTTTTTAAAAAGTACACATGCCTTCTTACGCTGCTAATAAGGAGAATTCAATTCTGGGGGGAGTGCTCAGGGGCTGGAGACAGGAAGGTTAGGAGTGCAGGAACACTACACTGGGTTACATAATGAGAGTTCCACTCACTAAAAGCAAACAAAACAAAACAAAACACCGAAACAACAAACACAATAACGTCAAACAAAAGCTCTTATAGGACCAGGTTTTATGTTGAAATCATAAAATATCTACTGGGGAAATGACTGGTGCTGTTGCTTAAGCAGTAGCATTATTTGCCTCCATCATATCGTATAAGAACACTGTTTCCCTCTATTCACAGCTTGAGTCTTCTTCTGTGTCACATGAGCTCCTATGGTGCTTTACACTATCCATGACACTCAACAAGAAAAGCATGGGTGTGATACTCAATTTACTTATTGAACTTTTAATGTTCCCTTCCTCCACCTCCCCCCCCCCCACACCCCAGAAAAGAAAAAAAAAGAGGTAACATGGAAAGGGAACGGGTTATTTCTATTTTAAATTATCAAGTGCATGCTCCCTAAGGGAATAACTGATGTCACTGGAGCCATCCTAGCAACCCAGGATCATTCATGGGGATCAATCCTTGACAGGAGGTGTGCCCTCTGAGATTAGATGCCAGGCTGTTCCTCTAGGGTGGCTTAGTAAGCTAGAGACGGGTCTTTCCCTCCTCGCCCCTAGCCCCTAGCTCACGTCCCCAGAAACCACAGCTATTAAGTGGATGACCCGACCCAGTCTTAAGTAGGAATGCATTTTAACGTGGAGATTCTTTTCAACTACAGGACAATTCATAAGTACTGTGACTTAGTTAACTAGTTCCTCAATGATGAATCTTTTAATCTGTAAAGAGTTTGTGTCTATAAAAATGACGTAAGATTTTTTTCAGGTAATTTTTAATTTGACCATTTGAAAAGAAGTCACTACCCTCCATTATGACTTAGGCAATATGGAGAGCAGAGTACTCGCATCATCGTATGAATGAGAAAGAGTGGTCTCCTCCTTCATAGTAAGTGAATAGAATATTTGTTTTGTGTAAACGGTTAAGGCAGGCTCAGGAGCCGTCAATAACTAAACCCACTCATCCTAAGATAAATGCACCATGCACCGTGGGGGAGAACGCTCCCAGCACATGTTGAAGGACAGCTCTTTGGCACTGTGGCAACTCTGGAATGCTGGGTGCTGGCTGCAGCAGAACCATGACCCAACAATGATTGAGGCAATACTGAGCAAAGTTAAAAAGTACGCTACAAGGCGGAGACAGAGACTCCAGCAGACTCAAGAAGCGGGGGTGTGTGTGGGGGTGGGGTGGGGAGGTGTTTGGCAGCTCAAGGCTGAGAAATGTGGAGCATTATGGGAGGGCATAGGAGCCTGGAGAAATAAAAGAACAAGAGGAACTCTGATGATGGCCGCCACAAACGCATCTTTGAAAGCAGCTTAGAAATACGAACCCATGGAGAGGCTTCCACAAGGGGTTACGGCCCAGCAGATGGGAGTGAATAGGAATGGAGAGATTTCTTCACTTTTATTATAAGCCAGGTGCTAAGAGAAAAAAGAAACTGCAGAGCTAAGAATTTACTGTGCACCAGATTGTAAGCTGATGTGAGGGGAAGAGAAAAGAGCAAGGCACAGTCAGATAGAAGTTAACAGCCAGGGAAGATGGGTTGTAAAGGCCTCCTATGCGTTACCTCCAGTGGTTTTTGGAAGCTGTGCGTTCAAGTCAAGTCAGACACTCTGGCAAGCAGAGTAAGTACTCTCCTCCCAAGAGCTCTATTTAACCTTGAAACCTATATAAATGAGTTATAGACGGGGCAAGGGACAACTGAAATTGCTAATCAGCCGACCTTAAATAGGATTGTCCTACATGCTCCTTGGGAAGGGCCTCATCTAACACCAGGGCTCCTAGAAATTTTTGGTTGCATTTATTTGTTTGTGTTTGAGTATGTGTACAACATATCTGTGTGACTATGTGCCATAGTGTCACATGATTCTGTTCTCCTTTGAGCACACGGGTCCTTAGGATTGAACTCAGGTTGTTGTCAGCCTTGGCACCTTTACCCTTCGAGCTGTATGACGCCAGCGCACCAGGCATCCTTTAAAGCAGAGGAGAGAACAAGACTTAAAGGGAACTTGCAGCGCTCGGCCTCAATGGCTTTGAAGGTAGAGGGAAAGTCTTAAGTGAGCCCTAGAAAACAGATAAGTAGGCTGTCTGCTGCACAGTCTTGCCCATCACCCATTTCAGATTGGGGGACACCAGAATTGTATAGTTTCCATTTAAGCCAAAACTTAAAGTTACAAAAACATGATAAGAAACTCATAATAATGGCTGGAGAGATGGCTCAGAGGTTAAGAGCACCGTCTGCTCTTCCAAAGGCCATGAGTTCAATTCCCAGCAACCACATGGTGGCTCACGACCATATCTAATGAGATCCAGCGCTCCCCTGTGGTGGGCAGGTGCACATGTGGGCAGAATACTGTATAAATAATAAATCTTTATCTATGAAAAAAGAACTATCTGGATCAACACTCTGGTCTCACAGACTCAGCGGTGCTTATGTGGCAGGCTCTGGCGGGGAGGAGGGTGATCAGATGTGTCTCTTGGTAAAGAAGTACTTCCTGGAAGTTGATATCAGAGCATCACCCCCATTCCAAGGCTATCACACTTGGAGTCTAAGAATGTCTCCTAAAGGCGTCAAGATAAAAAATTAAAAAAAAAAAGAAGAAACTCATAATAGACTTAATACATATATACACATATTACATTTTATTAACATTTTCCTCTCACAAGGTTCATCAAACTGGTCCTGTCGCCTTGGAGATATTGAGGCATCACCAAGTAGGTAAAAGGATTCTCTAGAAGGCCCTGTTATTTTCCTCATCCAGTCTCTTGTCTCCAGTTCCTTGTATTACTTTTTGCTGTTTCTTGGCCTCCTTCAGCTTGCTCTGTTTCAGAACCCTGACAGGGAATCCCATTTGCTGTTAATGTATGTGGTAGTTAGGATGAGAAACATTTCCTTAGAGGCTCGGGTATTTGCACACTTATTCCCCGCCTGGCCCTGTTGAGAGCTTGTGGAAATTTTAGGACTGAAGGATTGCTGGAGTAGGTACATCACGGGAGGTGGGCTCATGGTGTGTGTAGCCTGTGCCCACTTCAGCTTTCTAGTTTCCCTGTACTGGCAAAATGCAATCAGCCAGCTTCCTGCTTCTGTCACCTGCTGCCATGCCATCCCCACCAGCATGGACTGTCAGCCAAAATAAGCTCTCCTTAAGTGGTTTTTGGCCATGCTATTTTCTCACAGCTACAAAAAGAAAGACACCGTGCCACAATGTTCTCCTATGTACATCAGTTTGCTCATTTCCTGGAGGCCCCAGTTCAGATGCTGTCTTGTCAGAGAAGCCCTCCTAGACTACATTGTACAAGAGAGAAATCCCCTTTCCACATGACTACAATAAATCCCTCACCTGCCTTCACTTTCATCCTTTTTATTGTATGACAGGAAACTAATTCACTCAGCTGAGTGAATGCTTGAGTGACCTTTTAGTGCTGCCTGCCCTCTAGATGGGGGCTTAGCCAGCTTACAAGAGACCTTTTCACCAGTAATTCCTACAATGTTGCTTTCTACTACCTAAGTCATGTACCTTTTTTTCCTAATTTGCAGAAACACTATTATTCATAGCTGCCATTTATTGGTCATTTCCTATGTTCCAAGAAAACAAAGATTACTTCTCTTGATGTTTAGCTTTGCTTACACTTATGGTCTCAACCTTAATTCTCTCCCCAAAGCCTCATCATTAAAGACTTGGTGTCTAGTCGACGGCATTACTAGGAGGTGGTAGCAACCTTGGGAAATAGGGCCTAGTTCAAAGCAGTGAGTCCCTTGGAGCCTGCCCTTCAAGATATCCTGGGATTCATGGTCATTCTCCCTCCCTCTTTCTTTCTCCCTCCTTTCCCTCTCTGCTCTCTCTACTTCTTAGCTGCCGTAAGGAAAATGTTTCCCCTTGCCAAATGTTCTAGGCCATAAGGCTCTGGCTTTGCCACAGTCCCTAAAACAACTAGGCCATGTAAACATTAGCTGAACCTTTGAAACCAAAATAAATCTTTCCTCCATGTCACCTTCTTTTCTCAGGCATCTTGTCACAGCAACAGAGTGCCACCCAAGACATTCCATTGGTGCTTCAAATACCAGGCATCTATCTGGTACGTGCACACCTATTCAAAAGATGTTTCTGTTGAGGCCCCAGGATGGATCCATAGTCTAGGAAACTTACAAGTAAACACAAAGGTGAGCTGAGCGCCATGAAGAGATTGAAGGACAGCTGTGGAAGCTCAGAGTGCAGTCCCATACGGTGATTTGAATAGCAGAGAGTATTTGAAAGGATCAAGAGGTGTAGCCTTGGAGTAGATGTGACCTTGTTGGAGGAAGTGTGTCACTGGGGGGGGGGTGGGCTTTGAGATTTCAAGGGCCAGGCCCACTATCTCTCTTCTTCCTGCCACCTGAGGATGTGGGTGTAGAACTCTCAGCTCCTTCTCCAACACCATGTCTGCCTGCACACCGCCATGCTTCCTTGCCATGATGACAACAGTCTAACCCTCTGAAAGTTTAAGGCAGCCCCAGTGAAATGCTTTCCTTTATAAGAGTTGCTGAGGTCATGGTGTCCCCTCACAGCAATAGAACAGTGACCGAGAACACTGACCAACTGGCTTGCTTCCTGTTGATGCAATAAACAACACAACCAAAAGTGACTTGGGGAGGAAAGGGTTTGCTTCATCTGACAGCTTACAATCCATCACTGGGAGAACTCCACCAGGGTAGGAAACTGAAGCAGACACCATGGAGGAATGTTGCTTACTGGCTTGCTCCCAAGCTCATGGCCACCAGCTACACTTCTTCTGTAGCCCAGGCCTGCCTGCCCAAGGATGGCACTGCCCATACTTGGTCAGGCCCTCCTACATCAATCAAGTGTTCCACATGCATGCCCCACAGCCCAATATGATGGAAACAATTCCTGAGCTAAAACTGCTTCACAGAACTGGGCTGTGTCAAGCTGACAGCTGAATCTAACTAAGAGAACATCTGATTCTGTCCACGGAGGCAACAACAACAAAAAAAAATTGCCCCAAAATATTTACTTGGATTTTCCTTGTTCTTATATTTCATAGTGTCAGGGGTTGGAATCCTTTGAAAGTAATCATATTAGATTTGAGTCATAAAAGTCTCAAAGAGCTCTCTACATATGTTTTCTTTTCTCTACAAAGTCTCTACATATGCTTGCTTTCTCTCTAATTTTTCCCTTTATTTATCATTTGTTTTGTTTAGTTATTTGAGACAAAGTCTCACAATGTACCCTGGCTAATCTGGTCCTTGCGGTGTGCAGCCCAGACTGTCCTCAGATTTGCTCCAATCCTACTTCTCCAAAGTATGGAGGTTGCTTGCTTGTACTCTGAGACTAAGGGAGAGAATGTGAGTGAACATAGGAGAAGTAGCTATCGTGACTAATGGCATTCTATTCCAGAGCCAGCCAGCAAACATAAGTCATGCATATTACTAATATTTACATTTGAGGGACAGGGTACAGATGGCACAGAACAAAAAAATTATCAGAGGACTTGGAAGGTCAAGACTTTGAGGTGGTCTGACTTTACCTTACACCTTTGCAGATGAGAGGAACTCGCTTCTTTTCTGTTCAAGGCTAATTAAATGGAGACAGAATCACTGTCAGTTTTAGGATGGGAAATTCAATGTAAATTCTAGTACTACACTAATGGCCACAAAGACTGACAAAAAAAAAAAGAGTTTGAAAAAAAAGAATTTCCCCTTTCACAACAATTTTAAAGCTATTTCCTAAAACAAGCACTAAAAACTTTCATTTTGACGGTGCCCTACTTGACTAAATATCATACAACATAAAAATAGATTCTTCCTTTTAATCTCTATGTCAAATATCAGTCTTGGGGGTCACAGAAATCGTCATAGAATCCTAGAACCAGACAGGCTTTAGAGAATGAGAGGTGCGTGTATATTTGTAGTGTAGTCAAGAACACTGGTACCCAGGGATGTGACTTACACCCGGCCACAGAGTCAGGACTGCAACCCTGACATCTTGAAACCAAGTTTATTACCCTGACCATTGTTTCATGCTGAAGGTTCTCTTAGGAATCAGAAGACAGACAGGGTAGGATCTTTCCAAATTGGGGGCTCGGGAGTTTGAGGGTACTGATGTAAACCTTGTGCTTACAGACCATCAGCTTTTATTTATTATGCATGAAAGCAAACTCATTTAAATGCCCCAATCTTGAAAGGCTTTCTTGACATCCTAGTGTCACTTCCACCCCAGTTATATAACAGCAGATGCAAAACGTACAAAAGTCTCTGGTTTTCTTCTTTTTCTACCTAGTCCTTTTTAAAAACAGGACAGACTCCCCTGCTCTGTTGTCAAGGGCCCCCTGCATTGTAGGGTTCATTATATCACTTTCTGGTGGTGCATGCCTTTAATCCCAGCACTCAGGAGGCAGAGGCAGGCAGATCGCTGTGAGTTCGAGGCCAACCTGATCTACAAAGTGAGTCCAGGACAGCCAAGGCTACACAGAGAGACCCTGTCTCCAAACAAACAAACGTATGCTACGGCTAGTGTGCTCTTTAATTTATGTAGTAATACTGTGTGCTCTGTGACCTGTGGGACAACACTGCATGTGATTTAAGGCTATGTGGTGTTTGCCCAAGTGCCTTTCTCCCCGAAATGGTAACCATTTGACCAGTCCTAAATCTTTACTTCCTGTACTGTTTTCTGACTCTAACCTTACCCAGACAGGTAAACACCGACGGTGACCCAGAACACCAGGAGACTGCTCGGGTACAGTGCTTCAGGGAAAAGACTGGACTGGTTAGCCAAGGAATCATTGCTGGCTGAAAACACACACAGACATAGCAGTTTTAAAACCATCAGGCTCCTGAGGCCTGGAGCCCTTCCTTTCTTCGGCGGAATTTACCCTCGCTTCTTTCACGTTCAAGAAGCAATGTCCCTGTGCGACGGGCACCACAGGACCGTTCACAGCAGCGAGGCTGACAGCTACAGAGCTTGCCTTGTGGCCCTGGAACTGCGGGGCCCCGAAGTGCTTTGCGTTGCCAGGGCTCCGGGCGTCCGCTCCAAGGCAGCGTTCCGTCCCCATGGCAACGCATTGTCTCCAGGTCCAGAAGCTGAGCTTCCCTGAGGCGCGGCGACAGAGCCCAGGCCAGGACTCTGACCCGAGGCAGCGGAGGTCTGAACTGCCTAGCCTGGTGAGAGGGCTGAGAAGGCGTTTCCGGGCGAGCCGCTTGAGGCGCTCACCAGCTTCCGGTTCAGGGCGCCAGAACCCAGGCGGGGAAGATGGGTCTAAGCTCCCCAAGCGTCCACATTTAGGATCAATAATAGAAAATCCGCAGAGAAACAGGAAGAGATTTGTCCTAGAGAGCAGCCAAGTGTGGTGTCCTAATCCATGGCCCTATGCAACTGCTGGGGACTCGGTGTGGGACTCCGAATGTCAAAGAAAGAAAGCGAAGTTAGTCCTTCTGCCCATCCCATTTTTTGCACAGTTGGGTGTTCTGGACCCTAGGACAAGGAAAGCTACCGCTGTATTCTTCAAGGAGCGACTTTGATTGTGTTAATGTTCAATAAAGTGTGCATTTAAAAAGTGCGTCTGACAGCCCGGAGGTGGTGGCACACGCCTTTAATCCCAGTTTTGGGGAGGCAGAGGCAGACCGATCTTCGAGTTTGAGGCCAGCCTGGTCTACAGAGTGAGTTCCAAGGCAGCCAAAGCTACACAGAGAAACCCAGACTCGAAAAAAACAACAAAAATGCATTTCAAAGTCATTATCAACCACTCCCCACACCCTCCCACGTTGTTCACTTTGTCAACAGCTAACAGCAGCAGCCTAAGCAGGCACATGAATTTTAGCTGCTTACCTAGAACTTTCTATTACTTAGTGACATGGCTCCTGGAAACGGGAGACTTAACCAAAGTATTTTATGCCATACTGAAAATTGATTACTTTTTGATTCCTCATTCCATTAGCCCTGCCAAACAGTATTTGGATTGAATAGGTCACCATAGTTTGGATGATCCAGGAAATGTGTCTTTTAAGAAATATTTTAAGTTCAATTCCCAGCAACCACATGGTGGCTAATAACCATCTACAATGAGATCTGGTGCCTTCTTCTGGTCTGCAGGCACACATGCAAGCAGAATACTGTATACATAATAAATGTATCTTTTTAAAAAAGAAATATATATTTTAAATATTTAAGTATTTTAAAAAGAACTTTGGAGATGTAATATAGAGTAGAAGTTACAAAAAAGAAACTCTGATAAACACCTTCCATTCCCCTTGGGAGTCTCTAAACATGGGTCTGCATAGTCTGTTTGTAGATTTTATATTTAGCCTGTTTACCTTAAAGTCAGTAGCATCCAGACGAGGGGAAGTAGAACAAGCATCTAAGCCCTTTTCCCCAAAGCTGACATGACATGTGATTCTTGGTAGGAAGATGGAAGCCCAGCCCATCCACATTCCAACTATCAGCAACGACTCTGACACCAACTGGGACTTCTGCTTCCACCTGTGAGTACTGACAGCGCCTTGACATGGTGCCCACTGGCTGGAAAGGGAGGGGCATCCCCTAAGGAGAGCATGGGTGAAAAGCTTCGCACGCCCTTCCAGAGAAGAGAAAGGCCCACCACTATGCTGCATGTTAATATTATGGAATGACATCCCTTGTGTCTACAACTTCTGAAAGATGGCCGATGGTTGGTTTTTCCCGATTTATGGGAATGTTCAAGCTTATAAAAAACAAAGCAACATTACAACAACTTTAGTAAAGCCAGTGAGAAAAACACAACCAAGTTAACACTTAAGGTTTCATGAACTAAAAGAAGCAATGGGTAAAGAAAAGCATCTTTAGGCTCATTTTTACTGTTTGAAATCAAGTGTATGGGGTGTGTGTGCATGGACGAGGGGTGGGTGCCCATGGAAACCAGAGGAGGCCTTGGGTACCCCTGGGAGCCAGAGGAAGCCTTGAGTACCTGTGGGAGCCAGCTGAGGTGTCGGGTACCTGTGGAAGCCAGCTGAGGCATCGGGTACCCTGGTGTTGGAGTTAGAGAGCTGTAAACCACCTGAATGTGAGTTCTGGGAACTGAACCTGTGTCTTCTGGAAGAGCAGTAAGTGCTCTTAACAACTGAGATATCTTTGCATCTTTCCACCCTGATAAGTAATCAGGAGCAAGTTCTGTGTGCAGTGTGCGGTCTGTAGCATCTGTGCTGTAATTATGAATCAAAGAGAGGATGGGCAGTTTGCTCAAAACTGCACAGCCAGTTAGTTACATTTAATACAGGTCGTCCACTGTTAGCCATTGACCCCTTCTCTATACGGAGGTCTCTCACTCTTGGCACTTTCGACATTTTGAGTTAGATAATTCTTCATTTGGGAGGTTTAGAAGCATACCTTGCCTTTACGCACTAGATGCCAGTAGCACTGCCTGGTCTATGACAAACAAAAATATCTTCAGACATTGCCAAGTGTCCCCAGGAGCAGAATCAGCCTTAAGTGGAAACAACTGCTTTGTGCCAGACCATTGTGAAGAGATGCAGCAGAAACCATGGCTATCAGCCACTTGTGTCATTTAAATTTTTATGATAGCCATAATAAAAAGTGAACAGAAATAGGGATGTTTCATTTTAATCCTGTTTTATTTCAGTATATTTAGAACATGGTGTACCACTCCTAAGTATTTTATACTAATTTCCTTATAGTCATAAAAATTCAGCCTGTCTTCACATTTTTGAGGACATCTTAATTCTAACTAGTCATATTTCAGGCTTATAATAGCCACATGAGGCTATTGGAGAGAGATTATGTAATACATCATAAAATATCTTAAGGTTAAATGTTATAGAACTATGAAAATGCTCTCTTAAGAATGTAGAGCTCTGAATCTGGAGAGCCAGAGCATCAGTTAAGAGCACATTCCGTGCTTCCAAAGAACTGGAGTTCAATTCCCGGCACCACGTGGCAGCTAATGGTTGACTAGAACTTCAGTTCCAGGAGATCCAAACCCTCTTCTTGCCTCCACCCATATGCACGAGGTGGACAGACATACATACAGGCAGAAACATGCACAAAATAAAAATAAATAAATCATTTAAAAATGTAGAGTTCATAATGGAGCATCTTGGAAATAATCGGAGTCTTTAAATATATTACCAATCAGAATTCCTATTTATGATTTCAACATATGGAGTGAGCCACAGTCTGTGATGGCTTCCATCAGTTTGCTTATTCTTTTTACTCTCCTTTGAGATATCTCAATTGTCATCTTTTTTTTTAATCTTTTTTTTTTTTTTTTTTTTTTTTTTTTTTTAGCTGAATGTTCAAAACTAACTCAGGGCTTTTTGCTCTCAGGTCACCCATAAAGGCCTCATTGTTCGCTTGTCATTCTTTGAGGTTATTGTTGGAAGACTGCTGCCTTGGTCTCAACATAATCTCACTCAAGGCTTAATTAAAAAGATCAGTGCTTACAATGTTTAATACCCACAACGAGGACGCTCTTTCATGAATTAATGGATTTAACGTCTACACTATGTCTATGGAATAAGCAGCTCAAGCAAAAAAAAAAAAAAAAAAAAAGTTCCTAATGAGTGAAAACTGTTCTTTGCATTAGCTGTTCTGAGCTTGCAGTCTCTTGTCACGGGTTTGCCCACTCCTTGGCATTTTCAAGCATTCTAAAGACTCTTGTTCTTTTTCATACCCTTTCTTGTTCACTATGGAACAAATTGTTTGAATTTACTGTGAACTAGAGAGGTATTAATTTGGGTATGAATGGATTTGAGAAATAATGTGATTCAGACCCGGCCTCAGTGGGATTTACTTCTCAAAGGCCAAGACTCTCAGAGGAAAAAATGCATTGGGGTGGGGGAGAGGGGGGAGACTTGGAGAGAGAGAGAGAGAGAGAGGAATAAATCAGACTATAATGTAAATTGTATTTTAGTAGATAGTTGGAAAAACTTTTGCATCCTCTTTGGAGTGTGTCTTTTCATTCTTAGAGAATTTCATACAATGTATTTTAGTAATATCCAACCCTGTTCCTTACCCACTCAACTTTGTCTTTTTTAAGCAAACAATAAAACACTATCAAGACCAATTCACACTGACTCTTGGGTGTATAGCCTTCCACTGGAGAGACACCCTTAAAGAGAATTACTCCCTTTCTCAGAAGCCATCAGTTGCCAATAGCAACTAGCTATGGTTGAGACTTCAGGCTCATCTCCTCTTTATATAATGTTTGGGAATCTACAGGATTTCACTGACTGACCAACAACTACAAAAGAAGTAGCCCATTCATAGCTCTGGATTTTTTGTTAGCCTGCTGTGTCTAGTAAAAGCATAGTAACCCCATTACAGGGTAACTCCATTTAAATCCATCCTACCACATGGTCCAGCTGTACATCTCTTGGACATATAGGCCCACAGGACTGTATATTGTACTTGAGATACCTGCTCGTCTATGGTCATTGCTGCTCTATTCATAATAGTTGGGATGGAAACGCTTCGATGTCCATTGGCAGATAAGCGGATAATGAAAATATGGCACACTTACACAATGGAATGTTGGTTCTTCAGAAAAGTAAAATTGTGACATCCTCATGAAAACAGATGGAAATGGAAACAGTCTGAGTCAGGTAGCCCAGACCCAGAAAACACAAATGCCGTATGTTTTCTCACGTTTGTGGATGTGAGCTTTAGATCGTCAGTTATGTATGTTTCATTTGTAATATCCGAAGAGGTCAGGAAATTGGTCAGGGGCCACAGAGAAGAGCTTTAGGGCATGGTAGAGGAGGAATATGGGGGATTTAACTAACATAAAGAGAGTTGCAAAAGTCACAGAGACACCCACCGCCATAGAATCTTCTTAAGGAAACTATTATACACATATAAAATGAGTTGAAGTGGAATGTTTCAATCACTGCTTCCGAGAGAGATTTCCGAGCAGATGTCCGGGCTGTGTCTTGAAGGAAGGGCTAGCGTTCAGCAGACAGACAGGAGCGCAGCCTGTCACCTGCCGTCCAGTCACCTCATATCACCAGCCTTTCTCGTGGTTTGCTAACAGCATGCTCATCGGGCATGAAGAAATGCTCCTCCGTCCACGTGACCTGGCATGCCTGCTTGTCTCCGGGTATGCTATTGGGAAGAAGACTCCGAGTGGATTTTATGTAATTTTCAAACTTGGAGTAAAAAAATAACACTTGACATTGATTTTCCTGTTCTACATTCCTCGATTCCCCCTCTTAAAAGAACAGTAAATACACATTACCCAGTAATCAGTGCGAAAGGATAGCTGTTTGAGATGATCTTGCTTTGGAGCCCCTAATGGCCCTCAACTCATAATTATTCTGCTTGAGCCTCCTGGCATTATAGGCATGAGCCACTACACCTGCTTAGGGCAGACAGCTTTATTTTAAAAAGTTTACAGTGGCTCAACTCCTAGAAAGCACTGTGCATAGGAAAATGATTTCTCTGGGAGACATTTCTAACTAATTATCATTGCTGTTAAGATGTCAGAATTCTGTTTACTCCAGATTGACTTGATTCATTTTTCAGGTGATGTTAGGATATGAGGGTCTCTTTTCTCTACGTCAACACTTCCAGTTGCTCCCTTCACTGCCGCTGTCGGCCTTGCAGCCGGAGCTTTTCTATGCTGTATGTAAATGTGTATGTGATGTGTGTGCAGAGAATTCTCAGCTTGGTCCTTTCTTACCACACTGGTTTCTATGTCTAACACAACAGAGGAGCCACTCGCTTCTCACTCTACCCTAGACCCAGCCTGTGATGCTCTCTTGCCAAAAGCTGCTCTCTGTGTGGTTAATTACAAATTACACATGGCCGTTTTTGAGATGGGTCTTACCTTTAGGATCTTCAAGATATCCTAACTCAACACCCTCATGTTTTTAAGATGGAGAAACGAAGTCCTGGATCCAATAGCAGTAACAATAGTGAACATTAAGGGTGCGTGTGCAAAGTGCTGCTCACTGTACAGTGCTGACGTATGGGTATTAGCTCCTTTAGTCTTTCTAACGGCAGTAAGCAGGTGCTCACTCTAGCCCACTTTATAGGGAAGTCCTTTCAATAACAGCCTATTTAAGATTATGTGATTTACAAGCAGAGGAGCTGTGGTTCTAATGCAAAGAGACAGGTTGACCAGATGTTTACTTTGAGCTGCCACATTGCTGCCATACGTGGTAGGTCTTGAGAGCAGTGTGAGTTTACCGTGTGTCTTTATTTAAACTTCTGAGAGAGCAAGTTCATCTCCCCTAGCCTTCTGCTTTGTCTTTTTTGAGGATCCCAACGTATGCTCCTCTTATGCCCACAGGTCACAGCAAACAATAACCCCAGAACAGGAAACAGATGAGATGGAAGAAGACAGCACAGTTCAGGAAGAGGGGGTGACTGTTGACTATATGTCCCTGCCAAAAGAGAAACTAGCTCAGTGCCAGAAGAAAGTCAACCAGTTCATTCAGGAAAATATGGTAAACGAACAAGGTCTTAACTGGGGTTAGGTTGCCACTCAACAGTGCGGACCCGAGATGCAATAGCTTGCCTCAACTCTAGAATGAAGCGCGTGAGACTGTTGTGTGGTGTCATAACTGAGAGAAAATGTATGTGGGGGAGCATAGTGGGAAAGCCAGTCTACCCTCCAGGTCTCCACTTTGCTGTTGGTTCCTCACGGGAGGGTACCTGCTTTTAACTTTCAACCAAGCACTTAACTAAAACCGCACTGTTTACCATATCAGGTGCTGTTTGGTTAGCCTTGCCTGAAAAGTCTCTTAAGCATTACATCAAGGTAAGGAGAGGTCAGGAGAGTGAAGCAGGAGGCCAAGCATGACGGAGTTCAAGCAGGCACTTGGCTGTAGGCAGAATGCCATGGCCACAGTAAAACCAACCAGAAACCAGACGACAAGGGACAGAAAGCAGCAGAGCTGAGTGTCCAGAGGAAGAAAGTACATGCATTTCTAAAGCTGTGTCAAGGGCTTGGGAATCCAGATCTCTGAACAAATATATAAACAAAAGTGTTAAAAAATATAGGATCTTGAGAGAGTAGCACATTGGCTTTCTTTATTAGGACCCAGCCACCAACCTGCTCCCAGATTGTGAGCTGTCAACAGAGAGAGCCATACGCTGACTTCCAACTCATAGGGTTGCACTCTGATTTCTGGCCATTCGCACAAGAGAAGGTGATTCTAAAGTACCTGTGAGGAAAGCAGGGAGAGGGCTCAGGGAAGGCCGAGGAGGCCCATCGAGGCAGACGGTGGTGACACCTCTAATGGCTATCTATAATTCTGCCTCTGCAAACTGTCCAGAGAACTTGCAGTGGAAAACAGCCGCAGCTTGGATCTTCCTCAGTTCACACATGCATTCTGGAAATATCATTTCTGTAAGAAAAAAAGTACCATCTTCCACACAGTGCAAATGTACCTCTTTGCTTCTGTTACTGTGATAAGCACCATGGCTGAAGGCAACTTGGAGAGGAAAGGGTTTCTTTGTTGTGCATTTGCAGGTAAGAGCTTATCACTGAGGGAAGTCAAGGCAAGAACTCAACCAGGGCACAGGCAGCAGCCATGGAGAAAAGATGCTTTCTAGCTTGCTCTCTTTCGTGCCTAGCTAGCTTTCTGCCACAGTGGGGTGGGCCTTCCTACATCAATTAGCAATCAAGAAAATGCCCATAGTCACGCACAAGAGGCCAGTCTGATCTGAGAGGTCCTCACCTGAGAGCCACTCTTCCCAGGTGACTCAAGGTTTGTGTCAAGGTGACAAAGAGGACTAACCAGCGTAGCAAGTAGAGTTTTTAAGGTTTGAAAGTCCTTGGCCAGTTTAGATCGTAGAAATATTCATGTCTTAAGAGCTAAGTCTCATTCAGTCCAATAGTCACAGCCCTGGAGGACAGGATACTACGGTGAGCAACAGTGGAGGGGTGGCCTCTCAAGCCCACACAGGTTGTTTTCTCACCTAGGGCAAGATCCATATAAGAAGTGGAAGGGTGATCCGTTTAGTTAAGGGTCAGCCAGCCCAATTCAGAGCTCCTGGGAGTTTTGGTATTTTGTTTTATATTCAAAATAGAACATGGTGTTTGCTTCAGTTAGCCCACAAGAACTCTCCAAAATTCAGACTGTATATTTCTGAAGTGTTGGGAAATGTCCCTTGCCTGTGGCTTGCATTGTTAGAAGCAGATGAAGTCCTGGGTAAGACAGGAAATGTAGGGGTGAAGAGGAGGAGTCTATGGACCTATATGAAGTGTTACTATATTTTAAATGGGATATAATTAGATAACTCTTAAGAACGTTGGATCATGTGGACATGAACTAATTATTTTCTTATACTATCTCTTTAAGTAGATGGTATAGGCTTCCAATTTTAGGAAAGGAAGCTGGGATCTGGGTGACCTTCCCCAAAGCAACACGTAGCCAGCAAACATCGCACCAGGCTACAAACCCAGCCTTTGATCCCTCAAAGTACTATTTTGTTTCCCCTGAAATTCGATGTCTGTGTTTGTTGATCGCCATCGCCACTGGATGACTATGTGAAGTCACCCGACACAGGCACTTCACCATCTCTAGAACCTTCTGCTGAGCTCTTTCCCTTACTCTTCTTTGTCCTTATTGTAAGAGATGATCTGTCTGTTCACTGGATGCTAAGACTGAACCTCCACTGTGCATAGACCTGTAATGGTGACTGAGAAGGATAAACTTCTCTCTGTCTCTCTTTTGAGACTGTCTCACCCTATAGCTCGGGCTGTCTGGAACTCACTATGTAGACTAGACTTTTTCTCTCTTCTCCTCCTTTGGCTGGCAGAAAGTCCAGCTCTATTCTCTTTCCTGCTCAGTCATTGGCTATTAAGCATCTTTATTGACATATCAGGAAACAACTGGAGAGCAATGTTAACACAACATTGAGACAGATCTCAGAAAGTTTGTGGGCAAAGGGAAAAAAATGACCCTGTACTCTGCCTTTCCATTATAAATTGTATTATGTTTTAGCCCAAAATGCAGATGGGGAAATTTTACTTTTTAATTTATTATTATTTGTGATTTTATGTGTGTATGCACATGTGCATGCATCACAGTGCACATATAGAGACAGAGAACAACCTTGTAGAATCAATTCTCTCTTTCTACTCTTACGTGGGACCCAGGGTTTGAACCTTAGGTCACTAGGCATTTTTAGATAGCAAGTGCCTTTCTCTACTTATCCATCTCACCAGTCGTGAGGAATTTCATTTCAGAGAAGTATTCCAAGTAACATATGGAGGAGCACTGATGGGTATTTAGGAAATTATCCCTTACACTCTTTTATGAATTGAACTATGTATGCGTGTGAGCATGAAACAAGACAAGAAAATATTATCTTCTGATAGAGGATCATACTATACTTATAAAGCAGTTGTGCTTAAATTAAAAATGATAACCTGGGCATGGTTGCACTCAGCTTTCAGGAGGCAGAGGTAAGATGATCATAAGTTTAAGGGCAACCTTTAGCCTTAGTAAGACTTTGTGTCAAAACACAATAAAAATACCCCAAACTTCAAAATATTAGGTTCAAGACACTATTTGATATTAAACAACAACAATAAAAAAACCACTGCTACCATTCGGGGATAGTGATCTTGTGGTTGTTTCTAATCTCACATCTTTTAGAGCTACCCATGAGATATTAGTAGATGAAATAATAAAGATCGTGTCAGTGTAATAGAAGGTGAGGGCAGGGAGGAGTATAGGTTTTAGTAGGATGGACAATGACGGGAAACAGGAAACTGATGAGGCCATGTGATTCACTCTCTATTCGGACTGAAAGTCTTCCATGAAGGGCTAAACGAAGCTCTCTGGCTATTAGATAGAAGACAGAGTATGGAGGACAAGAGCGGCAGCAGTTAGGAGGGTGTACTGTCCAGTCACATAAAAGATGGGGTGGCTGAGAGAAGAGGGGCTCACAGTAGAAATGAGAAGAGCCTGGTGTTAGCATATATGTATAAAGTGGGGCCAACTAGACACAGTGTGATGAGAGAGAATGCCGATGAGAATAGCATGCCACTGCCGTCCACCCTCTAGTGGGCTTGAGCCTGTCTCCCATCCCTATAATGGCCAAGGAGACTAGCATGCCACTGCCACCTGCCCTCTAGAGGGCCCGAGCCTGTCTCCCATCCCTATAATGACTTTCCACTTTTTGCAGAGTACCAAAGCAAACAGGGAGCTGATCCGGAGCTTCATCCTTTCTCGGATTATCTTTGGGAACGAGCACTGGAAGTGTGCGCAGGCGTTAGCCAACCTGGCTTATGGTTACCTGACACTGAGAGGTATTTGCTTTCCCCAGCCAGGCCTTGGTGGGCTAGCCTGTGAGGCCAACTTGAGCCATCCCTCGGGGGCTGGGATGACTGGGAGGGCCCCCTACTTACCTCCATGCCACACCTCGTTAAGTTAGAAAGGGGGGAGTTCATGGGCAAAGGAGACGGTATACTATAGTAATAAAGATGATGGTGGTGGCAATAGTTATTGAGTGTTCACTATGTGCCATGGTAGTAGTTTTTACTCATAAATCCCTTGAAAACTGCTGGGCAGTGGTGGCCCATGCCTTTAATCCCAACACTCGGGAAGCAAAGGCGAGCAGATCTCTGAGGCCACCTGGTCTACTCTGGATGGTTTACAGATTGAGTTCCAGGATAGCAGGGACTACACAGAGAAACCCTGTATAAGTACCCTGTTGTGATGCAGGGGTGCAAGCTGGAATCTATTTGCTAAAACTGGAACCTGAGTAAAAGCTCAGATTGCAGAGCCCTCAGTGAGGGCTCAATAAGTATCCTCCACAGATTGGGGTGTTTCTAGAACAAGGGTGAGTGGGAGCAGAGAAGTGGGTATTCTATATGAAATGCCTTACCCAGAACACTCTAAGCTCTCTGCAGCCCCAGCTGGTGAGAGTCCTTACTGAAAGCCAAGTGCAGCTTTCCTCCTTGTGGTGCTCCTGGCTAGGATATTTACCCAGCAACAGAAAGCAAACGGAATGGCTGCCCACTGAAAGGTAGATCTGCAGTCAGGAGAGCATGAGTGTGGGGTGATCAGTTCAGAGAGGCAAACTGAAGCCACGAGATTGGACAGTTTGATCAGAGAAAAAAAAACTATATATAAAAGGAGGAAGAAAGATGGCAGAGGTCATAAGAGCAGAAAGCAGGAGGGCTGGGAGTACCCAGCAGGAGAGGAGGCAGAACAGAAAATGGAAGGAAGTGCTGTGTCCTGCAAGTTACAGGAGGACACAGGGTGTGGTCTTGTCTCAGCAGTGGCAGTTGGGAATCAGAGGTCAAGAAAGGACAAGGCTGGAGACCTGATGGAGTGGGAACTAGGATCCCTGTTGTGGGTAAGAACTCTGTCTAGGCCCTGGGAAAGCCCCGGTTCACAGTCACTCCCCACAAGACTTTGGCTGGAATTCAGATTTGAGGACATGGGCAGCAGGAAGTGGGAAGATCTGTGTGATCTCAGCGTAAAGCCAGAGCCTGTTTGTTTGTTATCATGAGGGTGGGTGATAACCATGGTCAGGCTGCATGAGAAACTTGTCCCATGTCCCTTTGCATGGTCAACCGCAAACTGACTTGGGGTTTTACCTTTCCAACTCAATTCAAAGCAGTGCCAACAGCCTTTTTCTTTGAAATTCACAATTCTTCCTACTTGAGTGAAAAACTACACTTGGGATAATAAGTTAGAAGAGAAAATTCTGTAAAGGGGAGTGTTTTGTGTTCATTTCTTTGTTTGTTTTCTGGATGGGAGAATCTTCTAGTTAGAAGTACCTAGACTTGAAACTTGAGTCCCTGACAGCTAACCTAGACTTTCTCTAGAATACATTGATTTTGACCTTTCTTTGAGAGTAGCCTTATGCCTCAGATTTCAGTTGTAGTCTTTACCCAGTCTCCCCCTCAGGATTTTTCTAGTGTTTGTCCCCATGGACTAGAACAACAAAGCTTTCAATGTCATAGAGGGATAACAGACTCTCTGAGATTTACTTTTGTGGCCAATACTCCTGTAACTGCTTTTAAAAATGGACAGGTAGACAGAATAAATGAATCATCCTGCTGTGGAGGAGGAGGGAGCATCCATGTGTGTGTTCAGGCCATGTCTGCACATGCACACGGTTTACAGAGTTCGGACCAGCTTTCTTCATTTCCCTTTGTGTCCTTTCCTGCCTTGGAATATGGGTATCAACCCCAAAGGCTGCCTTCTCTCAATAAACAGTCATTTAGTAAGTATTTTGTGAGAATCTTTTTACATACAAAATAACTACCAGCAAGAGCACACAGAAAATCTAATGTACAGACACCCTCAAAGAACTTAGAACACTTTATGTGAAGTAAGCAACCCATAGACGTATGTTGGCAGGCATTTAAGGTCAATGTTCTATAATTAATGTAAATAAAAGCTCTTGGAAAGGTTGAGTGAAGTCACTCCTGGCTGAGGCAGCACGCAGTAGATGGTGTGTATGCATGTGTGAATTCAAGAAAGACTGATGGAAACGAATAGGGTGTGGTCGGCAGAAGAAAGCAAGTTGTGAGAGGTACTACTCCAATGAAAGACCAGGGCAGAGGTGAAGGCTTAAGGGAGTGCTGTGCATCATCCATTCAGACAGCAGGGAATACCCTAGCTAGTCACGATTGGGCCAGGAAGGTGAACTGGAAAGGAGGCTGTGCTGGGCAGATGCCAGCATGGCTTTTAAACATGGGCTGAGAACTTTGGGCTGATGTAGTAGGCAAGTGTGGCTGCTGAAGGTTTTCCAGAGGCGGTGAATACACCAAAGTATTCCTTTAGCAGAACTAATATCACAGTGACAGTTTAATGGAAGCTTTCTAAGTTATGGAATCTAATATTAAGGCGAAATCTAGAATGAATGGGTAAAAAAGTAAGGACTCTGGAATCTGTGAAGAAAAGATGATTTTAAAAGCAAGTCCCACTCCCATGAATCTCTTCTAAGTACTTGCAGTAACATAGAGATAAGGCTATTCTCTGAAGGTTGGTTATGGCACTGAAATATTAGAAACAACAAAGAATTCATCAATGGAGAACAAGAGGGGATATGAGTTATTAAAGAGCATGAAGGACTGCCATCTGCTATCAGGGAAACATCTGAATACATCTTTAGGGAAAAGAGAAGCGCAGCGAAAGACACCAATAGAACTCAGTTCTTCCTCATAAATAAGAGAGGAATAGACAAACTATACAAGAAAGAAAAGAAAAAATACAATAGAGAGTGTGGGTGATGAGAGTAAACCAGATTGGAAATGAGGCTCAATGTTTGCCACTTTATATACCTTTAACTTTTTCTTTAAGATGTTGTGTTATAGATAGCCCCAGCTAGTCTCCAACCTACTAGGTAGTTGAGGATGGAGATGAAGTCCTGATCCTCCCGTCTCCACCTCCCAAGTGCTGGCATGATTTTAGCTTTTCAGTCATAGGAATAAATAATCTATCCTAAAATGATCATTGCACAGAGGGCACAGCCGCCTGTGCTTGACACCCATAGCAGGCATGGAGCTGGAGCAGCAGGAGGGTCAGACACTAGAAGCCAAACCACAGAGCAAGTTCAAGGCCAGCCTGGGTTACATGACACCCTGTCTCCCTACCCACCCAAAAGAAAAGGTGAATTCCCCAAGATGACCTTGACCCCAAAGATGCAGTTTTTTACTGATGAGTAGATCATGAAAGGAGAACTGGAATTATTGTGTAGGAGGGTTTTGTTATTGTTTGTATGCTTTCTAGAGTGGTTCTCACTGTATAGCCCTGACTGGCCTCAGACTCACAGAGATCTGCCTGCCTCTCCCTGGTGGCATTGACAGCATGCACTACCAGGCCTGGCTGGGTGCAGGCTTTGGTGTGTTGATGTTGAGTTGCAGTAGAGAACAAAATGTGTGGGTCAAAAAGGAAAATCCTAAGCATGAGGACACTTGGAGACTAAGACTAGACAGGAGGTGTGGATGTTACAAACATTGAAGATAGTAGGGTTGTAATTACAGGAGTCCATCAAATTTCCAAGATGCAAAGAGAAGAGGAATATGCAGACAGACTTAAAAATGGACATGTTAATGAATGGGAGCAAAGGAGCTTGGGAAAGACTCAGCAAAGAATTGGTTCGAAAGGATCAAGTAGATAAGGGTACCCAAGGCTGCAGCCAGGTGGGGTCTAGAAACTGTGATTTGTGATATATGTGGCAGGACTTTGGAAACCTTAGAACAGTTATTCCTGTGGTCACAGCAGAAGACAGACTCCAGGGACAAGTTCAAGGAACAGGAACCAGTGCTTACACTGTACATTCTCTTGTTTTGGTTTAGTTTGAATGGTTTTGAGACAGGGCTTCATTTTATAGACCAGGCTAGCCTCAAACTCATAATCCTCCTGCCTCAGTGCTGAAATGACAGCTGTGCCACCATCCTATCCTAAATGGACCACATTATATATATATATATATATATATATATATATATATATATATAGAGAGAGAGAGAGAGAGAGAGAGAGAGAGAGAGAGAGAGAGAGAGAGAGAGAAAAGATAGCTAAAATGTAAAAAAAAAAAGACATCTTATTTTCTAAAAGAAAGATACACTAATATTTTAGGCAGAGAGGAGGGAAGAAGTTGGGAAAGAGTATTGGAAGTGTCCTAATTGCTGTGGAGAGACGCTATAACGCAACTCTTATATTAAAGTATTTAATTGGGGCTGGCTTACAGTTTCAGAGGTTTAGTTCATTGCCATCATGGCAGGGAGCTTGGTGACATGCGGGCAGACATGGTGCTAGAGAAGGAGCTGAGAGGTTACATCTGGACCCATGGGCCATAGGAAGAGAGAGACACTGGGACTGGCTTGGGCATTTGAAGTCTAGCTCCAGTGACTCACTTCCTCCAACAAGGCCACACCTCTTCATCCCTCTCAAGTAGTGCCACTCCCTGAGGACCAAGCATTCAAATATATAACACTGTAGGGGCCATTCTTATTCAAATCATCACAGGAAGGATTTTTTAAAAATGGTGTAACTGGATGGGGTGATGCATAACTTGTGGTCCCAACCCTTGGGAGACGGAGGCAAGAGGACCACTAGATCAAAGCCATTTTGGGCTACAGAGTGAAGTCCTGTTCAGTCATCCAAAGGACTAAAGGATGGGATGGGGTCCACGAGGGAGTACAAGTCCTTTGTTAAGCAGAACATGTAGGTGGCTGTTGCTTGATGAGATAAAGGATGCCAGGAGCAGAGCTGCTTCCAGCTGCCCCAGGAGTAGTTCCAAGGAGCTTGATGACACAGCAGCTGAGGCAAGGCAGGCAGAGAACACCAGGGTAGTTTGGCACCAGATGATGCGCTATTGCCAAGTGCGCAGGAGGGAGCACGCGGTATGTGGACAAGCAGTTTCCTGCTATTTTATTTATTATTAATGAGACAGCAAATTAATCAGCTAGCTTGTTGTAATTGGAAACTGTCCAGTTATTCATAGCTCTGTTGTAAGTGCTACAAAACCAGAAAAAGGAAAAGTAATAAGCTCCGTTTTCTCTAATTAGAAAAAGCAAAACAAAACCTGGTACAGACCCAACTGAAGGTGATCTAAAGCAAAGCCAAAGAGCACTCCCACAAATGGCCTAGCCTGCAGGAAGCCTAACTGCAGCTTAAAGTCAGTTTGCATTCGAGAGAGTCTAAACGCAGAACCATGAAAAATTCTCAAACTTAAGACAGATGTGCTACGTTACTCAAGAAGGGAAACTGACTCTGAAAATAATAGTGGTTAATATGCATCCAGACTATTCCAGCACCATCTAATCCTTTCTCATGGCTTAAATTTATCCGTGAGATCAAAATAAGATGGAAGCTGTTTTCATTAGCATCTTTTAGGATGATGAATCTTGAGGCATGCCAGGACTTATTTCTAGGAAATCTGATCCTTGACCTTGGTCCCTTGTTCCACGGTAACTTCTTAAACATAAAGGGTGTCCAAAGGTGGCTGCTTTCAAGTGACAATAGTGATCTCAAAATACTGGGTTTCTCTGAACAGATGTCCTCTAGCCTGAATCACGTCAAGAGAAATCAGAGGCTGGGCATGGTAGCACAAACCCTTAATCCAGCACCTGGTGGGTAGAGGCAGGCAGATCCCTGAGTTCGAGGCCAGCGTGGTCTACAGAGAGAGTCTGAAGAGCAGTTTACACAGAGAAAGCTTGTCTCAAAAAAAAACAGAGGGGGAGGGGGAGGAGAGGGAGAAGAGGGAGGAGAAGGAGGAGAGGGAGAGAGAGGAGAAGGAGAAGGAGAAGGAGGGAGGGAGAGATGGAGGAGAAGAGAGGGGGAGGGAGAGGAGGAGGAAAGAGAAAAACATCAGAAACATCTGACCACACTACCACAAAAATAATTAAGATATGCAGTGGACAACTTTGAATCCATTTTGCAGGTCTTGATGCCACTTTGATTTTTACCTCATTTATGCACCATAAATGCAGGGGGGTGGTAACGGTGGTGATGTCCCTGGCCTGGGAGAGCAGATAAAGGATTGGGCAACCACTAGGATTAAAGACATGGAGATGATGGCACACTCGTGACATCCTTCATAGAGAGATCCAGTAATAAGTCTCATGTGCATATACACAGACTTTTCTTTATGTGAACAGAAGTATTTATTTCAATTAATAGAATGCAAATTAATTTCAAAATGTCACTGATAGTGACATTGGAGGACATTTTATCATTCACTTTCTCCAGTAGTATGTGCCATAAGAATAATTGCCATCAGTAAACAGGAGAACTGTGTGAATACTTGAGGCAAAACCAGAGCTCTTTCATACTTGAAAAGGTTAGAATACATTTCTCCAGAGCAGTCAATGGTCTTGAAAGTCTTCAGCGTTAGTTCCCCTCTCATTAAAAGTGCTTGGGTGCTCTCCATTCATTTCATTTATTACAAATTAGATTCAACATTATTATTATATGTAATACTAAAATTAGTTATAAGACAGGGAAAAGGAACAAGCTAACAATAGAAAAGAAACATTGGCCCCTTGATGCATTATGACACCTCACATGCCCACAGCAGTGCAGGTACCATACATACAGCAGTGCATGCACCCTACCCACAGCAGTGCATGCACCCTACCCACAGCAGAGCATGCACCCTTCCCACAGCAGTGCATGCACCCTACCCACAGCAGTGCATGCACCCTACCCACAGCAGTGCATGCACCCTACCCACAGCAGAGCATGCACCCTACCCACAGCAGTGCATGCACCCTACCCACAGCAGTGCATGCACCCTACCCACAGCAGAGCATGCACCCTACCCACAGCAGTGCATGCACCCTACCCACAGCAGAGCATGCACCCTTCCCACAGCAGTGCATGCACCCTTCCCACAGCAGTGCATGCACCCTACCCACAGCAGTGCATGCACCCTACTCACAGCAGTGCATGCACCCTACCCAGACTGGGGAGGATATGAAAACAGTGCTTTCCCCTTCAGTGCTTATTTAAAAGTGTGCCGGTTCCAAACTACACTTAATTCACTTAAGCCCACTGGTTGTCAATCCAGTGTGTGCAGTGGGAACACAGGAGTGTGGTGACAACTGTATAATGAATTAGCAGGTGAGCCTGCTGCAGGAGAGTTCCTCTCAAAGCCGTCATAGGCAGCCCAGGCACTGGGTTGGGCGGGAGTTAAGGGGGAAATTGGGCCTTTGAAGCCCTGGGGATGCTTCAGGGCAGGTTTCTAGTTGTTTCACTTCCAGTTCACCCATCCAGGAAGAAGGCTATGAAGATGTGGGGATGTTAGTAACTCTTCCATGTTCACCCTTCTTCCTCCTTAGGGACCAGGGAGACAAATCAGTTGGGTTGCTAAGTTCCCAACGGTCCATGTGGTTTTGGAAAACAAC
Source organism: Acomys minous (assembly GCF_964271855.1). NCBI lineage: Eukaryota > Metazoa > Chordata > Mammalia > Rodentia > Muridae > Acomys > Acomys minous. The sequence continues at coordinate 58,892,215 of NC_140494.1, forward strand.
CTATTTGATAGAGATTCTTGGCTTCCTATTTTATTATCTCTAGTTTTAAGACACCAACACCAGCCCCTAATGTCTCACTTTCAGAGTTTATTAATTGACACTGAGCATCGCCAGGCACCTGACAAGCGAGATGCAGTCACCTCAGCTTAGCGTCTGCTTTGCCCTCTCTAAAATTCAAGTGTTACCAATGTGAAAGTATTAAGAGGTGGAGCCAATAAGAGATGGTTAGGCCTGGAGGGTTCCTCCCCCAGGAATGAGATTGTGGCCTCAGTAAAAGAGGCTTCAGGAAGCATGCGGCCCTTTTCTCTCATCAATCCTCCCATATGAATGTAGCAAGGAAAGAACTCTCTCTCTCTCTCTCTCTCTCTCTCTCTCTCTCTCATATCTCTGTCTCTCTGTCTCTGTCTCTGTTTCTGTCTCTCTTTCCTCTCTCTCTGTGTCTCTGTCTCTCTCTACTCTCTCTCTGTGTCTCTGTCTCTGTCTCTGTCTCCTCTATCTCTCTGTGTCTCTCTGTCTCTGTGTCTCTGTCTCTCTCCTCTCTCTGTGTCTCTCTGTCTCTGTCTCTCTGTCTCTGTCTCTCCATCTCTGTCCCTCTCCTCTCTCTCTGTGTCTCTCTGTCTCTCTCTCTATCTCTCTCCTCTCTCTGTCTCTCTCTCTCTCTGTCTCTCTCTCTCTGTCTCTCTCTCTCTCTCTCTCTCTCTGTCTCTCTCTCTCTCTCTCTCTGTGTGTGTGTGTGTGTGTGTGTGTGTGTGTGTGTGTGTGTGTGTGTGTGTATGTCTCCAAGTGTGGGCCTCAGACACCCTGGATTATTTTCACCTAGGAGAACTTTTGGTTACCATTGGAAACCTTATTGCTGTTGTAAGTGTGCATCTTGCTTCTCATCCCACTGCTTGTAAACCAGAAACTACTAGAAGCTGACAGGGAGGCCCAGGAATTTGTCTGGGGCAGTTTGAGAGCCACATCAGTCTGCTGACTTAGAGCCAAGCCCTCTCTCTTCAGAGCCCACTTCTCTCTTCAGTTAAGCTCTTCAGGGACTAGCTGGCTTCAGGGTCAGGCATAGAGCTGGTCCAGGGAAGACTTTGTTCCTTTCACTGTACTTCACTAAGGAGGTCCTGCACATTTAGAGCATGTCAGGGCTTTGGACACGAAAGGCCGACCCTTTCAAATTACCTTTGTTGAAAATGAAGTTGAACCCAAGCAGTGACACTAGGCTCTCAGGCCAAAGGCAAAGCAACTTTAGTAATGAGCCAGTGGTGTGAGGTGTGGACTAAGGCCACAAGAAGCCAACTTGGCAGGGATGGATATGTTTACCAGCCCCAGATGCCAGCAGAGAGTGTGAAGACTGAGCACAGCTCCTTGCTTTCAGCAGAATGGAAGAGAACAGGGTGGTATCTGGCCTTTTTCTTTTCTCATCAGGAAAAGGGGAAGGTGTGAGTTAGGCTTGATAATGAGGCAGCAGTCCAATAGATAGTATTCTCCAGACTACCATCTACCTCTGCTGTTAACTGCACAGATTGTTTAGAAAGATTATCAGGAACATGACAGTTTTTGTAGAAGAGGAAACCTCCACCAGTTCTGTCTTGCTGGGGTTTGGCATTCCATGTGTCTTCCCAGTGAGGGGCCTCATTGCACTTAGACATTGAATTCTTGTGTGTGCTTGTGACCAATTAGTATGACCAGCTTCATTTTTGCGTTGGACAAAAAGAAATATCAGATGGAAATAATTACATTCCTAAACCCTTGCATTTATAAAATGTATTTTCCAGAAAGCTGAAAGCTGGCCCTGTGTGTCTCCCATGTGCCCCTGGTGAGGGGCAGCTGTTGAAATGCATATCATTTGCCACATGGAAGATGGAGATGCTTTTGCATGTTGGAAAGGTCACGGGGCATTTACAGCAGAATTGTGAAGGGTTACTCAGCCCCCACCCCCATCAGTTAGTGATTTTTCAAGCTGATATCCACAGATCAATGCCAGGAAGATTACATAAAGATTGTTTACCGAATTCAAAATAGAGCTTCCTGGACATGCTCTAGAGATCCCTGCTGACCAGGCCTGGCTTAGATTGAGAACTGATCTGTATAATGGTGCCCAGTGCTTTGCTTCACAACTGGACGGGTATCTGACAACTGTAGACCTGTTGCCCTTTCAGGAATGACTTGGACTGGGACCTGCCTTAGGTAATGTCATTCTTTCTTGACGTATCCCCTCTCTGACTTCCTCAGGCCTCCCAGCTCAGGCCAAGAAACATGCCCAGACCGCCAAGAGTACACTGCTGGCCTGGAAGCGAAGCACGACCTCGAACACAGAGAAAGAGGGAATCTTGCAAGCTCTGGTCATGCTGTACTATACCCTGGGGACCGCCTGGCTCCTACAAAACCAATATCCTTTCTTCCCCAAGTGCATCTGGTGACCAGGGTTACAGGCCATGTGCCACACAGTGGGTGGGGGGGGGGGGAAGGTAGAAAACGGAAGTGGCTCCTGGTAGCTGTGTTCCATTGTCTAGGCCCTCCATAAGGTATTTGCCCACCTAAAAAGGTCTGCATTTCATTTTTGTGTCTGTTCTTATAAACCTGGAGTTGAGGCATGGAAGGTACATCACTAATAGGCACTTGGGACATTCAGATCTGGTGGGCTTTTCATGGAACACTGAGAGTCAGCATTCACGATGCACACGTAAGAGGTAGTCATGGTAGCAGTGTAGGACTGGAGAGGATGCGAGGTGATTTAAGGTACATGTTAGCAAAATAGCATTGTAATTCCCTGGGGAACTTCACCAACAAGTGCTAGATGGCTTCCTCCCTGGAGAGTTTGATTTCCTGGGTCTGGGGTACTTCTGTTCCTTGGCATGCTTGAAAGCCAAAGGCAACTATAGTGTACAGCAGAGCTCCCTGGTTTAATGGGTCCTTGATCATCCAATCAGTTTTTAATGCTATTGAGAATATTACCTGTGAAAACAGAAGTCAAGCAAATGGGCTGATGAAGTTCTCCAGAGCTCCAGAAAGCGACCCTGGTATATGCCTGTATCACCTGAGACACTCAGTTTATTATTTATAGAACCTCTAGTTCAAGATCTGTTGGCGCCTCTGCTTTTTGAGCCTGTAGCAGGCCAGAGAGTCATGGCAGGAGTGTCTGGTGAAGTGCAATCACGTACCTCATAGCCAGGGAGGAGGTGACTAACAAAGAGAAAGGTGCTGGAATCCCATGGTATTCCTCAAGGCCGTCTCTCAGTAGTATCACACTAGTATACAAGTGTGATACTTGCAGGATGTCAGAGACCGAAGTGGTGTGTCAGTGTCTGTCCTCAAGAAACTTGTGGTTTGGATCTTTGGATGGTGTTGAGAGAAGCACAGTTCCTAAGTAACCCTGAGTATACTGAGCTCAGCAGCCCCGGTCTCTTCCACTCCTCACACCCCACTCTCTATTGGTTCTGTGGTCAGCTTGCTACATCTGATATGTTGTTTTCCCTTAGTGGGGAAAGGTTAAAATCTGGGAAATAAAAGGATGTTTGGGAATTAAGGGGCTTTTCTTTCCTGCTGTTTGTCCCTGGCCCCAGATCTGCTTTTCTTGGATTTTCTAAATGATCCAAAAAGTCCCTTTCAGCATAATTAGTTCCTCTTTTGTCCCATTGCTATGAAACAATTTGGTAAAAATGAATAACTGTTGTTGGGGAGTCGGTGTCTCTAAAGGAAATCTAGTGTAATTTACAGTTTCCGTTTGTTCCTGCAGACTCTCACTACTCCAGACCTGGCGCAGGCAGCCACCACAGGAAACCCAAAGCCTTTTTTTTTTTTCCAGAGAAGTCTCCTTTCTTCTGTAATGGCGTACACGTGGAGAATAGAGGACACAGTTAAATACCCACTTCAAACACTGTTTTGTTTTCCCAAGAGTCCCCTTTGTTAGCTTATAGACTGCTGTCTCTGTATACTGGCAGTTAGTGTACCGGGCATTTCCCTTGACTGTTTCACTGGCAAACATGCCTATAATCACCTACAGAAAGCAGAGAGAAATATGAAGGAACTGAAAGAGTTAAGCGAGGCAGCCATTTGTGGGGTCCAAGTCTCAAATGAAGACCTAACCATTGCTTTGGGCAGGTAAGATCTAGCCCCCAAAAGCAGAAACTTTTGTGAATGGGATCTGGGGTTCATTCTGTTTGGCCTGATAAAAAAGGGGAAATGTTCGGAGCTAAAAAGCCCAGCGGTCATCTAATAATAAAAGAGGTCATATTTTTCAACTGAGGGTTCTATGAGCTTATTATGTGCTGCCCGCTTAGTCCTCACAGCCACCGTAGGGCTGGTCAGGACTGTTGTAATTCCCTTGGAGGAGCGGCAGGGAGACTAAACTGTCTAAGCAACTGGTCTAAGGCCGTGGTTCTCAACCTGTGGGTTGTGACCCCTTTGGGGCGGGTCGTATATCAGATATCCTGCATGTTAGATATTTACATCATGGTTCATAACAGTCACAAATTACAGTTATGAAGTAGCAATGAGGTCATTTTATGGTTGGGGGGCACCACAACATGACAAAGTGCACTAAAGGGTCTTAGCATCAGGAGGGCTGAGAAGCACCAGGGTGAGGCAACTTAGCTCATAACATAGACTGTGATCTGAACATGCTCCTTCATTATAACAACTCTCACATTTACTTTGGGATTGATTATTTTTCTGAGTTGCCCCTTACTTTTATCATAAAACGTGGCATCTTAACAGATAGGGAAAGAACATGTAAGGAGGCATTTAATTGGAGTGTCAGAGCTACGCACAGATGTGCATTTTAAAGGAAAGCTCTGTTCTGTATAGCAACAAAGTTCGTTTGTTCAAGCCAGAACAAGACTTAAAATTGTTTTGAGTTGAGTTAAGGATCATCTGAGAATCGAGTATTTAGAAAAAGAGAGTGGGCCCATCAGATTATCAGGGGAAAGAAGTAATGGAAGTTTACTCTTCCACAGATTTTTCAAATCTCTTCCCGTCCCTGAAAGAACTCCCTTTCCAAAAACTATAAGTACTTGGCACAGTAGGGCAGACAACCAAATGGTAAGTACAGAAACACATGTGTCACATCTGCCTCCTCCAAACAGTCCTGAGTCTAGAAGTCAAATGGGTCATGGTGGGGACATGTTTAATGTTCAGAACAAAATCAGACTGTTGACTCAAGTCCACAAGGCCATGGCTAGAATCTGGTGAGTGCCTCCTGCTGTCATGGAGGGTGGCACTCACATGTTTCTGCTTGATGGGAAACAAAGCTGTGTTCCCTGTCACAATCAAGTCTAGTGCTTATTTTGCTTGTTCCCACAGTTTTTGAGTACCTATGTGTGTGCTCTTAGGAAACCTTTCAGGTCTAACACACCACACCCTGCTCTGAGTGCTCTGACATCTTATTTCATTCAGTCCTTGCTGTAACCTATAAGGGTGGGTGTTCTTAGTGTTTTTATTTTATAGATAAGGAAATAAGGCACCGAAGCATTAACTGAAGGTGACAGAGCCAGTTGCAGGGCTTGGCTACTCATGGAAACATCTGAATTCATAGCTCCTTTTCTGCCCCTTGCTGTTATGTTTGATATGCATCAAATGTCTAGCAAAGACAAATATCTAGTGATGCCTTTTCCTTTTGAAGGGGAGAGACAATAAGGCAAGACAGCTTGCTAGCGTCTCTTTCAGAACTCGTGATGGGAGCCATCCCTAACGTCCAAAGAACAAGAAGAATGCTTTTTGGTCAAAAGAAATATTTGTCTGCTTGATAGAAGAGGTTATTGTTTCAAAGAACGGCTAGATGGCCCATCTCTTCATCCCTCACCCCTGGAGATAAGCTTTTCAGAAATGGCTGCCTGACAGGCCTCTTGCTCTCTTCAGGTGCTAGTCACAAATAGGCAACCCCGAGTTGTCTTTCATTGAGACAAGATCTCAACTCTGTTGCCTAGGCTGTCCTCAAACTTACCATACTCCTCCCGCTTCTGCCTTAGAAACACAGGGGTGGGCCTTCCTATTTAGCCAAGAGTTTTGGGGCCTTACGAACCCAGAGGCTTTAAGCCGTAACTGGTAGTTGTGTAGTTTCAGAAGCTAGCAGTTTGTAGCTCTAGGTGCTCAGGTAGACATATTGCTCTGGGCTATGAGTTCCATCAGCCTACCATAGCTCACCTCCTGCTCTCAGGAGCCAGCACCCTCCGTTTTTAAACACTGACAGCTCTCTAGATCTCCTTCGGAGCCATGCTGGAAGGATCGTGCAGTACCAGCTTTCAGGGCCTCTTGCCTTCTACAGTCTTAGCTCCCCAGTTCCTAGGCCAGATTATACTTTCTGGAACTCTTCAGATACCTTTTCTTTGCTGATAGGTAGTCTCAGGCTGTGTTACAAGGTCTTAGTGTCTTCTGTTGTGATGAAGAAAGACAATTCTGGAGACGCCTCTGTTGGGGTCTACTTTTGCAGCACAAGATATTATTACTCTAGTGAGAAGCCTCCAGCCTGCCCTGAGAAGGAATAAAGGTTTGTCTGCTGTGAGCCAGAAGAGGTGGGTGGCATGCTTATGCACAGCTTCTAATTCCAAAGTCACAGCCTCTCATGATTGCTAGTTCTGCCAAGCTATGAGCCTCACATATAAACCAATCACACGTTACACACATATGGACCTTAAGCCTCATACAGATGCAGACTATCAGCTTCAGCTTTTGATGAGTCATTAGAGCTGGCGCCTTACCCTACCTTTACTAAAAACCATTACTGCCATTACAAGATCCACACTCTGTGCTTATGAGTAAAGTATTCCATCTTGGAAGTTTCTGGGTGACATTTTTCCATTTGTGTTTTTATAAAAATTGTACAAGAATGGAACATAGTCATGGGTTAAGCAAATGGTGCTGGTCTGTGAAATCTTATGGGCAAGATTCAGGATAAATGGGAATTTATTTATAGCAAGGCTGGATTTTGAGCCAACTGTCCAGATGATTGGCCTATGAAGGTAAATTCTTTATTTCTTGGGTTGAATTCTTTATGTGTCTGCAGATTGAGTGATCTCTGCATGACTTTGCACCTTCACTCTTTTTATTTTTTTTTCCTTTTCCTAGAGCCTCCTTGGCCATGCACAAGATGAACCAAGCTCTGGCATACTTTGAGAAAGCAATTGGCAATGTCATCGTTGCCAAGGGTCATGACACATCAGATCTGATTGGCTTGTATGAAGAAATCGCCCAGATTGAGCAACTGAGGAAGAACCACGAGAGGGCTATCCAGTACTTGCAGCAGGTCGGTGCTTTGGCAAGGTGCTCTTGTGCGGCTCCTCGCCCTGTTGCTTTTCATAACAAGGGATTAAGGTGGGTTCCTTATTTTAACCCTAACCTCATGAGCCCATCTTAACCTTGATTCTCCTGCAGCCCCATACAAGAGCCTCCAGCCTAAAGATCCCTGAGCCGAGGCCCCTGATGCTAATGAACACATATGCTCTGTGACCTGATCAGAGGATACACCTCCCCTCCTAGGCCTCTCATCTCTGTCAGTGTTGGGAGGAAGCCAAGCTTAAGTCCACTCAAGGGGAAAAACACCCAGGGGCAGCTCAGCCTGACTTGAAGAAGACAAAAAGGGTAAACTGGTAAAACTAGTGTTTGCCAAGCAAGTCTGGTGACCGGTGTGACCCCCGAAACCCCTATAAAATGAGACAATAGATTTCACAGAGTAGCCCTCTGGCCTCTACATGTGTCTTTACACAAATAATAATAGTCATAATAATAAATAAATAAAATCTAAAACCCACTAAGGGGTTCTTAATTCAAACCCTATGATATTTTTGTTATAATCTGTCAGATGCCCCTTAAGTTCATTGCAGATTTTTTTTTTTAAGTTTTTGAGACAGGGTTTCTCTGTGTAGCTTTGGATGTCCTGGCAACTCATTCTGTAGAGCAGGCTGGCCTCAAACTCACCAAGATCCCCCTGCCTCTGCTTTCTGGAGTGCTGGGATCATAGGTCCGTGCTACCATGCCTTGCCATTCCGTGTGGTTTTAATTCCAAGTCTAAGGTTAAACTATCAAAAGTGTAAATCACTTGTAAGTAACTAATTGACAAATACTTGGGGCAAACCAGAACACAAGAATAAATGTTGAGCCTATGATATAAAAGACATTTAAGGCACATCTATTTAAAATATACTATAAAAACGTTAGCTAAATTCATTCATCTTTCTCTTCTGAATAAAAGGCTGCAGTGATGATGGGAACCCGTAGCTACCACCTGCTGGCTTTCCTACACTGAAAAAGTAGTAACACAGTCCCACAGTCCTTGTGTGCGAAAAGCCAGATAGCGAAGAAGAGGTGTCGCCAACAGTTTGACAGCCCAAGATTAGAAACTCCAGGCAAAGAGGAGAAGCATTAGAGAAGTGGTCCCCAACCTTCTTAACCTGCCACCCTCTGATAGAGGCTCATGTTGTGGTGACCCCCAACTGAAAAGTTATTTCATTGCTACTTCATAATTGTAACTTTGCTACTGGTATGAATTGTAATGTGAATATCTGATATGCAGGAGATCTAATATGTAACCCCTGTAAAAGGGTCGTTTGACTCCCAAAGGAGTCTCGACCCATGGATCGAGAACTTCCGCATTGGAGCATTCCGCTGTCATGCTGGAGTCACAGCAGAGAAAGCTATGAGCTCTGACTTCAGGGCTTTCTAGAAACTGTGGCTAAGTTACAAATTAGAATGAGGAAAGTAATGAACACCACTGTTTAAAGCAACACCAAAAATAATGAGTTAAAATTTACAGAATGTTTTTATTATGTGCACTTGAGTATGTATTTTACTTAACCCATAAGCAAAGACCTTTTTGGTAAGTACTGTGATGTTATCTCAAGGATCAGTGTAGTGAGAATTTTGTAATTCTGTTTTTTATTTTGTTTTGTTTTTTTTTAAGACACAGAAGTGTTATGGGAATATGTTTTTGTCTTAATCCCAGCTGTGGGAATACGGGGCTGCTTCACAGCAACCGACTATGGTTTACCTCTTGCTCTAGCAGGGGACTAGTTTTGCCAGCTGCAGATAGTTTCTGTGAGTGTACGGATGTTTGGAATTCCGGGAACTTTTTAGAGGATATATAAATCCTAGGGCCCTGAGCAGCAGGGTCGCTCTTGTTGGCTGTTTGGTGATTGGATGCTGTTGGTTGCAGTGTGTTGTGCTTTGTCAAGTGGCTGTGCGCAAAGAAAGGAGACCAAACTTGCCCCCAAAGAGCTAGATGCCCCTAATCAGCAGGAAGTAGTCAGATGATGGTGACACGCCCTTTCCCCTCTCTCCTTCGCTTTTACCTAGTGTTGGGGGCTTGGAAGGGTTGAATAAGGGTGGTGTAAGGGAGGTAGGAAACGGACAACACAAAGTAGCCAAACATTGGCTACAGATCAGAGAAGTGAAGGCCAGGGTTGTACAGCTGAAGCTGTATGGCAAACAAGTGGCAAAGTAGGGATTTGAACTCAGACAACCTTGTAGGAGCAGTGTGAGCAGGTAGCACTGTGTCTCAGCCCCAGATAATCCCTTTAGCTCTTTGAGATAGTGTTTGGTCAGGGAAGTGCTGTGCGTGGGTGCATCTTTCCTTGCTGGTATCTTTGGGTCAGCTGTTTTCATTCTCCTTTCCTCCGAGGTAGCATACTTCCTAGCTAAACACAAATAATATTAATAAGACCACTAATAATTATTACCTCACACTCCTTTAATGGTTACTGAATGCCAGATGGTGTGATAAGATTTTTACATATATTAATCTAGTTAACATTTACATCAACTGTTTGCAACAAGTACTATTTACATCATCTTTTTCTCCTATATTTGAGGAAGGTAAAGGGGGCCTTGAGCTCTTAGCCCCGTGTTCTGTGGACTGTCTGATGCTGAACTCTTAAGATGCTGAGCTAGGGTCCCAGTTATGTTCTCCTGGGAGGTGGAGTAGAAGTAATGCAGCTGAGATTTAGCTAGAACTAAGCACGAGATGGGTATGTCCAGGCTTTGCATATGGTTGAGTCCTTTACTCTTTCCTGAGCCCTAATCAACAGAACCTTACATTCCCTCGCAAAGGTAAAATGACTTGTTCAAGTCTCACACTAGGAAGTGACTGAGCTGGAACTCACGCTCCACTCTCATCTAAGTCTGTGTTTAGCTGAGTCAGCTCCCAGTAAGCTAGCAATTCTGACAGCTACTGAAAAATACAGTGAAAGACTATCACTGGGTACTGATGTTGTCACAATTTTCTAGACTGTCACTGGGTATTGATGTCACAGTTTTTTATACTGTCACTGGGTACTGATGTGATGGTTTTCTAGACTATCACTGGGTACTGATGTTCTTATGGTTTTCTAGGCTATCACTGGGTACTGATGTTATGGTTTTCTAGACTGTCACTGGATACTGATGTCACAGTTTTCTAGACTGTCACTGGGTACTGATGTCACAGTTTTCTAGACTGTCACTGGGTACTGATGTCACAGTTTTCTAGACTGTCACTGGGTACTGATGTTGTCATGGTTTTCTAGGCTGTCACTGGGTACTGATGTTGTCATGGTTTTCTAGGTTGTCACTGGGTACTGATGTGACAGTTTTCTAGACTGTCACTGGGTACTGATATCACAGTTTTCTAGACTGTCACTGGGTACTGATGTCACAGTTTTCTAGACTGTCACTGGGTACTGATGTTACGGTTTTCTAGAATGTCACTGGGTACTGATGTCACAGTTTTCTAGACTGTCACTGGGTACTGATGTTGTCATGGTTTTCTAGGCTGTCACTAGGTACTGATGTTGTCATGGTTTTCTAGGTTGTCACTGGGTACTGATGTGACAGTTTTCTAGACTGTCACTGGGTACTGATGTTGTCATGGTTTTCTAGACTGTCACTGGGTACTGATGTTGTCATGGTTTTCTAGGCTGTCACTGGGTACTGATGTTGTCATGGTTTTCTAGACTGTCACTAGGTACTGATGTCATGGTTTTCTAGGCTGTCACTAGGTACTGATGTTGTCATGGTTTTAGAGGCTGTCACTGGGTTCTGATGTCATGTTTTCTAGACTGTCACTGGGTACTGATGTTGTCATGGTTTTATAGGCTGTCACTGAGTACTGATGTTACAGTTTTCTAGGCTATCACTGAATACTGATGTCACAGTTTTCTAGACTGTCACTGGGTACTGATGTCACAGTTTTCTAGGCTGTCACTGGGTACTAATGTTGTCAGTTTTCTAGACTGTCACTGGGTACTGATGTTGTCATGTTTTTTTTTCCAGGCCTATTCTATCTGCATTTCTTCGTTTTCTGAAATGAGCCCCCAAGCTGCTGAGGCGAGTGCTTTACTAGCTAAAGCTTATGCCATGTCCGGAAAATCCCAGCACAGGGGTAGGTGGAGGAAATGGCCTTGCATCCATCATCATTTCCCAGTGACATATGAGAAGCAAACTGACCAATGATCCATATATAAGTAGCTACACTTAATGGGAAGATGAAGCTGGTCATGATTTTGTACAAAGTCAATTCTATAATTACACATAATTACCTGATAATGTCATCTCGAATTGAGCACCTGAACCAACTATCTACTTCCTGTATTTCTTTAGAATGCCTACCACACTCACTTTCCTAAACTGTAGATAGCACACATGCCTTAAGCATGGTTTACCATGAGGACTTGGGCCGAAGGGGGAAAGCACGGATTCTTCCCCTCTCCCTTTGTTCAGCCTTAACTCCTTTTCTTTGGCTTACAGCAGAGAATGATGCAGCTGTTAGAATTCTTTTGACCTATGTTCAAAGATAACATACTAGGATTTCTAGAGGAAAGCTAAGCGTTTTGGTTTATTATTATTAAATGTATTATCCACTTTACATCCTGATTGTAGACCCTTCCTTCCTCTTTTCTCAGTCTCACCTTCCCTACCTCCTCCCTCGTTCCCCCTCCTCTGTCCCTCAAAAAAGGGAGCCCTCCACCCATCCACCTCAGCTCCTCAAGTCTCATCAGAGCTGAGTGCATCCTCCTCCCCTGTGGCCTGGCGAGGCAGCCCTGCCAGGGGGAAGTGACCAAAAAGGGGGCAACAGAGTCCAGTGGATCTGTCAGCAAGCCTCCTCTGTCTGCCAAGGTTGTGGGTGTGAAACTGGGTGGTGCTGGAGAGACAGGTGAATTGGTGAGGGAACATGGTGCTGCCCGGAGCAGTTTGATGGACACTGGGGTCTATGGTTGAAGGAACTTTCCTCTGTCTTGGTTGCATAGAGGTTGGGGTGGGGCTGCCTTGTCACAGGAATTTGCCATTTGTGGAGGATGTGAAACATAAAATGTTATCCATAACAGATAACTTATGAATCAACCTAGGTGCCCATCAACAGGAACAGGTAAAATATATACACAATAGAACATTTTCATCTGTATAGAGGAATGAAATTATGCCATTTCTAGAAGAGTCACTATAGTTGGAGGTAATCATATGTGAATTAAGTCAGTATCAGAAAGTCAAATTTTATGTGTTTTGTCTTATAGAGAGCCATTAAATATATATATACAGGATATAAAAGTAGAAACCAACTGTCTAAGAAAACAAAGGGCTCTGAGGGTAGGGGGGAGACTTAGTGGGGAGGGGAGGACAGCAGGATGTGTTTAGCTACCTGTCTCATTGCTGCAGTAAAACACCTGATGGACATGACTGGTTGAGCAGTTTATTTTGGTGTACAGTCGCAGAGAGTGTACTCCATCCTAGCAGATAATGCAGAGTGTCATGGTGGCAAGCACTGGAGGCAGCTGGTTTGCATTGCGCCTGTAGTCAGGAAGCATGTTGTACAATATTTGATCCCATTGTTACTCCTGAGACTGTGAATTGTAAAAACCCGTGTTTTGTTTAGCGTGGTTGAGCCCTAACACACACCTTTAATCCAAGAACTTTCTGTTTATTGTAAACAGGTGATTAAAGTGTGGTTCGGCCAGCCCTAGCACACACCTTTAGTCTAAGAACTTTCTGTTTATTGTAATCAGGTGATTAAAAGTGCGGTTCAGCCAGCCCTAGCACACGCCTTTAATCCAAGAAATTTCTGTATGCGGGATTTAATAAAATTAATCCTAGGTCAAGAGGTGGAGCAGGAAAGCAGCTGACAGGGATTAAAGAGTAGGAGGATTTTGAGTGGAGGGGTATTTACGACAGCGTGTAGAAGTAGAAGGAGCTCTTGGGCTCTTAAGCACTTGGGCTCTTGAGCTCCTCAGCTCCTTGGCCTTTGGCTTTTGGGGCTTTGAGCTAGCAAGCCTTTAGCCTTGGAGTTTTTAGCCTTTTCTTTCTGGGCCATGAGCTAGTGAGCCTCTTGGGCTTTTTCCATTAGGATGTGAGCTGAGTAGGAAGGTCAGCTGGGTGCTTTCTCTGCCTCTTTGAGCTAGCAGGTTTTCACCCCAGCATCTGGCCCCTGAGTCTTTATCAGTAAAATAGAACAATTGGGATTTTCATCTAAAACAACAGAAGCAGAGAGCTAATGAACACCTGTCCTCGGCTCCCCTTCTCCTTTTGATTCATGCTGGTCCCCAGCCCACAGAGTGACACTGGCCATTTTTAGAGTAGGTCTTTCCATTGTAGTTAGCCTGGTCTAGATAATTCCTCACAGACCTTTCTAGAGATTTGCTCCCACGGTGATTGTAAATAACACAGTTAACAATCCAGATGAACACCATATGAGGTGTTAGGGGTAGGAAGGACATGATCAAAGTATATTATAGAATTGCATGGAACATGAAGTCTTATATAACCCAGTACAATAAAATAAAAACCTTTTGAAAAACTGTGTGTATTCAAGTTTTATCATTAACTAAATTAAACTTTAGGTAGATTAAAACTTAATGTAGCAAAACTGAAAATAAAAATTAGCCGTGACCTGCCCCCTAGAGATGTTGCAGGTGTGGCTTCTGTGTCACATGTGTATCAGCAGGTGGCAGAAAAGAAAGAAACTGTCTACACCCAGAGTTCTGACCCATGAACATCTGAGTGATTAGTAGCCTAGCATTCCCTGAAAAAAAGTGAGTCTGAAATGATCACCAGTCCAGCACCAGGAGGCCTGGACAGGGAGCTAGCCTGAGATGACCACCAGTCTGGCACTACACAGGCCCCAATGGGATCCCAGGATAGGGAGCAAGCCAGAGACTAGAAGAACCCCAGCTATGACCGTGGAGCCCCCAGCAGGGGTGAGCCTGAGACAGGTGACCCTTGCATAGGGCCACTTGGGTAGCCTGGGTGAGGAGCAAGCTTTAGATCACAACCATAGGCCTTGAGGGGACAGACCACACCCACAATGACTCCTGCCCAGTGCCATAATGCACAACCAGGGTATAGCACTCCTGAGACCACTTCTGAGGCGACCCCAGACACTCAGAGACCCTGGGTACTGCTAAGAGGAGCAAGTAAGTGGTGGCAAAATGGAAGAGAAAGAGAAAGAGAAGGATGTGGGCACAATGAAGAGAGACAGACCTGGAGACTCTGGGGTAGTGAGAAATAGCCTGATGTGAGTAGCTGGTGATGCCACCTGGAACCATGGTGGAGTCCTGGTCTGTGCTGCCACTGGGGACCATATCTGGTCCATGGCCCTGCAACATCGGGGTCTGTTGCCACCAAAGACCAGGGACCAGGCAGACATCCCTAGCTGCTCTCCAGGGACATGTTGGTGTTTGAGGGCTGTACAGGACTGGATCCACCCTTCACATGGGCATCATGGTAGAGCCAGCACATGAGGCATGAAAGCTGGAGAGCTGACCCAGCCCTTATCCAGCTGCAGTACTTGGGAGAGCAGTCCATATATATTTCAGGAGTTGCTGGTGAGCCAGCCCTCAAGGATAGGAACATAGGAGAGCTGGCCCTGCAAATGGTCTCCTATGTGGTGGTATAGATGAGAGAGATATGCCCTCCTCCCCCCTACTCCTTTACCACATGTGGCAGGAGGAAGAGCTGGTATATTGGGTCATGAAAGCAGGAGAGCTGTTCCTGTCCCTCACCAGCTGCAACACCCAGGAGAGCAGACCCTACACTTCTCCTGGGAAATACAGTAGATCTGAACCCTAAATGTGGGGGTTTGCTGGTAAGCCAGCCCCAAGGGCATGAGAGTGGGAGAGCTGACCAGCTGACCAGTTCAGATACCTTTCAGGCCCAGATTCAGGGCTTTGAATTGGCCCACCCCAATATCTACCGCATTGATGAATTGATGAATTGCATAAAGTGGCTGATCCTACAGATTCAAAACTATAGGATCTCCATGACATAGGGCAACAACAGGATATTCAAAAGGAGTCCCAGTGAGGTTCCAGTATTGATAGAATAGCAGAGGCCAGAGGCCTCACACCAGACCAACGAGTCACTGCAATGAACACTTGCAGGCAAAGAAGTGTGGTCCAAAGGGTACACTGTGGGACGCACTGTGACGCACTACAGCTTCCACAACGAGATTTGTTTTCTCTGTTGGTGGGAGCTTGCAAGGGTGGAGGCTGGGTATGAGGGAAGGGGGAGATGAGTGAGATTGGGGCGCATGATGTGAAATTCAAAGCGAACCAATAAAAAGGTTTTAAAAATCATAATAAAAATTAGCCATGAGAAAAATACAGCCCTCGAATAGAAAGAACTAAAATTTAAACTTGAAAAGAGGATACATAAGGATACATAAAGTTACACTATGAAGTGACATCTGTCACAAAGTCCTGTACACAGAATATAAAACACAATATATGGACCTTCAATACAGTAAATAAAATACATCACATAAACAGAAGACAGGAATTCCACGGTCATCTCAAGCAATGTAGAAAAGGCCTATGACAACTAGGAATAGAAGGGACATGGTTGAACATAGTAAGGCTATCTATGGCAAACCCATAGCTAATATTATATAAAATAAGGGAAACAGCACATTACCTCTAAAGTCAGGAATGGGACAAAGGTATCCACTCAGTTTCTACTGAGTTAGAGAGTTCACAGTCTTAATTAGATCAACAGAACAGCAGAGAAAGGAAGGGCTGGTGGTTGGGGGGGATACAAATCAAAAGGAAGAAGATAATCTTTCTATATTGACTACGTAAACGCCTACTATGTCTGGAATAAAAGACAGCATTAAAATTGAAGAAAGGCTCTGTAATTAACACACACATACAGCAAGCACACATTGAGAAAAACCCTCCAAAGAGAAAAAGCCCAGCTTCTTGAGGGCTGTTTTCTGTTTTTTTTATTAATTTGTTTATTTTAAGTCTCTAAAGGGTTTTGATCCTTCAGGGTTGGCCTACAACTATTGTATAAACCTGTCATGATCCAGATTTGAACTTGTTGAACCAGTCCATCAGCAGGGAGCCCACAATGCATTTGTCTCAGGCAGCATCTCCATTTGTAACCCAGGCTAGCCTGGAATTCCTTATGTAGTCCAGGCTGACCTCAAATTTATGACAATCTTTCCTGCCTCAGCCCCTTGAGTGCTGGAACTATAATGGTGAGCTACCATATTCTGGCTATAACAGTACACTTTAAACAGTAAAATTTGTCAAATCATATCTCTGTATGCATGTATACATACACATGTATATATACATACATATATAATTGCATATATATTTAATATATAGTTGATATGTATAATGTGTTAAATATACAAACTTTCTATCAGAGTTCTAGCTAAAAGTATAATATTTGATAGCTAAAAGTATAATGTTGAGTGCTCCTGAGAGTCCAATATGGTAATTATTTTGGCCTTCAGGATAACAAGACTTTTAGACAAAAGCCTTCCCTCCTACGAAACACATGTATGCATTTCATCATGAGAATACCATCTGATTCTATCCAATCCAGTCTTGGATTTTTCCAAGGTTTTTGTAAAACCTGAGACAAGAAAGGCATAGACTATAAGCATGAAACTGTCAGTGGAGCCCAAGCTGATAATAGATATCTGTGAAGTTTTGAGTTTCCTTTAAGTAATTCTCTCCATCTTTCCAGATGCTGTTGAGATATATTTTACAAGAAGTATTAGTACATATCAAACACTGGGCTCAGAAGACTATGAAACTCTTACCACCATTGAAGACTTTTGTACCTGGCTCATCCAAAATGGCGAAAACGAGGTAAATATTATCAAGCCATAAATGTGATTCTTATTTTGTTTGTTAGATATAGATGGTCCTTTTTTGCTTTACAGTTCAGAAAGTAGAGTTCACACAAGTCTCAGATAAAACTGGGTGGGACACATGTCACTGCTGTTGCTTATGATATCCATAAAATAGTTTGCTTCTGTCATAATAAATGGAGTTCTTCAAATCCAGAACATTTCAAGCTCAGACTTTTATAAATTTAATAATTTGAGTCAAAATTAGCCACTACCTTTGGCTCTAACTGCTAGTCTGATTTTCATCTCTTACTAGCCAGAATTTCATATTGATATTTTAAAAGTTATGTAAAATGCTTTTGATGCTATTTTAGTTATGATTTCTTTTGCTGTGATGAAACATCAAGACCATAAACAACCCTGGGGAGAAAGAGTTTATCTAAGGTTACATTTCCACACCACAGTTCATCCTGAGGGAAGGCAGCACAGAAACCTAAGTGAGACAGGAAACTGCAAGCTGTGAAAGGACCATGGAGGAGTGTTGCTTCCTGGTTTACTCCTCATGGCTCGCTCGCCTGATTCTTTCCTTCCCTCCTTCTTTTCTTCCCTCCTTCCTTTCTTTCCTTTTGTTGTTGTTTGTTTGTTTGTTTGTTTCTCTGTGTAGCTCTGGCTGTCCTGGACGCACTTTGTAGACCAAGCTGGCCTGCAACTCACAGAGACCTGCTTGCCTCTGCTTCCTGAGTGAGTGCTAGGATTAAAGATGTGTACCACCACACCCGGCCCAGCTGGCTGTCTTCTAGGACTCAAGACCAGCAGGCCAGGGGTAGCCTTGCCCACAGTAGGTGGGGCCCTTCCACATAAACACCAAATAAAATGACCTACAGCTGATACATAGAGATGCATTTTCTCAACTGGTGTTACCTCTTCTCTAGCTTGTATCAAGTTGACATAAAAACCACGGCATATAGTTGTTTTAAAGGAATAAAAATCACAATCACTCGATTTTAGCAATAAAGACTCAGATATTTGGGTGAAAACCTACTACCTCAGAGAATCAAAGAAAGCATCCAGCTGATCTTCCGATTCAGCTGATGTCCAGATGGAGAAAGCCAAAAGTCCCCTTTTCTTCTCCACAGTGACTTAAATTCCTTTCTCTCAATGCCCCTCCTGTCTGTTTAATCCCTGTCAGCTGGTTTCTTGCTCCACCTCTTGACCTGGGGTTGACTTAATTTAGCTCGTGGATTAAAGGTGTGTGCTAGGGTTTAGCCACACCTCAGGGACTGAATGACTTGTTTATAGTAAACAGAAAGCTTTTGGGTTAAAGGCATGAGTTAGGGCTGAGCCACACCAAACAATAAACAGGTTTTTACAATTCACAATCTTAGGGTTCACAATGAGATCAAACATCTTGCAATAGCACATGTACTGACATTTTTACTTAGTGATTCCATTAACCTAAGTCTTTGCTTAAGAAGTTATGACCTGACCTTTATGTATTTAAACACAGGGGAGACATTGTGTGTTATTGAGATTCTACATAACTTTGAGCTGACAAGGCAATCTAATACTTCCTCAGAAAAGTGGGAAACTGGGGTAGATTTCACATAGTATCATTGGCCATATGACATCTAGTTTAAAAGGAGATTTGTAGGCATATAGTTACGAATTTATTTCCTTTAATTAGTAAAAGCATTTTATGCCATGTAGAAATTATTTTATAACTAGTGACATCTGTACTAACTAGCATTTATAAAAATGACAGAAACATAGTGACTCAATGTCATTTCATAATGGCTCAGGGATCAGTTTTGAATATTAGTGTCAGGGAATAATGATACATTTATAATTTTCCTTTCAAAGATGAGTTTTCCAACCTTTAATAGCTTATTCGTGTTATGCGATGAGCATCATGAGCTTGTTTATAATAAAACACACAAGCAGTGCTTTATAGCCCTTCCCTTCTAAAACCAGATATTCAACAACCCACACCTCCAAGAGTCAGGAAGCATTGCAGGAAAGGAAATAGAAAGACTGTAAAAGCCAGAGGGCTAGGATGTCTGCTCTGAGATGGTTTTCTCTGGACAGAACATGTGTGTGGCACCCATGAACCCTCAACAATAAAACTTGCACACGACTGTGAGGCCAGTGTACTGTGGAACTGGGAGGAGCCAGTCTAGTCCAGTTATGTCCAACCCTGGAAATCTCATCTCAAGAGAGTGGTAGGAAGGAGGACCACTTCCTCCCCTGTCCTGTGCCTGTGTGTCCCCTACCTCTGCCACCCAGGTTGCAAGTTAAACTTCCTCTTTCCTAATAAGGCCATGTCCAACAAGTATCTGGAATTCCTCCTCATGCAAATAAGGCATCCCTACCACCTTGGCCTCAGACAATGATATATACTCACCCCAAAAGCCTTTACCTACTACCTAAGGGTTTAAATAGCCTTTGTTCTCCCAATTAAAAGAGCTGCTCAATGAAGCCTGCTTCCAGAATGTCTGGTCTGCCTGAGGTCTCCATCACTCCTGGCCATCCCTGGCCTCTGCTTCCTCCTCTCAGGATCCACAGGCCACAGTTGCCAGGAAGGGTGGGGGAAGTGGAGCCCAAAGGGCACAAGGCCACAACAGTCGACATACCAACTGGGCAAAAGTTCACAAAGTGCCGCTCCCAAAAGGAGCGCTTCAAGACAGTCAGTGGCTGATGTAGAAGGGAAAATAAAGTTTTATGCAAGGATGAGCCCCCCAATATGTTATCAAACCTACATGGTGAGGCTCTAAACCCATGTACATGTGGAAGAGGTCATGAACTTGAGAGGGGAGTGTAGAGCGGGGTACATGGAAGAAGTTGGGGAGAAGAGAAGGGTGGAAACAAGGTAAATGTAGCATGCTCAGTCTGAAATCCTCGAACCTATTAAAACATGTAAATTATGCTTTGTTCAATGTGGCACATAAAAGATTTTGTTGTTATTCAATTTAGCTCTAAAGGTCAGAGTGAACATTGTACTGAGGAGAGATAAGTGGCCTGGACTTTAAACAAAATACCAATGTTATGAAAGAAAACAGGGAAGAAAGAACTGTTAAGAAGAAAGAGGGCTTGGGGATTTAGCTCAGTGGTAGAGAGCTTGCCTAGGAAGCGCAGGCCCTGGTTTTGGTCCTCGGCTCTGAAAAGGTGTAGAAGGAGAAGGAGAAAGAAAGAGGAGAAAGAAGGAGAAGGAGAAAGGAGGAAGAGGAGGAGGAGGAGGAAGAGAAGGAAGAAGAAAAGAAAGAATTACAAATAGAGAAATGAAAAACATGATATTTGATTAAACACTCCACTTTTAAAATTTATAAATAATATTGTTGAAACAATACATGCTAGGTATATACATATACATACATACACATACACACACACACACACACACACACACACATATATATATATATATATATATATATATAGAGAGAGAGAGAGAGAGAGAGAGAGAGAGAGAGAGAGAGATTCTACTATTCTTGGGCTTTTTTGAAAGTTTGAAAAATGGAAGAAACAAAAGGTCAGGGCTGTGGTATTTAGTCTGGTGTGGAATCCTGACTCTGGGCAGTGTGATCTTGAGAAAGAGCTTAGCTTTTATCAGGCTTGTTCCATTGCTTGTAGAGTAAGTACAATGACCCTTCTTATCCCATAGAACAATCTGTGAAGATTAACTGATACTATGCATATGAATTAAGTGCCATTAATTATCCACGAGAACATTAATTCATAATATAGTAGAGTACCTGGGTGAGTCATCGTAACTGCTTCTCACTGATGGCGTCACACGGGTGAGAGGACCTTTCACAACATCGGGGTTGTGGTGTGAGCATACCTTTTTACAATGTCCATGGGGTAGAACTTCCAGGTTGATTTTATTTTTAATTCTTTTCCCCTAGGAGGCTTATAAACTGCTAGAGTCTACGCTGGATTCTGGCACATATGATGACTGTGGCAAAAAAGTAGCTGAAACCTTTTATAACATGAGCAGTGTCTGCTTTGCCAAAGGAGAGCTCAGCGATGCCATTCAGCTGCTGAGGAAGGTGCGAGAAGAGGGCACCGCTGGTTGAGTTCCTTACATTTTCTCCATGGACTTATATAAGCAGAATGTGGGGAATGATGCATGTATGTATGTTTGTGTATTAGTCAGGGTTCTCAGGAGGAGCAGGCCTGAGAGATTGAATACACACACCACACATACACACATACCACACACATATCACACATGCACACACCACACACACACAGAGACACACCACATACACACACACACACACACACACACACCACACATACACACTCACACACCACACACACACAGAGATACACCACACACAGAGACACACCACACACACACCACACACACATACACACTCACACACCACACATACACCACACACACACACAGAGACACACCACACACACATACACATTCACACACCACACACACAGAGACACACCACACACACACCACACACACACTCATACACCACACACACACACACACACAGACACACCACACACACACACCACACACACATACACACTCACACACCACACACACACACAGAGACACACCGCACACACATACACACTCATACACACTCATACACCACACACACACATACACACACACACACACACACACACACACACACACACACACACACACGGATTTATTAAAGTGGTTTACAGCCTGCAGTCCAGCTAATCCAACAATGGCTGGCTCTGAATAGAAACCAAGAATGCAGTATTTGCTCGGTCTGTGAGGCTGGACGTCTCAGTTGGCTTCAGTTTATGCTGCAGACCTGAAGAAGGCTCTAAAGCCAGTGAAAGCACAGGCTTGCCAGCTAGCAAGGGCCAGAGCGAGCAGGCAAAGAGCAAGCGCTTCCTTCTTCCACGTCCTTTATACAGGCTGCCTGCAGAAGGTGCAGCCCAGATTCAAGATGAAGTTTTTTTCACCTCAACAGTCCCAGATTAAAGATAGGGCTTCCCCACTTCAAACGCTTGGATTTAATTAAGAGCAATCAAGTATCTGGCAAGAATCCCGAGAGGCCAAGCAGTGAAAGGCCTCAGGGATGCTGTGAAGGGGAAGCCTGATTTGGACTGCACGCCTACCAGAGTGTTGACGATGCCAGGAATGTAGACCGTCTGCCAAGGAAAGCCAGTGGCATGGACAGGACCTGGGCCGAGAGACGCCAATTGTGCTGCAGGTCTGTGCCCCTTGGAACGCATATAATGCCATCATGTGCACTGGATGCTATACATAGAGGTATATGGACATGTTATATGATCATGAAAGGTATAATAAATATGTGTTGCATATATAGCTATATGTGCCATATAATATATAGTTATAGATGCTATATAATATGTAGCTATATATGCTATATAATAAATACATATGTCTATATAATACAAAGGGCTTGCCGCGTTCCACACAAAGTGGTTTAGGAATCAAAGGAGAGAGTGGAGGAAGAAAGGAAAGAAAGACGGAACTACGCTGGAGAAACGGCCCTGTGGTTTAGAGCTCTGGCTGCTCTACCAGAAGACTCAGATTCAATTTCCCAGGAACCACATGATGGCTCACAGTTGTCTGTAACTATAGTTCCAGGAAGTCCAGCCCCTTCCCACAGGCCTCCACAGGCACTAGACACACATGTGGTATACAGACAAACATGTAAGCACTCACTCATAAAATAATTTTAAAAATCCATAGTCTGATTGTATTTGGAGGTTGAGCTTTCGAGAACAGAACTTTTGCGAACAGGACTAATTTCCTCATAAAAGGACGCTGTGGGAGCTTTGTGGCCTCCTCTACCATGTGAGTTTACAGCAACAGGTATCTCTGGGCCAGGAAGCAGAACCAAATCCTATATGAAAGACTAAGACAGTATCTCTGCATCTTCTACTTGGAAGAATTCAGCTTAGTGATTCAGGCTGCTGAACAGTAAGAAGAGGATACGGTGTTGTTAGCTATTCTTTAGACTTGTCTCTCCTACGATCCCAGAAAAGGACGCAGTGGAGAGCCATTGTAACAGTGGGTGAGTGCCGCAAGGGCTGAGCATCTCAAGGAGACCAAAAAGGGCAACTGTACCAGAGAAGAGAAGACTTGGGGAGAGCCCGGAGCTGCCCCTCCCCCTAGCGCTGCAAAGGAGAGAAGAGAGTTTTTTTTTTAATTATCTGTATTACTTGTATTATCTTATTATCTGTAGGCCTGGCTAGTGATCAATTAAGACACAGACACTTGTTATATTTTAAAATAGCCTTAGTTAACCTGGGGCAGGGCAGATATCAATCCTCTAAACTACCTCCCGCAGTGGGGCAGGCATGGGATCCCTCTTTCAATCCCATGCCATCTGCTTCTAATAAGTTATATCAAGTTACCTCCCATCCATAATCCCAAATACTTGCTAATGTTCATCATCTGGGCTGGATTCTCCATCCACGCCGGCCATGTGCTTCTCCTCCATCTAACCCATGGTGGCTTCCTCTCTTCCCTTCAGGTCTCTCTCTTTCTCCTGGCGGTCCTTCTTCTTCCCAGAATTCCTCTCTCTCCTAGCCCCACCTATCTCCTTTGCCCTGCCCAGGTGGGATGGCTTTTTATTAAGCAAAAGGTTGGTCACAGAGACAGTAAGCACTAATTGGCATCAAAATACATCAAACCATCCCCCAACAAGAGAGCATCAGCTGTAGACACTGAGCAGAGACCCTTTGTCAGACAGGAAAAGAATCATGCAATGTATTTCTGGTGATACTTTTGGTTGATTTCTTTCTTGGTTGTTTCTCTTTTCACGTAAACAGAGTCAAATGATTAATTGACAAATGATTAAGTGACAAGAAGATATTTAGAAGTTATAATCTGTTCTTGAATAATTGTAATGGTTGTCTAATAAATGTCAATTTGATAAACTCTATATATCAAAGAAACTATTTTTCCAGTTAGTACAATGTATGCAACAGCTACTCCCCAAATGTTTCCTGATGCCCGTGTGTAATTCATCAATTGCACATTATCTCCTGACACTGGCAAATGGCAACAACAGTCAAACCAAGAATATAAAAACAGTAGCATGGATGAATGGGCTATCAACCTACACAGCTATAGATATCTAATCTTTGACGAAGTCATCAAAATATGCATTGGAGAGAAGGCAGCCTCCTCAACAAATAGTGCTGGGGAAATATATGCCGCCCTTCAGAACGAGGAAAGTGGATCCACAAAACACAGCTGAGGCCGTGCTAAGAGGAACGTTTTTAGCTCTGAAGGCTGACATCAAAACTAACTGATATCGCAGATAACTTAATGTGCCTCAAGGTCTTATAGAACCAAAACAAGCCAAGCCCCTGAAACAGCAGGCTGCAAGAAATAATAAAGTCCGTGCCATGCCTGACTGTATGGCATAGGCAACCATACTAGATGCCCACCAACATATGAACTCATAAAGGAAATGTGGCATGGAAACATTGTGGAATTGTATTGAGGAAAGACATTATGACATTTTTTTATCTCATGTGTGTGTGTGTGTGTGTGTGTGTGTGTGTGTGTATGTGTGTGTAGGACATGAAAATAGAAAAATAACTTGAGAAGAGTCTAAATAGAAGTGGGAAGGAAAAACAAGAGAGGTAATATATGTGATGAAATAAAAGGAGGGGCTATTTGGGATGAAGAAGGGGTCGTTAATAAGGGGGAAAGGGGACTGGGGCAACAGAGGAAACCGATACATGGGTGTGGAAGTGGCACTGTCACAATGAAACCCACTGCTCCGCATGCTAACACATTTAATAAAGGTGCATCCCCTCTGTGTGTGCATGTGTGTCCAGACCCCTCTGCCCCACTGATCTATCTGTCTATATGCTAATACGCATTGAACAGTATAGCTTAAAACAAGGCTGAAAATTGAGAAACTTTAGTTCTTCTTCAAAATTGTTGATGATGTTCTGAGTTTTTTTTACATTTGAAGAATAAAGCGATCAGCATCAGAATGCAAGGCGGCTTTGAGAGATGTACATGGACTTTAATTGTATCTAGTTAGTTAGAGTTACTTGGAAAACCCTGACAGAAACCACTGTCATAGCCATGTCTTAAGGAGGGATCCTATCAATTTTGGGTCTTATTACTTTGGTCGTCTGTAGCAACAGGCACAGCAAACTGGGTTGCATACGTAGTGCGTGAAGGACACAGAAAGTGACTAGTCCCTTTTGTCCACACTGCTTTTCTCACTGGCCAGGAACCAGTAGAACAAAGTACAGACATGCTATCTGCACACCTGTGACGCCCCAGGTCGACTAGTCTGCTTCTGAATTAGATCTGCAATTGACGTGTTTGCTCTGAGTTGCTTTAACCTGTTCCATGTCCCGCTTTGCCTACAGTGTCTGATGGTTCAGATTTTCGTCTATGGAAGTAATCACACCAAGAGCAGAAATACTAAAAACCTCCTTTCCCTGCTGCAGAGGTAAGTTCCAGATCCAGGCGGGAGCGATGTCATCACTGTGGGCAGATGAACACATCTTTCTCTGATTCAGCCAGGTATTGATAATTTACCCACTCAACTGGAACTATTACCTCAGCTGTGGACTTTGTAGATTCTACACTGGAAGTACTCATTGATCTCTTAATAGCTTAGGAATTATGGGAGTTGGCTGTAATAATGGGCAGTGTATTATTACGTATGCAAATACATTAAGCATCTCTCTCTCAATGCTCAGCATTTTAGCCAAATCTTGCAAGACAAGGTCTTTGCTGGCAATGTGATAGACACAATATTGTATAAGTGTAGATTTTTACAAAGTCAATAAATGAATACATTAATATTATTTTTCTCATTGACTATACCTAGGTCTCTAAATATAAGGCAGCTATTTGGGGCCAATTGAGCATGTTTAGTTTTTTTTTTTAATGCTTAGATTTAAGCCAGAGGGAATGGTTAGCAGACACCTGGCCCTTTCTCCTCCTCTTTCATGTCATTGATATTTGTACATCTCAATGTGATAATTGTATCCTTCTAAGAAAAAAAAAGAACTACATTGTTAAATGGTCACTAAAATCCCCCAACTGAGCTGAGTCCTCCTTAGAAAGGATTTCATTTAAACTTCCATAACTACCCAATATGAAGTTCCCATTTGACAGAACAGAGCCCAAGGTTCTGAAGATTTTCTCAAATCCATAGTCTTAGAGATTTGGATCCAAGAAGTGTGACCCTAAATGCCTATGCTTTTCTCAGTTCTCAAATAAAGAAGGCATTGTTTTTGTTGTTGTTGTTGGTGGTGGTGGTTTTTGTTTGTTTGTGTGGTTGTTTTCGAGCCAGGGTTTCTCTGTGTAGCCTTGGCTGTCCTGGATTTGCTTTGTAGACCAGGCTGGCCTCGAACTCACAACAATTCACCTGCCTCTGCCTTCCAAGTGCTGGGATTACAGGCATGTGCCACCGTGCCTGGCCCAAAGAAGGCATTGTTGTTAGGTAAGGTTAGGATCCTGGTTTCATTCCACAGAAGTGGTGCCGTTCTTAGCAGACTCAGCAGGTGAGGCAGGGGTGAGAGATGAGCGAGAACAGTTGCAGCCCATGCTCTTCACTCCAGCTTCAGTCAGCCATGCCTGAAGTAGGCGCTGAAGAAGGCTACTGCCTGCTTAGCATCATCCAGGGCATTGGGGTCCTCACCCCTTCTATGACATTCATTAGGGATGCAGAGGACCAGCCTCACAGAAGCAGGAGGCAGTTTGTTCCCTGCTTACAAGTGGGTATAAAAGCATATTTCTTAATCAAAACAGAAAGAATATGAAAAACTAGGATATGGATCATCTTTCATTTTTGTAACACATGCTATTTTTGGCCCATAAACCACAGGTGGATAGGAATATTTTTCTCTCAGGATAAAACTGAAGCTTAGGCCAGGTGTGGTGGCGCAAGCCTTTAATCCCAGCACTTGAGAGGCAGAGGCAGATGGATCATTGTGAGTCAAGGATAGCCTGACCTACCAAGTAAGTCCAGGACAGCTAAGGCTACACAGAAAAACCCTGTCTCGAAAAACAAAAACACCCATGAAAGTCTTCACTTACCAGGAAAGTGGGACAGAGGGGAGGACATCCTATTGGGACTCTAGATGAGAAAAGCATGGGAGAATGGCGAAGTAGAAAGATCCAGAGGGTCCTAGAAGCCTACAAGTAGAACATTATGATAGGCAGATCTGGGCCCAGAGGCCCTGCTCAAACTATGGCACCAGCCAAGGACTATACGGGCAGTAAACTTTGAACCCCTACCCAGATCTACCCAATGGACAGGACATTCTCCACAGTTGAGTGGTGAGTGGGGTCTGACTTTCTCACGTACTCTGGTGCCCCATATTTGACCACGTCCCCTGGAAGGGGAGGCATGGCAGCACTCAGAGGAAGGATAGCAGGCTACCAAGAAGAGACTTGATACCCTATGAGCATGTACAGGGGGAGGAGGTCCCCCTCAGTCACAGTCATAGGGGAGGGGAGTAAGGGGGAAATGGGAGGGAGGGAAGAATGGGAGGATACAAGGGATGGGATAGCAATTGAGATGTAATTTGAATAAATTAATGAAATATATTTTAAAAAAGAAAAAGAAAAACAAAACAAAACAAAACCCCTGAAGCTTAGAACATTTGGGTATTTTGTTTAAAAAAAAATCACACAGGTGGTAGTTGTGGTACAATTTGAACTAAAGTTGATGAGATGATTTTTTTTCCCCTATGCAGTAAGGACTTTGGTGCATTTGAATTATACAAATAGTTTCAGCAACTCAGCTGAGAAACTCCAGAACCATTTTCCATACAGAGAAACTGAGAATTGATTTACTTAGGCTTGTTTGCCCAGAAGGAGGCAGAGCTGGAATTTTACACGGATCTCTCTGACTTCAGATTGAGGCCTCTAAGGGCGGAAGTCTAGCTTTTAGTTTAAAAGCAGATTCAAAACTCAAGGCTCCAGCGCTCGGCTCTCTCATCTTAGAGAATGCATTGAATTCCTCCAGCCTGCACTGTGATAGTAACACCTCCCCCAACGAGTGGGCACTTCCCCTCATTTCTGCATTAATGAGACCATACACAATGGGCAGGTTCGGGCAAGCCTTAAATCTTGTATGCTCACCGATCATCAACATCACAATAACAATATCAATAACAATAGTAATTCATTCTCTGGAGAGTAAACTTAATGAACCACAATGTTTAAAGGAGTCATATATACTACCATATTATTATTTTATATCAAGAATAAGGTAAGGAATATTTATGTCTGGAGTCAGACTTACTATTTTAATCCATTTTCTACCACTTGGGAAGTACCTGGGCCTGAGCAAATCATTTACCCTCCTTGAGCTTTGGATTCTTCATCACTGAAGTTCAAATATCAGTAAAGCATGAGATGTCGTGACTTTTAAGTCAAACCCTGTCTACATATGCATATACACAGTGCCCAGCAGAGAACTGCTAAATCAGCATCAGTAAAACACTCATCCCATCCCTCCCTTATATATCCGCACTGCCTCTTACTTTTTTAAAAAAATATTTATTTATTATTATGTATACAATGCCCTGCCTGCATGTACACCTGCAGGCCAGAAGAGGGCATCAGATCCCATCATAGGTGGTTGTGAGCCACCATGTGGTTGCTGGGAATTGAACTCAGGTCCTCTGGAAGAGCAGCCAGTGCTCTTAACCTCTGAGCCATCTCTCCAGCCCCTGCCTCTTACTTTTAAGGCAACAAGTCAGAATAATTGAAATGAAGGGTAATTGTTAGTCTGAATTATCATATTTTGTGTTTGGGAATTTGATACTCTGACCTATTTGAAGTGCTTTGTGTGTCTTGGAATTACTATTAATGAAGCAAGGTGAAACAAAACAACATGCAATTTCATGGAAGAAGCACGGGCTCTTTCCTCAAAACTGGGACAAAAAGTCTACCCAGTTTGTATTCAAACAAGAGAAACCTCAGAACTGATGTCAGTTAAGGCAACCTGCTGCCACATCTCAAGACCTAAAACTGACCCGGGGCCCACAGGGTGGGAGAAAATTAGATTCCTGCAAGTTGTCCTCTGACCTCTGAATGCATGCCAGTGCATACCATGGCGTGCACACACACACACACACACACACACACACACACACACACACACACACACGAGAGAGAGAGAGAGAGAGAGAGAGAGAGAGAGAGAGAGAGAGAGAGAGATAGGAGACAGGAGGGAGAGAGAGGAGGGAGGGAGAAAGAGAGAGAGGAGACCCATAACCCGTCAAGGTTCAAAGAATAAATGACGACTGACTGCCCAGCCGTAAAAGAGACATCGAATGTACCCTCCCTCTTCCCAGGGTTCAGGGGTCACTGTGGAAGGAGGAGCAGAAAGGCTGTAAAGGTCAGGGATGGCCGGGTGACTACAAGGAAACGATGTCCTCTGTGTACAATAGCTGTACACATGAACTCACAGTGCTTATGACAGCATGCTTGAAATCTGTACATATTTAAGGCACACGTGTAAAATCATGTAGGCATTAATAGGACTCTCAGGCTTTAAAAAAACGAAGATGCACAGTTGGCTGTGTGAGATGAGAGGTGGACCAGGGAGGAGAAGGGATAAGATGGTCAAAATACCATGTATTCACAAACAGTTAATAAAAAGATTTTTAATTTTTAAGATGAGAAACCTCAAGATAAATGGAATGAGTATATTTTCTCAGTAGCCTCAGGTTGACAAGTGCCATAAAATGAGGAGAACTTAGGGGACGTTTGTGGACGCCAGTGCAGAAGCCAGGCAGTCTGTTTCTTTAGGTCCTGGAACTGTAGTTGATCAGGTTTCAGATTCCATTCTTTGACTGTGAGAAGAATCTGGCTTTGAAGGGTTTGCATCTGCGTGTGGAGAGATGTGTCCAACCGTTCACGTTCCAGAGCCCACTGGAACTGAGTGTCTAGAGTTAACTTGCCCAGGAAGAGGTAGGGCTGCTGGCATTTTAATGCAGGTCTCTAATTGCTCCCTTTCTAATGAAGACAGTAAGATCTAGACCTAGCCAAAGCCCTTCCATATAAGGGGAAAAGAAGGCCTCTTCTGAAGGCCTCTGCTGTAGTAAGATGTTGCGTCAATAAAGGTTTTTCTTTCCCTGAAACAAGCCCGTATCTCATTTCTCAAGAACTGCTGAGCAAAGCCACTGGGTAGCTGCCAAAGCCCAGATGTGCAAAGGCTGTGCAAGAACCGCTCTTTCTGCTTCAGCCTCTCACTGGAACAATCAGTCCCAGATGTCCAAGGACTCTGCTTGTGTTCCCGTGTGCTCCAGTGTGCTTTGTGCCGCCACCTTCAGGACCTTGGGGAAGCACTCACTGGACGGCCATGGCCAGCAGCCTGGATCCTTGTCTTTTGGAGCCTCAGCAGAGAAGTTAGAAAAGAATGCGCCGCTTGAGAAAGGAGCTAATAGTTCAAGGGCACCACATAAGATATCAGCACATAGAAAAGGCAGAGAAAATGTCAGCTTTGGAAATATATGTGGACACTGTTTAGTTTAAATTTTCCTTGAGTCACAAACGCAGTTCAGAAACATCATTCATAAATCAAGCTCCGCAGAAAGAGAAGTACTCGATTTGTTTAAGATACTTTCCTTTCAGAGAAAACATACATGTCGCTAGTTTGAAATTAGTCTGTAGTGTGTTTTTAATTGAATTATAAATTAACGACAGAGAGAAATTGTGAGGCCGGAACTGTGAGTGTAAATTGTGCAGGAAGGTACAGGGTCTTCAGACATCGTTAGACGAGTGTGACACCAGATAGAGAAGAGGGCAGAGAGGAGCCTTCCAAGCAGTGGGAAGAAAGCTTAGTTGTCATCAAGACGGCTGGCGCTTCTCAAGAAAGCAACTAGCCTTGAGTTGTTATAGTGTAATAGAGTTATAGAATAATAATATGCTGTGGAGAAACTTAGGGCGACACACTGGGGCCATACTAGGGGATTTTTTTTTAAATAGCCTAAACTAAGTAGTTTAAAACACATTTAGAAGGCAGCTATCAAAGAATTCTGAACAGGATATGATAGCCAGTTATCAGCTCTCCGACATCACCTCTGATCGCCATGTCATGAAAGATCGTACCTAGGGAGAGCTAAGGAGCCCGCTTAGGACGCAGATCCAAGGATCTCAGAGAGATGGGGAGACCCTGAAGTACCTGAGCTATAGTAAGAGGAATGTAAGGATGACAGATGGAGAAACACTCTGCGGTCTACGTTGAAAAACTTTGAGAGGAATTAGACGTGAAGTGCGGCAGTGGCAAGACTCAAAGGTGTTTGACGTCTCTGGCTGGACAAGTGGATGAATGTAACGAACAGTGCTGGCGG
Source organism: Acomys minous (assembly GCF_964271855.1). NCBI lineage: Eukaryota > Metazoa > Chordata > Mammalia > Rodentia > Muridae > Acomys > Acomys minous. The sequence continues at coordinate 58,923,572 of NC_140494.1, forward strand.
AGGAGAGTGTCTTGGAGGATGTCTCGGGATTAGGGAGACAATGACTTCCACGTTCCCTACGCTGTGTTGGCGCACTGCCCGTACACCCACTTGGCAATGGCTAGAGCTGCTGGCTGTTCGGGACAAGAGCGCAGGGAGATATGTTCTGAAGCCTACGAGATGGATAATCTACAGAATCTGTGTATGTGACGCAGTAAGGCTTGGAGAGAGCTTTGGAGGCCGCTCATGCTTGTTTTGGAGAGATTATAACATGATGATTTAGTAGCCGAGCATCGGGGCACAAATTAACAGTGACACTTCCTAACTCTCACTTTATCTCTAAGAAATAAGAGTGCCCTATCTAAACATTTAATATACGTCAGGCACACGGCGTCCATGGACTGTAGTGGTAGTGTAATACTAGCAACAGCAAGCATTATCATGGTAATATTTAGATGAAGGAGACTCAGAAAAGGCCCTTCGAAAAAGCAGAAAGGAGGAGAGAGTTTCAAGAAAACACTAATTACCCTTACTGCGACAAAACATTGAGGAAATGCAGCCAGTAAGCAGACACAGTTTCTAGTCTCATGCAGCATTAACACACGCAAGGGTTAGCCTATTAGTTGTGCTAACACACACTATAACTACAAGGCCAGTTCAGTCGAAAAGTTTGGGGGTGTCAGCCCTCTTTTGTACGCTTTTGATAAGACTCATTGTTACACTACCTTTCTGTTGGGCATTTCACAGGGGGGAGTAAAATGTTTACATGCGTGTGTCCCTTGGCTCTGAAATATTGCTTAGAATCTGTGTTTTGAGATCTGTACACAAACTATGTGCATGGCTGTGCTCGTCTTCTTTAAAGATTTGTTTCTAACAAGAAAAAAATGGTAGAATAACTCAAATGCCAGCCCAAAGAAATAGTGGTATATGCTTTCTTTTTTTGTTTGTTTGTTTATTTATTTTTATTTTTTTATTTTTATTTTTTTTTTGCTTGCTTTCATATAATATGGACATTCAAAAACATTAGTTGTAATTTTGGAGAGTCACAGAGAATATCTCAGACATGCTGGAAAGAATAAGAAAAAACACATATTTATAGTTTTTATAAATATGTGATTAGTAAAGATAATAGTATTCTGGGTCATTTGAATGTGGAGACTTTATGCTATCTATTTCTATTATTTTGTATTAAATTTTATAACATGCATTTTATTTGTGATGAAGGAAAGACAAATTTAAAGCATGTGTGCTGTGTCAATGTTAAGCGATAATTCAGTTACATCCCAGCTCTAATGTGTATCAACAGATGGTCTTGGACAAATCACTTAGCGGTTTTCTCATCCATGGACTAGGGATAAACACAGACTGCCCGGTTCATAAGGTTGCCGTGTGTAAATGAGTTAATGTGCATAAACTCGTATCTGGCACGGAGTGTTTGATAATTAGAGATGATGGTGATGAAGACTGACAGTGATTCCAGCTGTGAAGAGAAGGGTGACGAACTAGAAGCCAGTCTATTGGAAAATATGAAACCACCATTTACTAACATTAGCACGGACTCTATTAGTAGAACAACTTTTCGAGATTAATTTTGCCTAACACCTGATTAAAATGTTCCATAATCAGAAAATCACTTATTACCTTTCAAAGTGGTTCCCCCCCATTACAATAGAGTCCCATCTGTAAAATAATGCACCCCACAGACTAAACATAGTGGTATAAAGTTGTTTAACTCACATTCCAACACTTTCTATGTGTAAGTTACCCTAAATTTTGGCTTTCTTTAATGAGGACTTAAATAGTATTTGTACTATGCAAACATAATGCAGAGAGTATTTATGCACTTCACGCCAGCATGTGGTAGGCAATGAGAGAGTAAAAAACACTGGCTGCATCCATTAATCCAGACTTACGGTAGCACGAAAGCCTGGCACACCAGCTTCGTTTTCATCCCTGTCAAATATCTCTGGAACAACTGCAAACTGAGAAACCATCTTTTTTTACAAAAAGAAAAAGAAAGCAGACACCACAAAGTCCATTGACCTATTAGAGGCCCAAGCATCTTTTTTTTTTTTTTTTTTTGGTTCTTCAAGACAAGGTTTTTCTGTTCTGTGTAGTCTTAGCTGTCCTGGACTCACTTTGTAGACCAGGCTGGCCTTGAACTCACGGCAATCTGCCTGCCTCTGCCTCCTGAGTGCTGGGATTAAAGGCGTGCGTCACAATGCCTGGCTTGCACCTTTTTAAAAAATAGTCTTTATTATAAAATATACCTTGGTAGGAAGAAACAAACAAACAAAACCAAAACAGTTATACTCCAAACCCAAGTCAGTACACCTTCGTGAACTTCTGCTCAGCTAGAGTTGCGATTCTGGAGCTGTAGGGCTCCACTTTGAAGTTTACTTTTTTACTATCGAATGTATTTTAGAGGATTTATTCACCACCCAGAAAGGAAAAAAAAAACCTGTGAAATAATTAGCACTAGAGTAACCATTGGCTTTATAACCTCTGCCGCAGCTCCGTGTCCATGACCTGCATTCAGTCCTTCCGCAAGTCACCTTGGTCTTTTCAAACACAATGTGGAGCAGCTGCTCCTTGGCTGGGAGGCGGGGAGAGGAAAGGTGCAGGGATGTGGGGTGGAAATGGGTCTTGGGGCGCTTGGCTCTGGAAAGAGTTATACCAGGAGTAAAACAGGATTGCTCAGAAAGCTGTGTATCAAGCCAGGCAGCTTTTGGCTATAGTAAACTTACTGAGCATGCACCATAAACTGTTGGTTGCAGGTGTCGTGTTCACATTCTTTTCTTGCTATTTATAACTAAAATATCCTAACACTGCTCCTGTGAAATTACAGAAGAGAATATTTGGTCAGTATGAGAGGGTGAGAAGGGACCATTGGCTATAGTAGCCAGGTGCCAACCAGTGACAGCTTTTCCCAACCAGGATTCAAGGCTAGTTTGGCTTAGTGGCGCACATGGAGATGTGGCAACTTGAGAGCCTTTGGTTCTTTGCCTTCAGATCTTTGCCGGCAAACAGTGACTCCTAAGCCGCTAAGAGGCCGTTCTGGCATACCTTGTTTTTGACAGAACAGTGAGGAGATTATAGGCAATGGCCATTCTCGCACGCCCACAGAAAAGACAGCCCAAAGCGTCTAGCATGGAGTAAGGCCAGCACACTGCACAGCATGGCCTCTTTCTGTTATTAAATTCCTGGAGTAATATTGGCCACTCAACAGCAGAATGGCAGAGTTAGTAGTGCTTGGTTTATTAGTCTTTTCTGGCATAGGCTGTGGGCAGGGGAAGAACTATACTATCACCACATAGTGGCTATTCAGATGTAGGGGAAAAGAGCACTGCCCTCTGAGGCAGTGACCTTCCTGTGGGATAGCAGTTGTTCTCTGAGTCACTCAAACATGCTGTACCCTGTCTACTTGTCTTATCCATGCTTTCAACGTCTGGGAAGAACCTACTAAATAACAGGAACAGCGAGAGATGTCAGAGGGAACCATCAAAAATAAACCACAGTCACTCACTGGCTGTCAGAGGGAACGATCATAAATAAAGCACAGTCATTCGCCGCAAGGGGGCAGCACTCAGTGCAAGAAGTAGCTCAAAGAAACAATAAACCACAAAGCGCAAGTTCCAGATTAGCGCCCACTGTGCAATAGGGATAAACAGAAGATGGTAGCTATAGGACCCAGAAAAGCCTTCAGAGTGTCAACATTGAGCTGTTTCCCAAAGGACAAGTTCACCCAAACTGAAAAGAGAAGCCATTCCAGGAAAAAAGAAGACTGTGGGCAGAAACTGAGTGGAACGGAGGGGAGCGGCGCCTGGGAGGAACGGTAAGTTGTTAGCGTTTGCACAAAGCTGCACCTTCTGTCAGGGAATGCTGACTCCAGGGGATGCTCACAGGCTACCTGGGAGGGAGAACGGGCTGCAGTGGAAATCAGCATGGGCAGAACCAAGCAGCAGTCAACAAGGTGATGTGGGGTACTGTGTTGTGGGACTCCTCAGGGCTTTGACTACACTAGGTTCTCTGCATACATCTTTAGAGCATATTATTATTATTATTATTATTATTATTATTATTATTATTATTATTATTATTTAATACTGTATCATTATGAACCTACATTCTTTTTGAAACAGTGATTTAAATTTTTAGCAAATGAAATTTTATTTTTTTTTAATTTTCATTTTATTTATTTATTTTTTCGAGACAGGGTGTAGGTTTGGCTGTCCTGGTCTCGCTTTGTAGACCAGGCTGGCCTCAAACTCACAATGATCCACCTGCCTCTGCCTCCTGAGCGCTGGGCAAATGAAACTTTATACCCTCTTTAGAACCAAAACAGACCGAGTTGGTTTTGTTCAAATCCAACCGTGTAGGACATACTTGATCTGAGGGTTCAAGAATGTTCTCGTAGTTTGGTGAAGAATTAGTACCCCACATTAAGGCATGATGAAGTCTTAGGGTAGTAACTATGCGAACAATCAACCATTTATCTGGTCATAGAAACCTGGCTTTTCCACACACGTCCCTCTAAGCTAATGTTCCTTATGATTCACAGTGGTTAAGGGTAGTAGCTCACAGCTACTTGGGAGGTTGTGACAGGCAGAACCCTGAAGCCTTGAGGTCAGCCTTGGCAAAATAGGGGGCCACAGTGTCACTGTAGCTCTGAAACCAGGAAAGGCCTGGTTTCAAACCATTAGTACTTTCTAGTTATACATAATCCCATGTTTCTTATTTATAAAATAGAGACGAGGACCATCCCTGCGTCAGGATTGCTGTGAGAAGTATGAAGTGCTTGCAAGGCGTTCACCCACAATAACCATGTGCCAACCTAGCAGCCATTTTCATTATTGCTGTTCCCTGATCTTCTAGTTAGTTACAGCATTGATGCTCAAAGCAAACGCAGCAGTGGCTGGCTGCTGGGGATGACTAAGCTCATGTGGAAGACGTGTTGCTGGTTAGCATTTCAAATGGGATCTAGAGACCCCGAAAACAGAACATATAAGTGCAGTTCGAAGTGAACTCTTAAACCCAAAGAGACTGACTACAGTGCAAAGCAATGTTCTTGGCAGCGCAGAGGATTTTGGGTAGGGGAATCCTGCCACCATGTGGCGGCTGGCTGACTTCACTCTCCCAGCAGTCATTCATGGTCCTTAGCGCTCTGCCCACCTCTGGTTTGGGTGTGACCCTTTGATAAGAACTCAGTCTGTGCCTGTAATCTCTGCTAAAGGGTGTTCACTCTTGTTTACTGATGTAAGTAAAGCCACAGGTAACTTCCTGTGTGTTATGCAGCCCTGTAGTAACCAGAGCACGGAACAGTCTTCAGTGAGATTGTACATTTAAAACCCCACGTTCCTTGTTAGTGTATCAGATTTCTATGGAATGTTGTTACTCCATCCCTCCAAAGGCTATGAAATCACCTCTTTTGTAGACTGGAGGCATAGAAAGCATCTGAGAACCGCTCTTCATAGAAACTTTGTGGATGAGTGTTTTGGCCCACACTTCTGAGCTCAGCTCTTCCGGCAATAGCAAATGGGAGTATAGAAGCATTAACAGCCAGACACAGGCAAGGTGGGTCCTCTTAAGGTACCTCTGGGGTTTGAATCTCTATGTTCATCAGAAATTATCTGAAAATCCTGAAGTTCATTGGATAAATTAGATGGGTTTTCCACAGCAGCAACTAAATGCAATCCAGGTGGCTCAGAGACCCAGGCTTTGCCACCTAACTCCAGGGGAGCGCTTTGCTCTTTTGGGACAAACCCAAGACTCTAATCTTTTTTTTTTAAACTGATTTATTTATATTACATCTCAATGGTTATCCCATCCCGTGTATCCTCCCATTCCTCCCTCCCTCCCATTTTCCCCTTACTCCCCTCCCCTATGACTGTGACTGAGGGGGACCTCCTCCCCCTGTATATGCTCATAGGGTATCAAGACTCTAATCTTATTTTGGACTTGTTTAAGCACTCAACATAGTTAAGTGTGGTAATGTGAAGTCCTATGATGCTGTCATTGCCTCAAGATGAGCACAGCCTTTCAACACAGATGAGGCAGTGGTGTGGTCCTGGGAGGGCTGCCATCCAAGGGAAGAATGAAGGAAAATGAAGATGCTTTTCTCTTTCCTTCTAGGTCTTCTGTTATCAGCAAACTAAAAACTACGTAAGATAGCCAACAATAAAGAAAACCTTGTTGCTGACCAAAATTCTAGAGCACAAATTGTGTTTATCAGCATGGACAGCAGTGGCAGAGGCAGAGAGGAAGAGTTTCGTTTCTGTTTTTTTTTTTTTTTAAGTAAGGTTTCTAATTTTTGTTTTTTGTTTTTTTGTTTTTGTTTTTCAAGACAGGGTTTCTCCGTGTAACCCTGCCTCTCCTGGGCTCACTTTGTAGACCAGGCTGGCCTCAAATTCACAGATCTGCTTGCCTCTGCCTCCCAAGTACTGGGATTAAAAGCATGAGCCACCATGCCCGGCTTCTAAAAATTCTTGAGGAAAGAGTTCCACCTAGCAACGCTGCCACCGGGCTATACAGCAGCCATTAGGAACCAGAGTCTTGATCTCTAACTGGTGAGGATCTCTTCTAACGGTGCGTGCTTTGCTTGGGTGCTTCTTCATGTCACTGGGACTCCATCACCTCCCATTTCTCTTTTTAAAAGCCTTGTTCATTCCTTTAAATCCTGACTTTTTCCTTCTAGATACTGTGTGTTCAGCACACAACCACATGCTGGGAGAGGGCTCCAGCACTGCACCACATTCTTGGCCCCAAGCTTTAAAAACATGTGTAGTACCTATAAGCAGTTTAACAATGAACGTCCTGATGAATCGTTTGCAAGTAGTTTTAGTCGCAGCCTGTTTAAGGCTATTAGAAACTGCTTTGTAAAATAAAGGATAGAGGGATCAAGAGGGGACAACAACCCAACGCGAAACCCAACAGTCAACTAACCGAGGCCCGTGTGTGTGTGTGTGTGTGTGTGTGTGTGTGTGTGTGTGTCACAGTGCTCATGTAGACGTTAAGAGAACTTACTGGAGTTAACATCCCTCCTTCTGCTATGTGAGTTCTTGGGATAGGATACAGGCTTAGTGGCACATGTCTTAACCACTGCTTCAGCCCTATTTTGATTTGTTTTTAGATTTTTATTTATTTTTGTGTGTTTCACTGTTTTGCCTGCCTGTATGTCTGTGCGCCATGAGTGCATTGCCAGAGGAGGCCAGAAGATGCTGGATGCCTTGGAACTGAACAAACTATTGTGAGTCACGTTACAATGTGCTGTGCTGGATATTGATCTTGGTTCTGGAAGAACAGCTAATGCTCGTAAACACTGAGCCATCTCTGCAGCCCAACTTGTTTACTTTTTAAATTTTTTGACACAGGGTCTCACATAGGCCAGACTGGTTAGCTTTGGACTCATAATTTTTCTACACATTCCTCTCAAGAGCTTAGATTATAGTAATGCAAGCCAGGCCTCACCGAGATTTTTGCTTTAAGATTTTAGTGCTGGTTTGTGTGAGAACCTCCCCTCCCCTCCCACACTATCAGACAGTCCTGATTAGGAGCTGGGTTTTATCCTTTTCAGCTCAGACATCCTCCAGAACTGACAGCTAGAAAGCTCTAGGAGCCTCTGCCGTGGTAAAGGCCAGCACCGCGTCTCGGTGAGAGACCTATGACTGCCATGCAATCCAGCCCCCCTCCTTCCTCATCTAAGTCTCACTATCTCCCTCATTTCATTCCATTCATGTTTCGAGGTCAGCCTGGTCTACAGAGTGAGTTCCAGGACAACCAGGATTACACAGAGAAACCCTATCTCAAGAAACAAAAAAACAAAGTCAGAAACTTCATTTTAGTCTTGTATTTTTCTCTACTTAGAAGGCTTATGGTATGATTTTAGTATTATGTTTTGTTAGTGACAAAAGCATCTATATGCCACAAGAACTATTTTAGTAAAACCTACCCAGGAAGATAGAAATGGCTGTTTTTGACTTGGTCAAGAAGCTTCCGAAGGCAAAAAGAAGGTACCAGGTGCTTCCTGCATTAGACAATCCTGAGAAAAAGAATTCTGTAACCACAAAGACTATTTGTACATGGTGTTCGGGAACTCTTTTTTTTAATCTCTCAAAAGGTATATTCAAAAATATAAACCACAGTTAGGCACGGTGGCATACATCTTTAATCCCAGTACTGAGGAGTCAGAGGCAGGAGGATCTCTGTGAGCTCAAGGCCAGCCTGGTCTGCACAGTGAGTTCCAGGACAGCCAGTGATATATGAAGATACAGAGAGACCCTGCCTCAAAACAAAACAAAACAAACAAAAACAAAAAACAAAACAACCCTCCAAAACCAAACAATAATAGAAAGCATTGCTCAAACTGGCATGGTGATACCTTAATTTAGAACATTTGTGAGCCATGTGGTGGTACAAGCCTTTAATCCTAGCACTTGGGAGGCAGAGGTAGGTAGGTTTCTGTGAGTTTGAGGACAGCCAGAGTTACACAGAAAAACCCTGTCTCAAAAAACAAAAACAAAAACCAAACAAACAAAAAGCAGGTAAATGTTACAAAATCAAGAATGCTCTCTCCAAACAGTGGTTCAACCATTTGTTTCAAACTTTGGCAAACACCAGAATTTTCTGGAGGAAGTTTGATGAAATGAACACTGCTGTCCCCACCACCAAGTTTCTGACGAGTCTCTACATGATTCTGACATTGGTGTGATGGTGAACCACTCAGCTTGAAGACCTAGTCTCTGGAATTCATACCAATATATAAACAAAGAACATGTCAGACATTGCACCATCCAACTTTGTACAGAACCCTAAGATAGTCTACTGAAGTGGAGAAAACATAACTTGTTCATCTTGTTCAGTGATTCCCACAGTTCTGAAGAGAGTCATGGGCAGTCAAGAGCATTGGCTGCTTTTGCAGAGCACTGGGGTTTGATTCCCGGGGCCACAAGGTGGCCCATAACCATCTTTAACTCCAGTTCTAGGGCATCAAATGCCCTCTTCTGAGCTCTGCAGGCACCAGGCACACATGTGGTGCATAAACATCCAAGGTAGGAAAATATAGATATACCCCCACACCCACCCACCCCTAAAGTAAGACAGTCATAGAACAGTAAAGGAAGCCAGATAATTTATAGCTATATGAAAACACTTATTCACAAAATAGAAGTATTTACACTATGGGACCTTGTTCCTGTCTTCTCTGTGCATCTCTATACACATGCCTCAATATCAAATTGTGAATTATGCAGCCAGAGTGAGGATACAACTATAAATACACACACATAGTCACAATGAATTATTCAAGACTCGGGAACTTCTTCATCAGGACAGCAGTAATACTCCACAAAACATATTTGCCCATCTTCATTTCTAATCATGTACTGCAATGACAGGAATCCTCGGTTGTCTGTCCGAATAGACACTTTACAAGATAAAGCTAATGCCTTCGTAGAGGGTTTCAGTAAAGAAAGTTTGTATCTGTAGGAGAGCAAATGGAAAGCTGTTATTTGGATCAACTAAATGCAATTCATGAAACACAGTAAAGGACAAAAGTCAGCCAGGAACAACTGAGCACCAAATACTTAACCAACGTGCTGGCCGATCTTGCTTTATCCACCATGATTACAACCCAATATCCCCAATAAAATCCAGTGCTGCCCAACCATCTATTTTTTTTGTAATGTGATGCATTTTTTTAAGCAGATTAAAAATGATCTGTTTTTATATGGAAATATGGTGTTTAATTTCACCTTTATCAACAATGCAACTTTCATATTAAGAACTGACCTGTTGACCTGGGTCTTATTACAGTGAAATGCTTCCATCAAGTCAGAGTCTTTGGGATAGTCAAGGTGGGAGCTTCCTGCATTTCCAAAAGTAGATAACCTACAGTTGAAAGTAAGTGACTCATTTATTCATAGGCTCAATAGTAAGCAATACCAGAATCCATGGTGCCTTACGAAATGACATATTAAAAACTTAGTTATAGAGGCTGGGTAGATTGTTCAGTGGGTAAGTGCATGGGCAGTGTAAGTCTCAGGACCTGGGTTCAAATCCTAAGAACTCAAATGAAAGGCAGGTATGACTATGCATGTCTGTAACCCCACCACTCGGGGATTGAGACTGGTAGGCCTCACAACCCGGTAGCCACCTGCTTAGCCAAGATGGGGAGCTCGTGATTCAAGGCGATAAGTTGGAGAGCAACAGAGGAAAGCACCTGCTGTCCTTTTCTGGCCTCAAATGTGCATATAGGGCACATTGACCTGCATACTCATGTAAATGACTGCACAGACATAGACCACAACAACATATGCTGTGTGTATATTTATAAATATGAAAACATGTGTATGAAAATATATAAAACAACTAAACACCCTGGTAGTTTGGGTGTCACCCTGTGACAGGCTCAAGCTGGTTCTAGAGCTGTCTGTGTAGTTCAGATTGGTCTTGTTCTCAATTCTCTTGTTTCCACCTCCAAATGCTGAGACTACTGGCCTGTGGCACTGCGCACTGTATGCACGTGAATGCACAGGCCTGTCTGTGCAGGAGAGTCCAGGTGCACCAGATCACTTTGGAGCTGGAGTTACAGGCAGCTGTGAGGTGCCTGATGTCATGCTGGGAATCAAACTTGGGTCCTCTGCAGGGCAGTGTATGCTCTTAGTTGCTTAAATCATCTCTCTAGCCTAGAAACAGCTCTGACAAAAATCTCACATCAGAGTACTCAATATCTACTCTGTACAGCTGTATAATAATGAGTTAACTTTCCCTTCCTTTTTTTTTTTTTTTTTTTTTTTCCGAGACAGGGTCTCTCTGTGTAGCCTTGGCTGTCCTGGACTCACTTTGTAGACCAGGCTGGCCACGAACTCAGTGATCCACCTGCCTCTGTCTCCCGAGTGCTGGAACTAAAGGCGTGCGCCACCACGCCCGGCTCCCTTCCTTTTTTTTTTTTTTTTTTTTTAAGATTTATTTATTATGAATACAGTGTTCTGTCTGCATGTAAGCCAGAAAAGGGCACCAGATCTCATTATAAATGGTCATGGGCCACCATGTGGTTACCAGGAATTGAACTCAGGACCTCTGGAAGAGCAACCAGTGCTCTTAATCTCTGCGCCATCTCTCAGCCCTACCTTCCTTTTCTTTAAATCTACAAAAATATCTCAGAGAACTGTGCACAATGGAAGACTTAAGTCAACTGTAAGGGTGCTGCTCCTAGCTGAACCACTTCCATGCAATTGTGCCTTTGAGTTACGCTTTACTATTACAGTGTTTCTGTGTTAGGCTGCCCTTAGAAGTCTAATGGTCTTCCCCACCCCCACCCCCACTGTGTATTGTCAGCAAATGTATGTGATTCTGAGTTTAATCACCAAGAGCCACCATGCATTTGCTAGGGAGAAGCATGTTGACAAACACTGATTGGACCTGGGAGATTTTTCCCCTAACTCTCATGTTCCCAGTTAATCTCTCTGCTCTTTTCTACTATGACTCTGCGTATCTTATGCTCTGCTATGATGCTGGTAAAATGGTCTTCAGATCTACACTCCAGTCTAGGCTGATTCCTGAGGACTATGTCACATGTCTAACGACTGCCCCAGTGTCATATGAACTTCAGATTCTAGCATATCTAGGAAAACAATGCACAAGTACTTCCACATACCAAACTGTTTCCCAGTCTGAAAACGGAAGATATAGGCCCCATTCTTCTGAGAGCAGATTTGGAAGAGGACCCTCTGACAGGTAAGAATTCATTGGGTGTCAGTGCTTTCTATTTTGGCTAACTTTTGACATAATACAATTGAAAGTTCAATCTGACTAATCATAAGAAAAAGCTTGCTGTAATTGTTCTTAAGTCAAACAAAAATTTAAAAAGCCCAACAACTTACATTCTCTTATTTCATATTTTCAAAATTTGTAAGTTCTATAAAATGATTCTAGTCCAAAACAAAAAACAAAAATATTTGCTGGCACAAAATACCAGAAGAGTTTCAATACGATGTTCTTGCTGAAAAATGCCTGGCCTAATGAGGCTCAGCTCATTGTACTGAAGTACTGTTTCCCAAGAACCTATGAGTATTATCCTATGGTTTGTAATTTTGTTTTTTCTCCGCTGATTCATATATTTTCCCCCTTCACCTTAAACCAGTCTTAAGATGGATGTGTACATTAGATCAATATCTACTAAGTAAAAAAATAAAGCTATCAGCAATATCTACGTTCTTTGTATCCTGAACTGGCTTAGGTGTTAAACCCAATGTTCTTCATGACGTCATCTTACCTACATCAGGCATACAGCAATGAAAATACCACTGGTTTGTAGATTACAAGAACAGGCTTCTCATGAACGAGCCGACAGTGCCACACTAAAGAAGGCTTAACGGGTTATTCTTCATGTCTTAAGTTTCCCATCTTTTAGTTGTAAAATTATGAAATAAGCAAATAATTCTGAAAATTCTAGGATGGGTTTAAAAAAAAACCCTACAACTCAAGCAAAGGTTGAGTAGAGTTGGATCCATACTAGACCACAGTAAGCTCAACTGCGCTCACGTACCTGAAATAGGGCTTGTCAGGAGACACGGTGATCTGTAGGACATCACTGGTCATGTCCAACTCAGAAAAGGCTTCTCGGAGCCCCTCTGACTGCAGGATAATCTTATTCATAACATTGGTGCTGCAGAAATCAAAATCCAGAGTGTCTTCAGGCTCCTGAGTGTTGATTTTGCAGACTGTCACCACTCCTCCTTCTTCTAGAAACAGCATCAGAGGGTGACCGTAACCTTGGTAACACATCCGGAGTGCAGTTAAAGTCCCTGCAAGGAAAGAAGTCACATGGGGCTCAGCTCTGTGGCTCTGGGTTTAGCTTTCTCTGCAAATGACACATATATTGCTTTGAGAATTTATTCTGCCAAGCTTTTAGGAAGTACACCTCTTCTTAAAGACTTCTAATTCCAGTAACTGCAAGGAAAAGACTGGGGATCAGAGCAAAAGTTAACTGCTGAAATGATTTTCCCACTTGTTAAACATGCTCAGTCACCTTATATACAATGGCTCCTATTAAGATACAGTATTATTTTAAATCAAACTGGTGGCAATTACACTGGTGATGTAACTTAACACCTCAGATCCCTACAGAAGAGGAATATAAAGTCTCTGGCTCCTTCCTACTGGTTAGAGAGCCAGTAAGGGATATGGGGAAATCACATGTTTTCAGGAATAACCAGCTGGGAACACTGCAGTAGAAAGTGCATAATTAAACACACATTTACTGTAGTATATGGATGCTGGTTGGGTGAGTGCACACATGCCATGGCATGCCCAGGGATGTCATAGTACAACTTCTGGGAGTGCATTCTCTCCTCCTACCACTGGACCTTGGAATCAAGCTCAGGTTTTGTCAGGCTTGCAGGGTAAGTGATTTTACTCACTCAGCTACCTCACCTGTTCCAAGTGCTTAATTAGACCTGGCTACAGATCTTGCCTCATACTCAGTGTTTTAAAGGCATATAGGCTAGAGGGTCACAGCAAGTTCCAGGCCAGCTACAGGACATGGTTGGCTGAGTACACTGTAATCCCAGCACTCAGAAGTTGAAGGCCAACCTGAGCTATACACAAGACCCTGTCTACAAACCCCAAAAATTAATGGATCTGTCAGTGGAAAGCCACGGTTTTAGAACTATAACTGAAAATTCCCTAGTGTACATGCAAATTAGTTTCCTATGAGATAAAATCATTCTTGAATTTTTTCCCCTTGCTCTTTTGGTTTTTGAGACAGGGTTTCTCTGTGTAGCCTTGGCTGTCACTTTGTAGACCAGGCTGGCTTTGAACTCACAGCGATCCACCAGCCTCTGCCTCCCATGTGCTGGGATTACAGGTGTGTGCCACCACACACAGGTCATTCTTGGATTCTTCTGGGATTCTTGTAGTCTTATGTCCATTGCAACTGAACTCCTAACCAACAGTCAACCTGGAGTCTGGATAATCTGCTTTTCTCTGCCTGTAAGTAGATGTTGATTCTGAGTAAGTAGAGAAAATACGTAATTGAAACTTATTTCACGATGTTAAAGATATCGCTAATGACTGTTCAAAGTCTTCTGTGATCTTAGACTCTTGGAGCTGCGTGTGGTGACTGATATGATCAAGCTGACAGGCTCCAGAGCCACATAGCAGAGAGGCTCTAGGGAGCCTCAGATGAAGGAATGTCCTGACAGGGCTGAGGTGGTGGGAGACTCACCGTAAATGTAGGCAGCAGCACTCTAAGAGTGAATAAAAAGGAGGAAGCCTCCAAAGCAATGCTCTGTGTCCTGCCCGTGGACAGGATGTGACCATCTGCCTCACACACTGGCTTCCATGCCCTTCCTGCTATATGCAACGCACCCTCAGACTGTGAGCCAAAACAAAGCCTAAGTTGCTTTTGCCAGTCTTTTTTCCTCAGCAACAAGGAAGGTGACTAAAGTCCCTTGTATGTTAAGATGAGCTAAGACGAATAAATACCTTCACAAGTGTATAAAGAAGTATAAACAAAACATTCAACCTACATTTCGACTATTTAGTTATATGATTATAACCACAGGGAGAAAATGAATTTGAAATCAGTTCCCCTTTCTTCTTTGAAAGTTTAATACATGTATACAATGCATTCATATTCACCCCTAATTATTAGGGCCAGACACTACTCTTCCTAAGACTCATCAACCTGTTGCAAAGAAATATGATTTCCCCTCCCCTAGCAGCCATGACTGCCAAAAGGGGGTGCGACCCCAGGAGTCCATCCCTAACCAGTTAGTTTCCTAAGCAAGTACTGGCTGGCCTGGGGTTGCAGCTCAGCTGGCAAAGTGCTTGCCTAAGTATTTAAGTGCTGGTTTCAATTCCAAACACCACACAAAACTACAGATGGTTGCATATGTCTATAATCTCACATCACTTGAGAGGTTAAGGCAGGAATACGGTAAATTCAATGTCATCCTCAGCTGCACAGCAAGTTCAAGGCCACTGTGGAATACACGAGACTGTCTCAACAAGTTTTTCTAGAATTCTTCCTATATTTTCTATTTTCCTAGCATAATAAATACTTTTATATAATAATAATAATAATAATAATAATAATAACAACACTTCACCTGGTGTAGGACTTGATCCAAAAATAGATAAGCAGTCTAAAAGGATAGTTAAATTAATTCGAAAAGTAACTGAATCTTCCTGAATGATAAATTCTTGAAACACTTCAGCCTATGAAAAAGTAAACATGAAAACACAAATATAGGATTATATTAAATAATGAAAATTCAAATATAAGATTTTATATTTCACTTTGTTTAGAAAGTAACAATGCTGTGCCAACTCTATGAGAGTATTTTCTCATTCCCAACTAAGATATGCTAATAGTTTTTCAACCATTACTCTCTAGAATACTACTCAATGGCTTAATCATTAAAGCAGTAACAGTTAGGCTCCATTTAGAAGCTCCTGAAGGAAGGGGTGGGGAAAATATGATAAAAATATATTGTATGAATTTTTTTTTAAAGGAGGTTGGAGACATGATTCAGCAGTTAAGAACACTGCCTACCTTTCTAGAGGACTTAGGTTTGATTTCCAGCACTCACAACCACCTGTAATCATTTCCAGGGACTCTAACACCCTCTTCTGGACGTGGCAGGAACCAGGCACATACCTTTTGCAGTCATTTATGCAGGGAAAACACTGGTACACATAAAATTAAACACACACACACACACACCCTCCCCAGGGGTCCCTCATCCGCATTTCTGGATCTAAACCTATCTCTCATGTGAGCTTACCCTGACTCTGGCCTTGTGGCCAACAGCTAAAGCTAAAGCCAGTTTCAGATAGGACAATTTAATAACGAATGCATGATAACAGTTTCCAATCTCTTTTGAAGACAGAGACCATGTTTTCTTTATGCTGTCATTTGTGATGTCAAACATCATATCCAAAAACATAAATTGAATGTTGAGATCCAATCTGAACCATACAAACACTACTTTGTAAGACTAGACTATGGCTGTGGGTGACAGTGCAGGGCTTTGATCCCAGCACCTCAATACAAGGCAGACGCAGCTGGATCTCCAAGAACTTGAAGCCAGTCTGCTCTAGAAAGCAAGTTATAAGTAACCAGGGTTACAGATTAGCCTCTACTATCTCAGGGGGAAGAACATGCTATGACACCCACTAAGAGGAAAAACTAAAATGTGCACAACAATAATTATAAAGAGTAAACAAACATTCTGGGTTCTTTTCCTAACTCAGTTGTAAGACTTTTGAAAACTAAATCTTGCAATTGCCACTTATGTAAAAGTATGAATGATAAATGTGCCTATATTTGTAAAGATTAAAAGAGGCAAAAATGAAGAGTGTCTCCTTAACTATACCTCGAAATCATTGTGTGTGAAAAAAGATGGGAAAGTATTTGTTGGTAGGAAAGATAAGAACACCAAGTAATGACATTTTGTTCTGAAACGAGTTTTGTCGAATAAGTCCTTCCAAATTCATTCGGGAATGCTTAACCAAAAAAAAAAAAAAAAAAAGTCTCCTCTGCCCCATACCTGAATAAAGGCATTTGCTTGCACACACTTTGCATTTTCCACTGTAACCTTGATTCCATTTTTCGTAGCAAAACACGTGGCGTGGTCTTTGAAATGAATGGCTTTCAGGACGGTGGACAGATTCCTAACGTTGTCAAGGCTGGCCACTAAGCAGTACTGTCCGTCCTCGTCCTCAAAGTGCTGCGTTAGGAGAGGCATGGAGGGTCCACGGCACCGTCGGTTCGGAGAGAGAGAGATGCTCCTCTTCGGAAGGTCTCTGAAAACCCGAGAGACGGAACAACACACCTCTCGTCAGTGCTGATGGGACTGGAGACCCCAACCGGAGCCGAAATCGGCGGACCAGGAAGAGCCCACTTCTGCCGCCGCTTTAACTTTGGGGGTTAAATTCTATCTCCCTGCCTCAAAACTACAGTTTCCTTGTCTTCCACAGAGGAACAAACAAACAAAACAAGCTGCCATTCACAGGGCAGTTCTAACTGGCGCGAGTTGAGACAGGGTAACCTAGGCGCCACTAACCTGGCCTGACCCGGAACGCGCGGCTGCGGTCCCGTCGGCCTGTCACCCAGCTCACCAGCCCCCTTGTCGCACAGCGGCGAAGCCACTAACTAAGGGGAGCCCTGGGTGCCAGGCCCCTGCCTTTGAGGTGCTGTCCGACGCCTCAAGGCTCTTTCCAGCGCAGCCCCTGAGTGTCCTGAAACCAGCAAGCCTAGCAAAACAGCTCCCGCCACTGTTCAGATCCGCCGTCACCGAGCAGCCGCGGGCCTAGATAGTCTACCACGAGACCGGAAGAAGGAGCCTTAGAGCTGGAGGACTAACCCCAGAGCCTAGCGTGTACTACCATAGAGATCGGAAGGAGGAGCGAGCGGCAGAAGCGGAAGTGCGGGCTTAACTAACGCGGCGAGGCAAGATGGCGGCGACCAAGAGGAAGCGGCGTGGGGGCCTGGAGGTTCAGGCAAAGAAGCCGAAAAGGAGCCGGAAAGATGCGGGGCAGCCAGCTAAGCAGGCCGCTGTGGCGAAAGAGGTGGAGGAAGAAGATAGAGATCGTATTCCAGGTCCCGTTTGCAAGGTAAAAGGCTCAGATCCCGGAGTTGGGCTCGTCTTCGTGACTCGCCTTTGGGCGGCGAAGGGATGGCAGCCAGTGCTTTACTGGACCATGAGCTTAGTGGTTCCCTCGACTGTAATGGACAATGTATATGTCTGATTTTCCTGCTGGTGTCTCCCTTTCGGCCCATAGACCCTTAACCAGCTCTCAGGGAGGTGGCTTAACGGGATATTTAGTTACAGGATGCTGTCTTGCAGTTACTCCTCCCCCGCCTCCCCAGGGTAGCCCTTTTCCATTTTTCTCCCTTTGGATGTAACCTATAAAATTCCTTCCATACTGCCATGTTGGGCGGTGTCAGACATGGCTGCCGAAGTTTGTTTCACAAGCCTTTACAGTGATTGTCCTGTGCCTCTAACTTGTTTGGTTGTAGCTTTAATTCAAGGGATGGTAATAAAAGGCCAGGCTAGACTAGACCATTAGTTTTATCCATGTTCAACCGTGCGACGCAAGGTGAGCGTCCCTGCCCCGAGCATTTAGGAGACGATGAACAAGACTTCTTCCAGATATCCTGGAGTTTAGAAAGAAGGCTTCATAGAAAATGCCGTGTTTATTCAAAAGGCAACCAGATTCTTGGTAAGAGTTACTGAAAACTCTGTAAGCAAGATGGAGGGAATTTACCACCCCCCCCCCCGTCTCCCCTCCCCCCCTCGCCCCAAAGGGGTTCCCCGTGTAGCCTTGGCTATCCTGGGCTCACTCTGCAGACCAGGTTGATGCTCGAACTCAGAGATCTGCTTGCCTTTGCCTCCCAGAGGGCTGGGATTACAGGAATGTGCCACCGCCCCTCAGCTCACAGTAGTACTCTAGTTAAGTAGAAAAGAAATGTATAAATTGTAGCCCAGTTTTAATTAGCAGTTAAATCTTATACTCTTGTCCTAAAGGACAGAAGTGACTTTTGAGAAAAATAAGCTGGAGTTGTAGGTTTTCAATAAATGTTAGTGCCCACCCCCCCCCACCCCCCCTTTAGGAGCTAGACAGAAACATGTTGGGATCTGTAATCTGAATCACACTATGGTATATTACTTGGAATTCAGGAGGTAAAGCTTACTTTTAGGATGTAAGGAAACATGAAGGACTTAGCCTTTGAGCTGGATTTCAAAGAAAGGGTTCAATTTGGATACTCAGAGCAAGCATGAAAGAAGGCATTACGTGGGAGATGGAGACAGTCTAAAAGGTAGCGCCTGGTTTGCTGAGTGTGTGGGGGGCCAGAGTCTGGCAGTGGTGGTGTAAACAGTCGGAATGTATTTTAGAATCCAGCCATAGAGGATGTGTCCTTTTGAACTTCGGAAACCCCTCTGGGGTAAAATCTTGACATGGATAGTGCTTTTAAAAGATTACGTTGGGGCTAGTTAGATAACTCTCAGAACTGAATCTGTCTGGGAAAGCCAGCTGATAGCCAGTGTAGGGGGTTAATCAAGGACAGTGTAGGACTTTATAAACGCTGTAAGAGGTGCGGGTAGCAGGTAGGGGTGCCTGTGATGTCTGTGTGAGAACTAAGGGCAACTGGGACAGTCAGAGGCCGAGGGACCGAAACGATGGTAGCAGGACGAGGGAAGGACGCGAGAGGAGGAAGGAACACTGGTGAGGAAACTGGCTGCGTGTAATACGGTGACGTCTAGTGCTATCAGTAGGTTTGAGCCTCACTCTAACTCATGCATTATTAGGGTTAGAGAGACTTCCTTTCCTTTCTGTAGACGGTTAAAACTGCAAAGGAGCATAGTAAAATTTAAAATGTTTAAAAATGAAAAGGTGCTAAGAAAGTCTCCCTATGGTAGTGAGGGGCCGTTGGAAAGTGGTTTGCTTTGTTTGATTTTTCTCTGTTTTAGACAGATAGCCTTAAATTCCTGGTTCAAGTGAGCCTCCTGCTTTAGCCTCACAGGCTGGGGCTGCAGAGGCATAGCACTGTGCCAGGTTCTGGTCTCAAAACCACACCAGATACATTTAGCACAACATGTTAAAAATGTTTTTCTTTTCTTTAGGGCAAATGGAAAAATAAGGAGCGGATCCTCATCTTTTCTTCCAGGGGAATAAATTTCAGAACAAGACACTTAATGCAGGATTTGAGAATGCTGATGCCTCATTCTAAAGCAGGTACTCTGGAATGTGTATGTATAAACTTGCCTAAGTTGTGTATTTACACATTTACTTGCCTGCTCAGCTTTGTTGGGTAAGGAACCACAGTACAAGGGTTGCGGGTACAGCTCAGTCAGTGAAGTAGTGGATTATCTGAGTTTAGTCCCCAGAACTTCATAAAGGAGCTGGGTGTGGTGGCACAGATTTTAACTCCCGCTCTGAGAAGGTGGAGGCAGGTGGCTATCTGGGGCTGGCGGACAAGCGGCCTTGCCTAGTTGGCAACTTCTTGGACCTCTGGACTAGTGAGTAGGTACACACACACACACACACACACACACACACACACACACACACCATTTAAAAAGTTCATTCTTTCAGATATCTCTTTTTTAGAGAAATTTAAGAGTTTATACTTCATTGACGAAAGTCTGCGTTTTCTTTACTTTTTAAAACATCTATCTTATAAAGAAACATTTTCTAAAAGTCCAAGGACATGGTCACTACAATGGCTTCCAGTGGTCAGGGGCTGGTGAGGTGCTGAGTAAGGACTGCCATGTATTGTTTTCCGAACATCATTCTTTTTCTTCTCTCTCTCTCTCCCTCTTAAGATGTGGTCTCACTTATGTAACCTTGGCTAGCCTGGCCTCCAACTCATAAAGATCTTCTGGCCTAGTATTGGAACTAAAAGTGTGTGCTACAGCCACGGCTTGACAGTCATCTGTCTTAGAGGCTAGTGAAAGTGTTGAGAGTACACATCTGTGGCTGCTGAGATGCAGATTGTGTTTTAGGTAATGGTTCTTAAGCACTTCTCCAGCTGGCACTGCCTGTGCTGTCCTCAGTCCCTGAAACTAAGTGAACATTTTCACTGACATGTTTTATTTCTATGATTATCCAAAACCAATTTTAAAATTAGTTTTCATTAGTTAAAATTTTTTTGGTCAGGTGTGGCAGATCAAATCTTGAGCCCCAGCATTTGGGAGGCTGATCTCGAGTTCAAGGCCATTTTGGTCTGCCTAGTTTCAGGCCAGCCTGACCTACATAGTAGGTCTCGTTTTAGTTTCAGAGGCTGGGCATGATGGTACTTACCTGTGATCTCTGTGATGGTGGCAGGAGGGTCAGGAATTGAATGTCATCCTGAACTTACACAGATACTTGAGGCCTGCGTGAGCTACATAAGACCCAAATTTAAAGAAAAAAAAAAAGAGCTGGGTGGTTCGAGGGCCAGGCATGGCGGAGCACGCCTTTAATCCCAGCACTTGGGAGGCAGAGGCAGGCAGATAACTGTAAATTTGAGGACACCCTGGTCTACAAAGAGAGTTCTAAGACAGTCGGGGCTATACAGAGAAACGCTGTGGGCTGGGGGGAGGCAGACTGGGCCAGAAAAAATGTTTTAGTTTTGAGCCAGGCCAGATGGCACAGGCCTATGATTCTGACTGCTTGGAAGCCCAGGTTAGAAGGTTGAAAGTTCAAGGCCTGCCCAAGCAAATTAGTGAGATCCCACCTGGAAATAATCCCATTTCCTCAAATTAATTGATTGTTTAAAAGGTATATACATCTGATCATTCATAATGATCTTATACTATACGTTGGCTGTTGGGTAGTTTTTATTTATGTTTTGTGTGTTTGTTTATGGGATTAGCACAGTTTGATTTTATTTTCATAAGAATAAATGTTCAGCTGGGTGTGGTGGTGCACGCCTTTAATCCCAGCACTCAGGAGGAAGAGGCAGGCTGATCCCTGTGAGTTCAAGGCCAGCCTGGTCTACAAAGCAAGTCCAGGACAGCCAAGGCTACACAGAGAAACCCTGTCTCGAAAAACAAAAACAAAAAAAGAAAAGGAAAAGAAAAGAATAAACGTTCATTGTATCATCACAGGAAAAAAAAGTAAAGAGGGCTGAGCTGCAGCTCAGGGGTGGAGGGTTTCCTTAGCTTTGCCTCTCCTGTCCACTCCAGTTCAGTGGCAGGATTGTACTGCACAATCTGCCCAGTACTTTTTTAGTTTATGTTTAAAAAGAGTGAAGAGGTGAATGTTTTTATCTCTAATTAGTCTTAAAAGGCTTTATTGTAAAAATAATTACCTAGGTAGCAAATGTAATCAAAGAAAGTCTTGAAATCTTTTATTTACTTGCTTTCTCTTTCTTTTTACAGATACTAAAATGGATCGTAAAGATAAATTATTTGTGATAAATGAGGTAATTTTAAAATTAATTACAAATATTTAATCAACCCTATAGATGACCCATTTAACAAAGGTTATTTGGTGACTTATAAAAATAGTTTTGTATATAATTCAAATTCTACTAATTTAAGTAATTTGTCAGTTGTTTTTCTTCAATGATATATAGTATTATATGAAACTTATAGTAGGTACTCCTAAGAATAATCTACCAATGTATATAAAACAATTTCAAAAATGTTAGCTATTTATAGAAAACCCATGTTGTAAAAAAGTACTTTGTTGTTATTAAATGTACAGGGCAAATTTGTTCTCTCGGTGTTACAGGCTCATGATAGTAAAATTTCAAAGTATTATTGAAGATACTAAGCTTGTATTTCAAAGCAAAATTTTTCTAAACAGTTTTAAGATAATTGTTTGGCAGTGGAAAGGCTTTTGTTTGGTGGTTTGTCACAGCTGCTGCTGTAACATGGCATTGTTGTATAAGCTGTGGCAACACTGCTGACCAGAACTAGAACAATTCCCTTGTTGTCAGGGGGCTGTCATTCCAGTGAGGGAGACAGGACAGAAACAAGATTTATAGCCAGTGAAGAGAAGAGAAATAAAGCAGTGTGTATTTTTCATTACTGAGCTAGACTAGAAAACCCTTTCTGAGAGGAGTTGTCCTGAAGGGGAGCTGTCAGCTTACTGTTTCAGACTTAGAGAAAACCGTGGATGAGCATTCCAGTAGAGAGACGCCAAGTACAAAGGCCCAGAGAGTGTTAAAAAAAAAGGGGGGGGGGGGCGCAAAAACACACACAAAAAAGTTGTAGCTAAGTTTTTGTTGTTGGAGGTGGTGGGTTTTTTTTTGTTTGTTTGTTTTTCGAGACAGGGTTTGTCTGTGTAGTCTTGGCTGCCCTGGACTCACTTTGTAGACCAGGCTGGCCTCTAACTCACAGTGATCCATCTGCCTCTGCCTCCTGAGTGCTGGGATTAAAGGTGTGCACCAGCATGCCTGGCCTAAGATTGTTTTTTAAATTATTTATTTATTTTTGTATATGAGTGCTCTGCCTGTATGTACACCTGCAGGCCAGAAGAGAGCATCAGATTCCATCATAGATGGTTGTGAGCCACATGTGTTTGATGAGAATTGAACTCAGGACCTCTGGGAGAGCAGAGTGTGCTCCTAACACTGAGCCATCTCTCCAGCCCTGTACCTACGATTTTTTAACTTGGCAAGTATCACATCTTGAGTAGGTTGAATTTACTATAACACAGAAGTTTATTTCTAGTATGGTTTTGTGTTTCTTAAGGATGGTTTTTAAGTTTTCATCATGTTGGTGGGCATGGTGTTGCTTGCCTTTAATCCCAGCAGAGAAGTGCATTGAGGTCAAGGCCAGCCTGGTCTACAAAGCAAGTTCCAGGTCAGCCAAGGATACACAGAGAAAAACAACAACAAAATCTTAAGGTGTTGATTAAATCACTTTGAAATAGGTTTTATTTACTTTTGCTTCTTATCCCTTAATTCATGAATAAAAGCTTGTGTGAATAAAATCTTAAACTTTATAAAGTTAAAGAAAAACGTAAAAAGCTGATGATTAAAATAAAGGTTATCTTTGGTTTACTTAGGGCTATATTTTGTGGTACAGTTTTATTGTCACATATCTTATGCCTAGTGCCTTATTTTCAGTCTTTATAGGTTGTGCATGGGCCTGTAGTCAGAATTCAGTGCAAGGACAGCTGTTGCTGTAAATATTAGGCCAGCTGGGCCTGCAGTCTAACCCTTGGGAGGTGGCAGAGTATCAGGAAGAGGCCAGCTCGGGCTGTAAGGATATCCTGCCAGTGAGAGACAAAATGCATCAAACCGAGACGAAAGAGTTTGAGTGGATACTTCTACCAAAGAGGTGCATAGAACATCAGACTTACCTCGAGTAGAATGCCAGAGATAGAAAATTCTGTGAATAACTATACACAAGTTGTTTAAATCTTTTTGGAGAAACCCAGTTATTTATCATTTTAGTTTTTGTTATATTATCTGTTGCTTTCTTTTTTTAGGTCTGTGAAATGAAAAACTGCAATAAATGCATCTACTTTGAAGCTAAGAAAAAGCAGGATCTGTATATGTGGTAAGGGAATATATTCAGAGAGTTGAGTGGAGCCTGTTTAAATAGTTTATTCTTTGCACATATTATGTAACAGGACCATTCTTTAATGTAAAAGGGAGGAATAGACTAAACTTCTTTGATTGCACAATGTTTGAAGTCTATAAAGAACACTCAAGGGAGGCAGAGGCAAGTGAATCTGAGTTCGAGGCCAGCCTGGTCTACAAAGTAAATCCAGGACAGCCAAGGCTACACAGAGAAACCCTGCCTTGGAAAACTAAAAAAACAGAAGTGCAAAACAAAATTTAACATGAATGTTGTGGACATGGGCTGTCTTACTTATAGACATTTGCATCTTACAGGCATCAGTCTTACTCTATCTATATAGGTTGTTGGCTCTGTTTCTTAACAATTAAACTTTATTATACAACCCAACAAGCTTACACAAAAGGGAAGAAAGGTTAAAGGGAAAAAGAGTGAACCTTCCAGTATCCATTCCACAGGACGAGGTGTTCTCTGGCCTGCGTGCTGGTCCGGCCTGTTCACTAATCTCTTCCTGATCCAAGTGCCCTGGAGCTTAGTCTGAACCTGCTGCCTCCTCTCCTCCTTGCTGCCTGCCAGTCTCTCACGAGCAAGGGCAGGCTCCGCCTCCCATCAAGGGTCAATTAGAAACATGATAGCCCAGCTGGAGTCCCCAGGTCCCCTTCCTGAATTCCAGGCCCGGGATGGCTCTGCCCAGTCTATCAAGGTTAATCTCAGGGAGTATCAGTGGTGTGTCCAAGGGCAAAGCCCGCCAAGACTGCTTTCACCTGTGACAAAGCTTAGAATCCTTCCCACACATCCCCCTTTTAAAAAAATAATTAAGAACTATATACACAAATATACATATATACAGAATCATCGGGTATCAAATACATAACCAAGTCCTTTTATATTTGTTAACCTGGGAGAAAGTATTCCTCTATCCTACCAAAGAGAGTCCTTTCCCTTCCTGAGAAATTGCAATTATCAATCTATAAATGTGTTTTGATTCTAGTAACACTGTGGCTATCTAGTCTTCAATCCTATCAGAGACCCAAGAAGGAAATTTTATCTAATACAGGAGGTGCTGGCGGGCAACATCTAGGTGTGGATAGGACAGAGAGAGCAGACCGCCTGGACAGTCACGGGATTCTCTCTCTCACGGCAATCAGTCTTTAGCCTTATCGGCCCAAAACATCTAACAAACTGCTTTTTGAAGCAGGAATTCTGACTGTCTGGCCCATCTAGTCTCTTTAAATCTGGACTGTCAACTTTCCAGCATCACTGTTGATCATAGCGGACAGTCAGCCTGTCATCAGCTCCCATCTTCAATGATGTATACAGAGATGCAGCCAGGAGCAGATGTCTCTCTCTGTCAGGAAAGCCCTTATCATTAAATGCCATATTCTGTGGGTCTATGAAGAGTTTGAGGACCAACTCTCTATCCTTACAGTTAGCAATCTATTCCTTTGAAGACATTTATAAGAAATTAAACAAACCTGGTCTATGACAAAGTAAGTTAGTATGTAGTAAAATTTTAGGTAACTAGATACCAATTTTTATCCCTGATCTTCCTGAACAGATTATTAATAATTAGTTTTTCATAAGACATTACCTTTTTGAATAAGTGGCACATGAATATACATTAAATAAACATTGAACAAAATGATCTTAAGCTTCTAACATGCAATATATAATATTTTGTCAACAATAGGTGCTTTTTTGTAATCTGCTGGTATGGATGAACATTCTCTGCAGTGTACATTCTAATTTGTTGAAAAGCTTCCTTCATATATTTCAGGCTTTCAAATTCACCACATGGGCCATCTGCCAAATTCTTGGTTCAGAATAGTAAGTTTGACCTAGCATTTTTTTAAATGAAAAATTTAGAAATGTTTGGGAATAATTGTGTCAGTTTTCAAAAACTTGTTATTATTATTTTTAGTTCATACCCTGGCTGAACTAAAGATGACTGGAAACTGCTTGAAAGGTTCTCGTCCCCTTTTGTCTTTTGACCCTGTAAGTTTCTCAGTCGGTATGCAGTCTAATTTTCCTATGCTGAATGATTGATATGCAGTAGATATAGAATATGTTTGTGTGTTCACACACATACACACACACACACACACACACACACATACTTACACATTTATATTTAGTATGAAGAACTTTTAAAGAATGTACTCTTAGTTTCAAGTCATGTGTTTATATTTTTATTCATAGGCTTTTGATGAATTACCACATTATGCTTTGCTAAAAGAACTCTTAATTCAGGTAAATATCTTTCCTGGGATGTCTTCTTTTGAACTTGTTTGTTAACTTAGACATCAAAACACATACTGTGCCTTGGAATGAAAAACTAACAGACTTAATTTTCATAAGATCTTCAGCACACCCCGGTATCATCCCAAGAGCCAGCCATTTGTGGACCACGTGTTTACATTCACCATTCTGGATAACAGGATATGGTTTCGGAACTTCCAGGTTAGCTTTACTTTACTTGCTATGTTTTAAATATGTTGGGATATGTAGCATTACTGACAATGGAAATGTATATTCTTTTGTTTTAAATAGCTCTGTTTCTCCTTTGGATGGTTGTGGCAAATGATTGTCTGCTGCCACATACCTAAAGTGACCTCTTCTTATTTTTATAGTTGTCAGTTGATATGACATACATTTTTCACAAGCCGGTATACTCATTTAAAAATAGAAAATAGACTGGAAGCCTGCCCTGGTTGTTTTCCAGCCTTCCTGAGTCCTGTAAAGGACAGTTCGTTGTTCCTCTTCCTGAAAGGTTAGAGTAGCAGGTAGAGGGTGGGAGGCTGTTAAGACTTAGGAAAACAGAATTGCTATAGCAACAACTTTTAGGTGAGTCATGGCGTGACTCACTCAGGACAAGTGGGGATTTTAGAAGTCTCTAAGCAGGAATTTGGAATAATGTGCAGGAAAATGGATAAGTGGAGAACAGCAAGACAAGATGGATGCAGCTGCAGGTGATGGGCATGGGGCTCCTGTCTGCATGGTTTATAGAAGATTCCTTACAGTATCAGTTAGCTCTCCTGACTTTGGAGTACATGTGTTAAATTGTTAATGCAGGTAAGTCCCTGTGAGTTCGAGGCTGGCCTGCTCAACATAGTAAGTTCAAGGACAGCCAAAGCTATGTAGCGAGACCCTGTTTCACCAGACAGACAAGAAAGAATGCTATGTTAGTGTATGTGAGACTCAAATAGGAAACAGATTCAGATTTTGCAGCTACAAAACAAAACCCTGGGGCTGGAGAGATGGCTCAGAGGTTAAGAGCCCTGGCTGTTCTTCTAAAGGTCCTGAGTTCTCTTCCCAGTGACCACATAATGAGATCTATAATGAGATCTGGTGCCCTCTTCTAGTGTGCAGGCACACATGCAGGCAAAAATACTGCATAAATAATAAACATCCTTGATTAAAAAAAAGCAAGAACAGAAAACACTGAGGCGTAATGTGTGTAAGCATCAAGTAGGCATAAGGGTCACATGTTTGTAGTCCTAGATCTGGAGGAGAGACAGGTAGCCCCTGGGGGGTGTTGGCTGCCAGCCTAGTTTAATCTGCAAGTTCCAGGTATCAGTGACAGGTACCTCATAAAGCAGAGAGGGGCTATGGAGATGGTTCAGCTAGTGAGTGCTCATTACTAAGCCTGGCAGCCTGAGTGTGACTCCTGGGACACGTGGTAGAAGGCGAGAACTGTAAGTGGTCCTCTGGCTTCTTCTGCATGTGTGCCAACACACACATGCAATGTAAAGGAATGCAAACAGCAACATGTGGGCAGCTCCTGAAGAGCAGCACCTGCTGTTAACATCTGCCTTCACATGCACACATGCACCAGTAAACATATAAAGCCCCATACACATGAACACAGAAAAATAATGTTTTCTGTGTAACTTCCTTTAGCTGATAACAGATTGTAGGAAGGATTGTGATTTGTCATTTTCTAAATTCTTAACCATATCTTACTTTGAAGATTATCAATTCTGGTTTTGTGCTTTGTTTGTTAGTTTGTTTATCATTTATTTATTTATTTTAAAGCTCAAGGACAATTTTATTGGAATGTAAGAGAAAACGCAATAGGACAGATGAGCTGTCAGGTTTGACAGTTGTCTGGAAAAGGGATATGGAGAGAGAGAAAGGCACGCTGCTGGCAGTGGAGGTCTACAAGGCAGAGCTGGACTTTAGGAGTGAGGAAGCCCAGAATTTCAGGGAAAGAGTGCTAAGGCGTTGGACAATGTCTCCCTTCCCCACAAAAACAGGGGATAAATACAAGTTACACTCTTCTGAGTCCTAACTCAGGAAGCAGGCAGGCCACATGGCAGAGGCTCACCCTGCTGCCTGGCAGAAGGAGCTGCAAGCACCTGCCCTGAGAGGAGCCTTGTACAAGGATCACTCTAGAAAGTGCTTTATATTTTTGTTTGTGCTGTTTTGTCTGTTTGAGAGACAGGCCCTTCTGTGTAGCTCTGGCAGGTCAGGAACTCAGTATGTAAATGAAGCATAACCTGCCTCTGCCTCCCCAGTGCTGAGATTAAAAGTGTGTGATGCTTGGTCTATCAATTCTTAGAGCATAATGAAATGAAGTTGTGGCTAGTTTACCGTTTGTCAATATTATACCCAAATTAGAAGTAATGTTTCTCTTTTATTGAAGATTATAGAAGAAGACGCTGCTCTAGTGGAAATAGGACCTCGTTTTGTCTTAAACCTCATAAAGATATTTCAGGGAAGCTTTGGAGGACCAACTTTGTATGAAAATCCTCATTATCAGTCTCCAAACATGGTAAGCTGGGTGTTTTGGTTGGTTCTCTGTGTTTGGGTTGTTTTGTTGTCTGTGATGCTACAACTTTTTAGCCAAACTAATTGTGTAATTACTGGTTTATCACGTGTATGACTGTGATTGTTTTGCTGCGCATCTATCTGCAAATGACCACTGCTTGCTTTCTTTTTCTTTCTTTCCTTTTTCTTTGTTTTGTATGTCTGGGTGAAGGGACATAAGAATGCCTTATTCAAAAGCCTCTGTTCTTTTGTGCCAGCATCGGCGTGTCATAAGGTCCATCACGGCTGCAAAGTACAGAGAAAAACAGCAAGTCAAAGATGTTCAGAAACTGAGGAAGAAAGAACCAAAGACTATTGTTCCACACGATCCTACTGCAGATGTCTTTGTTATACCAGCAGAGGAAAAACCAGTAGAAATACAGTGGGTGAAGCCGGAGCCAAAAGTAGATCTGCAAGCAAGAAAGAAAAGGGTTTACAAGAGGCACCGGAAGCTGCAGCAAAAGATGAGCAGAGGGAGCGCGAAGTGAATCACTGCATAACTGTCTTAGTTACTGTATATTTATTTTGCTTTCCATTTGTAAATACGTTCAGAATACAGAACTAGCTATGTCTAATTAGAGTGCTCTTTTAAGGAATTTAAAATCTTAAAGTCAGTCTTTTTCTAAATAAAGCATCATCAGAACTCACCGGCTGCTTTCTATTCTTTTCAGGATTCATTGCTGGGAATAGTTAACACAGGCACAGCTTGCCTGCCCCCTGTGGTTAGAACTTTAGTTAGGTCAAGCTGAAATTCAACAGACTTGGGTCCTGATTACTTATAAAGGTGCTGGGCACTTTTGAGAGCAGAGTTTGTGGAAGGCAGGGTGGAGGTAGAAGGTCATTTTACTGAGGTTTCTCTGCTGAGGTCAATAGCTCATGAACCCTTGGGAAGGCCACCTCAGAGCATTTCTTTTAGGTTTTGAAAACCAACTAACTATCCAGGTGTAGTGAAACAAAACAAAACAAAACAAAACAAAAAAACCCCCAAAAAACAAAAAGAGGAGGAAAAGAAAAAGAAAACCAACTAAACTAATACCTGTTGTAAGCAATTTTAAATTAACAAATTTATCTTAGAAGCAATTAGTACAGCCTGTTTACAAGTAGGAAAAAGTAGGACAGCTAGGGTATGAGACTACTGGATGCTTTCCCTCCTGTGACAGCTCCTGAGTGTAGGAGACAATTGCAGCTTCTAGAGGAGTCGCAACCAGGAAAGCAGCGACTTGACCCTCCAGTAGGAGGGGATAGGTGGCTGCTGAGGTGCACACGGATGAGCTATCTATGTATAGATGTCAGCACACACACACACACACACACACACACACACACACACACACAATGTCAGATGGTTTTGTCATTCCTTTTAACACCGTGTTTACACACATCTGCAGAATGTTTACTAACTGGACAGAATTTCTTTTTGTGCCATAGCTATATTATATGCCTTATCCCTTCAAAGATAACTTCAGTTTTTGTGTTTCTAGTGTTGTGCTTATGGCAAATATTTCTGTACAGAAATCTCTTGTATAACACTTGTGGTTAAAACTCTGGCCAAAAGTTTTCTGCAATAAGACTGCCAAAATTGTACATGCCAGTCATGAGAACATTCATATTCTTGTACTCTTGCCAGTGAGAATACCAGCTACAAATAAAAGTAAGGCAAAACATTAGTTTTGAGGGGAGATGAGGATTGGGGGGCGTTGGGCTAATGCCTTTCTAGGATAGGGCATTTTTCACTTATTTTTACTACTTTTATGTTGTTACTGGTTCTAGATATAATCCCTAGTTTATTTTTTGTCCTCATTTGGTTTTTGTTGTTACTAACATCCTGACCAAATGCAACTTGGGACTAAAGGATTTATCATAAGTCCAGGTTCATCCCTGAGGGATGTAAAGGTCAGGACTAAGACCAGAATCTGGAAGCAGGAAGTGCAGCAGAGACCCAGTAGGAAGACAGATGACTCAGCTGCCTTTGCTGCCAACCACCTGTCTAGGGATGCCACCACCTACAAAGGACATGTCCCTCCTACATCAGTTAGCAATTAAAATACCCCATAGACATGCCCACAAGCCAATCTTCCTCAGCTGTGATTCCCTCTTCCCAAGAGACTAGTTTTTCAAGTTGATAAAAACCAGCACAAAGTCACTTAAACCCTTTGTGTAGGTGCTAGAGAAATGGCTCGGTGTCAAGGGTACCGGCTCGGTTGAGTTGTGTTTTTAATTGTGCTACTTTTCTTGAAATGGTTTAAATAAGGCTACTTGAAGTCATTTAAAATTATGCAAGTGGTCCAGGTCAGAGGCTCCCCTGGAGTACTTGTCTGGCTGGTTTCTCATGGTCATACCTGGTTAAATACAAAAAGCTAAATCGCCATTGGTTATTTAGGCAATTGAGGAGAACTATGAATGAACTAGGCTATTAACCAAACTCACACCAAACCTCCAGCCCCAGCATCTCAATTTCTGGCATTAATAGGCATGAACCACCATCTCCAGCCCGCCAACTTAGTTTTCCAGAGTTTGCAAACAAAAAGCACAAGAAGGGAGAAAAAAAAAAAAAACAAAAAAAATGAAGTGTTGTTCTTCATTATCAAGGAAAGGTCCCCAGAGACAAATGCCCTGTAAACATCTTTCTTTTATCCTTCTTTCTTTCCTTTTTTTACTTCTTTCCTTCCTTCTTTTCTTTTCTTTCTTTCTTTTTTTTTTGAGGCTTTGTTTTATCAAGGTGCATGTTGTTTAAAACAAGACATTTCTGTGATGGCGCATGCCTGTAATTTTAGCACTCTGGGAGGCAGAAGCAGGCGGATCTCGGTGAGTTTGAAGCCCACTTGGTCTACAAAGCGAGTCCAGGGGAGCCAAGGATACACAGAGAAAGCCTGTGTTGAAAAACAAAACAAAACTAACTAAACCAACCAAACAAGACATTTCACGACACTGATTATGACTCTTTAGGAAGAGTAATTGTTATCATGTGGACATTTTCTGTTTAATCTATGTGTAAAAGAACCTATTATGTTGGTGGAGGCCATAAATCCAACACTTGGGAAACAAGTTCAACTCTCATTATGTAGCCCAATCGAGGCCTTGAACTCACAGAGTGGGATAATTAAAGGCGTGGGTTGGAACTCCCTAAATACTCTAACTGGTCTCGCCTCCTGGGTGGGTGCTGGGATTCTTACCGAGGCCTGGCTTTTGGTTTGCTACCTTAAAATGGTTCAAAAACTGATTTAAGGAATAATCTCATTTATACTGTCTTTTATCATATTGGTCAAGATGAGAGAAGGAGAAGGAGAAGGAGAAGGAGAAGGAGAAGGAGAAGAAGAAGAAGAAGAAGAAGAAGAAGAAGAAGAAGAAGAAAAAGAAGAGATCCTAGGAAGTGCTAGCGGTAAAGAGTTACTGAAACTAAGCACCTCACTACTTGAAGCCAGAGTTGCCTCATCTGCGAAATAATCAGACCACGGAGAAGGTATTTCCCGGACCGCGTCCCACGCCAAGCCCACCTTGCCCTCCACTCAGGCCGGTGCCGCTCAGCCCTCTGTGCTCCTCACAATGACTCCCGTCGCGGCTCCCCCTCCCCCTCCCCCGCCCAGGCCCCGCCTCCGCGGCGCGCGGCGCCCCCGGAACCCAGCCCAGCCCCCGCCCATGCGGAGCCGCCGGCGCCGCCTCCTCCGCGCGCCCGCGTGCCGCAGCCCGCGTCGTCCGCCGCCGCGCGCCTCCGCCACCCCGCGCCGCTGTCGCCGCCGCCGCCGGGCTCGCTGGCTGGCGGGCTGCTGGCGCCGGGCTCCCGCCGGAGGAGAAGACAGCCAGCGCCGCCGTCGCCGCTTCGGCCCGGGCCCGGGTGCCGGCCCCGCCCCGGGCCCCGGCCCCGCGT
Source organism: Acomys minous (assembly GCF_964271855.1). Classification (NCBI taxonomy): domain Eukaryota; kingdom Metazoa; phylum Chordata; class Mammalia; order Rodentia; family Muridae; genus Acomys; species Acomys minous. The sequence goes on from NC_140494.1 coordinate 58,956,251, forward strand.
CCAGCCCCGCCATGAAGTGTCACTACGAGGCGCTGGGGGTGCGGCGCGACGCCAGCGAGGAGGAGCTCAAGAAGGCCTATCGGAAGCTGGCCCTGAGGTGGCACCCGGGTAGGTGGCCGGCGGGCGGCCCTCCTCACGCTCCCTCCTCCGCGCCGCGAGACCCCGGCCGGGCCGCCGCCGCCGACCTGCCTGGGGGTGGGGCACACGCCCCGTGAACGCCGCGGCCCTTTGCCGGCACCGCCGGGGAGAAGCGGGCTCGGTGCGCAGCCGCCTCTCGGCCCCCTCACGCCGCCTGGCCGAGCTTCAGCCCCGCGGCCGGGGAATGGCTTTTAAAAACTGGCCTGCTCGCGCCCGCCTTCGAAGTCCCCAGGCTCCCGCAGAGCTCGCCCGGCCCGGGCCACGAGGTTCCCGCGGCGAGTTGTGCTTAGGTGGACGGCCCAGCGAACTCTGCGAGGCTTCTTGGGAGTTTGCTTCCCCGGGGTGGCTCGGTGTCGCTGTAAAACGGGTCTGTGTGACTTTTTCGAAGTCTGGTCTTCCAGGCTGCGAAACTTAGTAGTTGAATCCCGTCTATTTTGAGATTCCTAGGAGGCTCTCCGCTTCTCTTGGTACCGGGAATTGAAGCCAGCGCGGCGCACCTGCTGGCAAGCGCGCTGCGGTCGAGCAACACCAGCTGGTGTTTTGTTCTTTCGGAAAAAGGGTTTCTCTTGTAGTCCTGGCTGTCCTGGACTCGCTTTGTGGACCAGGCTGGCCTGGAACTCACAGAGATCTGTCAGCCTCCGCCTCCCGAGTGCTGGGATTAAAGGCGTGCTCCACCACGCCCGGCCCAGCTCCAGTTTTTTTTTTTTTTCTTTTTGTTTTTGTTTTTAAATAATTTTGAGATGGGGGTCTCACTCTGTTGCCAAGGCAGCCTTTGAACATGTGATCCACCTGCCCCATCTTCATGAGTAATTGGGATTACTGCCCTGTGCCGCCAGGCAGGCGTGGGTTGTTCCACGTGTTTTCTCTTCGTGGTAGTTTACCTGTTTGGGTTTGTTTTGTTTTGTTTTGTTTTGTTTTTTAGTTTAACTTTAACTTTAAACAGTTCATTCCAGAGTCTACATAAGATGGCTATGCACATATACATGACTAAGAGCTGCCAGTATACAAACCTTATTTCAGTGGTATACACTACAGTTTTGCTTAAAAGAGAAACAAGTGTACCACGGGATACAAACATTGTTAAACAGTTTTTCTTACACCTGTCCAGAAGATGCAAGTCGCATGTACCACTGTATAATGTGTATATGTACCACTGTATAATATGTAGATTCCGAAATGCTAACACAGAAACCTTAGTGTCTTGTTAGGAAACCATGCCTTGCACACACGAATGTTTAACTACTAGTATGAGCAAAGCAGTGTAATTGCCATTTGGGTTAATAGGCTAACTCATAAGCACTCAAGTCATGGGGATGAAGCTTCCATTGTGTGTTGAAAGACACTAGCCTTCTCCACAGAGAGAACCTTGGGCTGTGTCCTGTTTCAGGAAGAGCACAGTGGTGGGTGGGCAAAAGGTGTCCCAGGGGGCTAGAGGGCAGTGCTTACAGGAAGGCTGCAGAATGGTTTGGAAGAGTGGAAGGAAAGCCTGGAGATTCCAAGTGGGAAGGCCTACAGTAGATGGACCCAGGGAAAGCAGGTATTGGTGTGGTAACAATAAATGAGAGGTGTATGTGTGTGTACACACACGCCTATTGAAAGGGCAGAAGCTTTATCATAGCAGGAAGTCAGAAGAAATAGCCAAATCAAGCCCAAAGAAAATGTACAAGTGGAAGAAAAACAATGTCCTAGAGTAATTGGTAATTACCATTAGAAGCCGAGTTAGGAACTAGAAGGAAGTTGGAAGTTCCTTGACTTTCAGAATGGGAAATGGCAAAGCAGGGAATTCTAAGGGCAAATATATATGTACATTTGAAGATAAGTTTAAAAAAATTCTTGGAGTGTAGACAAATCAAATTGTAGTGAGCCTTGGATATTAGGCTAAGCACTATGTATTACTGTTGCTATTATTTTGCTACCATATAGAGTCCACCCTGGTTTTATTATAATGTCCTGGATGGTACCATGAAGGCAACTGGGGCCGGAAGAAGCCTGGAGACAAGTCAGGAAGCATCCCGGTGGTCAGGGATGGGTCCTTGGGGCTGCAGGGAGGAGAAAGGTCCAGGTGGCGATGATGAGCTGGACAGTTCAAGGAAGGAAGGAAGACGACTTGCTGGTTGACTTTAAAGCCAAACCTGTTAGGAACTGAGTGCAGTGGCTGCTGAATATTATGACTCATAGCATCCTAAATATCTTTAGGTTGGAAATGTTTGTATTTTGAATCAGTCAGGAGACAAGAATTCAGTATGCTTGCTTCGTGGGGCCACTTGGCCTTTCAGTCAGTAAATTATGTGTGTAAGGCACTGTGTTAGGCATTTTGGGAGCCAAGCCTTGATTCAGAGAAGTAGCCTTCCATAATTCATCCCGTGACTATTCCCTGAGTGCTTTGCTAGGAGAAGAAAGCAAGAGAGGTCCCTGCCGTGGTTTGGCCCTGCAGTCTGTGGAGACACAGGAAAGAAAAGGCAGTTTGAGTCCTAGCAGGGAAGGGCTGTTTGAGGGCTGATGAATCCTCACACTCATCTCACCAGCTTTGTGTCTGTGAGTGAGGGATGGGACAGGCCACCCCGGAAACTTGGCTGCGCGGATGTAGTATCTAGGTAGAAGACGGGGTGATAGGGTGGCAGCCTATTGGAGGGAGGAAGAGGGAACATAAGAGAGAGGCCAGCGTAACCAGCTAAGTGCGAGCAGTCCAGGAGGGATGGGGGCAGTTCTGGAGTAGGATTTTACCCGAAGGGCTTTGGTAAACCATAGAAGAACTGGAAACACAGGGTGATAAATGCAAGTTTTTCAATTTCCTCTCTGGTTGTGACGTTGCAGTGTTTCGGTGAGGGAGGCCAGCCTGGAGATGAGGCCAGGAGGACCAGTTTTTCAGTGTGAGGGGAGTGGCTAGAAGACAGAGCACCGGGTCAGGGCTGAGGTGGCAGTGGTAGTAGAGATTATTAGTTAGAGGGAGTAGTGACTAAAGTGCCAGTGACCAGGCATGGGCCTGTACCACCACAGGACGGCCATAGGAGTGCTGTGGCAAGAGGAATAGAGACCTGCTGAGAAGGATGCTTTCTCAGAGCAAGGTTTTGCAAGGGACAGTCCAACAAGATCTTCCAGAAGGCATTGTAAAAATGGGGTAGGAGATAACAGCAGAATATAGAGACGTGTCAAGAGAAAACTATACTGAAGAGGGCAAGAGTGGATGCCTGGTAAAACTCAGTGACGGTCTGCAATACCCATGACAAAATGTACACTCTTTTCTGCTTGTTTTGTTAGACGCCTACTGTTTACCTCAGTCAACACAGTCATCTAACTCAGATGCACTTATGTAAAATGAAAGCCATCGACAGATTGAAAACATTTGGAAAAAGTTATACTCAGAATTTAGATGTTGGATTAGATGGCATGTCCATAGGTCTTATGTGTTTAGAAGCTTCAGCTTTCTACGCATTCTTCGTGCAGGGAAGAAGTTGGGCAGGGTGCAGTACTGATGAAAAGGAACGCATGCACTCGTGTACACGTGGCAACCGCTTTTGTTTTATGTAAGAATCAGTTGCCAGCTTTTAAAACTTTTAGGTTATTCAGTTTGAACCACATTATTGTGTCTTGACCGAAATATTTGAGACTTAAAAGTTTCTTCCATTTTCCTAGGAGACAAAACACAAGTGTAGACTGGCAGGGACACTGTAGTTGTTAAGCAGCCCCTCTTGAGGTGTGCTTCTTGAATGATGAGATGAATATTGGAAAACACCAGTGTCCAAGGGCTTTGGCCTCATCCTGTTTATGAATGAGTTATGAAGACATACAAACCTTAACACTTGTCAAGGGAGCTTCACCTTGAAGGAGCATGAGGGTTTTGCCCAACTGCGTGCAGCAGGAAGGTGGGTGTTGGAGCTGATGCAAAAACACATTTCTTTTTTCTCACCTTGCCACGAACGAGGTGACTAGTTCTGAAAGCTCTACCATGAAGCCATCAGAGACTTGCTGCATCATCCTCACCATGTGTGTTAAACCCTTGAATCAAACGGAGTCTGAAAGGCAGAGTGGCTTTGTCTGCAGTGAGAGCTTGGGACGGCAGGTCTCTCCCATGGCCCTGTGGATTGCTGCCTCGCAGCTCTCAGGTGGGCCCCTTGCTTGGCAGCCAAAGTGACTGTTCAAGATACTAGTCACAGAAATGGGAAAGGAAAGGGTAAAGAAGAGACCAGGGTTTATGCTAGCTGCCTTTTAAGGAAGATTCGTAAAAGCCATTCACTGTAGAATATTTTTCATAGATTTTATTAGCAAGAGCTTAGTCACATGGTTACACCTAAATGGCTGAGGAAGGAGTTCTTACTACAGGAGCCAGGTTCCCATCATAAGGCCAGGGTCAACTGTAAGCCAGAAGAAAAGAACAGTGAATTTTGGGTATAACTTGGTCTGCTACAGTTCTTGTAACTGAGAGCTGAAGGTAGGGTTCAGCAAGTGGGTTAAGGGCACACTGTAATAAGGAGCACCCAGGCCCATACCTTTTCACCAAGTAAGAAGTGTTTTTCCTAGAAAGCATCACTTAGTAAACTTCTCTTTGATTTTATTTTAGTTATTTTTCTATTACTGTGATAAGATGCCATGACCAAGGCAACTTACAGAAGAAATTTGAGTTTATATTGTATGTATGGTTTCAGAGGGTTAGGCCATGATGGCTGAGCAGAGAAAGGTGGCAGGTCTCTGGAGCAACAGCTGAGAGCTTAACATTTTGATCTGCAACTAGGAGACAAGGAGAACTAATTCAAATGGCCCTAGTCTTTTGAAACTTCAAATCCTGCCCCAAGTAATGGATCTCCTCCAACAAGGCCCATCTCCTAATCCTTCCCAAACAATTCCACCAACTGGGATCAAGTATTCAAACATTTCTCAGTCAAAACACATCTGATTGGCCAATTCCGGCAGTCTTCAAATGGATGCACTCTAAAAGGGGAGTTAGAATTAGAGGTGGAAATTAGTTAATGTAAGACTGCTTTTAGTTTCATAGGATAGAAGAGTCATGGCAAACTACTATGCTTGGAAAAGTATCAGTGTGAAAGTGGCTTGGGATCAGGTGATGACAAATCAGGAGGCAAGATGCCGTCACTTAGATAAACAGTAAGGCTGCATGGCTGTTTGGAGAGAACAAATTCTGTCGTATCTTTTAAACTCTTAGAAGGCAGATATTGATTAGTAGCGTAAAGAACTTGGTATGTACCATGTTAGATTCAAAATGTTTAATTTATGAATATATTATCCACTTATGATGGAACAGAATTATCAAAGCCTTAGGGTTTAAAATGGCAAACAACAAAAACAATATGTATCAGTTCACTGTGCAGAATCTAAAGGTTCTGAAAAGAGTGTGGGAGTGGCTTAGTTTATGGCTTCTGCTAAGACTGTCTCACCACACTGGGGAGGACCTGCTTCTAGACTCCTGGGCATGATTGTTGGCAGTCTCTGTTCCGTTCTTCCCTCTGTTCTTCACCCACTGAACATCATCCTGTGAAACTGTCTGTGTTCCTCACGCTGTGACATGAGTAGGCCAGGAGAGGGCAAAGGCCCAGAATGGGAGCTGCTCTCCAGACCAGTCTGCTCTCATAGCACACCTTGCATTCCTTCTGCACCTGCTGTTGGGCAGGCTAGCACTGTTGATGAGAAGGGGCCTGAGCAAGGGTGAAGTCAGAGGCCACTGCTGGCTGCCACTTGCAGGCCTCTCTGTGTGCCCCCAACCCCCACCCCACCGGGTGTATTTATGTGAAAAGGTGCACATCTGTAGGTCGGAGGGCAACTTACAGGAGTAGATTCTTTGCTACCATGTGGGTCTCAGTGGTTGAACTCAGACTGTCAGGCTTGATGGGCAGCATCTTTATCCTTTATCTGTTGTGTTATGTTGCCAGCTCCTACTATTTAAAATGTGCGTGCATGAGTGCGTGTGTGTGCGTGTGTGTGTGCGCGTGTGTGTGCGTGTGCGTGTGTGTGTGTGTGTGTGTGCGCGCGCGTGTGTGTGTGTGTGTATGTGTGTGAGTGCGTGCGTGTGTGTGTGTGTGTGTGTGTGTGTGTAGTGCGTGTGTGTGAGTGCGTGTGTGTGATATGCGTATCTGTGTATATGTGGGTACATGGCGTACATACAGGTATGCCATAAGCGTACGTGGAGGTCATGTGCAGGTTAGAGGATGGACATCTTACTGGACGACAGTTTCTCTAAGCTGCCTTGTGGGTTCCAGAGTTGTACTCAGCTCTTTAGGCTTAGGAACAAGCACCTTTCCCCTCTGAGCCGCTTTGATGGCCCACACTTCTACTTTTTTCATGACTAAATTTCTGTTCCTTTAACAGATAAAAATCTGGATAATGCCGCAGAAGCAGCTGAGCAGTTCAAGTTAATTCAAGCTGCATACGATGTGTTGAGTGACCCTCAGGAAAGAGCGTGGTGAGCATTGCATTGCTGCTTTCATCCTCGTTTACTTTGTTAGCAGGAATTGTCGTATGGTTCCTTAACCGGTTAGTACACTGAATGGTTTGGGAGTGTTCTGAAGCATCTGTCACCTCCTGGTTAGGTACAGTGCAGTAGGTGGGCAGGAGGGAGCTTGGGGCATGACTGTTCCAGCTGCGGTGCTGTCCATGATGAAGCAGGCTTGGTGATCTACCACAGCTCCAACTCAGATGCTGTGAGTGGTACTCACCGAGAGGGGTTCCTTTAGTGTATGGCAAGTTGGTTACTACACAGGAAGGAAGTTTTGTCTTTAGCAGAAATTCTTATTTTAATGCAAGGTTATAATACATTTCTATAGAGTACCTAATTAAATCTTTTTAACAAAGATGAGCTCATCATATAGTTTCATTTTTGTAACAAGATTTTGTGTGTTTGAAGTTCTGAGTTTTTGGCTTCTCAGCTCAGCTGTAAATGGATAGGTTTTGAACTTAGGCATAATAGTGAAAATCCTGCTGTTAGCAAAGTGCTGCTATCAAAAGTCATCTGCTTGAAACAGTGTACAGCACACTAACTTCTCAAAGAGAAAGGGTAAAATGAAATTCTTTAAAAAAATTTTTTTAAGCCACGTAGAAGACCTCCAACTTCTCTCTGACCAAGGACCTTAGAACTCTGACCTGAAGCCAGATAGATGCACATGCCTGCAGTGTCTGCCTGTGGTCACTGTGCTCAAGGGAGTCAGTCACCTGGGCTACATAGAGGGACATTCAAGCCACCTCTGGCTACGTAGGGAGATTCTCACTCCCAAACCCAAAACAAGATAATTTGCCTTCCTTTTACAGTATTGGTATTCCACTCTGGCTTCCTTTTATTTAATTCTTCTCTAAATGTTAGCTTAAGACCCCTTAAAGCTGCTGCCTGGTAATGCTCCTGTTAGCTGGCACTTGTTACCATTTCATGGCGAAGAGCCCTGCCATTGCAGTGGAAGGGACCTGCTTCTGAATTCTGGTCTTGCTGCTTACAGACTTTATGGTGATGAACAACCTCTATTTACTACTACTGAGCTTCAGTTTCCTGTTGTATCAAGCAAGAGTGATAATAAATACTATTGTAGGCTTCTTATGAAGAATAATAACTGGCTGTGGGTGTGTCCTAGGTGACATTTATATCAATGTAAATACCGTTTTCAGGTAAATGTTGGCAAATTCCCAGGGCGTAAATGTATGGACCAGATTGTTGTGTTCAATACTGTACCATGTATTAGTTCTCTTTGCTGGGGGCTTCAGCTCCCTGCTGAGGGAGAGGCTAGAGCTTCCAGTCGATAGGGGCCACTGTTTTATATGGCAGCACAGACTGCAGGCATGGTTTTAATCCTCAGTTCCTGAAAGTCTCACAAGTCTTAGTTTTCAGATTTCTTAAACATCATGAGGCTATCAGTTGCAAATACTTAAACCCACTATTATGTTGATTGAGAAGAGCAGAGTTCTTGTGAATTTTTATGTAATTACATTTAAAATCAGTCCATTTTTGTCCAGCTCTTTCCTCTTTGAATCTTTTAGGTATGATAATCACAGAGAGGCCTTACTTAAAGGCGGGCTTGATGGAGAATATCAGGATGACAGCTTAGATTTGCTTCGTTATTTCACTGTTACCTGTTACTCTGGTTATGGAGATGATGAAAAGGTAAGCTAGGGGAATTTCTACTTTCTCCTCGAGTGGTTAAGTGAAACTCAAATTGTAATAGAAGGTAAACGCACATCTGTTGGGTGCGTGTGCAGGCCGGGCACTGGAGGCAGCGAGGGCGGGGACCCGTACCGTGTCAGCACCAGATCCTGTCTCTTTTCTGTGCTTAGCCTGATTCTCTGGCTCTCCTTTATGTCGTCTTAGGGCTTCTATGCAGTGTACCGTGACGTCTTTGAGCTGATTGCAAAAGAAGAACGTGAATGTGTGTCAGAAGGAGATGTGGAGGATTTCCCAGCCTTCGGCGACTCGCAGAGTGACTACGACACGGTACAAGAAAAACTGCTCTGCGTCTTACAGTTTGCTTCTCTCTGCGTTTCTAGTTTTACAAGAAACCACTTTTGTCCTCTGGCCTGTCTTTCTTTGTCACTTCTCCCAACAGAGCTTGTAGCTGTCTCATAGTGCCCACTCTTGGCTTGTTCTACTCTGGTTGTAGTAGTCTGTCTGTGGCCAAGGAGACTGTTTTCTTCTCTAAATCTGCCTTGGAGAGTTTCTCTTCCTGGAAAATCTTTAAGAGCACGGTCTTCTCCAGTGATTAACAACGTTCACGAATGAGGGTCTAGAGTGAGCGCCATCATGCATGCACAAAGGCCCTGCGCTCAGTCCTCAGCACTGCGGCAGCTAGACAAAGCGCACAACAAAAGTCATCTTAGATACATGGAAGGAAAGCTAGGAGATGTTCTAATCCTTAATATTTACTGCCTCTTAAATACATCTCAGTAAAAACAAGATAATTTTGCTCATTTTCCTTGTCACTAGGTGGTGCACCCTTTCTACGCTTACTGGCAGAGTTTCTGCACACAAAAGAATTTCGCTTGGAAGGAAGAATATGATACACGGCAAGCCTCAAACCGCTGGGAAAAACGGGCGATGGAAAAGGAAAACAAAAAGATTCGAGACAAAGCAAGGAAAGAGAAAAATGAGCTGGTGCGTCAGCTCGTGGCCTTCATTCGTAAGCGAGATAAGAGAGTGCAGGCGCACCGCAAGCTCGTGGAGGAGCAGAATGCGGAGAAGGCCAGAAAGGCGGAGGAGATGAGGAGGCAGCAGACGCTGAAGCAAGCCAAGTATGCACTGTGGAACTAGATCCTTTCTGCTGATGTGGGGGTCAGTGTGGCCGTCAGTAGGGTGCCTAGCATGGTAGAGCATGCCAGTGGGAGCCAGCATGAAGCTTCCAGGTTAAGTTTGGTCATCCTCATGGCTTATAGCTTATAACATAGTTTATCTTAAAAAAAAAAAAAAAAAAAGAATTCTGGCATTGGGGAATGCTTTTTTCTCTGCTATGTAAACATCTCTGGTTTTGGCTACATATTTTTCTTCAGAGGTCCTTTAACTTAAGATCTCTTCTTCTACTGAAGTTTGTTAGTAACTGATGCTAATTGAATTCTTATTCAAGGGTCTGTTTCAAATGCTCTTCTGGTCGCTCTTTCTTGTGAGGAAATGAGGCATGTAGCTGCTGTGTCACAGCTGGGGGTGGGACTCAAGAAGTCTAACCCAGAGCCCTGCTCTTTAAAGAAGGCTGTGGGTGTGGAGAGGGCAACTTGCATGGGCCAGTCCTTTCCTTCTGTTGTGTGCGCTGCAGATTCTGGGGCCTGGCAGCAAGTTTGCTCTCCTGCGGAGCTGTCTACTAAACTGCAGAGCCATACTGTTACTACCAGGCAGTATCTTGTACTTGTTTGTGACACTCTACACTTAGTCACCTAAAGACTTTGCCTGAGCTGCTGAGGATTACAGTTCAAGTCCTGTTACATAGTAGAGCAGCTAAAACCAACCAGGTGCCAGTGACTGTCCCCAGTCCTGGCTGAGTGGGTGGTGGGTTTTCACTCAGTGGCAGCATGGGACAGGCCTCTCGGCTGGCCTCAGAGCCACGTAGGGCTGTGCTTCCCGCTGGGATTGAGCCTTGCTGTGTGTCTAGACTGGCGGAGCAGTACAGAGAGCAGAGCTGGATGACCATGGCCAGTCTGGAGAAGGAGCTCCAGGAGATGGAAGCACGGTACGAGAAGGAGTTTGGAGATGGGTCGGATGCAAGTGACGCGGAGGAACAGGAGCCCAGAGATGGATTGAATGGTAATTTTTCTTGCTATATTAAGTGATTTTGGGAAATAAATGTTACTGTGTGTACTTAAAGCCTACAGTGGTCCAAGTGTAAGGCACAAGTGAAGAACAAATGAAAACCCAGAGAACACTTGACTTCTGTTTCATTGGTGCAGTGCCACAGCTTCAACTTTGTTGTTTTCTAGAAGGACCTAGGAATTGGAGCTCCTAGGAACAGTTAAAGAATATTTTGTTAAAGCAGTGTGTGAGTTGCTTGCTGTTTGCTTGTTTTTTCAAGACAGGGTTTCCAGGTATAGACTTGGCTGTCCTGGAATTAGGTCTGTAGACTGGCTGGCCTCAAACTCAGGGAGCCTTGTTTCTGCCTCTGGAGTGCTGGGACTAAAGGTGTGTGCCACACGCCTGGCAAATTTTAATGTCTCTTTTAGGACAGTAGTTGTTGTAGAGGAGTCTGTTTGCTCTGTGTCTTATTTCTCCCACTTACGACATAGGGAAGGCACTTCTTGAAGTACTAAAATACTTCTTTTCTCTCAGACAAGCATGTATTTTAAAAGGTAAGGCTTAGCCATTTGAGGACTACCTACCTGCAATCCTGACTTGCTCATGATGATTAGCTCTTCCATCCATGAAACTGATCTGAATATAGTTTTCTAGTTTTACTTATTTATAAACTGTAGATTTTCAGTCAAGTAATTCAGATGATAAAATGACTTTTTAAAAAATTATTAAGATATGTTTTTTTAATTAATGAGTCTATTATGTACCTTGAAAAGTATAGAACAATATAAATGTGAAATGATCTAATTATATTTTTATAATTTATAAAGATCTTTCACATAGAAGACCTTGATTGGTCTTTTGAAAATATTCCTTAAATGGTTTCACTAATGGAATTATCTTCAATTAAGTGATGAAAAAGATAGTAGTCTGAAGTTGTAGGATACGCCTGAGAACATAGGAACACTTTAAAATCCATCTTCTTTTTCTTTAAAGCCAGACTTCTTCTTAACTGTGATGTATTGAAGATGATTCCATGTCTGGGGAATATTGGAAGTACTTGTGCAATTAGGAACTTGCGTGACAGTGGCCCTGCCGTGTCCCTCCATTTTACTTTTGCACTTGGAGTGACTTTCAGTCAACTGTGGTTTGTTAAGTGGAATAATTCAGTAATAATGCCACTGCAATTTACGTTGTACTTTGGTTTGTGTAATATGATACAATCTTGCAGTGTCCCACTTTAAGTCTCTGTGCAGAGTATCTACACAATACGTACCTTTCTAGTGACTGAGTAGGTCTTAGTCACTAGCCAAATAGATATTAGATCAGTTACGCTGGTTTTATAGTACTTGTGGTCAAATAACTTTTATGTAATGATGGCTCCAAAACATGAAAGTATGGGCGCTTTGAAGAAAGCCATAAAGTGCTTTCTTTACATGGAAGATGAAAGTCTTTGAGGCAGAAAGAAAAGGAAAAGATCATATGCTGAGATTGCCAAGGTGTCCAGGAAGAATGAAGGTTATCAGAAATGGAAGAAAGCCGTTCCTGTTTTGCTGTCAGGGTTCAAAGGGTAAAGCTGTAGCTTCATACACATTTTTATCAGTATGGAGTTGAAATGGAAAAGGCATTAATTTATTTGGTTCTATACTGTCCAAGGTATTAGGCTTCCTATGTTGATAAGGGATCTGTTGAAATTAGCACTGAGCATAGGACATAGGTTGTGTTTGGCTGTTAATAATATCAGTCAGAATGTCTTTCAGAGTCTTACAGACTGCAAAGAACTGAAATGTGGAATATGAGACACTTTGGAATCCTTATTGGTATGAATATAAATCTGAAAGAGCAGGCATTTTACTTCTTTAAAAGTAGAATCTAAGAAATATGTGGAGATTTCTATTTAAGGTTTTAGTCATTTAGATCTTACAGATTGTGTTGATATCAGTTATTTTATTGTGATAAATCTCGGTTTATGAAAATAGTCTGCAGAAACAGTGTTAAGCTGTTTCTGACCTCAGTGGTAATAAGAGGACACTGTACAACAGTCTTGAGTGTGTTAGGTGGCTCACAGCTTGACAATATGTCTGAGGCAAATTTTTATGAAGAAAATAGAAAAAAAAAAAAGCTAAGGTAAAGGCATTGCTGTGTTACTTGTTGTTTTTGACGGGGCTTACATTTAGAGCTTTAAGCATTTTCTGAGTCTCCTGAACAAATTTAAGAAAAGAACTTGAAGGATGAGGTAATTAATTTGAATTCTTCCTTCAGAGACAATGGTGTTCAAAGGGAAAACTCAAATCCCAATAGCATTTGGTTTTTTTTTTTTTTTTTTTGTAAAGAAATAAACATTTGTATCTAAGTTGTATGTGTCTTGAAGTCCTCACTAAGGAGGAACGTTTTGTTAATACTTTAGTATCTTACCGTAGTCTTTTTTTCCCCCACAGGTAGAGACAGCGAGGAGGCTGAGGAGGCTGAGGTTTATGATGACCTTTACTGCCCAGCTTGTGACAAATCCTTCAAGACAGAAAAGGCGTAAGTTTCCATCCTTGAACTCACCTTCTGTTTTGAGGCAAGGTTTAGCACTGTGTAAGTGCTCGGGAGAATATGGTTGGCACAGTTTGATCAACAAGGGTCCCCATCCTCTGTGGACTCTGGTTTGCAGTAAGAGGAGGTGTTTGTGCAGGTAGGCCCGTTGTACCCTTGACGTAGTCCAGCATTCCTTTATGCTGTTTCCAGAAACGCAACTATGACAATTCGGAGTTGGCACAGGTGAGGAAATGAGACCAAACCTTATCTCTGCACTGCTGGTGTGAAACTTACTTTCACCATCGCGCTCCTTTCTTCTGGTGGGAACCACTGTAGAGAGAGGAAGAGAATGGGAGAATCTGAGAGCTGAATCACCAGGGAAAAGAAGCAAAACACCTGCTGTCAGACAGAAAGCGCAGAGATGAGCGTGGGGCTGTGGGAGTCAGCCGAGGGGTGTACCGCACAACCACGGGAAAGGGGCCACGGTGGGAAGAGAAGCGAGAGGTAGAAACAAGAAAACAAAAAGTAACACATTTTTAAAATAATTTATATCTTGGAAATAATTATTATACCTAAAGAAAAATGACAAGACTAGCATACGGTGCACTCCTTAGCTTGTGGTTCACATGTCATTTATTTGTATGCTTGCTCACTTTGCACACACGCAGGCTTGTAAACGTGCACAGGCATACACTTAGTTTCCCCCGGTAATTTGAAAGTTACATAATGCTTCTTGACCTCTAAATATCTCTTTATGTAATTTCTCAGTAACAAGGAAATGTTATCATTTTAAGAGATTGTAGCATTGATATGTACACTCATCTAATGTCCATATTCTAGTCTTGTTAATGTGCTGTGTTTCCTCATTTTAGTACAGCGTCCATGCTGGGACTGTGGGATTGAGCTTGTGTGTTTAGCTTCCTTCAATCTGGAACTTTGTTATTTCATCTTGATCTTGTCTTTAGCCCACTGACAATATACTAACTAGTCCTTTAAACAGCTCTTCTCTTTCTGGTGTTGTCCCTTTATTTATGATTAAGCTTTGGTGTGCATTCACATGTGGGTGACTGCACAGCTGTGTTGTGTTTTCTCAGGGTCCCAAGTCTTCTGGCACTTAACGTCCTTGTTGGAGCTGAGTAGTTCCTCACTCAGTCTAAGTGGTTCTCAGTTTTTTGTGCTGTCAACTTAGAATTTTTTCCTTTGAAGTCTCCTAAGAAACATTAAACATTTTTCTTCAATGAGCTTTCTATAACATCTGAAATACTCCAAAGTCCTGAACTTTTTGAGTACCACATATCAGAAACTCTAGCACCTGACCTGTGAGGCTATTAGTCAACATGAAATGTGTTTACAATATTGCATAAAATGACCTTCTGGGAACATGTCAAGGCATTTGTGCTTTGGATTGGGTCCAGCTGCAGAGTACCTCATTGCATTTGAATAAATATTCCAAAATATTTACTTAGTGGCAGAAATTTTGGCCAAGAGAAACCTACCTGTACTAGCCTTTATAATGGAGTTTCAGTGATGCTTGCCAACTCCTCTTGAATTTACTAGTCAGCATTTGAGCCTCTCTATAAAACAGAACCCTCCTCTTTCCCCATTTACTTTTCTGTTGTTGAATTTTTTATATTTCCTGTTAGTGAATTTAGATATATATTTCAGTGATTTATACATTTCTCTTACCCTGTTCATGTTTACATGTCTCCAGATCTGTAAAGTAAAAGTCCTTCATACCAGCTCCTAGGTCTTTTTAACATGTCCTTATTTTGAGCATTTATTTTTTTAACTCAAGATGCCTTGATTTCTCCAGAGTACTTTGCTCTAAGGAGGATTTTAGTGGAAAGGAACAAAACAAAGAAGAACCAAGAAAGCCAAAAATCTAAGCAGAACATGCGTTAAATAGCGGTGACACAAGTTCAGTGCTCTGGCTTTTGTTGCTGGTCTTGTGGTGCTCAAGATCAAACCCAAGGCCTGTCTGCATGCCCGGCAGCCGCTGAGCTGTACCCCGAGCCTGCAGCTCTACAGTTTCATGTTTAGCCCTGGTTTGTGGGATGTCTTTGGCTTCCTGTATATCAAATAAGTTAATTTTGCCTATGGAGTTTTGGGATACCTGTCTGAACTCACGTTTAGGGCACTAAGAAGGAGGTAAGGGTATGCTGTTGAAAAAGCAAAAGCAGGTGGACTACTTTGTGTTGTTTAAGGCTTGACAGCACCTCTTCTCTAGGCCCTGCGTTCCTCCCTGTGCATTTAGGATGTGTGTCTTACAGTTTGCAGAGATCCCTAGAAGCCTGTGCTGTGTGTGTATGAGTGCTCTGCCTGTATGCACACGTGCATGCACACCAGCAGGCCAGAAGAGGGCACTGGATCCCAGTATAGATGTTGTGAGCCACCATGTAGGTCCTAGGAATTGAACTCAGGACCTCTAGAAGAGCAAGCCAGTGCTCTTAACTGCTGAGCCATCTCTCCAGCCCAAGAATTTGGCAAGAAAATACATTTAAATAAAAAGGAAATAATGAAGGGAATGCTGGTATTGGCAAGAAAGAACCCAACTCCTTCATGGTCTAGCAAGATTGTGATTCTTTGCAATCCTGACAGACTTCTATTACTCTATATGAAATCGTTATACTTAGCCGGTTCAGTGGTCCAGTCCTCCCACAGTGCACCTGGGCACATGCGATTACCAAAGCATCGTCACTTATGTCAGATTGTCCTTTCAGCATGAAGAATCACGAGAAGTCAAAGAAGCATCGGGAAATGGTTGCCTTGTTAAAGCAGCAGTTAGAGGAGGAGGAAGAACAGTTTTCAGGAGCTCAAATGGATGAAAACTCACTGAATGCCAATTCTGAGGAAGAAATGGAAGATATACCAAAGCAAAAGTAATTCACAGAAATAAATGCCACTGACACTTTGTCACATTAGAGATGACATTCAAGTTTGTTTTCTGTCAAGGAAGTCGTTACCCTGCAATTGTCTGCATCCCCTCCCGGCTAGCAGGAACCTTAGAATGTTAAAATGAGGAGTAGAGACCATATGGCTGACATTTTTGTAGCCTATGTAATAACTATATTGAAAGGAATTTCCTTCTCATGCAGTTGGCATGCTAATTAATCTTTGTCCAGTATTGCCTAAGATAGTGGTGTGAGCATTTTCTCATCATTTTAATGTTTTATGATATTACACGTTTTTAGTATTTATTTACCATTCTTTTTCAATATTTTTTATTTTTACTTAATCTTCACAAAGTCATTGTGATTTATGTTTGCCCTTAGGCTTTCTAAAAAACAAAAGAAAAAGAAACAGAAATCAACACAGGTATGATCAAAGGTTTCTTTCTAACTCCTACAAGAAATATGTTATAAATAATGCAATACCTGTTATAGATTTGAAGTGTACTTGCTTATTCATTATACTCGTATTAAGGAGGAGGAGTTTCATTGTTATTTTATGTTGGTTGTGAAATTATTTTCTGTGTTGGTGTGCGTGATGTGTGTATGCCTTTAAGTACACACTGGATGCCTGAAGAAGGTGTTGGTATCTCCTTTTATCATGTTCTATGTTGTTTCTCTAAGGCAGAGTCTCACTGAACCTGAAGCTGCAATTTTCCCCTCGGTTGGAAGCTAGCAAGTCCCTGGGATCCTTACTGCCACCTGCACATATTGGCATTTGTTGGCGATAGGCAGTGCTCATGTGTTCTGCGGGTGCTGGGATTCGGTGGCGATAGGCAGTGCTCATGTGTTCTGCAGGTGCTGGGATTCGGTGGCGATAGGCAGTGCTCATGTGTTCTGCAGGTGCTGGGATTCGGTGGCGATAGGCAGTGCTCATGTGTTCTGCAGGTGCTGGGATTCGGTGGCGATAGGCAGTGCTCATGTGTTCTGCGGGTGCTGGGATTCGGTGGCGATAGGCAGTGCTCATGTGTTCTGCGGGTGCTGGGATTCGGTGGCGATAGGCAGTGCTCATGTGTTCTGCGGGTGCTGGGATTCGGTGGCGATAGGCAGTGCTCATGTGTTCTGCAGGTGCTGGGATTCGGTGGCGATAGGCAGTGCTCATGTGTTCTGCAGGTGCTGGGATTCGGTGGCGATAGGCAGTGCTCATGTGTCCTGCGGGTGCTGGGATTCGGTGGCGATAGGCAGTGCTCATGTGTCCTGCGGGTGCTGGGATTCGGTGGCGATAGGCAGTGCTCATGTGTCCTGCGGGTGCTGGGATTCGGTGGCGATAGGCAGTGCTCATGTGTTCTGCGGGTGCTGGGATTCGGTGGCGATAGGCAGTGCTCATGTGTCCTGCGGGTGCTGGGATTCGGTGGCGATAGGCAGTGCTCATGTGTCCTGGGGTCTGAACTCAGGTCTTCATGTGCTCATCATTCTCTGAGCAGTCTCTTCAGGCCTGTAAAATTGTTCAAAAGGAAATGGTATTAGTACATTTTCCTCCGTGTGTGCCTATAAACTACTGTAGTATATTTGAAGATCTTTACATTGAACTCCCCTGATAGGAATTAACTGAGCACCATTACTTTTAAATTGGATATAACTGATGATAGAATTTTTCAGTCAAGAAAACAGTTACAATCTGGACATAAAATCAGGGTGTTGGTCATTATATAAATTTAGTCTATCACAGAAGGCTTTAATCTGTGATTTTAAAAATAATATTTTTGTGTGCAATAGTCTCATTCAAAATAGATCAAAAGCAGGGCAATGGTGGCCGCGTGCCTTTAATCCCAGCACTCAGGAGGCAGAGGCAGATGGATCTCTTGAGTTCAAGGCCAGCCTGGTGTACAGAGTGAGTCCAGGACAGCCAGGGCTACACAGAGAATCCTTGTCTTTAAAAAAAGCGGGGGGTGGGGGGGGGTCGTGAGAATCAAAGGCCTTAATGTTAGACTTGAAATGTTCCTAGAGAAACACAGTAAAGATTGCTGCCTACCTGTCGTTTATTAGTTAGTTCAGGAGGAAAAACATGTTAAGGGAGAGAACATAGGAGTGTGAGTGTGCTCAGAATAAAGCAGCGTTGCATTCCATAGTGTTTGCCAGATACCTTTCGCTGATGACTGTCCTTACTGCTTATCTTGACTGTAAAATGAATGTTCCTCTGCAATCCAGGACAGTCATCTTGGATTTTCCTCTAACAATCACTGAATATTGCATTGCATTGTGCCTGGCCTGAATGTATACTTTTTCCCTTTCATTTTTTCTAATGTATTGCCTTTTTCCATATTATTGAATGGATATCATTAGAACTATACGTTAAATTTCTTTCTCATTCACCTATTCATTTACAGTTTTCTTTAATCTCTATATTGAGCATCTGGGGGCTTGTAACTTTGCAAGTTTTGGAAACATAACACAAACTGTTATTTAGGGGGTAGGGAGATACTTTAGTTGGTGAAGTGCCTGCAACATAGTATGAAGTCCTGAGTTTGGATCCCCAATACCTATGTTAAAGCAAAAAAGACAAACATGGTTGCATATATCTGTAGTTGTACTGGGAGGGCAGGGATGAACAGCTTCCTGGAGCTAGCTGGTAAGCCAGCCTAGCCATCAGTGAGCATCTGGTTCCATGAGAGACCCTGTCACAAAAAGATAGGGGATGGTCATGGAAGGTGTGCCTCTGGCCTATATGCACACACATACACACACACACACACACACACACACACACACACACACACACACACACACACACAAACACGTATGTATATACATACACATATGAAAATGAAGCCATTACTGTTAGGCGGATTGGTTTTATAATGGCATGTATGTTTTCTAGAGTTATGATGACAATTTCAATGAAAACGGAACTGAAGAAGGAGGAAAGATTGATCCAGAAGATGCTAAGTTAAGTGAAGACAATGCCAAAGAACTAGAAAATAGGCCACAAGAAAATGTCTGTATCTCAGAGACCACGGAAGCCTGTGGGGATCCAAAAAGTGAAGCTAAAAGGTAAAGCAGTGTCCTCTTGTCTCCCAACTGCTGAGTGATTGATGGTAAGGTCATCAAGGGTGTGTCAGCAGAACCTCCTCTCATGCCTGCATTAGGTGTAAACTACAAGTGTGTACATAGCCTCACAGACACAACTGTATATGGATGAGGTAGCGTGCTAACTACCACTGTCACAACGATAATATCACCATCACTGTGGTTCAGTTGTGGTTTCTCTTATTCTCCTGGAAACTCTTACTTTGCCCTTAACAATCCTGTGGAAATCAGGTGACTGCTGAGTCTCTCCCCTGTTCCACTTCGCTGGATGGTCACTAAGTCATCGTGCCATGTCTAACCTCAAGATGTCAGACCACAGCTCAGCATCATCGTGCCTTCCTTCCCAAAGAAGCCCTGGTGGCTGGGCAGGCTTAGATCATGGGCTGTTCCACAGTGATCCCGCGGCTACAGTGGGCATGAGGACTGCATCCCAGGAGAGCTGTGGTCCCTGGGCCCTCCCACATCTAGCGCTGAAGTCGTTTTCATTTCCCATGTGGCCTCTGTGTGAATGCTCCCGTGGGGACCGTAAAGGAGTCTTGGATTCGGCAGCCGCTGAACAGTTCAGCTTCTCATGCTACTGTGTGAGAAAAGGACTCAGCTCAGCTGACTTCTTTTTTCTTCCTTTTTTTCTTTTTTTATTAATTTATTCATAATACATCTGAATTGTTAGCCCTTCCCTTGTTTCCTCCCATTCCTCCCTCCCTCCCGCTTCCCCCCTTCTCCCCTCCCCTGTGTCTGTGACTGAAGAGGACCTCCTCCCCCTGTATATGCTCACAGGGTATTGTGTCTTCTTGGTAGCCTGCTGACTGACTTCTTAACTGCTGAGGAGTGGCAGGACACGCCATTTTCTCACCTAACCCTTCATTGATTTTCCAACATACCTTTTTTGGGTTTAGCCCTTCACTGCTTCTCCTGTGGTGCTGTACATAGTGAGAAGTGCTTCACGTCTGTCGTTCCTCAGCAGTTAGGAAATCACCTGACTTCTCTTTCTTTTCACTGTAGCTTCAGCTGTTCAGACTTGAAGTCTTCTTGCCTCAGTACCCAAACTTAATGAGGCACACCATGCTTGCCTGTCATCTGAGCACATGTAACACGGCAAAGAGCTAATTAGAGCTCACAGAGGAAAGCAACTGATGGGGGGGATGTTCAGGACTCAGGCAGAGCAGGAACACCTTCAGGGCTGAAGGGTGCTAGGAGAAAACACCAGCGCGGCAGAGGGACATTGTTTTTGCATTATTAGTTTTGTTGTTAGCATTTTCACACATTGTACTTTTCTCCTAGTCACTCAGATACCATTTTAAAAAACGATTTATTTATTTATGAGTGCTCTGTCTGCATACACACCTGCATGACAGAAGAGGGCATCAGATGTCAGTATAGAGGGTTGCTGGGAATTAAACTCAGGACCTCTGGAGGGGAGCTCTTAACTGTGGAGCCATTTCTCTAGCCCCTCAGATACCATTTTTAATAAAAGTAAATTTCTTAATATATAATGCATTATAATGTTTTTATTCTCATTTCACTGTGGAACTGTTAAAATGTTTGTCACAGACTAGATCAGGAAGTTGTTAGTTGGGCATGGTGGCTAACACCAGTAGTAGTCTTTAGGAGGCTGAGACAGGAGGATTACCATGAATTTGAGGGCAACCTGGCCTACACAGTAAGCTCCAGGCTAGCCTGAGTATAGTGTGAGATTTGTTTTAAAAACAAACACTACTCCATAGGAAAAAAGTTAATAAATGTCATGTACTGGTGATAGGGCAGGCTATAAAGGAAATGTGATGTCCTTTTCTCATAAAAATAACCATATATAAATATTCAAGAGTGTTTTGGGGGTTATTGCTTTAGCAATTGTTTTAAGTAAATTCTTTAGTTTTGTGCCAAATTTAATTTTTATCTCCCAAGTTGTTCTTTTTTAAAGCTCTTTGTTGACTTTGTGGAATTAGCTAAATTAGTCATTAAAATGAATAAGTCAGCTTGACTCATACATTTTATTTTTTGAGTATTTTTGGAAGTAAATGACAACTAGAAAAGAATCTTAACTTTTGTATTATACCAAATAATTTATTTTCCAGTGTTCCTAAATCCAAAGGAAAGAAAACCAAAGATGTGAAAAAATCTGTCAAAATCCCTGCTGAACCACAAACCATGGTAGGTCAAAAGCGAAACTCACATATCCCTCTTTGTGGTGAATCTTGTTCATGTCTTAAAGATGTTAGTTTGTATTGAATGATCTTTTCAAGGATTTATTTGTAATTCTGTCTCTACCTAGTTATAAATATGAGCTATATAAAAATATATACACAGCTATCATATCTTTTTACTCTCAGTAAAAAGAAGCAATGGGAAATACAAGATATTGACAGAGTTACTATTTTGTTTTCTGTGGCTATAATGTAAGAAAGACCTTGGGGGTAAGAGTTATGTGTGCTAAGTTGTGAGGTACAGACTCTTGTAGTCCACGTGCTGAAAGCTGTGACAGTCTCAGGCTACCAGAGCTGACAGTGCTGCTCTCTTACCTTCTGAGAGCACCTGCCTTTTGGTAGCTGTCAGTTTATAAAAACATCCTTATTTTACACTTCTTTGATGCTTAAACTTGACATTAAATCATAAATCATAAATCATCAGCCTACCACTTACCTCTGACGTCCTTTTACCCTCTTCCTCAGAGTGACAGCCTCATCAGTTGTGCGACCTGCCATAGTGAGTTTCCATCCCGGAATAAACTGTTTGATCATCTAAAGGCTACTGGTCATGCAAGAGCAACTTCAGCTACGTCATCTTTAAACAGTCTAACAAGTAGTCGGAACAAGAAAGAAAAGCGTAGAAACAGATAGAAATCCTGCCAATTCCTTTTTTTTTTTTTTAACTGTCTCTAGATTCTGAAACCAAAAACTGAACTGAAATAATCTAGAGTTAAAATTTCAGTGATCTGCAATTTATTGCATTGTGGAAGATTATTTTTATCTTATAAAGACATTTTTTTGTTTAATATATATTTTTAAACATTTCACTAGTGATTGAATTCTACTTTGCCATCTGAATTCACTTGAATGTTTCATGACAGGTAAATATTATAAATGTGTATCTGGAGTTCTCGTGTGAACAGAAATGTACAGGGAAAATTAAATTATTTTGACACATACATGTGCTCCTTATGTGTCAGTGTTTTAATTCTGCAGTTTTTTCACTTACTATTTTATTTTTATGCTTTGATTTCTCAAAAACTCTGATCTCTTTGAAAACATCACAGCTTTTCCCCACACTTGATACCATGACTCCAGTTCTGAATATAAAATAGCTTATAAATAACCAGGGGCCGGCTCCATGCCCTCCGTCCTGAAGGACAATGGGAGAACAGAACTGCCTGCACATATATGGCTTGGTTCAGGCATGGTGTTTCTGCAGTTTAGTTGTGTTGACTCAGTTTGGTATTTGGTGATCATGAGGGATTTTGTTCTCCTGTTTGAATTGTCGGCTATTTAGTTTACCCACACTTCCCTTGATGTGTGACAGCTGTGAAGAGCAGTGCCTTTAATTACTCTTCATGGGGAAAGTGTTCTTCATGCCCCTGCCCCCACTGTGTCCACAGGGTTTTTGTTCTGTGTGTGTGTACACACACAAACACACACACACAACCATTATTCACTGGGGTGGGATGGGGAGACTGTCTTCTAGTCCTTTAAAAACAACAAGCAATCATGCAGGTTCTTGCTGTGTAGCTTAGATTAGTCCTGAACTCAGACTCCTATGGCTTCAGCCTCCCAAGTGCTAGAGTTATAAGCTTATGCTACCTCTTAGTTATAAAAACAAAATCAATCTGTCTGTCTCTGTCTGTCTCTGTCTCTGTCTCTGTCTGTCTGTCTGTCTGTCTGTCTGTCTGTCTGTCTATCTATCTATCTATCTATCTATCTATCTATCTATCTATCTTTGGAGACAGGATCTTGCTGTGTAGCCTTGGCTGGCCCGTAACTTGCTGTGTACATGGGGCTATAGCCTTTAGCTCACAAAACCTTGTGTCTCTGTCTCCCACATGCTAGGATTAAGTGCCACCATAACTAGGCAGACAGTTTTCTTAATGGAACATTTTAGAAAAGGGTGATACTTAAGACATATTTATTCTGTAGCAGTGCTGGATGTAAAATACAGAGAATAATCATTGCTGGGTGTGATCAGCATCCAGAGAGGCACAGGGAGAATCACAGCTGCTGTGATCTATGTCCAGAGAGATACAGGGTAGATGAAATAGGCAGTTGTTTAAATTGCCTTCAGAGCAACTTTAACAGAGCTTGGAATGTGTGCTTTCTAGTCAATGGAGTACTTTCTGTTTTATCCTTAAAAAATGAGTGACTCTTCAGAAGTTGTAAAATGCTTAGAGTCCTCAATGACATTTGTAATATGTGGTAGAGAAAAGTGCAGTGATCATTTGGGTCATTCTGTTGACACTTAGAACTGTGCCATTTTAAAAAAAAATGGTAAAATACATAAATAAAATGCATGAATAGTCAAATCTGAAAAGACCCTTGCCATTTAATGTGACAATCATTTTGTGCTTTCAGGTGAGCAGAAGGTAAAACTCAGGAAATATCAAGTGTTCACTGTCAAGAAATGGGAACATCTTTAGAAGCCCAAGTTATTTAAGTAGGTGATGTCCAAGGAAGTTAATGGTGTGTAGCATTATAACCAAACAGATCTCATTGTATGCCATGTACAAGCTGTGCAAGGGGCTCAGCAGTGGACTTGTAGTTACAGTAGCCATGAAGTTACAGAGGCTATGAAGAAGAAATTGGGTAAATTGCGACCTATTTATAAGATGGCAAATGGTTGGGTGGTAAGACTGAATGACAGATACATATATTCTGGATATCTATCCCGTCGCGGGTGGATGTGGAAATACTGAGTGAAAAATAATTTGTCAAGATGCTATGTATACCCTGGGCACAGTTTTTTAAACTGCTGTGCCGGCTGCTATTTATGTAATCATTTCCCACTAGTAAGAAAGAGACATTCAGAAAAGTGGTTACCTCTGGAAACGGAAGGAGAGAAATGAAGTGGGCAGGCTGTCAAAAGGATGTCAGAGTTCTCTAATCTGAAAGAATTGTAAGCGTTTGCTAATTTTGAATGTTGGTTACATTACACTGCTAATCACAAAACCAATTCCAGGAAAATAATAAATTGCTATTTCAGTAGCAAAGTTACATGTACTTGAAGAGTTTGTTACAGTTTCTATTCCTTAATATTCCTGGCGTATTAGGCTTTCCTCTTAATGTTCCTTCTTCCTTTTAGAAGTGTGACTTGTGATTGGGCACAACTGTCCAGAAAAACTACCTCTCCAGCCTGTCTTGCAGCTCACTGTCAGTTCTGGCCACTGGCCTGAGTGGCTTTGGGAACATGTCTTTAGAATTGGTGCCTATGTCCTTATTCCACTCTTTCATCTGGCTTACGTGAAGAGCAAGGACTGGGTGTGTGGCCCCAGTCTGGGATCATGAGTTGTCACTAGGCAAATGAACAGAAGGATAGATCTCATATCCCAATCCTCAGAGGGACCCGAAGGCCCAGGTAAACTACGTCTGCGCTAAGGAGAGAGAACGCAACATCAGGAAGCCACTGCTCTGAGCTTTCTCTCATGGCGACTCAAACCCTCGCTTATGCACATTCAAACGTGCAGCATCTGAATTAGAGGAACAGCTTTAAACAGAGATAAGGGCACATGGGATCTTGTGTTGAATTCCAGCACTGACTTGACCATGACCCTGGGGAGATCAGTTAAGATATCTAAGTAATTCCTTTTTAATCTACAAAAAAGCTGAGACCAGTCTTACAGAGTTGTAGTTACAGTCTGAGGTATAAGCGCGATGCCTGGCTGTGGTGTAGGCCTTCAGAAGCTGTCACTCATGTTCAGTAGTTGTTTTCCTTCTTGGTTTATTTACTTTGGTACCTGAAATAACCCAAACAAGATAATTTGGATGAGGATTGGGGAATAAATTAATCCTATATTGATCAAAAGGAAGTGCTATTAGGCTGAACGTGGTGTCTCCTCTGAGCACTTGGGAAGCTAAGGCAGAAGGATTGCTGTGAATTTATTCACAGGGTGAGACATCTTAAAATCTTAACTAGATCTGAAACAAACAATCTAAAACAAAACTATCCCTCAAATGACTATTGTATGCATTTTGCATATTTTGAAATTCAGTTCAAATGAACAAGATCTTCTAGCTAAAGCTGGACACCATCTTGGAAATTGCTAATCCTTATTTTAGAAAGTTTTGTGTGGATTTTTAATTAATTAGTTGGCCATTTAGAAGCCTCATTGTTAATGTCCATTTCAGGTGCCAAGTGCCTTCTGAAAATCGAAAGGGCTCTGTATATCCTTTGTACTGAAGTCAGTTGATTTTAGAGTTTCCCCAAATTTCTAAAAATATAAATGCCATAGAACCTCAGCCATTAGACACTGGCCTATAGTCTGTCTCAAATGTAGAAGGAATGCAGGTGCCTCACCATGTTATGAAATAGATTTTTTCCCCCATTTATTCACTTGACATCCCAATCTCAACCCCACTCCTCCTCTTTGTTCACTCTCCCACCCACTTCCCTGGGGTACCAACCCACCTTGGCACATCAAGTCACATCAGGACTAAGTGCCTCCTCTTTCACTGAGGCAAAACAAGGCAGCCCTGCTAGGGAAATGGGATCTAGAGAGAGACAACAGAGTCCAAGTCAGAGACAGCCCCACTCAAGTTAGGGGACCCACTTGAGGACCAAGCAGACCATCAACCTTGTGTAGGGGTACCTAGGACCAGTCCATTCATGTTCTTTGGTTGATGGTTCAGTCTATGAGCCTCCATGGGCCCATTTTGAATAGTCCTATTCGTTAGTAACATCAGGCTTTTGTGGTGTGAGTCCACATGCAGATCTGTTCGTAACATCAGGCTTTTGTGGTGTGAGCCCACATGCAGACCTGGCCATTCTCTAACAACACTAGAGAAGAGCAGAAGGGGACGTCCCTGTGCTACTTGAGGGATGTGGCAGTGACAGCCCCAGAGAAGCCCACAGCTGATGACCAGGCAGCAGTTACCTCTGCTGCAAAGACTCCCCCTGCCTAGCCATTCAGGCTTTGAAGACTTGTACTGGCAGCTGTGTTAGCCTCCCATTACAGTGATACACACATGCCATCAACACCTGAAAGGAGTTGTTTTTTGGCTCATGAATTCAGGAGTTCCAGGTGATGGTCAACTGGTTCCATTGTTTTTGGGCCTCTGGTGAGGTAGATCATCATGAGAGAGCAAAGTTGCTTATTTCAGGGAGGCTGGGGAGCAAGAAAGGAAGAGACTGGATTCCAAGTTCCCCTTCAAAGTTGAGCTCCTAATGATGTTTGTCCCATAAGTCTTGACTCCTAAATTTTTGTCACCTATCAGTAGCAACACAGACTGTTGACCAAGCCTTTAAAACATGAGCCTGTGGGGACGTTTCATATCTAAAGTGTGACAGACAGTCCCTGCTTGGTCTTCTTCAAGGATACTTGGCTCACTGCGTATAATCTCCACATTGACACTGTTGTTCTGGTCATAAAATCGGCCAGTTGGACAGTACATGGCTGAGGCATTGTCTTGTGTTTCTGCCCAGATTGTTACGGACAATTTGTCACGTTTTTTGTTTGGAGCTTCATGCTTTTTATTTTTTAGAAAGTATCAGCTTTGACAACCTAGTTTCATTTTTTAGCTTAGAAATTGTTTCAGTGATGGGACTGCAAAGATTTCTCTAAAAAATATCCAGTGTGATATAAAAACAGTAAACATTGACTTGATCCTGAAGCTAGAGGCATTTTAGGGTATATCTTCCGGAACCATTTCTACAGTAGAACTTCTCTTGATAATGTTTGAAAACTTGGATTCCAACATAGTTTATGCATTCCTTGTCAACAGATTTTAAAGGCTGCTTGATAGTACAGACTTTTCATGATTTAGAGTCCCCTGTTGGTGATTTGAGTTTCCATCATTCTGTTGAGTATGTTTACATTTCTTTTTGTCTTCTCTACCTGAGGCTAAATTTCTCAAGAAGTGTTGGAGCAGAGGGATTGCCCCTTTAGAGTATTCACTGCACACTGCCTATGTTCTGGTGAGAGTGCAGAAGCAAAGTGCTTACTTAAATCATGGCAAAGCTGTGAATCCTCTACAAATCTTAAACATTCGTGTACAAGTTTAAATGTGGAAAGGAATGAAATCGTTTTTAGAAACTTAATTTTCTCCCTCACAGCACTGAAAATTGTCTTTGAGTGTCGGACTGACAACCGTATACACTCCTGGTGACAGGTGGAGGCTTTTGGTCAAAGTCAGGCAAGCAGAATGTCCTGTCCAACCATCTGTCAGCGTGGGACCTTACTGTATTTTTACCAGAGTTGAGGCACTTACAGGAATTCTAGGATACTGACACAGAGAAGACATTTAAACTGTGATCTAATGCAAAGGTCCAGAAATAGCTGAGAAAAGACCCTCAGACTCAGATAGTATGCAAAAGCCAAGAGTGGTTATTGTCCAGAAACAGCCGGCTGTAGGAATTGACCATCCATACAAAATGGTGATGACCCCAGACAAAGGTGCACAGGCCTTTTATAGGGAACTAGGGAAATTCTTAAGAGGGTGGGCTATTCTCTGATTTGATTGGTTGAGCTCAGGAGCAATTACATGGGGCATAAGCTGATAGGCTGGGGCCACTGGCAGGTCACCTGAGTAACAGTCACATTAGGCCATATATGGTCACATTAATAGATGATTGGCTCAGATCTTTATAGCGTGGTCTTTTGCATCCAACCGGTTTTGGTCGGTGCTGAGCAGTACCTGAAGAAGCTACCTGACTCCTGGGAGCCATGGGCCCCTAGACTACTGTGACTTTTTTCATTGGCTTTCTGAAAATGTCCAAGTCTCTTAATTATTTGCCTTCAATCCTTGTTACTAACAGTCTCCCTACACTCTAGGGTCCTCCTGAGTCCTTGCTGTTTCCCAGATATCCTGTCCTCCTGATGACTGGGTAACAAAACAAATGGTTGGACTGTGAAAAATCAAGGGAGATATATGAGGTGCTTTTCAAGCAGAAGGTAGGAAGAGAGAAATCACCTTCATTTGTGTAAGAGAGCACAGTGAAGAAAAACAAAGAGTAAAGAGAATTGGAGATTTGGTCCTAGCAGCAGGTTTCAGATATTGCTTCTCTGATTGTGTTCTCTTGGAAGTATGTTTTCATAGGTTAGCTACTGAAATTATATGCACTATCATATGAAAGTATCTTAGTAGGGTGCATGGCATAGAAATGACTATTAAATCCAAGTTCCTGTCCTTTTCCATTGTGTTTTACCCCTGGACGGTACCACATAATGTACACTCTATGTCAGTCTTTACTCATAGCTTCTGGTCAGTATGTTTTCCTCAGGTGAGCTTAGCTCCTTCACTAGTCCATAAAGAAACAGTCACAGCGTCATAGCACTCAATGTTTTAAGAGACAGATGTCTGAGATGGGACAGAAATAGGCTGTTTGGCTTATTTCACTCAAGGGGTGCACAGGTCAAATGTGACATAGAGGCTGCTTGTGTGTGTGTGTGTGTGTGTGTGTGTGTGTGTGTGTGTGTGTGTGTGTGTGTATGTGTGTGTGAGAGAGAGAGAGAGAGAGAGAGAGAGAGAGGAGACAGAAAGAGAGAGAGCCCTAATGTCTAACTTTTTGATAGAACTACAGTGTAGGGTAACATCTTGACATCTCTTCCTTTGTTTTTGTATTTATTTCCTTTACTATTTTATAGCTTTGGGTCTTATTTCTGTTCAGCTCTGCATAAAGGAATGTTAACCACTTAAAGGGTATTCCAGATAATCCTTAAAGGCTAAAGAGGCCAAGATAAATTAAGATATTTTCAAGGTATGTACAGTCATCATAGTCAATAGATTGTCAAATCACGTCATATTCTAGACACCCACAGTGGTACCCAAAATTCTAAAGTCTTCTCCCTGTTATCAGGTTGCTCTGACAACCAGGAGTAATCATGAGATGATGGGCCTCCCTCAAATGGCGGGGATGTCCCTGGAGTTTGACAGAACCAGTTCTGATAGTGATAAACCAGACCAGTGTGACCAGGATGGCTACTCTCTCTTCTCTTGTTTTTTAAGGAGACAGTTGCTAAAGATCAAACCCAGAGCCAAATGCATGTTGAGCAAGCGCTAGATACGAACCATTAACCTTTGCTGTTTTGAAATGAGGCTTCACAGTGCAGAGCAGAGTGGCCTGCATTTGTTACACAGCCCAGGCTTTCCTCAAGCCTGGATCCTTCTGCCGCAGCCTCTCGAGGGCTAGGATTACAACACTCAGGTTGTGTGTGGACATACTTCTTACCTCCTTCTCTCTATAATCCCAAAGCACATGTCAGCACCCCTAAAGATAGAACAGAAGATCCTTGGTTCCCCCACCACTTGTTTTCCTGATAATACTATTTTGAAAGAATCCCGTTGCTGACCTGTATAGTGGTCATTCATTCTGTTTTGACGTAAAGGACCAGACCTAGTTGACTGGTCCCCTCTGGCATAGATCTCTGCTAGCAATAATGTTAGTGAATCTAGGTTGGTTGGACTGGAGCTAGGTGCCCTGTTGGCAGGTCTTAGGCTTTGGCTATCTCGTAAAGTATTTCAGGGAAGACAGGGATCCTGTCCTTTTAATCGTATACATAAGTGGAATAGTGTTGGGAGGATGTACCACTCATGATTGGGAATGTTTCCGGAACCAAGGACCAAAGAGAACTCAGAACCACATACAAAGAAGGCAGAATGTAACAGCGTTAGGGCCTGTAGAAAAGCAAAGGGCATCAGCAAGCCATTTTGTTGGGCATTTTAAATGCTGAGTCTTCATGGTGCTGATTTCTGCTGTGCTTGCACATGGGATAACTCCATTAGATGCTTGTATGCAGCCAAGCCAAGACCTGCCTATGTTTAACACTAATGAGCACGCCTGACTTTCCTGTCACACAAGACAGAACTGTACTTGCTATATACACACTTGATGAGAGGGAACTGCTAAAACTTCCTCAAGAGCCAAACCACAGGCTCTGTGCCCTGGATAGAGGTTTTCATCATGCCTGGCTTGAATGGTTTCTTCCATCAGTACCAAAATCGCCATTCCTAAATAAAATGGCAGAGCTTTGAAGAAGGCAAATCAAAGTGACAGGACACAAGTGCAAAGTCTGGGAGCAGTTCGCCAGTCACTCCGCCCTGTTGTTTACTTCCTAGGAATGACTCACCGACTGGGGAAACTGTCCAGCGTCTCTCCACTCCAGTCTTTTGTTGGCTCCCCTCTTAGAGGAGAATGCATGGCTCTTAGATTGAAAACCTGGGAGAGAGAACTGGGCATGGGTGTCGCCCATGAAATGGCCAGTCTGCCTATAGCGTCTTAGACTCCAGTGTGATGCAGGCCCATGGGAGGTGAGCAAAACAGTTCAGGATCTAGTCTGGTAGTGGACACGGGCAGGGCCATGAGTGGGGCTAGGGGAGACCCATGGCCGAACAGTGCTGTTATGATTGGATAGCCTCTGCTTTATCCAAGAGTTTTGTATCGGGAGCTAATTGCTGCTACATTCTTTTGATCCTTCAGCAGTAGAACTCATAAAATAAATCGTTTTATCTTAGTTGTTTCAGAGTCATGATGGGGAAAATGTTCTATACCGTGGGCTCCCTCAGCTACAGCAGTCCAAGGGTCACTTTTGTAATAATAATTTGTCATACTGATGGGTTTGTAGAAATTATAATTAAAATTGGATTATTTAAGCAAGACTAATTACAGCAAAAAAAAGGAGACCGGAGCACCAGCACCACAGGCATTTGCAGTGGCATGTCACGGGGCTGTGCGTTGCTTCCTTTACAAGAGATGCTAACTGCCACTCAGAAATGATCAAAATTACACCAGGGAAAAGATGCTTTTATTCAACTTATTCAACTGCAAAATGCAAGGAGCTTGAAAACATTCCCTGTGGAGAAGGTGTAAAGGCAGACAATTTATAAAAATTACAAATGCATATATTATCAGTGACTCCAAAATATAAATTCAAAACTGTACCTTAAGGATGTACATAAATGGGTGAAGAAGGGTTTTAGTTGTAGCACTTTCTGTCTTTGAGAGAGGTTCTCAACATACAGCCTAGGCTGGCTTGCAGTTCGTGAGTCTTCCATCTCAGCTCCAAGCTCTGGCATTACAGGTGTAAACCACCTCTCCCAGCTTTAGTGGCAGCAGGTTTTGTCTTTGTAAAAGTAGGCTTTTCTAAATAGCGATGTACATGTGACCAGCTAATAAAGTATGGGACAAAATGACCTTCCAGTGACATGAACAAAAAAATCATGATATGTTTGTACTAAGTGGTTGTTCGGTCACTGGGAAAACCCACACCATGCAGGAAATTGGTACCTCCCCTTCCCAACTTTCCTACCTGCCCTAGCCTGCATGTCCCAGGAGAAAAGCCTAAGGCTGTTGTTACTTTTACTTCCAAAGTCAAGGGCAGTGAAGGGAACTTTAAGAATCCAGGAAGGGCTCTGTCGAAGATACTGTTTTAAGTCTACAAAGTGAAAATAAAATAAAGATGGTCCCTACCTTTTAAAGAGTAAAGCAAAAGCTTGAGTATCCATGGCAACAAGCGATCTAGTAGGCCCTCACAAGTAAGAGGATACCAATGGTAGAACTGTCTGTTCCTTGTTTCTCAGCTAACAAGCCAGATTGCCTTCATGAACCAGCCTGACGGGAACAGCATACTTCATGGATGTATGATCCACGACATCATTTACTCATAAAGACTTCATGCTTGCTTAATGTTTATGTTGCTATTTGAAGTCATTTGTCACCGCCCTCTGCATATTACATTGTTAGTGCTATGTGAGGATGTCTTATAAATCCTTTAAAATATTTAAAATTTTGTTCTTGGAAAATGTTATGCATGTTTATAATGTGATTTGATTTTGTTCCCTTCCATTTATTCTCCCACTTCCTCGTGCCCCATTCTTCGTGCCGCCAAAAATCACTTTCCTACTCTCATGTCTCTTTTAAAAATGAACCTTTTGGATTGATGAGGGTTTCTTGCATGAGCAAGACTATGAAGTTACTTACTGCAGTGTGGGCCACTTAACAGTGACTACACCACTGAAGAAAGAGGACACTTTCCCCTCCTGTTTTTATAAACTCCACTCTTGCCGTTTAAGTATCTCAGCTACCATATGTTGGAAACTTTGGCCACAAATCCTCATCTACCAGGTTTCTTGATAAATTTGAAAATCCAGTAAGGTATAGAAAGGCTCCTTGATGACATCATGGAGACTGGACTAGGGGACATGTAATATTAAAACCCAAGAAGCCACATGCTCTGAGCCTGGGCTGGAGCCAGATGAAGGGGGAGGGGCAGATGAACATTCTTCACAAGTATTTAGCTTAGGGAATATAATACGGTGGAATGAAATGGGGCCAGAAAGAAATGAATTTGATTTTCCATATGTTGAATTTAAGTTCACAAAGAGACTCCAAGAAAAGTGTAGAGACTTATGGATTTCTTTCAGAAACTGATTCTGGTAAGGCATTAGCATGGAGATTATCTGTTAGGGCATTGCCTTGGGACCATCTGTAGAAAGAGGAAAGGACTGAATAGAGAGAAGGATGAGTAGGGATGTTGGTCCAGTAACATCTCTGATGGACGGTTCATCAGAGCTGGTGCTTGTTAAGCTAAATGTCTGAGCCCGATGTATCAGTGATTGTGGATCATCTTGGTCATGATGTCAACTTGGGAAAGGCTGCTCTGTACTTGCAGGTTTGGTTTTGTTTTTTTTTTTACTTTTATTGAATGTCTATGATTTATGTGTCATGCACCAAAATCCCCCCCCCCCCCAGTAAAATAAAGCAAACAAAAAATCTTGTCACAGAAGCTGTAGTGTATCATGCAGTGTAGCCTTTTGTCCACATATGTTTACTTTCAAATGTTCATTGCTGTGAATCGAGGGCCTGGTTTGAGGCCTACACTCTCCCGCTCCCGTGTCATCATGGCACAGCCAGCTGTTATCATGGCAAGACCAGCTCTCCTGCTCCTGTGTCCTCAGGGCAGGGCCAGCTCACCCACTCCCATGTCATCATGGCAGGGCCGGCTCACCCACTCCTGTGTCCTCAGGGCCAGCTTTCCTGCTCCCGTTCAATTCACCAGATTGTTGCTGGCCATCAAGGCCTGGATGGCTTCCTACTCCTGTGGGTACTGGATCTTGTGGGCCACCAAGCAGGTGGCAAGTGGAGGCCTCTCAAAGTCTTTGTTGGGTTGCTCACAGAAACCATTGATGTTGGTCCAGCTCAGCTTCTTGTCCCAGGGAACTTGTGGCTCTATTGATTTGTGCCTCCCAAGTCTCTGGTTCCATCATGTGCTCCATCCACCATGGGCCCTGGCCTTGGTGCTGCCCCTAGTATATGCCTCTGCACGATCCACCATGGCCCTGGCCTGTGAGAGGGGGTTCATGAGGCCTGTGGTATGGACAGTGCAGTCCTCGATCAGGCCCAACTGGAACAACACCCCTTCCTTGAAGGCCATCTCCTTGGCCCACATTGTGCTGAGCCGAATATCAGTGGTGGCAGCGGCAGTGGCAGCGTCCTGGGGTCCCTGGGGAATCACCAAAATGTGCTCCCATCGTCGTGTGGTGGGAAGGCCTAGATGATCCACATGACACGATTTCCTTCTTTCTGGGAAACACCAGCAAGTGTCTTTTGGAGCTCTTAGTATGGTGCTTTGGTAGCTGTCAGTCACTGCTGTTCTGTGAATCAGACACAGTGTGGGATTGACACCATCTTGGATGATCTTGGCTTAGGTATTTCTTTTTTTTTTTAATTTTAATTTTATTTATTCAGATTACAACTCAATTGTTATCCCATCACTTGTATCCTCCCATTCCTCCCTCCCTCCCGCTTTCACCCTATTCCCCTCCCCTAGGTCTAAGACCGGGGGGGGGGAACCTCCTCCCCTACTATATGATCGTAGACTATCAAGTCTCATCTTGGTAGCCTGCTTATTCTTTCTTTGAGTGCCACCAGGGCTCCCCACCAAGGGGAGGTGGTCCGCTTGGATATTTCTAATACATTGCACTAAGTGTTTCCTCCCAATCAGGCTGCTCTCAGGGGTGAAAATTTCTGTGTATCTCTGGACCACAATCCTCCTCCTCCGAATGCATCATCTTTCGAACCCTGTGGAACCGTGCCAGACTGGCGCCCGCCACACAACAATTTTTTTCTTTTGGTTTTTCAGGACAGTTTCTCTGTGTAGCCTTGGCTGTCCTGAACTCACAGCGATCCACCTGCTTCTGCCTCCTGAGTGTTGGGATTAAAGGCATGCAAGAGATTGACAGCTGGAAATGTCTGCTGATCACACCTCTGACCACTGGAACAAGATTCTTAAAGGAGAGTCTGGGTGGCCCATGTCAGAGTCAAGGATATATATGTGTGTGTGTGTGTGTGTGTGTGTGTGTGTGTGTGTGTGTCACATATGCACATGGAGAGACAGCAAGGAAGAGTCCGAATATGGTGAGCAATATGACATTTATGGTGGTAAACATCTGAATGAGGTTTCCTGATCTAAGGATAAAGATTTATTTAGTTTAATATGCCTTTGGTTACATACCAGAGTTTCTTGCCTTTTTGTTTTGTTTTTGTAGATGCTGTTTTTATTTCCTCAGATGAGGGGATGAGATGAAAGCCATTCCCAAACCTTCCTTGTTCTTTCTGAACTCTTGCTGGTTCAATTCAGATGGTCTAGTCTAAACTCTCCAAGCTGACTGATTCAAACAGGCTTCTATTGGCTTCTGACTGAATTGCTCTGCTTGGCCTCAAACTAATCCTGGAAATATGTTTTAATCTTCTGGATCCTTCTCATTTTCTGGTTTATCAGTCTTTACCTGTGTTTAGCTTGTTCTCTCTGCAACCTGGCTCTGTAAAACTGTCCTGGTAACCAACTCTTGGTAAAAATCTCTCTGTAAAACTTCTTTCTTAGAGCTGGGTGTGGTGGCGCACACCTTTAATCCCAGAACTCGCGGGGCAGAGGCAGGTGGATAACTGTGAGTTTGAGGATGCCTGATCTACAAAGTGAGTCTAGGACAGCCAAAGCTACACAGAGAAACCCTGTCTCAAAAAACAAAACAAAACAAAACAAAACAAAAACCCAAAACAACAACAATAATAACAACTCCTTCCTTTCTCTCTCTCTCTCTCTCTCTCTCTCTCTCTCTCTCTCTCTCTCTCTCTCTTTCTCTCTCTTTCTTTCCTTATTTCTCCCTGCACTGCTCTTAAGTAGCATTTCTTTTTCTTTTTTTCCTTTTTTTTTTTTTTTTTTGGTTTTTCGAGACAGGGTTTCTCTGTGTTAGCCTTGGCTGTCCTAGACTTACTTTGTAGACCAGGCTGGCCTTGAACTCACAGCGATCCACCCGCCTCTGCCTCTCGAGTGCTGGGATTAAAGGCGTGCGCCACCACGCCCAGCTTAAGTAGCATTTCTTTCCTGTCTTGTTCTTATGAGAGTTTGTTGCATCTTATCTCTGACTCGTTCTGTCAAATCTTTCTCTGATTTGTCACTTTGTTTGCCCCTCAAATAGGTATCACTCTCGAACATGGCTGCTTTCTTCTATAAATTAACCTTCATTGCTTGGGATTAAAGGTGTGCGCTAAGGATGTGTCTGTATTTCAGCCAGATCATACCGTAAGCCAGAGCATGTCTTCATTCCAGCTGCATCACATAGACCTAGAAGATCTTTGGACGTGATGTGGCTGGATTGAAATTTCTCTACAATGTTGAAGTCAGGGCCTTAAACTGTAGTTTAGGCTGGCCAG
Source organism: Acomys minous (assembly GCF_964271855.1). Lineage (NCBI taxonomy): Eukaryota > Metazoa > Chordata > Mammalia > Rodentia > Muridae > Acomys > Acomys minous. The sequence continues at coordinate 58,991,930 of NC_140494.1, forward strand.
GAACATATTACTTCCTATGTAGCCAGACTTGCTTCTTTGAAAAAAATTCATTCTTTGAGGATTTCATACAGCGTATTTTGATCATATTTACCCCATTCCTTTCCACTGTAATAGGAACTTTTTAAAAAAGGATTTATTTATCTTTATTTATACAGTGTTCTGCATTCATTTGAGCTTGCAAGCCAGAAGAGGGCACCAGATCTCAGTATAGGTGGTTGTGAGCCACCGTGTGGTTGCTGGGAATTGAACTCAGGACCTTTGGAAGAGCAGACAGAGCTCTTAACCACTGAGCCATCTCTCCAGCCCCTGTAATAGGAACTTTTATTAGCCTGTTTCAATTGTTGTCTTGCAGGATTTACTGCCTCTGTCTGCTAATCTAGGCCTAGTCCTGGAAGCTTCTAGCCACTATACAATCTAACCTAGGTCTAGAATATTTTCGTCCTCTGAAACTTACTACTTAATAAGCTCACCCTTTCTTGTTCTTACTGCGCTCTGGGCTGACTGGTTCAACTCAGCTGTTCTGGCTCAAACTCCTCTCGCAGGCATGGTACTCAATCTGGCTTTTCTCTCAGCCTTTGAATGGCTCCGCTTGGCCTCAAACTAACTACAGCAATCTTCTCTAATCTTCTGACTTCTTCCCATTCTCTGCCTCATTCAATCTTCACCTGAGTTCTCTCTCTGCATCCCGTGTCTCCATTACTGTCCCAGTAAAACCGCCTCCTCTCCTCTCTGCATTGCCCCTTAACTAGCTTCCCTTTCCTCTTTCTTCTCATGAGAGTTGGGTGCAGCCTATTCTGCCAAATCTTCTCTGATTGGTCACCTTTTCTGCCATGCAATTAAGCATCACTTTCAATCATGGGTGCTTCCTTCTACAGTCTAACTTTACCCTCATTGTTTGGGATTAAAGGCATGTAGCACCATACCTGGACCTAAGCTTTTCTTTACCTGAAACTTGCTCTATGCCAGGCTGGCCTTGAACTCAGATCTGATTGCCTCTGTCTCCTGGATTAAAGTCATGTTTATATTCCAGCTGGATCACACTGACTTATAAGGTCTTTGGATCTGATCTCTTGCACAAGCAGCCATGTTCCGAATTAAAATCCCTCTACACTCCATAACCCCTTCCAGACCCACTCTTGCCTCCAGAGCTCTCACCCAACTTCCACCTTAACAAGCAAACAAAACCAAGACAAACCCCTCGGCTCTGGCTTGTGTTGCCCTTATATTCTTATGTGTGAAGGCATCCACTGGCGTGCAGCTGGCGTGCCAGGAGCCACATCCCTAAAGAGAACTGACTCACTCTTGTCTAGAAGCCACGAAGTGTCCAGAGTTCCTTAGTGAAGGGTAAGGTTGAACTTATTTCTAAGTAATAGCATTTTTGATTCATCCTTCTGAATGTTGGAGTTATACTCTTGAAACACCATGCTGAAGGATGTCATTGAATTCTTCATTAAAAATTACCCTAAATTATAAGTGTTATCCATCGCATATAACCAATAATGCAGCAGTAGAGGGCTCTCAGATGGCTCGTTTGGTGGTCTGGTAGCCTGCCATCATGGGCTGAAGTTGACTCTCCCATCAGTATCAGTGTCAGTATATTGGCTCTTCACTGACTTGTCCCATCACAATATTAAAACTGTTGCCTTGGTTATGAGTCAGAAATGAACTATAATTTATTTATTTATTTATTTTTAAAGATTTATTTATTTTATTTATTGCATATGAGTGCTTTATCTGCAGAAGAGGGTATCCAATTACATTATAGATGCTTGAGAGCCACCATGCAGTTGCTGGGAATTGAACTCAGGACCTCTGGAAGAGCAGGCGGTGCTCTTAACCACTGAGCCATCTCTTCAGCCCCTGAACTATAATTTAAAAGGAGACAAATCACCCACACTCACACTGCGTATTCGTTTTTATGTGCTCCTTGACACAAATGTCTGTGTTTCCTTCCCATCCATCGGTTCCCCAATGCTTCGGACAGAGCTGTGTGTCCTCCATTTCAATCACGATAGTGGTTATCAGGAGTTTACACATACCTCACAGGTTAAGAGCACAGTCCCACATGACTGCTTCCTACTAAGACACAAGTTGCAAGTAATCCATCTCCAGGGCACCCACTTTTTTGTTTGATTTAACTGAGGATTGAAAGTTCACACAACTACTTCTTAAAGCTTGACACTTAGCTCTAATGACTGAGTGCTCTCAGAAGGACACTGCATTGGTTTATTGGTTTACTTTTAAAGGCTAGTCTAAGGGGTATGCATTGACAGCCAGAACAAGAGGCACATAAGATTTAGTGTAGAATCCCCTCCCTCCCCAAGCCCAGTAGGTCATCTTCAGGGCAAAACATAAGCTCTTCTAACCTGTCATTTGAGAACTTTTACAGTGGCTTTAGTCACATAAGCAAGACCACTAACTCTGTCTTCAGCTTCTCCTGCCTTTCCTGCAGACAGAAGCCAGGGCCTTTCTGAAAACACCCAAGCCAACCAAGAAATGTTTCATGAGCACTTAAGTATGCTACTTATCACCCAAGTAACCTCAACGAACTGGGGTGCCAGGAACTGGAGAGCAAGGACAAATGTCAGAACACGAGAAGCCACTTAGTGCCCCATCCCTTAGGAAGAAAACTCGATACCAGCCGCTGAGGATGAAGGACATATGTGTCCTATTATAGCACAACACCTTAGTCATTTCTTCTTTAAAAACAGAAACTTCATATGAAGGTGGGTGGAAAATCTTTTCCAGAAGCTTCCCACGCCACCTCCAGCAGTTCTCCCCTTTTTTCTTTTTGGCCAGGGACTTATGAGACTACCACAGAGGCTACGAATTCCCCTCTGAGGCTGGGCAGAAAGTCGCATCGCCTTACAGCAATGGGAGCGGGACCCTCTTTCCACACCTGAATGGAAACGAGAGCCGCAGGAGCACAAGGGTGCTGGTCACTGTCATGGTTTAGTAATAAAATAGCCACAGGCTCACGGAACACAGGTGCTTGCCTCTGAGCTGCTGCTATTACCTTGGGAAGTTCAAGAAGGGAAGAAGCAGATCGCTGTGGATCACTGTGACTTTAAAAATGATGTGTGGTCCCTCCTCTCCTCCACTTTGTTTTCTGTCCCCCATGAGCTAATAAGCCTCCTTTGCCACATGTCCCCACTCCCATAATGCTCTAGCAACCAGGGACTGGACCCTCTGAAACACTGAGCAGAGATAAATCTTTCCTTGGGATAGGTTGTTTTCCCAGGTATTTTGGTCACAGATATGCAAAAGTAAGTAATAAGAGCCAGGCAACCACCAGCATCTGCTACAGTGCTTAACACTGGGATCCGGTGGTGATGCAGAAGGGACCCAAGACAGAGAGTGAAGAGCTGTAAAATAGGAAAAGCAAGAGCATGGAAGCCAGAACAGGGAGAACTAAGAACAAAAATGAAATAAATCGTTGATAAGGGCTATAGAGAAAGACTGATGTGGACCCACTAGACTGGGCAAGTCAAAAGTTCCTAGGTGTGTCTGGGCACTGACACCTGTGAAATGAAGTGGCCAAGCAGAAACTAAATTATAATAGGATGAAGAATAAGCAGCAGGACGGTCCATTATAACAGAATGTGGTGCTGAGATTCCTGACGGTAGACAAGGCAAGGATATCAGGAAAAAGTAAAGCTGCCATGACAAAATGATCAGTGATTGCCAGGCTTGTGGCCGGGGAGACATTGCTTACAAACTGGTTATAAGCACTGTGGGGGCTGGGCATCTGACTGTGATATGAGCATAGTCACATGCAGAATGTGTCAGTTACAGGGTGAATTTAACTGGATACAGCACCACATTTTAATTTAAAAAAAAGAACAAACAGAACATGATCCCCTCGGACCCCCATCAGCAGGGCCTAGGGGACCCTTCTATGGAGGGGTGAGTAAACTGGATGAACACCACCCAGACTAGGTGGTCACTATTGCCACATCCTGCCTAGACCAGCAACCTAGAGACAGACACCCCAGGGTCAGTCCTGAGAACCTGCTCCAGAAACCCCTCAGCAGTGGAGGGCAAGGGGGCAAATGTGAAATAGTGTTTTCAGAATCTCTGGTTGGCTCTCAAGGATCTATTTTTACATAAAAGTTGGCGTTGTTGGATCTAAGTCTCGTCTTGCTTAAAATTAAACTGACCTCAAGTTTAATTCTTCATCTTAATTCTCTTTGTCATGTTATCAGAATAAACAAGTCTTGGGGAAAATGAGGCAATGTTCCACCCTCCTCCTGAAATGATCAACTTTTGAGAATGCTCCTAAAGATAGCCCTGCACATATTTTTCATGAGTCTATTTTGAAATTTTAGAAACTGACTGGTAATGGTGTGTGTGTATGTGTGTGTGTGTGTGTGTGTGTGTGTGTGTGTGTGTGTGTGTGTGTGTGTGTGTTAACTGGTATATGAATACATATGTGTGGGGATAACATATGGGGTATGTGTGTGTATGGTGACTGTGGTATACGTACACATGTGTGTATGGATAACAGCGTGTGTGTGTGTGTGTGTGTGTGTGTGTGTGTGTTATACATATATATGTAGGGGGTAACTAACATGGTGTGTATGTACATATGTGCATGCAGGTAACATAGTGTGTATGTGTGTAGTGAGTGTAGTGTATGTGCACATGCGTGTGCAGATAACACATGCATGTGTGTCCACCTGGTCAGGGCAGAGAAAGATATAAGGCACCTTGCTCTTCATATTATTGTTTCAAGACAGAGTCTTTCACTAAGTCTCGATCTAATCTACTAGTCAACAAGCCCCAGCAATCCTTTTGTCTCTAGACACCACAGATCTGTGGCTACAGTCACATGCATGGCCATGCTGGACTTTTTAATGTGGGCACTAGGACTTAAACCCAGGTCCTCAAATACTTTTGATTACTGAGCCTCCTCTTCAGCCCTGATTGCTGTTGATTTCTACCCATGACTTGGTGGAGAATAAAATTTCACTGTTTCTTTTGAGACAGGGTCTTAGGTAACTCCTGTGGGTCTAGGATGAGCTTGAACACCAGATCCTTGTACCTCCACCTTCTGAGTGCTGGATTACAGGCGTGCATGACTACGCACTGCTTAACATTGCAAGAGTCATTTACAAATACATGGTAGGCTCACCGAGCAAAAACATCCGTTCATCTTAATGATTTACTTTCAGTGCTTGACACATTCCCTGTGAGCCATAAGTGCTTCCTTACAGGATGGAGATTATATAAACTAAGAGAAGACTGCCTGGTAGGGTGGTGAGAGACATGGGAAGACTGTAGCTATTTATTGAAGCTTGCTCTGTGCACATCCTATGCTTGGTGCAATGGAGCATCCAAAAAGTACCAAGCATGAGGACCACTTTTATATTTCCCATGTTGTCAACTGAATTATGGGATCCTCACAGCCTTACTTGGGCCTTGGTACTCAACAAGTCTGCAGTGCCCTGTAGTCTGTGGGTAAGACACACTGGTAACTCAGGCAGTTCAGGGCCTTTCAGGAAATACTGAGGTCCTCTTCCTGCCAAGAGTAGAAATACTAGACTGGGTATAGATCATTGCTTATCTATCTAGTTCAACCTGATCATTTTACAGATGAGAACTTGCTCTAGCAAAAGGCATCTCTACTGGCTCACTGAATAGCAATTACCAACTCAGTGGTGACACACACACACACACACACACACACACACACACACACACACACACACACATGTACGCACACAATAATGCCTTTCTTTGTTCCAAGAAAGATCTAGAACCAAGCATCTGTAGAGAGAATATTCTGTGTATTGGATGGATTCATTGCCTGTCAATTAAATAACCTATGGCCTATAATAAGTGAGTAGAATACAGTAGAATAAAAGGAGGGATATCTGGCAGGTAGAAATGATTCTGGATACAGCCAGATGCTGGAGATTCTTTGGGAAGATATGATGAGGACAGACCTATGGTACCTGAACACAGATAAGCAGCCATGTGGCAGAATGTAGATTATTACAAATGGGTTATTTTAAGTTATGAGGTAGTCAGAGAAGAGCCTAGCTATATGGGCCTAGGTATTTGTAAATATATTTTGAATTTCATGAGTCATTATTCTTGGAGCTTAGAGTTGGGAGGAAAAAAACCACAACAAGCATCTGCTCTGAACACAAAACAACAAAAAACTCCTACATATGAAGGAGATGGATGACTTTCCCTGTGACACTGAACAATTTTTTTTTTTTTTTTGCGCTTAGATATGAAATAGAACCCACTTTACTTAAATCAATTGTTTTTCTCATTCTCCTCATTTACATATCTGGAGCAATGGTTTCCCTCCACTCTTACAGAAAGACATGCTCTTGGGACATATACTTTACAAGCTTTAAAAAATTGTTACAAAATGTTCCATGGTAGTTGCTTTTTAAGGATTGAGTTCATCATGCTAGACAGTTATTGACCACTACTGTCAGCTTTAGAATGTCATCGTTTTCAGCAGAAGCTACTCATTCAACTATGATTTTTTGTGTCCCTCAGCCCATGACAGTAACAGCTGCACATGCTGCCTCATTGTGACTAATCCACTTGTCTCTTGTGAGGGGAACGTATGCTCTGTGCTGAATTATTCATTTGGCATTTTTGTTTTAAGACTTGTCTATGTTATAATGTGTGCCAGAAAGTCTTCCCTTTTAAAAATTGAAAAAAAAACCCAATAATATATCTAATACATTGGATATATTTAATAATAATATATTCATTGTTTATACATGCCACATTTTATTTAACCATTTGTCTGTTGATGGATAGTTGGATTGTTCAACCTCTTAGTTATTGTGAACTGTGATTTTTTAGCAACATGAGTGTATAAACATCTGAGTCTTGGCTTCTAATTCTTTTGGACATATCTTCAGAAGTGTAGTTATTGGGTGAAATAGCAAACTTTACATTTAGCTCTCTGAGGAACCCTAATATTAGTCTTCACATCAAAATGTTATTAGGAGACACACGCAAGTACTCTGAGTTCACATTTCATTTAGCAACTCCTATTTCCTGCTTACAAAAAAACCTTAAAAACTAATGAGTGTGAGGTAGTAGCCCATGCTTACTGTTTTGTTTATCTTTGTGTGTGTATGTGTGTGTGTGTGTGTGTGTGTGTGTGTGTGTGTGTGTGAGAGAGAGAGAGAGAGAGAGAGAGAGAGAGAGAGAGAGAAAGAGAGAGAGAGAGAGAGAGGGAGGGAGGGAGGAGAGGAGAGAGATTCCATAGTGCCCTTGTGGACATCAGAAAACATTGGATTTCAGTCCTTGCCTTTCGTCTCGAGACAGCGTTTCTTCTAGTTTACTGTTGCATCCTCCAGGTTAGCTGGGCCAAGGAAGTTCTCACCTCCTGCTTAACCATGGCAACATTGGGACTACAAGTGATTCTGTTGTGTCCTGTTTTATGCAGGTTCTGATGATCTAAACTTAGGCCATCTTGACTATATGGCAAGAACATTAGCCACCGCGTCATCTCCCTACCCACGTTATTTTGATTTTCATTTTTCTAACACTAAACAGTGCAGAGATTGTTTTCTTGTGCTTATTAGCCATATGCATACTTCCTTTGCCTATTTTTATTATTTCTATTATTTTTTGAGATTATAATATAATTACTTAATTTCCCTGGCTGTTGTGGAACTCGCTCTGTAGTCCAGGCTTGCCTTGAGCTCAGAGTTCCACCTGCCTCTGCCCAGGGTGCACCATAACCGCCCAACTTCCCTCTTACACTACTTTAGAGGCCGCTTTGAATGATTTGAGAAGCTTTTTATATACCCTGGAAATAACCATTATTGAATACCTCACTTGAGTTATTTCTTCTCTTCTGTGTGCTTCTTTCCCCCTCTTTTCTCCCAACATTATCCTGTTTTGCTCACTGCAGACTTTACAGCAGGTTGTGAAATCATGAATACAAGTCTCTGAATTGGGTTCTTTAAAAAATACACTTTTAAAACCAATTGTGCATTCGGAAACCATGCATTTCTGAAAGGTATATCCAAGAAGGCAAGATCTGAATCTTCAAATATTAATACAGAAAAATGTGTTCTTTTCTTTCTTTACTACACTGAAAAAAAACAAAGAAAGAAAGAAATGATGGCACAATCTGCTTCTTTCTTCCAAAAACCTGCCCAGAGGAAGTTATTATGGGTACCAAGATTCTGTTGGGAGAAATATGAGAAAAGGCAGAGAGGAGGGGAAGGTAATGTTACTGGGCCGAAGAGCTGCCTGCTAAGATGGATGGTGGAGTATTGATAGAGGAAAGGACAGAGTTTATTGGACAGGGCTCCCGCAGTCTAGGAGTTGACTCAAGGGACGGTGACAAGGGTAAAGAAGACTGGCCCTTCTGTCTTGTTTTGTACCTGGCACTGAACACCCAAGAAACACAGATCTGGCCCTCTTTGCTGGGTATTCATGGGTGGGGTCCCTCATGGTGGTAGCTAGAACACTCTACAGCTGGGACAGAGATGACTAACAACATCCCTAGTAGGATTAACTTATATTTACCGTCCCTCCACAGGCCATCTTATAAGGAAAAATTCACAAAACACATTTCATTTCTGGCATAATTTCCACTATCCTTCAAGTTCCTTTTTTTTTTTTAATTTTTCTGTTTTTAAATTTTTACTTCAAGTAGCAATCAGTGATGCTGCCAGTCGGAGTTTTCACTGGAACAGGAGAAGAATTAGAGAAAGAACCAGCTGAGCTCTCAGCTCTTGTACCAGATGATGAAGTAATTGCTGGCTGCCAGTCTGGACAGTGTGACAAGGAAGGGAACAAATAGAGCATCAAGTAGAACAAAGAAGGTCCGCAGTGTCCCAAACACCAGCCAAGAACTCCTTAGTCGGTCACAACAGCCATGATGTCTGGGGCAGTTGGACAAAGCAGTTGACCTGTGATCAGCAGGTAAACAGGCAGCAAGCCTGATGGCGAAAAGAGGAGTTAGAATCCGAAGTGTGGCTAAGGCTGACAATGACAAACACACACACACACACACACACACACACACACACACACCCCACACACAGCAAGCAGGCAGTGGAGCAGTTAATGTTTTCCTCAGCCGGGATTGTGTGTGTCCTTCAGGGCGGAGGCAGATAATGCGACAGACAGTGGAAAATACACAAGCAGATGACTGTTGACAATGGGAACACATGAGCGCGAGAGGAGGTTGCCCTGGAGATGTGCTCTGCATTCTCAGCATCTGCATGGGAAAGTTGCCCTGGATAATGGCTGAGTGTTCCGGTTAAGAAACAGGTTAGGGGAAAGTCGAGGTGTACACAAGCAGTAAGAAGCAAATGAAGAAAAAAACCCAACATGTGAGAGGAAAAGACCTTGAGGGGTGGGGGTGGGGGTGGGGAGGGAGGAACAGTTTTCCCCCCTTTATTGATTCTTTTCTCACACAATGCATCCAGACTACAGTTTTTCTTCCCTCTACTCTTCGCAGTTCCTCCTTATCCCTCCTCCCATCCAGATCGCTTTCTGTCTCTCATTAGGAAAGAACAGGCTTCTAAGAGATAATGGAACCTAACAAGACAGACTCTAATAAGATAAAACAAAACCAAATGCATCAAAATTGGACATGACCAACAAACAGAAGGAAAAAAGCACCCAAGAGAAGGCACGAGAATCAGATGTCCACTTGTTCACACACTCAGGAATCCCATAAGAACGGTAGCTAAAGCGAAAGCCATGGTATATGTGCCGAGACATTGGTGCAGACCCGTGCAGGCCCTGTGCGTGCTGTGCGTGCTGTGCGTGCTGTGCGTGCTGTGCGTGCTGTGCGTGCTGCCTCAGCATCTGTGCCCTCAATATGAGCTTTGCTCATGTTGATTTAGAGAGGCTTGTTTTCTTGGTGGCCTCCATCCACTCTGGCTCTTAACACTCTTTCTGCCTCCTCTCATACAGGGTTCCCTGAACCCTGACAGGAGGGAATAGACGGAGACATCCCATTTAAGGTTGAGTGTTCGAAGACTTTTGGGTCTCTATATTCATTCCAATCTGTTGTAAGAGGAAGCTTCTTTGATGATGACTACGCAAGGCAGTGATCTATGAGTATATCAGAATATTATTATTGTGTTTTGTTTGTTTTTTATTTATTTTTATTTTTTCATTTTTTTGGTTTTTCAAGATAGGGTTTCTCTGTGTAATCCCTGCCTGTCCTAGACTCACTTTGTACAACAGGCCTGCCTCTGTCTCCTGAGTGCTTAGATTAAGTGCATGAACCACCACTGTGGCTTATTTGTTGTTGTTGTTTTTTTTAAGACCAGTAGTATTTGGTTTTAACCTAGATTTCTGGGCTATCTAGTATCTGTTCTTGTTCATGCAATGCATGTTGGGTATTGGCTTCATCCTGTGGAGTGGGCCTATCAAATCAGATAGCAGCTGTGGTTACTCCCACAAGCTGTGTGCCACCATTGCCCTAGGGCAGTAGTTCTCAACCTTCCTAATGCCGCTACCCTTTAATACAGTTTCTCATCTTGTGGTGACCCCTAGCCATAGTATTATTTCATTGCTACTCCACAACTGTAATTTTGCTACTGTTAGGAGTCATAATGTATATATCTAATACGTGATCCTCAAATAGTCACAACCCACAGGTTGAGAACTACTGACCTGAGACATCTTACAGTCAGGATACCACTGTTAGATGAAGGGGTTTGTGGCTGGCTTGGTGATTATGTCTCTCTTTGGTAGCGTGCAGAGGACCTTCCTGTACCAAAGATGCTAGAACGTAAGGGTGAAGCTTCTGTGTAGACAGCAGCTCAAGGTTCCCATGTTTAATGAGTTGTGTAGGTGTGGCCTTCAGCAATGGGACCTTGGGAAGATCAACCGATTGTCTTGGCAACAACCTGTGTTGTTTGGGATTCCCATAGGACTCCTTTGGCCAACAGCTCAATTAGATGCAACCCAACCCCAGTACTGGAAGTTTCATTTCCTGACAAGAGATGCTCAGTTGGGGCTCTGTCTCCCTCATTATTTGGCAATTTTATTTAGACTGCCTTCATATATGTATATTTTAGCGATTTTCTACTGTATTAGGTTTCCATAACAACCCTCAAATGTCCCTTATGTTTTAGCTGTATTCCATTCGTCAATTCCGTTTTCTTTCCTCCTCCTCCCCAATTTATCCTCACATTCCAGTCCTTCATCCATCCATAATTATCTATTGTATTTCTGTTTCCTGACAAGATCTATCTATACCCCTGGTCCCTTAATCTATATTTGTCCTTAGTGGTTCTGGAGATTATAACTTGGTTACCTTATCCACATGTAAGTGAGTACATACCATATTTGTCTTTCTGGGTCTGGGTTACCTCATTCAGGATGTTTTTTTCTAGTTCCATCCATTTGCCTGCAAATTTCATGATGCTATTTTTTTTTTAAACCAGCTGAGTATTCTCCATTATGTAAATGTACCACATTTTGTTTACCCATTTTTCTGTTGAGTGACATCTAGGTTTCTTTTCCAGTTTCTGGGTATTGCATTACTGTTTTGAGTGAGGGCAAAGGCGTTTTGTGGTGGGGCACACCTGTAACCCAAGCACAGGAGAGGTCGAGGAAGGAGAAATGCGAAGAACTTGAGGCTAGCCTAGGATATATGGTAAGGTCCATGCCAGCCTGGGCTACAACCTAAAATCTTGTGTCAAAAATAAAAAAGAATAAGAAAGAAAGGAATAAGTGGAGGAAAAGAGAATTTCTAGAAGCCTGTGACCAACAGTCTCAAAGGCCACAGAGATGTTAAATTAGCATAGGGGTGGGGGGCTAAGTTTCTCCTGTTCCTCTAAATTAATGAGAAAAAAGTCTTTGACAACTATACTTCAAATTAGGGTCTAATATGTGGAATAAAGACCAGGAAGAGCTGAACTTTATAAAAACAAAACTGCCAATGAATCACAGAATGACATACAGTTTTTAAATAGATACAAATGGCCAATAAATATTTATTAAGTGTTCGAAACCCTCAGTCATTAGTTCCATGCAAATTAGCATTGCTTTGAGATTGCATCCCAACCCAGTCAGAATGGCCATCATCAAGAAAGAGAATGACAGCCAGGAGTGGTGGCACACGCAACAAGCAGCTCAAAGCACTATGAGTCAAACGCAGTCTGTGAAAAGGCAGGGACTCTGGGCTTGAGCCTTGCAATGCACTCAGATGTAGGATCACTCGAGTGCAGAAAAATAAATACTAGGACCAAAAAAAACAAAACAAAACAAAACAAAAACAAAAACAAAAAAACAAAAAAAAAAAACCAAAGAAACAAACATAAGAGACAGCAAACCCTATGTAGAGTTACCCAGCCACGTATTTTCGTAGTCAACTTCTTTCAGGCTTTCATGGAGTTATAATTTTCATTTTGGGACAGGAGAAAGTTACAGCTAAGAGATGTTAATTTGCTCACATGTCTATGCTGTTTTATCTAATTAAATTGCTTTCGTTTCAGTCTTTGCAGTTCTTGAGATCTCTGTTAGGGCTGCTTTCCATGCTGGATTTTTCCCCCAGTTCATTCAGAGCTACCCAACAATCTGTATCTGCCACCAACCCAGCCTAGAAGCATCTCTTTTATCCTCCTTAAACCCAAAGGGATTATAATCATTAAGCCTTTGTTTTTCTGACTCCTCTCAATTTAATTCAGTGGACCTTCCTTCTGTTAAATCTCATTTGTTTTCAAGTTGTACAAGACACATGTCCTCCTCCTCATTGTTGAACTCTTGTCCGTTGGAGACGAGACACCAGGTAGCAGTAATATTTTCATGTTTTCCCTGGCAACTTGATGACAGAGACAGTAATATCATTATTTATTTATGTGCAGCGCAGAGTTCCTGTTCGCTGAAGTCTCAAGGTTTCAACCAACTTCTTACATGAGCATATTAAAGTGTTTGAACATTTCTATATGTCAGAACCTTAACTGTGAGATTGTGAAAAAGGAATCTTTTTTTAAAAATTGTGTCTCAGGCCCCCTTTTGAGGATTTTCTGCATCCTGCTATGCCATCCAGCATGAAAGACCAAATTGTGGCATGTGAGAGATGCCACTGCTAGCAGAAGGAGATAGCTGCTGGATCTTGGCTTTGCCCCACAGGCAGCCTCACAAGTCCTATCAATCTAAACTTTTGTAAGTTCTATTTCCCAACCCTTGCTGCTAATGGCAACTGGACAAATGGAGCCGTATTTACTGATTGGGCCTTCACTTTAAGTGTATAGCAGTAAACTGTGCAGGACCCAGCTGTCTTTCAATGCTACCTGCAAATGATGCTTGTGATGCTTCTCTGGTAACATGTTGATGACGAAGAGGCAGATGCTTTCTGTCATCTTTTGTTGCTCATTGCAGAAAAGGTGAGCTCTGAGTGTGATTTCAGGATGCCTGAGAAATCGAGCCCTCCTAAAGTTCAGAGATGTCTTCTAAGGGTAATGCGAATTAGAGTCGTCTTTCTGGGTCCTGAGGTTCCTCATTTAAGGATTCAGCCAACTGTTGACTAAACGCATCTGAAAAATTTGTATGTGAAGTGGGCATTGTAGGCTTAGAGAGAGTAACAGGACTCTCTCTAAATGTATTATATATGGTAAATCCCACATATATAATATATGCCATGTATATGGGCATATATGGGATTTAATTAGAATGACTTACAGGAAGTGGTCCAGCTATGAACAGAAGGTCCAAAAACCCAGTTGTTTAGTCCTCAAGGCTGGATGTCTCAGCTGGTGTGTGCTGGACTCCTGAAGAAGTAGGCTCTACTGCTCGCGAGGCCAAGAACAAGCAAGGAAAAGGAGAATCTTCCTTCTTCCATGTTCTTTATATAGGCCATCAGCTGAAGGTGTGGCCCTAACTAGAGGAGGTTCGCCACACCCCCAAAAAATCTGCATTAAAGATGTGTGTGTGTGTGTGTGTGTGTGTGTGTGTTGTGTGTGTGTGTGTATGTTTCAGATTAGAAGTAGATCTTCCCACTTCAAATGATCCAACTAAGCAAAACTCCCTCACAGGTGTGCCCAGCCATTTTTGGGTCTTAGTTAATGCCAGATGGCGTCAAGTTGACAACCAAAATAGCCATCCCAGACATGTACAGATCTGTTTTGTATTTATTCCATACACAGTGATAAGTTTATATTATATTATGTATTATAAATAATATAGTTATGATTTAAGGGGCATGTTTGAAGGCTATATGCAAAATTTCCATCTGCCTATTAAAGGATTCAAACCTCATAATAAACATTTTACTGGTAAGTTGTCATGTTGCTTAGGTGCATCAAAAGCAGACTCTGGCAGCAAGGAGGCCCTCCTTTGTCTCAGACTCACACATGTTTAACCCATGTCTTCTGTAAGCTTTCTGCCCTGGGTCAGGCTTGCCCCTGCTTCTGTAATGTCGAGAGGAAAAAAAAAAGACCAGCCAGCAGCTAAGGTGTTAAAAACACTGTTCTATTGCTGTGCCAGTACTATGCAGTTTTAATTACTATTGCTCTATAGTACAGCTTGAGATTGGGTATGAAGATTCCTCCTGAAGATCTTTTATTGTATAAGATTGTTTTAGGCATTCTGGGGTTTTGTTTTTTCATATGAAGTTGAGAATTGATCTTTCAAGGTCTTTAAAAACTTGTGTAGGTATTTTGATAGGGATTGCATTGAATCTGTAAATTGCTTTTGGTAAGACGGCCATTTTTACTATGTTAATTCTCCTGATCCATGAACAAGGGAGATCCTTCCATCTTCTGATGTCATCTTCAATCTCTTTCTTCAGAGATTTAAGGTTTTTTTCAAACAAATCCTTCACTTGCTTGGAGTTACTCCTAGATATTTTATATTGCTTGTGGCTATCTTGAAGGGTGTAGTTTTCCTAATTTCTTCCTCTGCATTATTGTCATTTGTATATAGGAAGGCCACTGATTTTTTTGAGTTAATTTTGTATCCAACCAATTTGCTGAAGATGTTTATCAGCTGTAGGATTGGGGGTCACTTATGTACACTATCATATCATCTGCAAATATGGATAATTTGACTTCCTCCTTTCCCATTTGGGTCCATCCCTTGATCTCCTTTTGTTGTCTTATTGCTTTGGCTAGAACTTCAAGAACTATATTGAAGAGACATGGGGAAAGTGGGCAGCCTTGTCTGGTCCCTGGTTTTAGAGGAATTTCCTTGAGTATCTCTTCATTTAATTTGATGTTGGCTATTGGCTTGCTGTATATAGCCTTTATTATGTTTAGGTATGTGCCTTGTATTCCCAATCTCTCCAAAACTTTAAACATGAATGGATGTTGGATTTTGTCAAATGCTTTTTCTGCAACTAAGAAGATTATCATGTGTTTTTTTTTCCTTTCAGTTTGTTTATATGGTAGATTACATTGATGGATTTCTATATGTTAAACCATCCCTGCATGCCTGGTATGAAGCCTACCTAGTCATGGTGAATGATATCTTTGATATGTCCTTGTATTCATTTTGCGAGTATTTTATTGAGTATTTTTGCATCAATGTTCATAAGAGAATTTGGTCTGAAATTCTCTTTTTTTTTTTTTTGGGCCTTTGTGGGGTTTAAGTATCAACTTGACTATGGCCTCATAGAATGAATTTGGTAATGTTCAATCCATTTCTATCTTTTGGAGTAGCTTGAAGACTATCGGTATTAGTCTGGTAGAATTCTGCCCTGAAACCATCTGGCCCTGGGCTTTTTTTTGGCTGGGGACTATCAATGATTGCTTCTATTTCTATTGGAGGAGAATGACTATTCAGTTTGTTTATCCCATCTTGATTCAACTTTGGCAAGTGGAATCGATCAAGAAAATTGTCCATTTTCCAGGTTGATCAATTGAATCAAATCAAAGACCCAGAAATGAATCCACACACATATAGTCATTTGATTTTTGACAAAGAAGCCAAATCTATTCAATGGAAAAAGGGTAGCATCTTCAACAAGATGGTTGAAGTGCTGGTCTAATTGGATGTCTACATGTAGAAAAATGCAATTAGACCCATATTTGTCACCATGGACAAAACTCAAGTCCAAGTGGATTAAAGATATCAACATAAAACCAGAGACACTAAAGCTGTTAGAAGAAAAAGTGGGGAAGAACCTGGAACACATTGGCACAGGAAACAACTTCCTGAACAGAACACCAACAGCCCAGGCCTTATGGTCAACAATTAATAAATGGGACCTCATGAGGCTGAGAAGTTTCTGTAAGGCAGGAGACACTATCAAGAGAACAAAGCAACAGCCTACAGACTAAGAAAAGATCTTCACCAACCCTTCATCTGACAAAGGTCTAATATCCAAAATATATGAAGAACTCAAGAAATTAAACATCATAAAACCAGATAACCCAATTGAGAAATGGGCTCAAAATTAAACAGAGAATTCTCAACAGAGGAATATCAAATGGCTGAGAAACATTTAAAGAAGTGCTCAATGTCTTTAGTCATCAGAGAAATGCAAATCAAAACAACTCTGAGATTCCATCTTACACCCATCAGAATGGCTAAGATCAAAAATTCAAGTGACACCACATGCTGGCTAGGATGTGGAGAGAGAGGAACACTCCTTCATTGCTGGTGGGAATGCAAACTAGTACAACCACTTTGGAAATCTACCTGGCGCTATCTCAGAAAACTGGGAATAGAGCTTCCTCAAGACCCAGCTATTCCACTCCTTGGAATATACCCAGAAAAATGCTCCACCACACAACAAGGACATATGCTCAACCATGTTCATAGCAGCCTTATTCATAATAGCCAGAACATGGAAACAGCCTAAATGTCCCTCAGTTGAAAAATGGATAAAGAAACTGTGGTACATTTACACTATGGAATACTGCTCAGCTATTAAAAACAAGGAAATCCAGAAATTTGTGGACAAATGGATGGAGCTAGAAATGATCATACTGAGTTAACCCAGAAGCAGAAAGACTCACATGGCATATACTCACTTATAAGTGGGCACTAGCCCAAAAGGCATGTCCTATGAAAGTCTTCACTTACCAGGAGATTGGGATAGATATGAGGACATCCCACTGGGACTCTAGGTAAGAAAAATATAGAAGATGGGGAAATAGAAGGACTCAGAGGGTCCTAAAAATCTACAAGAAGAACATCATGACAGATGGATCAGGGACCAGGGGTGTCTGCTCAAATTATTGCACTAACCAAGTACAATGCATGTAGTAAACATCAAACCCCTACTCTGATCTAGTCAATGGTCAGGACATTCTCCACAGTTATGTGGAGAGCGGGGACTCACTCTGACATGAACTCTGGTGCCCCATATTTGACCACCTCCTCTGGGTGGGGAGGCCTGAGGGCACTCAAAGAAAGAATAAGCAGGCTACCAAGATGAGACTTGATAGCCTATGGCCATATAGAGCAGGAGGAGGTCCCCCTTGGTCATAGACCTAGGTGAGGGTAATAGGGTGGGAGGGTAGGAGGAACAGAAGAAGACAAGTGATGGGATAACAATTGAGTTATAATCTGAATAAGTTAATGAAATTAAAAATAAGAACATAAATACCTTTAAAAACAGCACTGTGTCCTTAAGATCAGCTAGAAGGTAAATTATTGCCAACACAGGCTACAATTCTTTATCCTATGGGTGTAACAAGTCTTGAGTTGGGAAGAAGAAGTTGGAAGCTCATCCACTGAGAGAAAACTCAGTCAGAACCCTCAGCTGACTGCCCCACCTTCCAGTCAGTTTGGCTCACTGTAAGCCCGTGCTTTGATGCTCTGCTTAAAAGGCTTTCTCTTTGAATTAGGATATTGCACTCATATCTTCTGGATGCTATGGGCATCTAATTTGCTATCTGTTTGCCATTTCTATTTATCTGCTACCTGTTATTAGTTTTTTAATTTTACTTGCTGTACACTTAATAGATCAAGCACCCCCAGGCTGTTGGAAACAATCCCCTAAGAATACCAGTACAAAAGTACTGGAAAGTTAAAACACAAACGGAATCTTAAAGATATAAACAGGAGTGTAGTTTATTATTTTGTCACTTGTTTGTACATGTTGCTTCACAATAATTCAGATCATTAATCTTAACCTAAGCTCTGTGTGATTTTAAGAACTTACTCCTTTTTGAGTGGATTGGTATCCAAAATATTTTAAAACAGTAGCTAACATTTTACCACTGTATTCTAATCACATGGTTAACTATCAATATGTTCCATGTGTGGAAAGAAGTTTGAGTTAAGATTCATTATCTTCACTTGAGGCTATTTTAGCAGGAAAGGGGAAAAAATTGGCAAGAATGCAGACTCCTAGTCTTATGCAAGCTGGCTTATATCCCACCTCCTGTGGGTAGAGCAGAAAATGGAAGGGAGAGAAATGGTGGTGCTAAACTTCTGCCCACGACTCCAAATGGAACAGAGAAGGATGCCTTCCTGTTTGGAAGCCAGGAAGAGGAACGACTGGCCATCCATGTTCTCAGGCACCGTGTCTTTCCTGCTCCAGGACTGTGATGTGTGTTCATCTTCATCTTCTTTCAAGAAAGAGCTACAGCCTCTCCTTGTCATCGGGGAGTTGAGTTAGAGCCACGCACCCTGTAAACCCCGGAGATGGAGCCGAGCACCTGGCTACCTCTTGGATGTGCTTTTGGTCAGGATTGGGCTTTTGTCGAGATTTGAATGTTTTGTCTTCAGTGAGGCAGATGTTGTTGGGTCATGAGAGGGCAACCTACATGAATAGATAACTGCTTTTCTCTTGGGAGTCCATTTTCTTGCCAGGCTGGAATAGTTACTGCCATAGCCATTTGTGATAAAGCAAGTTCACCTCTTCTGTTTTCTCTTCTGTACCCGCCACTTGTCTCTTTGCTCTCTACTGTGATTTGAAAGCATCTTTATCACATATGCTGCCTGACCTTGTGTCCTCCCTCTAGTACCAGGAACTCAAATCAACCTCTTTTTTCTTTACAAAGGAGCCAGTTCCAAGTGCTCTATTCCAACAAAACAAGACAACAAAAGCAGAACAAAACCCAATAAAATGAGGGGTAATATAAGACGACTCCTTGTAAGTGGAGGTGGGAGACTAACAGAGTCTACTGTGAGGTAGATACATGATTCTTTCTGCAGGATTCAGAAAATCACAGGGAATGCATTCCATAATGTTAATAGAACAACTAGATGCCTCAGCTCCCTTCCCAGAAAATAGAAGAGAGAAATATTATGTATATTGTATATTATTGTGCAACCCATAAGGACCACAGCCTGAGTAAAAAGCAGACCTTTGGGTTTTGTTTTTATTCTGGGCCTTAAGTTGAATCTTATTGTTTCATCTTCATATTCTACTAAATATCTAAATGGCCACCATACATTGTATTTGCAATGGTATCCTCTTTTCATTTGGCAAAGCAGTGTCAGGAACAGGAAGGTTTTGAAGAGCCAGTGAGAAGCATGCTTTCTCGTCTGAACTCTCTGACACCACATTTTCCACTGAGAAAAGAAGAGAGGAAGAGCTTTCAAGTGAACACAGACGCCAAGCCCAGGTTCATGGTGCAGTAAGAATGATGGAAATAAAGCAACAAGATAGCTTTGCAAAAAGTGTGTGAAAAGCCATGTAGTAGGAGATTAAACTTTATTCCATGAACAATAGGGAATACTCAAAGCTTCTAGGAACACGAGACTTGGTGAGACTTGGATTATTTATCAAGTGAATGAATGTCTTTGATTTTCGTATGAAGAATGGACAGGAACGGGCTTTGAAGCTTCAGCTCATCTTTCTAGCCCAGAACTTCATCTCAGATGTCACCAATGATGCTCTACAGCATTGAAAGATGAAGGGCATGGACTCTGGCAGCTCCCAGAGGAAGAGCAAGGACTGCAAGTCCACCAAAATCAGGTGTACCAGTTAAGAGGTAAATTAAGTTGTTTAGCAAATATGATTGTCCGAATTAAGGCAGTTTTGATATAAATGGGTCATGTTGAAAAGTTCTACTAAAAAAAAGTATTAATGAAATTTAGATAAATGAAGAGCTAAAGGACAACTTGGAGAGAGAGAGAGAGAGAGAGAGAGAGAGAGAGAGAGAGAGAGAGAGAGAGAGAGAGAGAGAGAGAAGAAAGATTTAGAACTTTAAATGTTCTGTGGCTTCCAAGCAGAAGCATCTGGAAAACTGTAATCCTGGAGATGGAGCTCAGAGAATTCTTGGGATTTAAAGTCATTGGCATAGTTAAAGTAGATCAGTGTTTCAAATGTGGCTATGTTGATTACAGGCAGAGAACGCAGCATGGTGGGAGAGACAACTCAGGATGTAATTAATCATCAAGTTGAGATCTTTCTAGCAAAGTGCCTGAGAAAGAGCCGCCTGCGGTGGAAGAAGCACACTTCAGAAGCCAAGAAAGATACTGTGCAAGAAGTTGCTTAGGATAAACAACCTGCAAAGTAGACACAATTGGCCTAAAAGAAGCCATCTGTGTGATCTTTGGACAAAGCTCTTTCCAAGGAATGAGTGACAGGAAGGAGACCGTGGTGGCTGGGTTTAGCTTGGAGGCAAGGAAGCAGATATGGAACATAGAAACTCTTCCTGGGGGAAATGTTAGTTGTGGAGGAAAGAAAGAAAACATAGTTTGAGAGAGGGAATTTCCATTTACAGGGTTCGTCGATTTTTCAGAGTTTTATATCCACTGACTCACTTGACTCCTGAGACAACTCCAGGAAGTAACAATGGCAAGCTAATACATTTAGGAAGAAACCGGGGCTAAGAAAGGTTAAAAGGCTTGTTTAAGGTCATTTATAGCAAATTAAGTAGAAGAACCAAGCGGAGAAGGCAAGTCCTTTGCTCTCTTAATGCAGTGACCTTTCCATGGTGCCAAACTGAACATTTGTGGTATTTGCTCTTCTTGGATCCTGATGGGCATAGGATTCCATTCTAAGGGAATGTGACATTGTCTGAATGACCCTGGGAAGAAGACGGATCCTAGAGAGTGTGGGGTCCACGCTAAGGGAATGTGACTTTGTCTGAGGGACACTGAGGAGAAGGTGGGAGGCTTTGTACTAGGGAATGCTATGTTTAAGTCAATGCCGGATGGAAACAAAGCTGCTAGCAACATGTAGGATGTGTTAGAAGAGACGTCACAGAAGGCTAAGACAATTGGGAGATGGCTTCAAACTGGGACATCTTTTTAAATATATATCCGAATCACATGCTGATTAAGTTAGCTCTTCAGATGCTTTTGTTTAGGAGAAGGTCTTGGTCAGGTTGCTAGCATAATTTTTAACAGGCTTCTAACATTCTCTTAAAATAGTCCTTAGGCTGAGAACATTGGTGAACTGTATCTCCTTGGAACAGGATCTTAAAATTACTAATTTGGGTGGGTGTGTACAAGTGAGTATGGAGGTTAGAGGTCAAGCTGGGGTGTTGTCATTCCTCAGGGCTAGGCAACTTGTTTTTTTGAGACAGGGCTCTCACTGTTCTGGAACTGTCTGGCTGGAGAATGAGTTCTGGGGATTTTCCTATCTCAGTCTACCCAGTGCTGGAATACAAGTGTCCACTACCATATGTGGGCGATCCAACAGAGGTCCCTGTATTTGTGAGGCAAACACTTTATGGATGTTCCTCAGCCTTGTTTGCTGTTTTCATGGTTACTTCATAAATGGTTATGTTTTCTCATTTGTGGTAATTATATGAAGTTTACTGCTAAATACATTCCAGAGAGTATGTTAAATTTTTTAAAAAAGTATTGCTGGTTCTATAACACAGGTCAGATAACACCCATAGGAAAGAATATTTATGGCTGTATATACTAGTCACTAGAGTTCAGGAGATTATGTGTACATTGACATAAGGCTTTGGATGAATATGAGATGATGGCAGGAATAACAAAGAAGAGAAATGGGCTCTGATAGGTATTTTCAGGGAGTTAAAGGTTAGGAGTACATCTATTTCCCTAAGGTCTTTTCTGCATTGTTTCCCAAGATGCTCTGGGCCACAATAATGAAAAATGTTAAAACTCATAAGTAGCACAATGGATTTATTATTTCATAAATCAAGACACCCTGAGATAGGGTGGACTCATGGACATTACTAATCACTCAGCTTCCAACCACTTTCCAGACATAGCATAGTGACCAGGTTTCATGGCTGCTTCATGACTTCCAGATGCGTGCTGGGAACTGAGAAACCCCATCATGAGATGCCGTGTTTCCAGGGCAACAAGAGACATCTGAGTTGAAGCATGAAGGATGGAGAAATGTTTCCCCAGAGGCGTTAGCATGAAAAGGGTTTCCTTCATGACTCATATGCCATGTGTTCAGTTACAAATCAGTTAATGCAATGGAAAAAACATTAACCAAGGCTAATCTACACAAACTAGTATTTATTCTTTGAGCAAGTCATAGATTCTTTGCTTAAAGGATGGAATTGCAAGGAGAATGGGGGCTCCACTGACGAATATGGCCAGTAGATAGTCAACCATGTCTTTTACAATTACTATGGAGAGCTACAGTTTTTCATCTAATACTGTGCCTTCAACACTCCTCAACAAATTCATCTCTGCACATAGTTGAAAAGTTCTTGAGACTTGTTCTCATCGGTAGAGGTCTTACTTAGCTCTTCTTGCTGTGTGTTGAATTAAGGCAGTGTGAAATACATCAAATGCAAAATCCACTTCCAGCTTAGTGACACACATAGGGGGCGCGATGCGGAAAGTCTGAGGAGCAGAGGAAAACAGAGCTTGAATCATCAGAGAATCAGATGGCACTTCCAGAAAATGGATTAAACCAAGAATCCCAAACCAGGAATATTTTCACCCTATCTGATATTTCTCTCACTAGGTTGAATGCCTCCCCCTCCCTCCTGGGCTCTTTCAGGTCTTTACACGGATCCTTATATCATTTTGTTTTCATTTTTTCTTTGTGACATCTGCTTACCTGCGTGTCCTTCTACCACCTTCCCTGACATCTTACCTCACCACCTCCCTCATGCTCAGTTTTCACCATCACAAAACATCACCTTTTCTACATCTACACATGTTCAAGTTTGATGCCCGAATAAGCCAACTGCTGTTTCCTACTGTGCCCATTATTTTTTGTAAGAACTTTAGGCAGCTCATTCCTTCATTGTCTTCTGATCAGATCCCTCTGCTCAGGTTTCTCCCTTCTGTCGTCTCACAGCTTGGAGAACAAAGCCAAAGGAACAGCTTGCTCTTCTCTCTCTCTCTCTCTCTCTCTCTCTCTCTCTCTCTCTCTCTCTCTTTCTCTCTCTCTCACCCCTTGTTTTGCACACATTTCTAGCCCGGTGTTGCTTCACTCATATGGCCATGCCTCAGTGCCAATTAAAGTAAATGCACGGCTGAGACATATGTGGCAATCACACAGCAGACCCTAGTGACACTACCAGATGTTTGCAGTCTCCAACATTCTGTTGGTTCCTGAGGCTATTCTCTTCCTCTACCAGCTCCCTATCATTTCCTTCTAAACTTTTAGTTTTCTTCTTAGCATCTTTTAACCAACTTCTATGCTTCCCACTTCATTTCATAAGATATCATGGTTCCTATTTCCTTTAAGGAAATCGAGCCTCTCAGACCAAATCTCTCTCTCTCTCTCTCTCTCTCTCTCTCTCTCTCTCTCTCTCTCTCTGATTTTATTTATTTATTACATATACACCCCAGAAGATGGCACCAGATCTCATTATAGATGGTTGTGAGCCACCATGTGATTGCTGGGAATTGAACTCAGGACCTCTGGAAGAACAGACAGTGCTCTTAACCTCTGAGCCATCTCTCCAGCCCCCTCCCCCAAGTCTTTCTTTAAAGCAGTTTGTTCCCACATGTATTCTTTTATCTTTCCCAAAGGCTCAGAGAATGACATGTCTTGACTCTTCAGTTCTAAATGATCCATCTCAGCTCTTGACCCTGGATTATCACTTTCATTCCAGGAAACATCCCCATGTTCTCTCACGTCTTTGACCTTCCTTCAACATCCTCTCAGCCAGTATCAGAAAGATGCTTGAATCTTACATAATCCTGATTCAGACATACCAAGCATAAGTCTGAGGTGACTCTCAGTCCCTCCCAGGTGAAATGCATATTCTTTCTTCTAGTTTTCACTCCATCTTATTTAAAAGACTTGCTGATAGCTGCTGGCTGTTATTCTTCACACCATTGTTCCCCTAGTCATATCCCAACTCACTGAAGCATGGGTTCTGTCTTATTACCTTTCTGATACCACTGCACTAAAGATACCTGCAAGGCTTAAGATCCACTGGGCATTTCCCAGGCCAAGTCCTTCCCTGATTATCTCTGTTTTGCTTCACACTTGGGCAAGCCCCTTTCCCATCTCCCTTGTCTTCTGCTTCCGTAATCCCATAGTCCTCTTAACTCTTGGCACACCATCAATTCCTTCATGTTTCCACCTTCCCCACTTCCCTTGTGTCTACTAAAAGGAGTTCTTCCTTAAGCTCACTTAGCTTCTCAGTGGGATTTCCCTAGTCATCCTCATCTTACCTTTTGCATGCAGATGACCCCTAACTGTAATCTTTACCTCAGTCTTTACCACTTAACCACATATTCAAGTACCAAATCGGGTGCCCATAAATGCCTCAAATGGAGCATGTTCAATGATGGATGGATTCATGCCCAAATTAAGCCAAGTCAGACATGGAAGGTTCATCCCTGACTCTTGCTCATCCTTTAGATTCAAATCTTATGCAGTTCCCTCCAAAACTATCACCAGAATATACTTTCTATTTTTAAAGCCACAGTTGAGGCACAGACAGTGTCCTCAGTCCCCGTCAGACTCCCTAACTCCAGTCTTGTTTTAGAGAACATTCTCAGAGATGCATTTACTAATTAGATGACCTGGGTAATTTACTTTACTTGTAGGTACCTCATCTATTTATCTATACAGTAAGGGTGATAGTAGCACTTTGACTTATTGTGGACATCCAACATATCTAGAAGAGCGACAAGGTGACAGAACTTCTAGCTGCTCTTAGCTATCAACTGAAGCTGATGCTCCAGCCACACTGGTGTGTGGATAGCACTCTGCACTCTGTTGTGCTTTCCCTCAAACTTTGGCTATTTGTATAGTGAGGTACGGCTCTGCTAGGCAGAATGACTGGCCTAGCCGTCTTCTCTCTCTCCTTCCACAGCATCACATTTTAAATCTGCAGAAGAGATTTATGTATTATATGGCAGTTTTGTGTTTGTATGCTTTTTCCATCCTATAAGCTCAATGAAAAAATGGGATCAGAACACATTTATCCTTGTAGTGTTGGTTCCTGGCATACTACCAGCAGCTTAATATGAATTTGAAAGAAAAGCTAAACAAATGGACAATTATATCAGATCTTTATCACTGAGAATTTTATTAATTAAGCCACATTATTTGATATGAACCATTCCTAGTGTTTCCTTGGGGATCTTATATGATAACTGCAATTTCTTCTGACAAGTATAAGGCAAGAAGTGGGCCTTTCAGTATCCATTGTCTCAGCCAGGAAGGGAGCAAGACAATGGGAAGAACAAGAAATCTTTAAACTGGGTAGAAATATTAATTTATAAGAAGCCTGGTGTTCTATTGCTCACTGGAGTGAGTAAAAGTGCAGCAATGCCGTGCATATTTCAAAGTTTGGAAGAAACTGTTTTGAATATTCCTATCACAAAGCAATGGTATGAGAGGAAACAGATAAACATCATCTCTTGAACATTATAACATACACATGTCAAAATATTACATAGTACTTCCTCAATATGTGCAATGATCCTATTTCATAAAAGAAAGCGTTTTGAAATGGGAAAAGAGATTAAAAAATATTTGCAAGGAGCAGAAGTCACTCTCATTCTTGAATCTCTCCCATGGAGCCTATCCTGGTGAGTGACCTGAGGTTTTGGGATTTAGAGGCAGGTCATGTTGGTGGTCGTCGTCCTCCTCCTCCTCCTCCTCCTCCTCCTCCTCCTCATCATCATCATCGTCTCATTCTTGTAACGCAAGGTCAGAAAAGGGTCCTGATAGTAGAGTGGCCATAACTTCCAGGAAGTGGGGAGGGTAAGTCCTGTGTTGGATTATTCCAGATGAGGGCGAAGGACATTGTGAGGGGCTGATGTTGAGTTCTGCATCAGGGACCATGTTTAGGATAGTCTTTCTGGGATTACATATGGATCTTAGATTGCTGTCTGCTGCAAAGGCCACTAAAGCTGAGCAAGTTCACAAAGTCAGACTTTAGGGCTGAGTTAGGAATGCCTATGTTTGTTTTTCCAGGGGTTAGAACTAATTAATATACAATACAATACAATACAATACAATACAATACAATACATATGTATGTAATATGTATATGTTTCATGAGTATTATGCTTCTATTATCACCCATGCTGTGACTTATCTGGTTAGTTTGCATGGCCTTTCTATGCCTCTCTTTAGCCTACAAAAAAAAAAAAAAAAAAAAAAATGGATAACGGAATCACTTTACCACATCACCCTCTAGTGGCCAGAAGCTGTCTCTTGTCCATTTCTTCTAACTACACCCAAGCATTATCATAATGTGGAGGAAGTACAACTGGGCACCAGTTACCAGAGTGTAACACCAGGGAGACCCTACCTGACTGGCAAGCCATTCTCTTACCTGAGAGAAAATGCCACCTCTGCCCACTAGGAGACCCATGTCTTTGCAGTCCTCATGGATTTGATTGACTTCTGTTTTAGGAAGAGGTTGGCGGCTCATCTGTGAATACATTAAAAAACATAACAAAACAACAACAACAACAACAACAAAACAACAACAAAACATTTTTTATTTGGCGTTTGAACGGTTAGAAGATGTATTTTCCAAGGCAGAGGGCCCAGGGGAAAACTCCAACAAAAGGAAACTCAAGTAGTCAGTGCCTCCCTAATTAAACAAAGCTGTTAAATGTTTGCTGACTCAGAGTTTATTGGGGGTGGGGTGGGGCACATTAAAAGTATTTGCTTATTTGCTTTTATTCTACTTCATGCAAAAATCCCCAAAGACAAAGTGAAATTCCATGCACTGGCAAGTGAATCCTGGCTCTGCTAATGGCTATCTGCAGAGGGGTTGGGAGGGTTGACCCTTTAAAAGCTGAATTTGGGATCTGCTCTGTTGGTGTTGGAATCATCTTCAACTCTTTACAATGCTCAGCTGAGCCAGATTTCATTCCAAAGTCCAGAAAGTGGCTCAGAAGCTGCACAAGGGCACATGCAACTAAACAGCACGACCATGGATCTGGTATGGAGCCATTCATCTTCCATGTTTGTGGAATTTGCTCTTCCCTCAAGACTCCACCCTTCAGAGTCAGGAAAAGAAAGTGATTAGGAGCCAAGGGGCTGTGTCAGATCCCTAGGCACTGAGTTTGGTGGTCCCTTACTTGGGGCTCAGGCATGCTACTTCAACTTTAGTGACATTGGGCTGGAGCTTGCATCATTTGTGTATGTCCCCTCATTCTCAGCCTATGAACATAAATATTTCCTTCTAGTGTATTCTTTTCATTCCTGAATGTACATACATTACCTGGGTCCCTTCACACTACAAAAACATGGGCCTTATAGTAGGACAAATTAGTCTTTTTTTTTTTTTTTTTTTTTTTTTTTTTTTTTTGGAAAAGGCTTAGCATCTGTAGTTGTAAAATGATATATAGGCAACTGTCTTGGGAACACTTCCAGTCTTCCTTAACAGCAAGTCTTAGGTGCCTTTACTCCCCCTGGTCTCCCCAATTTCCTTCACAGAGCAGTCATATGGAGCAGCATCACCAGGTCTGGCTTCCTAGATTCAGATCCCGCTCGTGAATCAGTCTCAGGGGTAGATACGGGCTCTTTTCAGTGCACTGAGGGCTTCCTACCTTTCCTGTAGACCTCGGTAATATATTATGTACAATAACTAATAACTATTCATGGTTTGAATAATCTGTCTGCATCCCACCCTGTTAGTTTCCTACATTACCCACTATTGGCCCCAGGCAGCCACCCAGCCAGCTGCACATCGTTACCTTGTCTTGAACCATCTCTATCCCCACCATAAGGCCTTTGCCACGGACATCCCCAACGATGTCAAATTCATCCCGCAGCTTAGCAAACTTCAGTAGCATGTAGGTTCCAACTTCTTGACTGTTTTTCTGTAGGTTTTCTTCTTTGATCACCTGTTGAGAGACATCCCTAAATAATCTTACACAGCAAAAGTTGGAGGTTTGATCGAGAAGCACAGAGAGATAAATGCCCAGGATCCTCTTTCCAGGAACTTAGCTAGATAAAAGAGATCTAGAACAAAGCCTGGTGTCAACATACCATGGACCTCATGGAAATCTGCTGTGAGGAATAAAAGGATCCTGGTAAAGGGAATTCCCTGAACCTGCCCACCTGTAGAGGCAAGCAAGACTTTAAGAAATGTACGAACATATATTCCATTATGTGGAAGTTCAGTTTTCAGGTTTTGCTGAGAACTGGCATAGGTGATGAAAACAAATAAATGAACCAAGAAAGCAATCTCACTGGTACTTTTCCCATAGGAGACAGTGACCTCCCTGGGCCATACTTTGGCCAGTGTGGAGCCCTGCTCCTTTTAGCTGAGCCTCATGTGCAGTCACAGCTAGGGAACCTGAGATTGTCACCTAGCTTACAATGGACACCTGTGATTGGTTTAAACATTTTTTAAAATTAGCATTTTGTTTGTTCTGTGCTCATGTGTTGGGGTGTATGTGGAGGACAGAGGATGGCGTTTGGGAGTCAGTTTTCTCCCTCAGAGTGTGGATGCTAGAGATTCAACTGAGACGCTGAGGGTTCACAGCAGATGCCTGGACCCGGAGAACCATCTCATCCACCATAGGCATTTATGTTTCTTGACAAGACACACGAGCATTAATCTATATTTAGCTAATAATAATTGTGTGATTTCAGGCTGATCTTGATAATTTGAAGAGGAATCCATTCACCCAAACCCTCTTTCTCATCTGAATTTGTTGGAATGACCTAATGCTGGAAAAAAAAAAAAAAGATGGACTCAGGCAGGACAAGCAGGTTGAGTAAATACAGATCTTCAGCTCCTTCTCCTACAAATCCAACCCCCCTGGCTCATCCCCAGCTCTGTAGAAGACCATTTGCTGTAGCACTCCCCTCCCATCCTCAGTGGATCACACAGATCTTCCCATCCAAGCTTTCCTACCTCCAACTCATTGCTTTTTCCCAGCCCCCAGCTCCAGCAGGCACTCTCTGGGGACCCTATAGCCAAGCCTGCCAGAGACATAAGCAGGCCAATGACAATGAAGCAGATAGACTAGCTACTGATCTTCGCTCTCCCTCCTCTCCTCCAAACCCAGCCCTCCAGGCTCATCTCCAGCTCGGTAGCAGACTACCTGTTGTGGCCCCTCCTCACTCTGGCCCCGTTCCCAGTGGACTAAGAAGATTCTGCTAGGACCCCCTGCTTCTCTCCCTCCTGTGGACCCCCATTCCCTCTCTTAGTGCATCCCTACTCCTAAGGAGGTTAACCACACCAAAGAAAGCACAAGGAATAAATAATCCCAGACTGGCTAATCAAAAGAGGACACACCACCACCACCACCACCACCACCACCACCACCACCACCATCACCACCATCACTACCACCACCACCACTACCACCACCACCATCACCATCACCACCATCACTACCACTACCACCATCACCACCACCACCATCACCATCACCACCACCACCAGCAACAACAACAACAACAACAACAACAACAACATAACAGGAGTCAGCACACAATGCTCATTGATATCTCTCAACATCAATCAATGGTCTCAACCCTGTCCCCCAAAGACAAACTAAAAGAATGGGAAAAAAACCCCAGTATCTTTTCTTCTACTCTATCAAGAAACACATCTTAACATTAAAGGATAGATATCACCTCAGGGTAAAAGAGTGGAAAAAGATATTCCAAGTAAATGGACATAAAGATCAAGCTGGTATAGACATTTTAATATCTGATAAAATAGACTTCAAGCCAGAACTAACCAGAAGTGATAGGGAAGGACATTACATATCCATCAAAAGAAAAATCCACCAAGAGGATTTTTGTTCTTAGTATCTATGCACCAAACACAAAGTACCCTCATTAATAAAAGAGCCACTACTACAGCTTAAATCACACATTGACCCTCCTACACTGATAGTGGATGTTATCATTAAAAATGAGATGGCATACAACAGATATGAATGTGGAGAGATTTATCTGGGGAGAACGGAAGGGGAGAAGATTTAGGGCCCGAAAGAGCCTTAAGGGTAGAGAAACAGACAGATGGGGGCACCCTTAGAGAAAGTGCAAGAGAGAAGTGCAAGAGAGAGAGAGACGGTGGTAGGTTGGCCCCTTTTATATCCTGGACCTCTGGCACACCTAGTAACCAGCAGGTGATGACGTCATAGAGTGCTCGGCAGACTGGAGGCAGGTTTGTGATGCTGCTTATATGCTAACAGTTGGATACTTCAATAACCAAATCTTACCAATAGACAGGTCATTGAGACAAAAACTAAATAGAAACTTTGAAGTTAACAGACATTGTAAACCAAATGGACCTAAGAGATTCATAGAACATTCCACTTGAACACAAAGGAATATACTTCTCAGCACCTCATGGGACTTTTTCCAAAATTGACCATGTACTCAGACACAAAGCAAGTCTCACAGATACAGGAAATTTGAAATAATCTCCTGCATCATATCTGACCACCACTAAGGAAAGGTGGCTATTAACAACAACAGAAATAACAAAAAGCTTACACACTCATGGGAATTGTACAACTCATTACTGAATGAAAAAAATGGGTCAAGAAAGAAATTAAAGACTTCCTAGAATTCAATGAAAATGAATCCACAAAATACCCAAACTTATGGGGCACAATGAATGTTCACAGAACTGAATCAACATAAAAATATTGAGGAGACCTCATACTAGTAACTTAACAGCAGGCCTGAAAGCTCTAGAACAAAAGGAACAAATTGCACCCAAAAGGGTAGAGAGCAACAAATAATCAAGCTCAAACTAAACCAAACCAAACCAACCAACCAAACAAACAAAGAATCAATGAAACAAAGAGTAAGATCAACAAACCCTTATCCAAATTAACTAAAAGGCAGAGAGAATAAGATACAAATTAGAGATGAAAAGGGAGGCAAAACTACAGACACTGAGGAAATCCAGACAAGTATTTAAGAATATACTCTAAAAACTGGTATTCAACCAAATTGGAAAAATCTAAGAGAAACATATAATTTTCTCAATACATACCACTTACCAAAGTTAAATCAAGATCATATAAGCAATTTGAACAGACCAATAACCCCCAATGACATCGAAGCAGTCATTAAAAGCCTCCCAACCAAAATAAGCGCAAGTCCAAATGGCTTTAGTGCAGAATTTTAATAGACTTTCAAGAAGTTAACACTAATAGTGCCTAAATTATCCCATAAAATAGAAACAGAAGGAACATTGCCCAAACTGTTTTATGAGGCCACATTACTCTGATACTCAAACCACATAAAGATTCAACAAGAAAAAAGAATTACAAACCAATTTACTTTATGAACATAGATGTAAAAATTCTCAGTGAAATATTTGCACACTAAATCAAAGAACACATCTTAAGCATCATTCACCTGACCACGTAGGTATTATCTCAGAGATGCAGGGATAATTCAATATATAAAAAATTGATTGATACAATCAAGTATATAAGCAATCAGAAAGAAAAAAAAACCACATGATCATCTAATAAATGTAGAAAAAGCATTTGACAAAATCTAACACCCCTTCATGATGAAAGTCCTGGAGAGATTAGAGATACAAGGGACATAACATAATAAAGGCAATTTATAGCAAGCCTATAGCCAACATCAATTTAAATGGAGAAAACTCAAAGCAATTCCAAGACAAGGTTGTCCATTTTCTCCATACTTATTTAACACAGTATTTTTCCTAGCTAGAGCAATAAGACTACTGAAGGAGATCAAGAGGTTACAGATTCAAAAGGAAGAGGTAAAAGTATCTTTATTTGCAGACAATACAATAGTATATATAAGTGATCCTAAAAATTCTACTAGGAAACTTCTACAGTTGATAAACACTTTCAGCAAATTAATTGGATACAACATTAACTGATAAAAATCAGTAGCCCTCCTATATATAAATGACAAAGGGACTGAGGAAGAAATCAGGCAAACAACATCTTTCACCATGGCCTCAAATAATACAAAATATCTTGGGAGTAACTCTAACTAAGCAAGTAAAACTTTGTATGATTAAAAACTTCAAATCTTTAAAGAAAGAAATTGAAGATGTTAGGAGCTGGAAAAACCTCTCATGCTCATGTCTCAATAGGATAAGCATAGTAAACACAGCCATCCTACCAAAAGCAATCTACAGATTCAGTGCAATTCCTATCAAAATTCCAACAAAAGTCTTTGCAGATTTTGAAAGGACAATTATCAATTTTATATGGATAATAAAAAAAACCCAGCTAAAACAATCCTGAACAATAAAAGAGCTCCTGGAGGTATCACCAGTCCTGATTTCAGGAGGTATAGTAATAAAAAAAGAACCACATGGTATTTGCATAGAAACAAACAGATTGATCAATGGAATTGAATAGAAGATCTAGACATAAATTCAACACATACTGAAACCTGATTTTTGATAATGAAGCCAGAAATACACACTGGGTAAAAGAAAGCATCTTCAACAAATGCTGATGGTCTATAGATGTCTACATGTAAAATACAAATAGATCCATGTTTATCACACTGTACAAATTTCAAATCCAAGGGATCAAAGACGTCAACATAAAACCAGATATATTGAACTTGATAAAAGAGAAAAGTGGGGAATAGTCTTGAATGCATTGGCACAGGAGGTGACATTCTGAACAGAACACCAATAATAGATGCACTAAGTTTGACAATAAATAGAACCTCACAAAGGTGAAAAGCTTCTGTAAGTCAAAGGACATGTCAACAAGACAAAGAAGCAGCCTACAGAATGGGAAAATGATCTTTACCAACTGTGCATCTGATAGAGAACTGATATATAAAATATATAAAGAACTCAAGAAACCAGATATCAAAAAACAAAATAGTTCAAATAATCCACTACAGACCTATACAGAAAATTCTCAATAGAGAAAACTCAAATGGATGAAAAACACTTTAAGAAATGTTCAACATCCTTAGCCATCAGGGAAATGCATGTGAACACTTTGATATTCCATTTTACTCCCATCATAATGTCTAAGTGCAAAAACCCAAGTGATAGCTCGTGTTGGCTATGGAGCAAGGGGAATACTCCTCCATTGCTGGTGGAAGTGCAAACGTGTACAGCCACTATAGAAATCAGATGGGAACCAATCTACCCCATGATCTAGCTATATCATTCTTGGACATACACCCAAAGGATGTTCTATTCTTCCACAGAGACACTTGTGCAACCGTGTTCATTGCACTTCTATTCACTATAGCTAAAATTGGAAACAACCTAGATGTTTTTCAGGAGATGAATGGATAAAGAAAACGTGGTACATTTATATAGTGGAGTATTACTCAGTGGTTAAAACAATGACATCATGAAATTTGCAGGCAAATGAATGGAACTAGAAAAATATCCTGAGTGAGGTAACCCAGACCCAGAAAGACATGTGTGGTATGTATTCACCTATATGTGGATAATAGCTGTTAAGCCAATGATAACCCAACTACGTAATACCACAGAGGGTAGGTATATAGTAAGGGATTGGGAAGGGGGAGCAGAAAGATCTCCCTAGGAAAGGGGAATAGAATAGATAGCTCTAGATGGGGGGGTGGACTGGGATGGGAGGATGAAGTAAGAGGAGAATGAAGAAGAGGATGAAAGAGAGAATATGGGAGAGACAGCTAAAATTAAGGGCCATTTGTGGGGCAATATGGAAACCTAATAAGTAAAAGGTTCTTTCTCTCTCTCTCTCTCTCTCTCTCTCTCTCTCTCTCTCTCTCTCTCTCTCTCTGTCTCACACACACACACACACACAATTTGAATCAATCTTAATGAAATTGCCAAAATAATGTGGAGATAGCCCCAACTGGACATCTCTTGTCACCAAATATTGCTTCCAGTACTAGGATTAGCTTCCATCTAATTGCGTTATTGGCCAAAGGGATCACACGGAAGTCCCCCAAACAACCCAGGCTGTTGCTAATACAATAGGCTGCTCTGCATAAACTGACAGAAGGCCCCCATTGCTGAAGATAACACTACACAACTCAACAAACACGGAGAACTTGAGCTGGGG
Source organism: Acomys minous (assembly GCF_964271855.1). Taxonomy (NCBI): domain Eukaryota; kingdom Metazoa; phylum Chordata; class Mammalia; order Rodentia; family Muridae; genus Acomys; species Acomys minous. Next base: position 59,026,166 of record NC_140494.1, read on the forward strand.
CCTACCTAGAGCTTTCACCCCTAGGTTCTAGAGTCTTCGGTACAGAAAGGTACTCTGTATGCTACCAATGGAATCCGTACTGACACTGCTTTGGTAATCAAGAGCCTGAGACTTGCCCAGGGATCTAGAATAAAACTATAGTGTGTGTGTGTGTGTGTGTGTGTGTGTGTGTGTGTGTGCAGCACGTATGTATGTAAGTAAGTCAGGATGGGTGTATATACACTGTGTAGCTACAAAGTGTCTTCTAATCAGAGAAGCTTCCTCCTACAGCAGATGGGAACAAATACAGAGACCCACAGACAGATAATATGCAGAAAGTAAAAGACCTAAACAGGATGTCTCCATCAAATTCCTCCTCCCAGGGCTCAGGGAACCCTTCGGAAGTGAAGGTGGAAAATACATATTCTCTATAAATGCAAATGAATAGGTCTCTGTGTTTGTACAAGGAATATGTCTATTCCTTGTGCCTTTTCTTGGGCTCTTTCCTTTCTGTTCATTTTTTGCTATCCCCATGTGCAAATTTTTGTTTTAGCTTATTCCATTTTATTTTATTATTATCCCTTATACGCCTTTCTGTTTTCTAATGAGAGACAACAAAAGGGAGGAAGCAGATGGGAAGGAATTGGGAATAAGAAAGGGAAGTGAAACCAGAACCAGGATGCTGTTATGTGAGGGAAAAAAAAACCCTATTTTCAATAAATGGGAAAAATGTTGCCAGTATCAACAAGAACAAAAAATAATTGTCACATTTCTTCTCACTCGTTCATATCTCATGACTTAATCATATATTAAAATAAGTATCCAATCAGAAATAATCACTTTAACTTCTTTATTTCTATCTAAAATACTTTTAAATTTCTTGAGCAGGTGAGTCACATTCCTAGTACAAATTACGAAGCCCAAACGTGTGAACAGTAGAATGATTTGTGCTGACCTCTGACCCTAGCCAAGCTTCTCTTCATATATATACGGAACTTTAAAAAACCCTTTGGATGTTCTTTCAGAAACATGCTGTACTTATCTAAGCAAAAGACATTATACATTTTGGTAAGGACATCTTATGAAAAAATTTTTTAACAGAATAAAAGCCTAACAAAGACAAGGATGTGGGATGCTTTATTACTAAGTCAATTTAGCACAATAATAGTAATTGGTTCTCCCTGAGGGTCTGAGAGGGACATCTCCTAACCCCAATCAAAGAAGCTTCTTTTTTGTTGTAAATGGCAATTAACACCCACAATTGGTCCAGCGCTCAATTCTAAATGGGACATCTGTATCACATCTTTTCCCTGGAAGATTCAGGGATCATTGTGGAACAGGGGGTGAAAAGGCTAGATGAGCCAGGGGGAGCAAATGTCTGCAGTGAAACAGACTTTGCTGGCCTCGACAGTGTCATTGCACTCACTCTGGCTGAGTCTGCATGTGCAAGACCTGCATGTGATGAAGCCAGTAAAAATCCCGAAGTACATGGAGGAGAAGGTCAAGAAGTCTTACTCCTATTTAAGGCACTATTGGCAACTGATGGGTGCTTGGGGGAGAGAGGGAGAGTCAGTTTTCTTCAGAAAAGTGGGCTCTGAGAGGCTACCCATGGACCAGTACCTGGTCCCACAACCATGCGCATACAGGCATCACTCAATAGACTCAGTGTATTAAAAATTTAGCACTAAAGTTGGGAGGAAAAAGCAATGGGAGGTTGTAGGGAGATAATTAAAAGGGAAGAATGAAATCAAACAATAAAATTATTCTAAACTTGGCTAGTATTAATCTAAGTGTGTGTGATAGGGCTGAGTAGTTTTTAAGAGTAGCTGGATTTCCCAGATACAATCAGCTAAAACCCAGCTAATCTATAGTTCTTTCATTTACGACAACAAAAGGAAGAAAAACATCCATATTATGTGGCAGAAATTAAAAGGGCGAATAGCTGTTAAGCCGATACATCAAATACTATCTTGAAAACAAGAGAAATTCAGTGTTCTCACCATGTAACCTCTCATTCAGAGCTTCAAGAACTCAAAGTAGTCTTCAAAAAGTGGGGACAGAGACTATTAACTGGAGACAAAATTTATTATTTTTTTATTTACCCTTTACAATTTTTTATTTTTAACTTTACACATGGATTACAGCCCCCACCCTCGCCTCCAGCCGGTCTCCACCCTCCCTCCCTCATACTCCCTTCCCCCTCCCCTAGTCCTCAGAAAGGGAGAGCCCTCTCCCTCTCCCATCCGACCTGAATTCCTGATTACATTTCTACTTAACCATTGCAATGGGATGGGGTACTGATAAAGGGCGTGGTTTAGAAATAGTTACTTAGCACACTCAGAGAAGTTAGTGTGAAGAGCAGAACAAACCTCAAGCACAGCAGATCCAATGGCGCAGGCCAGGGGGCTTCCTCCAAACGTGCTGAAGTGATGTAAGTGTTTAGCCAAAGATTTGGCAATTTCTAAGGTTGGAAAAGAAAGGTGGTTAAAATGACACGTTCTTACCCATTTCGTCTCATCGTTGCATTCACTTTCATTTTGTAAATGACATTCATTATTTTATTTTATTTTATTTTTCACTCATCTAAAAGGGATGGACTGAATAGAGTACCCTTAAAAAAATCTATGTTTCCTGGTAAGTGAAGGCTTTCGTGGGACATGCCCGTTGGGCTAATATGCAGATATAAGTGAGTATATACCATTTGAGTCTTTCTGCTTCTGGGTTAACTCACTCATTATGATCATTTCTAGCTCAATCCATTTATCCACAAATTTTGGGAATTTCTTGTTTTTAATAGCTGAATAGTATTCCATAGTGTATATGTACCACAGTTTCTTTATCCATTCTTCTAGGAAGGACAGCAGGTTACCAAGAAGAGACTTGATACCCTATGATCATATAGAGGGAGAGGTAATCCCCCTCAGGAACTGTCATAGGGGAGGGGAATAAGGGGAAAATGGGAGGGAGGGAAGAATGGGAGGATACAAGGGATGGGATAACCAATGAGATGTAACAAGAATAAATTAATAAAAAAAAATCTATGTTTAAATGCTAGGACCAAGACCGACTATGTTTGGAGGCTGAGTCTTTAAGCTGGTCACTACAATGAAGTTAATCACAAGCTGGGGCACGAATCCCACAGGACATTGTCACAATGAGAGATTCTAGAGTGCTGTCCATCTCTTTCCTGTGGGCAGACATAAGGAAGGTTCATTTAGGGAAACTGTGAGAAGGTGGCCATCTGCAAGGCCAGAAGGGAATCCTAGGCGGAACTCAGCGCTGCGAGCATGGGGATCTCGACAGCATTCTCATCTGTAGGCTTCTGCCACTTGGTCCACGGCATCTTCCTCTGTCATTCTGAGCTGACTAACACAGTGGAGATAGAAGATGGCTTATTTACTTAATGAAAAAGTGACAACACGGTCTTTAATGTGTCACGTGAATTAGAAAGAATCTTAAAACAAGGACTTGATATAAACTCCTCAATCTTTTATTTCTACTCTTGAGACCAGGAAGGGAGCACTGAGAACACCTCTATGACTGATTCAGCAGTGTAATTCTGGACTCTGCCAAGGATAGTTCTTTACACTTTACTTTCTACAATCACACGGTTTTGGTTTTAAATTAATTTAATGATTATACAAAGTAATGAATTCCATTATTGCATTTCCATGTGTAACTATGTTTCTTGTACATTTGCTTATTGAATGCAAACAGATATCAGAAGGAATTTAATTATTTAATGGCTCAGAAATGTGGCTGATTATTGGGGGGAAATATAAGTAAAATAATTTGCAATAATCAATGGTTTATTAGAAATAATACCTGTCAGAGCCTCATTACAATAGAAAAATTAAATTTTAACCTTTATTTCATAGATAAGTGGTTTTCAATCCTCCTAATATTGTGACCCTTTAATAAAGTTTCTCAATGTGTGGTGACCACCAACCATAAGATTATTTCTTCACTGCTTCATAACTGTAAGTTTGCTACTGTTATAAATTGTAATGTATATATCTGATATGTACCTCCCAAAGGAGTCAAGCCCACAGGTTGAGAATCACTGTCACAGAGTGTTCTGGATACCTGAGATTTTATTTTGGTTAACTGTTTGGCTGATGGGACACTTCCAGAGAAATCTAGACATTGTATGTTCACGTGAAGACCAAGTGACCACGGAAGAGTCTCTTTTAAGAAAAGATTCTTTTGGAAGTCTCAGGGTTTCATTCTCAAACTCATTTTCTTAACCCTCCTCAGTATGGTAGAGCCCTGACTTTAACTACTGTGATAAGAGAGGTGGTCTTCTCTATAGGAAGATAGGAATGCTGCCTCTCTTACATCTGCCCCATAGCCTGGCAGATAAACCTTTTCTTTCATTCTCTTCAACAATATATCATGAGGTTCTTGTCACTGCCTCTTGCCTACACACGTTGAAACCAGTGCCTTATGCCATTGCCCATGCACGAGGCCCAGGAGCATGGGCATGGTAGACATCCCTACCTGAAGTAGTTACAACTGCTGCCATGGGGAAACCGTTCCCAATCCCCTTAGCCATGGTGACAATGTCGGGCAGTACATCGTGCGTTTGGAAGCCCCAGAAGTGAGAGCCCAGCCTTCCAAATCCTGTCTGCACCTGGAAATAAAGTAAACACCATTGGAAGCCTTTCAGTCTCCGTTCTATTCTTTCTTTTGCCTCCCTCTCGCCTCTCCTCACCCCTTCCCTGAGCCAGTGACTTGCACTCTCTCAATCTATGTCTGAGGTTGGAGGTACCAAAAGCTATTTCCTAGCTTTGTGAGACGTTGGAACTGTTCTTTTTTTTTCTTTTGAGTCTCTGTTAATTAACCTGTCAATGAGAAATAATCCTATCAGCGTAGCTCAGCACAAGGCTGCTGGAGAGTTTATAAATAACACATGCACAAGGCATCAGGATGATTAACCCTCCTTATTACGTCTCTCCTGTGCACAAGACAGCCAGAGAGAAAAGTGGAGAAACTAGCTCAGGCCCACCCTGGAGGAAGCAAGAGTAACTGCCTGTCCAATAGGGCTGGATGCTTACCATACAATGGGAGAATGGTGTCATTGAGGAGGGCCTGGCTGAGGCCAGTGACTCCAGAACCAGCCGTACATTGAAAGGTGGCCATAGTTTTTGTTCATGCTGCCCCTACACTCACTGACTTAACTTTCAAATTTACCTTCATCACCCTAAATGCCTGTAGGCTCTATTCAAAGCACTCTTGGCATGTGGCCACCAGAGGGTCTCAATAGATTATTACCAATGTACAAATCTAAAGGCAGGGACCCCCTTTCATCACACCCTTACCTGAGCTAGGTTCTTAGTGTTTGTAGAAGGAAAGAAATCATGCCAGAAAGATGTCAGGAACATCTCCAGACCAGAGCCTTTCTTGATCTCTGTCTCTATATTGTCCTGTCTCTCTCTGCACATACATACTTGGCAAGCTAGGATGGACACCTGAAGACCAGTCTTAGATGCATCAAAGGCCAAGTTTCATTCAAAGACTTCCTTCTTGTTTAGTCTTATTCCATGTTGCTGCAACTGGGTTCCTGGTTGTTCTTAGGTGACAGTGACCAGTGTAGGAGAGAGGATCATTCCGGGAACTATTTTTAGATGACAGAGATCTGAGATGTGGGAGTCTGTCTGACAGGCCTAGCCTAGAACCTCAAGCCTTTACTTCTTAGCCATGGGCCACTGGACAAGCTGATTTAACTGGCCCAAATTAAATAATGCAGAACTTCCGTGTAGCTTTTGTTGTAGCCTGTATTGTTTCTCCTCTCCATCTCTCTAAGTGGCATAAAAAGTGGCACAAATAATGAAACAGAAGGTTTCCCAGACAATACACAAAATTGTGCAGAAAAAAAAGCATAGTCACTTGAGAACTGTGAGTTTCATAAGGTTGGATGCATAGCAGGACAGATGGATCCCTCTGCTGTGTGTAATCCCAGTGTCCCCTACATGGCAGGGGACAGCCGAGGCTGCGGCAGTGAAGGGCTGGGACATTGGAGGCCTGCTCTTTGTCTGTTACGATCTGGCTGCTAGTTATCAGCTTCATCCCTCTTAAATGTGCCTTACGTTATGTTCTTGAAAGCCATACATTGGAGGCGGTGGGAGAAAAACAAGAGAAGGTGGTCATGAAACCACGTCTCTTGGAAAATTCTAAAGTATTGATTTTCTTTGAATTCAGCCTGCCTTCCTTCTAATCAATCTAATTGTGAAAGCTTTGCTGTGTGTGGATTCTAAGGCGAAGGTTCATCCTCTTTCTTAAGGCAGCTAATTTCTAACTGATTGACTGTGCTCTTCTTCTTCTTTTTTCTTTTCTTTTGGTTAATTGCAGGTTACCACCCTTCTTTTGGGACCTTGATGAGTTTGTGAGTGTGAGGAGGAACGGAGCAGAGCAGGAAGAACTCGCTCAAGCTGGAACTACACAGCCCTTGCATCGGTACACTCTGAGCCTGATGGCTCAGCCAGTAGTGCTGGAAATGTGAGACTTCTGCCAACAGGGCAGGCCAGCATGAACTGCGAGGACATTGCCATTGAGGAAAACAGTTAATAAATGCAAGAGAGACTGGAACACATGTGAGACACACAGCTTTCTCATTTGTCCTGAGTGGATTAATCCACCTGTTTGTGTGATGAGGAAGGGCCGAGGTGAGGTGGGAGGATTTCTGTGGCTTGGGTACCACCCTCTGTCCTGGTTAGTTTTTTTTTTTAATCTCTAGTGCTATTCTAATGAGATAAAAATGTCACTTTATCTGATATACTGCAATCCAGGGTATAATTGTAAATATACCATCTGGAGCACACAATGCTGGCGAGTGTTAGTTCCTTCAGAATTGTCCCCTTGCGGCTCCAGTGTGCTTATTTCAGCTGGGCTGCCTCCACTCTGGTACTTTACAAGCTTGTGCTAAGTCTGAGTGTCTGCAGTGATGGCGATCTTCTACCTTAGAGGCCGGATTTTATTTATTCTTTAAAAACAATCTACCTGACATAAGTCTGGCAAAAAAAAAATTAAGATGAACACTAGCCTTTGTGGTTAAATTTCTTCTATGGATTGATGGGGGCCTGGGAACAACTCTGAGAACAAAGAATGATGATGATGATGATGATGACGATGATGATGATGACTATGACAATGACAAGAATAAAAGTATGCTGGGTATGAAGAACATCACCTGCACGTGCTAGCAACTTTTAAAAATGGAAACCAGTTAGGATGCTTAAGTTCTGTTATATTTGTTAATCTAACTAACTTTTGTAACAAACCAGCAGAGGGGTCTTTAGTTTGTGGTCACACTCCAGACTTCATGCACTTGCTGTCTGCCTGAAACACCAACCAGGGCTTGAAGAGGTCTACTTCTGCACCTGGCCTCCTCCCACTGCACTCAGTTACTCACTGGCGTCGCCACTCACTTCGTCTGCAATGCACACACCTCCCCTTTCTCGAACCAACGCAAAGGCTTCCTTCAGAAACCCCTTCGGGTACTGGACAACACCGTTCACACCCTACAAAAGACCAGACCAGGAAGACGTCAGTGCCAGCAAGGGGCCCTGGCTCAGCACTAGCACAAATAGGTCTTTATCTTCATCACCATGACGTCAGTGCTATCAGCCGAATGAAAGACATGTTGAACTGTTCCAACCTGGGCTTTTGTACCACGCCTCCAGAGGGAAGAGATGTGACTCTAGTCTTTCCTGAGGTTAGAAACAAGGAGGCTTGATAGTTAAAGATAGGCTCCCCTAGATGGCGTGTGTTAAACAGTTACAGATTAAAGGCTTTCTTTTCCTGAGGACTTTAGGAATTCAGTGGCTTCATCTACGTATCTGTTCTTCTGTTCAGTGCGGGAATGAAGGCAAAGTAGTTTTGAAGGTCAATGGGTAACCATTTTTGTTTTGTTTTTAAAAGGGGGGACCAAGAGAATGGATTGAATTTGGATAGGAACACAGAAATGGGCACTTAATTAACTTGGAGTAAAAACTGTGATAATGGAACATTCAGAGAGATACTCAGTTTGAATACCCACTTGAATTGGCTCTGCAAAGAATCCAGCAATCGACTTGGCCACAGAAGTGTTCAGTGTGTCTTTGAATTGTTCGATATATTGTTCTTTAGCTTGGCAGCAGTCTGCAGCAAACACATACACACATACACAAGTCATGGGATTTGGTGTGAGAATGGCTTCCAGAAGAAGCAGTGAAAACACAGAGAATGGAGAACAGTCAACTCTCTGAAAGTCCTCAGACTAGGATGAGCTGTGATCCAGAGATAGTTACCTCTAAAAGAGAGGACATTATGCAGGAAGGACTTTATAAGGACAGTCATAAAGGCATAAACAAATCACTTCAATAATTCCATTTGTGGAGGGAACACATCAAAGTGTCATCAAGCCTAGTATAGACAGCCATTTCATCTCAGGGCCATCCTCTTAAATGGGTAGATCTGACTCAGGTGTTATTGGGGTGACTGAAGATATTTAAATATAACTCTACTGTTTATTGCCACTTAGTCCGACACACACTTTCAAATTGCAAAGTGCTTTTGCATTCAGTCAGTAAACATGCTTATGTAACAATCAGAACCCATTCTAAGACAGGATGAGTTAGAGCCAGGTAAGGGCTCTCCACGGTAGCTCTTCACTCTTGCTTCTGTGTCTCTTATTTAGAGGCCTTTCTTCCTTAACTGAGGGCACATTCATTTTTTTTAGAATCTATGACTATGCGACGTGTCTGGTACACTGTAGAGGTTCTCAGCAAGTTCCTAAAGAATTAGAGGGAAATAAATGGTAGAAATTCTGACAGGTCTGTGATATGTTAAGCAATTTTATTTGACATTCTTCTCTGGACAGGGAATCAATTGCTGTTCAGGGAATGACTTTAATATGTTAACTCCCTCTTTGGCTGGGTTGAATTGGTGATAAACTTAGCCTCTGATTTTTAAATGTCAATGACACTTTATTACTAGAAGACATGCTTGTTTTTTTTTTAAAAACCTGCTTTGTTGTTTTGTAGTTTCTTAAGTACTGCATTTGTATTTGCTATTTAAATTTATATTTACTATTTCTTTAAGTTAATGAACATAGAAATTCCATTGTCTGACAATCTATTACACGAACTTTTCATGGCCCTTTTCTAGAATGTAGGGTTTGTTTCCTCGTATATTAGTTTTGACTATCGATGGCGTATTTACTTGGTATTTGTGAGTATTCTTTGAAGCCTAGAATGAGGTAGGTTCATCAGAGCACATCTCTGTTTGCAACTCCCAGGAGTACAGGGCATCCTGGCCTTTAAATCAGACTGTGGTAGTAGAGTTCAGAACGCAGCGCCACATGATGGGCAGCCTGCAGTCTAGGTTTTCAGCTGTGTTTCCTTCCTAGTCTCCTCTGCGTCCCTTCAGTGGGAGAACCCTCGCGCTGCTTCTCCTTTATTTCTAGCGGAGCCATGGAGGGGAGTGTGGCCTCTCGGGACATCAGGGGAGGTTTTCATGTCATATCCTATTTTGTGGACGAGCCCCAGAACTTGTTATTTCTCCCCTGCCCTCTGTGGAACCTTAAAACTAAAGCTCGGGGTCCCCTATTTGCCAGGTACCCTCAGGGCAAATCTGACTACAGTGCTGTCTATGTGTTCTGGGCTTCTTTTGTTGCCAGGCTGCATAGCATCTCTAAATCTATGCCCACAGAAGGGATGGGGAGGAAGCTGTGGATGGGCTGTGATGTGAAAGTATATCAGGTGTCTGCATATGGAGACAGCAACTACCATACCATCATTTGCTGGAGGCATGCATGCAGCCTGTGTACTGGAGATTAGAGACGGCAAATCCTCAGCAACTATAAAAGAAAACTATGCACAAGTATATTTATATTCCAGCTCTACTAAAGAGTAAGGAGAACGTCATGTTCTGCAGGTGCATGAGACAATTAGGAAAGCTTTATTGACATAGATACCTGATATCTTTGCAGCCAAATTCTCTATTTTTGTTAGGAAAGGATGAGACAGAGCCTTGGATAAACTCTAAAAGAGATATAAACCACGAATAAAAGCCTGATTTATAGGTTCAACAAGCTCTTTTGTAAATGTCTCTCTGTGTAGCCTTGGCTGTCCTAGACTCAATTTGTAGACCAGGCTGGCCTCGAACTCAAAGAGATGCACCTGCCTCTGCCTCCCGAGTGCTGGGACTAAAAGTGTGCGCCACAATGCCCGGCCCTGTTGTTAGTTTTACAAATGAGAAAGCCACTGAAGGCCAAGATGGAGTGGAGTCTAGATCTCTCGATTCTACTCATGTCCTCAAACATGGAAAAGAAGAAGGAAATACATTATTTTCTGCTTGGATTCACCTTTCTGGCACACTAGTGTGAATGAGGGTGGGCACAGAGCTTGAAAGCACTGGATTTGGGGTCTGAAGACTTGAGGACAAATGCTAGTTTTGTTGCTTCCTGAATGTGGACCTTGGCTTGTCTTTTTTCAAAACAGAAAGTTTGGCTTGCAGCTAAAATCTTCAGTGCGTTTTTAAGTTTTGTGACCGTGACATTTTGTCCCGTTCCAATGCTCAGTCTTTCATTCTGTGTTTCGTTATTATCCAGCATGCATTTTAAGGTGGTTGGGGATTTTTTTTTAGGCTATCCAAAGCTGAGTTTTTCAGGCTCCCATCTTTCATTCTTCCTCTCAACCTAGTGACTCACCCTGGTCTATTAGCTATCTTTCGGCTGGAGTGCTTGTTCTTTCCGCTAGAACTGCCGAGGAGCAGCTGTTCAAAAGGTTCTGTACCCTGATGACAAATCGGACTAGAAAAGAGCCGACGGCGTTTCCATTGCCCTTCTCTTTCATGTTACGAGTTCAAATAAAAATCTGACTGATAAATACAACTTCCCCTGGCGAGACCGTCTAAAACTTGCGCAACAGACAGCAGCAGCGGTGGCATTCACAAACAGCACCATGTCGGACCGATGCTGTACGGCCGGCGTTTGGGGTCCCTGGAGAATTTCTTGACTGGCGTTTTGAGATTTTCAGATATGTCCTTTTCCTTCTTCCCCTATCCTATTGGGAATGGGTGAATTATAGCACCCATTTCATAGACCTACTTACTTATCAGGTGATGTGCTGCTTATAGGCGTACATCAGAGAGTGAGAAGCTTTTTCCCACTTTGCCAGATGTCATCTGGCACGGTTCATCAGGAGTGGGTATGACAAATGCTGAGTCAATAAGGGGCCACTTAACATTTTCTAGCTTGTTTCTTTTGGCCTTTCCCTTTCCCAGTCTCCCAAATGGGATTGTTTTACCCTCCTCCAAATCCCTCACCCCACCCAACCTTCAACCCTACCCTCCCTCCGTGCCCATTTGGACCTGGAGCACAGCTGCATTTCCTAACTGTTTGCACTGGAGAATCTCGACAGTAGCTTCCTCCCCAAGGGCCACGGAAAACATCTGGGCATATCGTCTGCAAAGAACACAAAGAAGGATTTTTGGCAAAACACTAATATAAGATAGCCAATATGGGGACACATGTGTTTGCAATTAAGGCAAGTGAGCTTCTTAATTTGATATTGAGGCTCCTTCTTCATTCCTTTCTCCTTAACAATAAAACTGTAATCTTCTTTAAAGAGGTATTTTTTTTTCTTAGAAATTACTTATATGGCCACTCTTCAGAGAAAACTAATTTTGGTGCTGCCCAGAAGCAAGTTTCTCAAGTGTTTAGTGGATAAGAACATCATAAAGAATAGACTTAATTAGGTATCTGGTTCTGGTGCTGAAGAAGGTGGGATGGCATGTGAGAACACAAAGCGATGGCAGACATTACTTGATAGAAACTTTGTTTATTCAAGCTCCTAAGAGCCTTGGGTCTTCTAGATTGTACTTATGAACAAAATAAAATTTAACACGCTGTTACTAACTGTAACTCAGACTCTAAGGGTGTTTCTCCCCATCCTCTCCAGGTTTTTCGAGACAGAGTTTCTTTGTGTAGCTTTGGTTGTCCTAGACTTACTTTGTAGACCAGGCTGGCCTCGAACTCACAAAGATCTACCTGCCTCTGCTGGGATCACAGGAGTGCACCGCCATGCCTGGCTGACTCTAAGGGCATTTCTAAGAAACATTTTCTTCAACTGGACTTTGGTTTTCTAAGTCCAATTGAGGTGCTGGTTAATGGCAGGCTTTATATTAGTTTCTTATGCTAGTATCAGAAAAATCCAATCAATCATTCTATAATTCAAGCAGTCCTCAGCGAAACAAGATGAAAGCCTCAGGACTTACTGGCTGACAGCCTATCCCACCGGGGAGTCCCGTCTTGTAGATCCCTACATTTGTCAGGCCAAGTGTATAGGGACTGCATCCATGATAGGCTCCCCTGAAGAGAAAAACAAAACAAGGCAAAAGATGAGAGGATTAGGGTGCATTTATTTCTGTTTGGTAGTTCACTTGTTTCAAAAGAAAAAAAAAGTATGAAAGGCATAGGATGGACCAAAACAACACAAACATTTAAATCTGCCACATTTTTAAGAATTCATCTAAATCTACGGCATACAAATGTATTCATCGATATTTTCCACTGGTCTCATAATTGTGAAAAATAACTTTGAAGATCAGTTTGCCAAGGACTCCTAAGTTTGACCCTTAATTTTGCTACTCTAAAATAATAAGACTGATTTTTTTTTAAAGTGGCACTGCAGTGACCACATGGTCAACAAGTGCTATTCTTCAAAGTGGTTACCGTAGGAAGACAAATATTTGTTCCTGTGATGAAACTGTGGCTCAGACTCACTGGGGAGTGCTGTCCTCTTCTTGGTACTCACGTGACCTTATTTAGTGTATGAGAAACAGTTTTGATTTCCTTTGAACCTTGGACAGTCATTCTTACTATATATCATCATAATCGATTCAGAAAATCAAAATCATCCTTTAGTGGGTCCCCAATTTTACTTGTAAGATGTGAAAAACACATCAAGTTCTGGTCAACAGTAAGCGACTGCCTCAGATAGACCAATACTTATCTGGAGGTCTGTGTTCAGGAAGGCTATTTTGATAAGATAAAATCACAATGTGTTAGTTTCATATTTATTTGACAGCAAATGTTTCTTTAGGCTTATGAAAAAAATAAATGCATGCTTTATATGTAGTCTGTAGTGTTGGGTCTTTGAATTTAGACAGAAATCATCCTGAGATGGGTTTCACACAGGGCTAATGTCTTTGTTCCATCATTATTTTGGTTTACTGTGTTACTCGTGTCTTTTATATATAAATCTTGTATAAGACTCTGCAAATGTGCTAAGGCTACAAACTAGGAACACACTTTTCTGTTATTTTAAATGCTAATATATTCATCAAGAGTTTTAAAGGCCAATTGGGAAGGAATTATCTAGTCATCAAGTTAACTGGGTTGGACATGCTCCTTTTCTGTTCTACAATTTAAAGGTGCACATTTCGTGTTGGGATAAGTCAGTGCTGCTAAGCTGAATGTTATAAAGCACGGTTACCTGAAAGAAATGATGTCTGTGTGAGTCGAGTGTGCTCTGGCCATCAGCATGGCCAGGTCATTGGCTTCTGATCCACTGTTCACCAAGAAAATCACCTCACGGGGAAAGGAAGACACAGGACATGGTAATTTTAGTTCCCTGTTGCTCATTTCAGGTGACATTGCTTTTGCTAGCTTCTGCTAAAGTGGGTTCCCTTCAGGTCACCTCCTGTTTCCGGTCACTCCCCCCTTTAACTACTGCGTAAATGCTACAGCCCTTTCTTGAACAACTGTTAAGTGCTAAAAAAAAAAAGTGGCTAAGAGGTTGATCATTTGTGAAAATGGGAGCTTTCGTTAGTTTAAATGATGAGCTGCCAAGTGGGAAGATGGGAAGACTTCCTGCGAGGCTCATGGTGGTTGGCAGCAGAGAACAGCCTCTGGCTCCTGAACCTAACCCATCCTACTTACAGAGGCGGGCATGGACTGAGGCAGCCCCCCAACTGGAAGCCTCGAGGTGTTATGCTAGTTTGATGTTGCTGTGTGACTATAGAAGCAAAATGCAGCTCAGTCTGAACAAAACAGTGGGGAGAACCGAAGAGGTCCAGCTCCTCCAGACAGGCACAAGGAGGCAAGCCCTTGCGGCTCTTCTGCTAGCCTGACTACTCTGCCATGAAACCTGGATCTGAACACACGTGATGGCCATAACAAATTTCTTTTTTCTATTCTGGATAACATAGTAAATGAAGTATTGAGATGATAGAGTAAAGTAATTAAAACCATGTGATGAGCACTAATTTAGGTCTTCTACACACACACACACACACGCACGCACGCACGCACGCACGCAGGCACACATTTAATGCCTGCATTTAAATCTTGGCAAACATCTTTACATGTCAGTTCAGTGTCGACTTATTTATTTCAGATGCAGAAAATATCTCATTCAGTTAAAAGGCCTAGGTGCATTTTAGGCTAATGATCTTTATAAGGGATGGTCTCAGTTTTTAATAAAAGAAGAAATGAAGATAAACTTGCAGAAATAATGTGGAGTAGGAAAAAGGAGATGTCTTGACAACACTGAGGAGCCTCTGGAGGACTGAAATTCCCAAGAAGAGATTTCTGGAAAGATGTAAGGAGGTGACTAAGGAGAGGGGGTGGGGGCTCAGAGGGGACAGGAGTAAATGCTGGCTCGTTTGAACAGTAGCTCATAGAGCCCTTTCTTCAGCTTGAGTGCTTTTAGGTAGGGCTATCTCCTTACCATGGCAGACTTTTACCAAATCCCATGGGCTCACAGGAAACCACTCTTGTGAGCTGGGAGCACCGTCATACCTTAAGAGGCTCAGGGAGAAGTGCCGAAAGCTTCTCTGCATACTCATGCATTTGAGGGTGGAAGAAGACGGAACTGGTGTGCCACAGGCGGTCCAACTGCTTTTGTGCCACTGCAGTTACCTTCCTGGAGAAGCATAGAACCAGTCAAGCACTCAACACCAGCAGGCATGTCCTCTCCCCTGGGCCATTGAGCCAAGACCCTTGGCTACTTTGTCAAGAGTGTCAGGAGGCAGATTTCACACGTGGACTCCACTACTCTTGTTGAATCTGTGATGGGTGGCAACAACTATTTTATAATGCCGAACTCTTGTTCTTTAACCATACAGATCAGAAAGCTCAGAATGAGGGCAAATAGCAACTAAAGGCAGAGAAGGGTGCAGAGCCCAATCAGGAAGGCCTTGGGAAGGCGGCAAAAGGTGTTTGAAGTTGACCTAAAGGGTGGCTGTGCCTAGTGTTTGACTCACACTGATTCTCTGCTATTAACATCTGACACACCTAAAAATTAACTCAGTGACTGAAGAGTCTTGGGGCATACCAGGCTAAACAAATTCCTCTGCTGTGGCTTGCTAGTGCCTTTGCTTGGTATAGTGCTACTCCTAAGAAGGAGGGAGCGGAAGTTCTTAGTGTGTCCTATGCTTATCTGTCCCTGGAACAACTGATCTTTTCCAAGGGTCAATTCCTGTGATTGATAGTCTACAAACCACATTTAAGAAAATCATAAAGTGTTAGTAAATTTTTGAAAGAGATGAGACCCTTGGCAACAGCATTGCTAATGGAAATAAATCTAAGAGCCACGTGACATATAGAATGGATGGGCATGGATTACTGGTAATAAGGTGGCCAGCTACATGGGCAAGGTGGCCTCCCACTGGAGAGCAGAAGGGCTCTGAAAACCCTTGTATTAATGAGAATTGTGGGAAGAGGAAGCCTGTGGATGAGGGAGTGCCCAGCAGAGGCCTCAGGTCTGTGGCATCAGCTTGGCTGTAGGAAGTGAAAAGGAGGAAAACGCAAAGACAACTCTGACTTTCTTGCCTACAACACTGGGCAAGTTCCAGGGATGGCTGAGGGATACAGATGCCTCTCTAGCAGATGTTTCACATGTGTTTCTTGAATAAGTGGCCCTGTGAATAAAATCAGTTTTGTAGAGGATGGATTTAGTCTTAGAATATATCGGGTGGGAGATGCAGTATTGAGGAACGCAGGCATCCTGATGCCCTCTCTGAGTGTGTTCAACATATTATTTTCTTCTGGTAGGGGCCCAAGTCTGAAGGTATCATGTTGGATAGAGCAGTTAAAAATGTAGCTAACTAAACAGGGCAGGAGGGTGGCAGTGACGGGGATGGGGTACAATGGTGTGGTAAAAGGAGTAAAGAGAGAAGGAGAGACACAAAGATAAAGACAGAACCAGGATGGCCAGAGTCAGGGTCAGGTAGAGGTTAGAAGCAGTTCAAAGCCATGAGAGTGAGTGAGAACTGTCCACTGCCGGGGACACTGTCAGCATTCAGAGGACCTGGCTTACGCTGTTCTTTGCCCTCTGAAATTCAGCCTGTATGCTCATTGGCACTTGCACCTTCTGAAAACAGAACGAGGGAAGAGTAGGAAGCAAAGGAGGAGAAGGCTGAGTGTGGAGGTCTAATGACTGTGTTAACATGGACGGGGGACAAGTTCACTGGGTCCCTTCCCTAGAAGAAGAGCTATAGGTGGCCATTGACTCCTGGGAGAAGGAGAACTATCCCCTCCCAGGGATGAGGCCCCTTACTCGTTGTCCAGTGCAGAGTGGTCGGCTCTGAACTTGGAAACATATGAACAACAAAACCAAACTCAGCCGGTTGTATTCATATAGATTTGTACATGTACAAATCTACGTTACAAATATAGTAAAAAGAGGCTATTAACTTGAGAGTGGGTAGAGTGTAAGAAGGGTTTGAGGAAAGGTTGGTGGGAGAAGCTGGGGTGGAAAGGGAGAGGGAAAGTTATGAGGTTCTCTTGCAGTTAAAAATACTTTAAAAAGCATCATCATAACTGTAATACAATAGCATATTATATAAAATTATAAAAGAATGGAATGGCCACATAGAAACCCAGGTGATCAGGGAGGAGTGTGCCAAAAGTGTGGTGTGTGTGTGTGTGTGTGTGTGTGTGTGTGTGTGTGTGTGTGTGTGTGTGGTGTGTAGAGTTGGCTATGGCTTCAGACCATCTCAACTTCATTTCACACATTTCTAAGTACATTTCCATCTAGGTTGAATCTCTGGTATAATTTCCTTCCTCACCGGTCTCTCCGAGTTCACAGAGATGATCCACTGTGGACCTAGCAGATAATTCTCATGGTTATTACTTCATGCCAGTCACCTGTCTCTGTGTTTACCTGCCAGCCACCTGCCATGTGTCCTTTCCCTCAGTGTGTCCCTGCCTTTGGAAACCTTTCCCCATCACGAAACACACAGAGACAGTGACTCTCATGCTGTATGTGCCATAGGAATGACCACAGCATCCCTTAGCAAGAGAAAGAGTACAGAATCAAGTGTGTTTGTTTCCTTACACAGGAGAGCACGTCAGTACAGATTGTAACATATAACTTAAAGCCGGGTTATACAAATCAAGGGTTCAGAGTTAAATGAATGACTGTTTTCTGGGTTTTTCTGGGTTTTAAGGATACTCACGGGTGGCAGTGACCAACACTAACGGTTACGATCCCAGAGAAGAAGTCCAGGTATCTGTTTCCCTCAGAATCAAACAGCCACTCCATGTGGCCTTGGTGCAGCAGCAAAGGCTTCTGGAAATATGCTGTTTCCACAGGAGAGAGGTGCTGCTTATGAATCTCCAGGACACGGCTGTGGGCAAGGGACTGTGGGTAGACAAATTAGGATTTGTTTTTTTTTCATCTTGGGTCCTACAAGATCAAAAGCAGGTCAGTTCCAGGGCCTCGTCCTCTTTGAGACCTGAGGCCATGACTGATTCCTAGATGGGCTCACTAATGGGCACATTACCCAACATGTTCTGAGAAAACTAAAATCTTTCAAAGTAACCTGTTTAGCAGCTGACATTTCTCATTGTGTGCCTTTTTAAATGTATGATTCCTTCCTAGGGTGTACAGGAAGAAGGGAGCTGGAATTCTCACCTCTCAGTGGAAGTCATTGATTTCAAGTTGATTTTATCATGAAAATAAAAAAGGTTAGAAAGAAGTGCTCAAATTAATGTCATTTTTTGCTGCTATGTTTTTGAAAAGTGAAAAATAAAACAAAACCAAATAAATGGTTGGCCATGGTGGTATACACCTTTGATTCTAGAACTTGGGAGGCAGAGGTATGTGGATCTCTGTGAGTTCCAGGACAGCTAAGGTGACATACAAAGACCCTACCTCAAACAAAAACAAACAAACAAGCAAATAAAAAACCCTAAATCAATAAAGTGGTGTGATATTGGGCCTTGTGCATGCTAGGGCAGTGCTTTACCACTTAGTTTCAGACTAAACTTTTTTTCTCTCTCTCTGAATACATTTTGTGTGTGTGTGTGTGTGTGTGTGTGTGTGTGTGTGTGTGTGTGTGCGCGCGCGCGCGCACACGTGCACTCACACATGCATGTGTATACATAGGCAGGTGTAGTGTGTGCACAAGTAATGTGTGCGTGTGGCGGGCAGTAGTCAATATTGATAATCTTCTTCAGTTGTTCCTCACAGTGTTTTTTGGGGACAGGAGCTCTCACTGAACCCGGAACTCACTGATTCTGCCTGCACGGCTAGATAGAAGGCCCCAGTCTCTGTTCTTCCAGTGCCACTGGGGTGCCCATTTGTGTTGCCAGGCCCAGTGTTTTATGTGGTAGCTGGGGATCTGAACTCAGGTCTTTATACTTCCTAGCCAACATTCTCTCCCTGAGCTGACTCCCTAACCCAACATGTTATAATTGCTCCCAACACCTTAGAGGTTTTATTTTATCATTATAGTGACAGAGAAATCTTTATTAATCTGACAACAGGAGGATATACTTTTTGGTAGGAGAAAAGTAAGCAGATCATGTGCTGTATTGCTGTGCATAAACTAAGATAACAATATTGTAAAAAAAAAAAAGTGATTTCACACTGACATGAGTGTATTCCTGGGGTGTGTGTGTGTGTGTGTGTGGTTTTGTAATAGTACTTTCTGTCTCTCAGTCTTACATATGCTCATTAGCTCATATACAGCTAATAAATAGTGTAAGAAGGCTTAATTCTGTAAGACCTAAAGGATAGGCCATCATAAGACTGCTAACTGACACAGCAGGGCAGTGTGTGTTTCTTCTTGGGGAACAACTGTGGAGTTCTTGAGCTCTCCCAAGGGGGACCTCTTTTTTCTTTTCTGAACCTGTGGGTCTTACCTGGTATCGCTCAGGGGAGAAGTCACATGGTGGCATGTTGTGCTTTGTACGAAGAGTGAGCTTGGGTATAGATCGCCAGGAAGCACCTACTGAAACGAAGGGAGTTAGGGTCTTCAAGCAAGCATGCTGCGTACTTACGGTAACCACCTATCATTACCTGAGCCAATTAGGCAAATTTGTCTCTCATGTTAATAAAAGTCACTTTAGTTTTGACTTTAATACGTATATATCTGATTTTAATATATATATCTTAATATTGTATTTTCCCATGGAAACATGATTGAATCTAGTACAAAAAGATAAGAAAGATAAGGAAGTAGCGATCCTTTTCCACATAGCCCCCTCACCAGCTTAGAGAACTCAGCTCAAGCAATCCCATTGGTTGCTTTTTTTAACTTTATGATCAGGTAGCAGAGCAATGTGCCCTGGATACACATCCACTTTGTTATTGTATGTGTTTTCTAAGCTGCAGGTTGCTTGGTGCCTGAACTCTATTGTAGAGTTCCCTGCCTGATACCTGGTTGGCTCTCCATACATGACACTGCTGTTGGCTCTTCTGATATGGAGCAAGGAGAAATGGGTGTTAGGTGACAGGCTGTCTCAGTACCTGCAAGCAGGTCTAGAAGACACCATCCTCTCCTTAGGAAAGGGCCACCAACCTAACACTGTTGGAAAGGAAGAAAAGTTGAAAAGGAAGGAATCATTAAATGCTTAGAGCTGGGACTGACACTTAGATAGGGGAAAGGATTGCAATTCTTATTTATGTACAAGCTAAATCTGTTGTGTTAATGTGCTCAAGTACACCATGATAGTTAGAAGGAACAAGAAAGAAAGTAAAAGGCATGCACTCCAAGCCCGGGGTTCTTTTGCTCACTTTTTCTTGACCCTGACTTCTCATATAACTGGGAAGGTACAATGCAGTTAGACTGTCAGAGCAGATTTCTAGAGCCTTTATAAGCAGTCTCAGAAGAGAATGGTCCTAATTTAGAAGATTTGAGTTCAAATTTCAAGTAATTTCCGAGGTAGAAAGAGCCGAGGAAAACATAGATGTGTCTTGTGTGGCATGGAGCTGTCAATGTGTGGAGGAAATGCTGGCGGCATGTGTCTGTGAAGTCACAGTCTTGAGAAACTCAATGGACAATGTGTTTCTAAATGAAACAGGGATGTAATAATGGTGGGTGTATTTTTTTTCAAAATCCCATTCGTTTTTCTGCCCCCAAATAATTACTAAAATCACAAATTTGCTCTTACTTTAAAAGTAAGCGGCTTCTGGTTATCCATGCATAAGAATGACTGGAAAAAGGCAGCTAAAGTTTTCTGAGAATTTCACCTTCTGAAAGCCTTTTATTGTGTGCCTCTGTGCTAGCCACTCTCCTGAAATGGAGAAAAAGGAGTGTTTCTGAGAATTCAAAAGCCCTTTATTCCACCATTCTTATGCCCCATCTGTAAGGTTGGAGTTGCCCAATAAAGAGGCTGTAAGCTCATTGACTACAAATCTGTAAGAATTAATGAGAGAAACACCAGAAAGGGAAGAGAACTGATGAAAGAGACACAATAAAGAAAAGCTGAGGTTTGAAATATTCAAGGCAGACTCACTCACTCACTCACTCACTCACTCACTCTCTCACTCACTCACTCACTCTCTCACTCACTCTCTCACTCTCTCTCTCACTCACTCACTCACTCTCTCTCTCACTTTCACTCACTCACTCACTCACTCACTCATTCAACAAAGGGATAAGCAAATGGTAGAGCAAAGGCTCTAAGTGAAATCCATAAATCCATTAAAGGAAAAGTGACAAGAGGAAGATAAGAAGGAAAGAAGGAAAGAAGATATTCAAGTAAACAAAAAGAAAAAAATTATTTAAATAAGTGCAGCTACATAATACCCAGAAAATCTTTGTCATATTATCTCTGTCAATAAACAAAATTCACAAAGCATAATAAAAATCAATGGGAGACATCCAAGATGGTGGTGCTGATCACATACTGTGTCTGATAGGTGGAACAGCAATGACTGCACAGACACCAAAGGACAAAACTGAGAGCTCCAAATCACAGAGCTGGTGTTTCCCAGAAAGAAGGAAATCCTGTCATGTGGATCCACAAGATCCAGTCCCCACAGAAGTGGGAGGCCATTCAGGCTTTAACAGCCAGCAACAAACTGGTGAACTGAACAGGAGCAGGAAAGCTGGCCCTGAGGACAGGGGAGCAGGAAAGCTGGCCTTGAGGACATGGGAGCAGGTGAGCCAGCCCAGAGGACACACATGGGAGCAGGTGAGCTGGCCCTGCCCCTGACGACACAGGAGCAGGAGAGCTGACACTGGGGACATGGGAACAGGAACACTGTCCCTGAAGACACAAAACAGGTGAGCCAGACTTGAGGACATGGGAGCAGGACAGCTGGCCTGGAGGACACAGAAGCAGAAGAGCCGGAAGGCTAACTAACACAGCGATTTCCAAGCCCTGATCCAGGCCTCTGAGTTGGCCTCACCCCAACATCTATTCCATGTACGATCTGCTGGAACACGTGAAGGGGCTGGTCCTGCAGATCCAAAGCTTAAGAATCTCCATGACACATGGCAACAACAGTATGTCCGAGAACAGTCCCAGTGAGGATCCATTATTGATGGTGTAAGCCTCAAACTAGACCCATGACTCATTGCAATGAACATTTGAAAGTAAACATGTGTGGACAAAAGGCTATACTGTGTGATACGCTACAGCTTCTGTGACAAGATTTTTGTTTGTTTGTTTTATTTTACTGGGCGAAGTTTGCAAGGGCAGAGGACAGATATGAGGGGATGAGGAGATGAGTTGGGATTGTGGCATATGATGTGTAAATCATAGACAATCAATAAAAGTTAAAAGAAAGAAACAGAAAAAAATTCAATGGATAAAAATACATTGAATTTCAGAAAAATGAAAATCAATAAATCTTTGGAAATAATTGCTTGCGTTTCTTGTGTAAAACATCCTATGTTTTGCAAGGGCTGTAAGAGTGGGGCACTGATAAAGCGTTTCTTTGGTTCTCTCTCTCTCTCTCTCTCTGTGTGTCTCTGTCTCTGTGTCTCTGTCTCTGTCTCTGTCTCTCTGTCTCTCTGTCTCTCTCTCTCTCTCTGTGTCTCTGTCTCTGTCTCTGTCTCTCTCTGTCTCTCTCTGTCTCTGTCTCTGTCTCTCTCTCTGTCTCTGTCTCGGTCTCTCTCTGTCTCTGTCTCTGTCTCTCTCCCTCTCTCTTTGCTCTGCCACTGGAGTTGCTAGTTGTCAGACTAGAGGTGGTTTCCTTGTCTTTTTTCACTGTTCTATAGTGGGAAGACCCTGTTGTTGTTTGCTCTGTATGAGGACCACAGCAGTCCTGTCTCTCTGCCCCATTCTGTATGCTGAGTGAGAGGACAACTAATGCTGGATGTGCTCCAGTCACCAGCAGGCCCATTATGCGAAGATTTCTTCCAGGATTCATGACTGCTGCTGGCCCACCTTCCTTGCCTTCTCTTCATGCCCAATTCTGTTATGGCCCAGGGATCATTTTAGACCCGCTTTTTCCTCTAGGGCCTGCTAAGCTAGCTTTTGGTTGAAGTAAACCAGAAGCGATTGATGTTGATTGTTCACATGCAGAACCTCTGCCTGATTTGGGGGCTGTGGGTGTTTCTTAGAGTCCCTTCTCTGAGGGGAACCTTCTCTGAGATCAGCCTAGGGTGCAAGTTAGGGGCCTGCCACTCAGGCCAACTTTATTTATTTATTTACTTCTTTGAGAAGTCTTGCCAGGAGCTGAGTGTTGGGAGAGTTTCTCAGTGGGTAGTGGACACTATTTACCATCCATGTACTCTCCTGTGTACCTGTCCTTTGTGTGAGAGAAAATGTGTCAAAAATAGCCCATCGGAGCACAATCTCCATCTACCTGAAAATAATATGAAGTTTAAACTTTAGCTAATAGAAAAGATGAATGTGTGAAGAGTATACTACATGTGTGTTTGGATGAAGAATCACAAACAGACACATATCGTAGAAAGAAGATCTTGTGTATTGTATGGATGTAGCATCTGCTAATAATAAATCTGGTGGCCTGTAGTTTAGGCAGGAATTTGGAGGTGGGACATCCAGTAGACAAAGAGGATTCTAGGATAGAAACAGGCCTGGGAGAGTCATCCAGCAAGATGTGAGGAGGGTGAACATGTGATATCTGAGCAGAGGTAACCAATCACATGACAGAATGTAAATTAGTATAATGGTTTAAGTTATGAACTAGTCAAAGAAGAGCCTAGCTATATGGCCTAGGTATTTGTAATCATATTTTGGGTCTTATGAGTCATTATTCCAGGAGCTGAGGCCAGGAGGAAAACCACCTACAACAACATACATGGTAAGCAAGTAGACATAGAGGCTTCAAGAGTGTTTGGAAGGTTAGGGGAAGAGTAGGGATTAAAAGCTACGTGGCGTGAGTCCATAAGATTACTTTCCTATGGGTTTTTTTTTGATAGAATTCAATGTAGGGGTTCCAATGAATTGATTAAGATCTCCAAGCAGCAACTGGAGATGACTATAAGGTTTCATGTTTCTTCAGTCAGAATGGCTAGTATCAAAAAGAACAAGAAAAAGGAAACTCCATATGCTTGCTCGTTGTGGCACTATTTACTATAGAAAAGACATAGAATCAGCAAGGGTGCCTCTCCTGATGAAGAAATAGAAAGACTGAGCAGAGACAATGTGGTGAATATGCATAATAACATATTACTCAGAATCAAATCCTGTCATTTGTAGAAAAATGATTGGAACTTGGGAACTTTATGCTAAGCAACATGTGTTAGTCAAAGAAAGAGAAAGACCTCAAATTCTTCATATATTAAAAACTAAAATGGCTTATAGGACAGAAGAAGAGTGCAGAACAGTGATTCCTGGAGTCTGGAATGATATAAGGAAAGATAACTAAGTAAGTCACACAACAGTGACTGATTTTAGTGTTCTGTGGCACAATAGGATTACCAGAGTTTACAGTAACCTGTTGTATGTGTCCCAAAGAACTAGAAGAGAGAAAGTGCCTTAGTTACTATTCTATTGATGTGCAGAGACACCATGACCAAGGAAACTCTTTTTTAAAAAAGCACTTAATGGGGGCTTGTTCTTAGTTTAAGAGGGCTAGTCCATAATCAGTCATGGGGGGAAAAAGCAGACAGGCAAGGTTCTGGGGAAGCAGCTTAGAGCTACATATTCTGATCCACAGGCGGCAGGAGAAAGAGTGACACTAGGCCCTGGAATGGGTGTTTGAAACTCTAAAGCTCACTTCCAGTGACATACCTCCTCCAAAGAGGTCACCTCAGCATCCTTCCCAAACAGTTCCACTCTCTGGTGACTAAAAATATCCAGATATGAGAGCCAGTGGGGGTCATTCTCCTCTAAAACACCCCAGAGGTCACAGGCTCCGAACACAAACACTGATAAGGAGTTGGACACTAATGCTCCTGACTTGATCATGACACGCTATTCAGTGTCTCACATTACCACACTGTATAATTACTGTGCCAAATAAAAAGAAAAAAAAAAGGCAAGAAACATAACAAAAGCAATGTAGGCACCATGCCTCACATGTTGTCACCATTAAGGTAGCCCCATCATTCTGGAGTCTTTGGTTGGAGGAAAAGGGACTCCAAAGCATTTTCTCTCACTTTGTCAGTATCTAGTAATTTCAGTGTAGTTTCCTCTGCCTGAGTTCATGCATAACTTATCTGAGACAATGGAATTAAAAGGACTGGAAAGGCCAGTGAACAGGCTGTGGTAATGACCTCTGAGTTTGGAGTCAGACAGGTTTGGCTTTAAATCTAGTTGGTATTTACATATTTCTGCTTTTTGATCATGTTTCTTTTTATATTATTTCAATTTTTAGGTTTACTTATTTTTTTTTCGTGTGTTTTCCCTGCATGTTTGTATGTGCCCCAAGTGCACGCCTGTCAGGAGAAAGGATTGGAAATCCTGGAACTTGAGTTAAAGGATAGTTGTGAGTAGCCACATTGACAGTGGGAACTAAACCCTGGCCCAATGCAAAAACAAGCAAGAAGTGCTCCTAATTACTGAGCCATATATCTTAATTTTTGTCAGGTGTATCATCATGAATGGGACAATAGGATTCAATTGCAGATTTAACTGAGGATGAAAGAAAATAATACGTGAAGCATTGGGCACATGTTGGGCTGGGGAGACAGTGTAGTTACTAAGTTGCTTACCAAGCAAGCATGAGGACTGGTGTTTAACCCTCAGAACTATGTAAAACAGTCGGGTCTTATGGCACACACTTGTCCCAGTGCTGGAGAGGCATAGACGGAGTCATGAGGCTTGTTGGCTAGGCAGCCTTAGCCTACTCAGTGAGTTCTTGACCAATAAGAATCCCTGTCTTCAAAAGCAAAACAAAACAAAAACTCCTGGGAAAAAAAAACAACCTAAAAATAAGCAAGCAAACAAACAAATCTATGTTGGACATCATCTGAAGTACAACACCCAAGGTTGGTTTCTGACCTCACATATATGCATGCAGATGTGCACATACACCTATAAACAAATGTTCGCCTCCACAGATACATAAACATACACATTAAACAAGCATTGGGCAGACATTGTTTTACAAAATTGTGAGGTGAGGAGGGAGAGGGTACAGGAGAGGAGGGCAGAGGAAATAGAAAGATATGGAAAA
This sequence comes from Acomys minous, assembly GCF_964271855.1. Classification (NCBI taxonomy): domain Eukaryota; kingdom Metazoa; phylum Chordata; class Mammalia; order Rodentia; family Muridae; genus Acomys; species Acomys minous. Next base: position 59,051,959 of record NC_140494.1, read on the forward strand.
GACAGAATTGATTATGATGAGGGATGGAAAAGGATCTTCTATATCATTTATATTACTTGGGAATAAGTTTCCAGCATGGCCCATAAATACGCAGCCAGTTGTTCAAGCTTGTGTGTTTAGAAAGGAAATCAATGGGTATGTTGTGAGGTTAGAGTGAACAAATCTATGTGAAAAGCATTGGTGTATGGAGATAATTTATGAAGACTCCTATATCAGCTGCCCCAGATCTTTTCTAAATTCTTGTTCCTGATGCAAAGGGAGGAGAATTGGAGCAGAAGGTGACAGTCAGGTTAGTTTAGTCCTGGCATGGATGACCATGAGGAAAATATTTTGTGTACGTGTATGCATGTATGTGTGTGCTTGCATATGTGTGTGTATGTGTGTGTGCGTGCATGTGTGTGTACAGATATGTGTGCATGTGTGTGTGTTTGGGAATCTTACCACATATATATGTAGTGGATATGCATGAGAATACCTATGCCTTTTAAAATAAGAATCCTAGAAATCTATGTATTGAATTTAATATCTTATTTTGACTTATTTTCCTTTGCTTCTTCATATCAACGTAGTGATAGCTGGCTTTCTTTTTCGGTTGTGTATTATCAGGTCTTAATATCCATTAATTTCATTTCAGAACAAATTGGGGCCACTATAAAGTACTGACTGAAATGGAAGCAGTGGGCTAGAAAGGCTCAGAACCTTTGGTGCTTACAAGTGTATCTTTAAAATCCCAAGTCCTCACGAAGCTCTACTCGTCTCAAACCCTAGGCAACCAGCTCCAGAGTTTAGCCTTTCCCATTCTGTTGCCCCTCCGCTGACCCATGGCCCATGGTGTTCACTCACAGCTCAGGGATGGACACATCTGGAGGATTCGGAGAGAGGTCTCCAAGCAGAAGGCTTTCTGTAGGTTTCTCCAGGCCAGAGACATGTCTTTCCAGGCAGGAAGCAGGTCAGTGGGAGACTGAGCAGCTGGACTTTGATATTAGGAGGGGGAGGAGACTTTAGACAGGGAGTTGTAGACTGGTGACTGTAAATAGAATTAGGTAAAGCCCAGAGCCTGACATTGTTAGGGATGGGGCCTTAAATAGTGAGGAAAATGGAGGAGAGAAGAGAAGTAGGAAGGATACAAAGAGAGAGAGAGACAGGGTAGCAAAGGATGCTGGGAAAAAAGGGAAGGGAAAAGAGGGTAAGGGAGGGAATTGAAAAAAAAAAAAGAAGGACAAAACAAAGTCCACCCTGGGCTCATTTTTAAGCCTTGTATTCCATCCCAGGCTCCCAGAGTGAATTGCTCTGAAAAAGGGCAGTGGCAGAGTTAGTTTGGATATAAATATTTATATCCCAAACTGGGTCAGATATAAAATGTTCCTCACATGTTCATGTGTTTGAATACTTGGCCGCTGGCTGGTGGCGCTGCTCTAGGAGGTTTTGGGACCTCTTGGACATGGAAGCTAGTTAGCAGACAAAGGACCATTGGAACAGAGCTCGTGAGTGTGTGGCTGACTCTGCTTGCATCCTAAGATGTGTTCTTCCCGCTGAGTGTCATGTCACAAACACTTCTGTCTGTTGTGTCACTGCCATGGACCGATCTGGTTCAGCCTCTATGCCATCCCGATCCCCACCATGATACACTGAACTCTCTCAAACTCTCAGTCAAAACAAGTTCTTTCTCCTTTGAGTTGCTTTATTTTTTTTTTGCCAGGTTTTCAGTCAGAGTGACAAGACAAGCACCTGGTACAGCAAACTGGTTGAGAAGTGGAGGTCACTGGTGTAGTGAACTTGACCATGTGGCCTGTAGGTGTTTAGAACTGCTTTGTGGAAGGAGTGTGGAACAGATTGGAGTTGTGGACTATAGCAGCCCTAGAATGTTGTCAATGAGCCGTAATGGGCTGCTATGGTGGGAGTTCAGAGTGGGAGAGGCACGTGGTCAGGAGAGACTGTACTCATGGAGTTTCGAAGGAAAACAAAGGACAAAATTGGAAAGCGAGACAGATGCCATTCATGCAATTTTCTAGCAAAGAGTCTGGCTTTGTTCCACTCATATCTTGAGATCTGAGTGGGGCCAAAATAAAAACTAATGGAATAACTTTTTGGGAGAGAAGATCTCAATACCACATGGTATTCAGGATGTGGCACAGCTATTGCTGACTGCTTTGGACAAATTTACAGTGAGAAATTTGAGAAGAAAGTGGAGCTGAAAGATGTAAAAAAATGTACAATTTGGAGATAAAGAAGTATAATTTTATAGTTGTAGAGAAAGTGGCTGTGGACAAAGTGGTGTTAATTGTTAAAGAGTTCAGTGCAATTAACGAGATACCATGCACTCTGCCCGAGATAACAGCAGTGGTGTCTTGAAGGTGAGACTTCACTCTAGGGCAATGGTTTTCAACCTTCCTAGTGCTGGGACCCTTTAATACCACTCCTCATGTTGTGGTGACCCCCCCAACCATAAAATTATCTCATTGCTACTTCACAACTGTAGTTTTACTACTGTTATGAATCATTATGTAGATGCATGATATGCAGGGTGTCTCGATATGCCACTGCTGTGGAGGTTGTGACCCACAGGATAAGACCCATCTGTTCTAGGGCCACTCTGCTCCAACATGAGTGGCTAACGTTCTTCCTGACGTAGGGGTGTAGGCACCCCAAAACCAAAACAGTCAAGCTGCAAGGGGGACTAGAGTGCATCAAAAGCTGGCAGAGAAAGTGCTTCCATTTATGCGGTGTTGCTGTGCAGGCATGCAAAATGACTGACAAGGCTGTGGAAGCTTGTCAGATGGTTCGAGAAGAAGAAGAAGAGTTAATGAGGTGTGGAAATGTGCTTCCTGTCATAGTCCCTGCAACAAGGCCACCTTAGGCCATAGAATGAAGAGGTGAAGGTGAAAAATCAGTTGTTGTGGAGACCCCAAGATGTTCATAGCATCAGAAACACACAGACACCACTGATATCCGCAGGCTGGAGTGAAGCTAGTCCAAGAGTGAGCTCGCATCTGCTTCAGGTAGCATGGGTTTCTGCCTTGCTTTGGTCCAGCCTTTTTTGTTTTTTGTGGGTTTTTTTTTGCCATGTCTTCACACTTCTCTTTTGGAACAGGAATGATTACTATATGCCACTGCACATTAAAAGTCTAACTTTTATTTTTATTTTTTGAGTATTGTTAAGAGATTTTCTGAAGACATTGATGGCTTTTGCGCAGTGTTAGAACTGGAGACTTTTAAAGTTTGACCAGATATTGATTTTGCTCTGTGAAACAGCTATAAGCCTAATGTGGGGGTGGGGTGGGGAAAAGGTGGTAGGTTATGATTTCAATGTGAAATACATCCCTAACAGGCTCATGTATTTAGGTGCTAGGTCTCCAGCTGGCGGCACTGTTTTGGGAACTAATAGAACCTCTATCCATGGAGCATAGATTGCAGAGGTATGACCGAGAGAGTGAAGGTTGGTGATACTTCTCATCCAAGCTTTCTCACTTCCTGATTTGTAGCACTTAATAACATTGCCTCATATTCTTACACGCACAGACCACACTAGTCCAGCCTTCATGCATGCCTTCCCCTTTAACCCTGAGCCAGAACAAACCCGTCCCCTCTTATGTTGCTTCTGTCACAGTGCTGAGAAAAGTAATAAAGGCAGGATTTGTTTGATGGGGGTCAAGGGTTGAGAAACTAGAGGCTGTGGATAAGAAAGACAGGAGAAGGATTGGCGCAAAGAAATGATACAATAGATTTAGCTGGATGTAATATTCATACCTGTAATCCTACCTACATGGGAAGCTGAGTTTGGAAAAACCCAAGTTTAAGGCCCATCTAGGCTATATTGTGAGTTAAGACCACCATGAACAACTTAGTGAGAGGCTTGTTTCATAATGGAAATAAAAGAGGGCTGGAGATGAAGCTTAGTGAATAGAGTGCTTGTCTGCCATATTCAAGGCCATGGGTTCAATGCCAGCATTACAGAAAAAAATTAAAAATGGAGTGATAGAAAAAAGGCAGGAGCAACAGAGAAACAAGCATTCATTGTGAAGAGGTGGGTACTGAGTAGCTACATAAAGCCCTGGATGTACTTAGATTCTTTTAGTTCCTTGAATGGAACAAGGAGTGGACAGTTGTGGAGTTAGTATGATTTATTTTCATAATATTTTTAATTTCTTAAATTCTTATTCATCAGTTCTACCATCTTCTAACTCTAATCTCCACAGAAAACTATTTAATATGTTTATAGATTTTTTTTTGTGGGCATGTATACTGTTTGGAATGAATGCATTTTCTTTCTTTTTCATTTTTCCTTTCCTTTCCTTTTTTTTTGGTTTTTAGAGACAGGTTTCTTTGTGTAGCCTTGGCTATCCTGGACTTGCTTTCTAGACCAGGCTGGCCTCAAACTCACAGAGATCTATCTGCCCCTGCCTCCCCGAGGGCTGGAATTAAAGGCGTGCACCACCACGCCTGGCTGGGGTGAATATGTTATCATATGAGATGTATTATTATTTGTTATTTGTTGTGCCTCTGAGGGTCAAACCCAGGGCCTTGAGGTGGCTAGAAAATTGATATATGGCCTAGCTACAACTTAATCCCAAGTGCATTTTTGGTTTCTGTACATGTATGAAATGTGCAATATTTGTCTTTATCCCCATATTTAGAACCATAAAATTTTATGATTCAACCAGCTGGCTATGAGACCACCTCTTCCAGGTTCCTCCATTTGAAAGTGGGTGCAATGTGTGTTTTTTAAAATAGCAGTATCTACAGGAGAGACAGTGACAAATATATTAAAATTCAAGAGGGCAAAGAGGTGGGGTGTATGGACTCCCTAGGTCTTGCAGAAAGTGCCGTGGTAAGTCTTGTACTCTGGTCTTGTGCTCTCATTGATTAGTCAATGAGAGATATGTACACAGAAAAAGAACACTGTGGTCAGCAAGTGGGTCTTCATTAAAAGAGATGCTTTCACTAAGTTATGAAAGGATCAACATGGAAGACAGAGGGGGCCGACTGAGTGCTTGATCTGCCATATCCCTCTACTTTATGGAATTGCTCCTCTAATTTGCAGGTTATAATGTTTTCTCTTTATCTCAGGACTAGACATTATTGATTCCTTCTTGAGTTTTCCTCAGGTTCTTACCTGATAGGTACACTACCCTACAACTCGAGGGTAAGGATAGCCTGCTATTTTAGGAGGCTATCTTCACTTTTCTTTTTAAAATGTTGATTATTTTTATTTGCGTGTATGTGTGTGAGCGAGTGACAAGTATGTGTAAGTGGCCATGGAGGTCTGAAGAAGGTGTTGGGTCCCTTGAAGCTGGAATTTTATAGATAGCTGAAAGCTGTCCTGTAGGGGTCCTGGGAACCGAACTCTGGTCGTCTGGAAGAACAGGAAACATTCTTAACCCCTGGGCCATCTTCCCAACCTTGGTAGTGGAGAGGGGGAAAGAGGGGGCTATCTTATCATGAGAGACTGTGCCAGAGCCTCTTACCAAGTTGCAGGGGTAGGCCACCTGCTATCTGTGGGAATTGTCTTGTATCTCTCTTTCTGGCCTCTCCCCTCAGCCTGACACTTTCTCCCCAGCTCCATTTCTTATGCCCAACTTGCTTCTAATAAAAAAAAAAAAAAGACAGTTGGCCCTGACATATCTTTCAGTAACACCCAAAAAATGACTTCTTGTCTAAAATGCCTACCAGGCAAGATCAGATTTGTTATGAATTTGATATGAATTGTATTCTCTTGTTGGGATCCAGCCCCCAGCCCAGTATGTTCCCAGAGCTGTCGGGAGCAACTATGTGATGCGGCCGACCAAGTGCTGCAGGATGCACATCAGCAAGGGCGGTGGACACAGCCTTTCTCCTCAGCTCAGGGTCTGTGATGCTGCTGGACTGTGGGGCCATTAGGTGTTGACTCCCCAAAGTCTGGTTTCTGTTCTTCAGCTCTTCCACACTATTGGTTTTACACTTGGGCACATTATAAGCTGCAGTCGTTATGACTGGAATTTTGGGGGGCACTGTATGATTTGAGGTTTTGGTCAAGCACTCAACATGAGGAGTTATCCAGGGTAGGAGGCAAAATAGTACATCCGAATAACTTCTGGAGAGGTGAGTGATTATGATTTTTTTATTTCAAGGCGGGATTAGTCTGATGATCATAAAATGTGTTTTCTTAAGTAGGCAGACAAATGAAGGCACACTCAAGGCCAGAAGAGCATGAAAGGAATGGGAGGAACATCACTGCCTGCTAATAAGCTCCAGAGATCGCTTGCATCTCTGAGGCACAGAGCAGGATGGCTGAAGAGCAGTTGTCATTTACTCTTCAAGATGGCTGACAGCAGGAAAGCACAATGTTTCAACACTACCAGAGAGAATGTTCAAAAAAAAATCTCTAGAGCAGAACAGATGGGGAGAAAGACTCCTTCTGTCAGTGAGGCATTTTCATGGCTGTAGAGACACTGCAGAGAATAGGGGCTAAGGATAGAGAGAGCCAAAGCTTTGGAAAGCACACACAATAGTTACAGTTGTGAACAGACAGCCATGTAAACTGACAGTTGTGAACAGACAGAGCTATGTAAACTGAAAAAAAACCAACTCAGGTCTCTCTCTCTCTCTCTCTCTCTCTCTCTCTCTCTCTCTCTCTCTCTCTCTCTCTCTCACACACACACACACACACACACACACACACACACAGAGAGAGAGAGAGAGAGAGAGAGAGAGAGAGAGAGAGAGAGAGAGAGAGAAACAGAGACACAGAGACAGAGGTATACACTGAGAGACAGAGGTAGAGAGATACACACAGAGAGACAGACATACACAAACTCACACAGAGACAGAGATTTCACTATGTGAAACGGTGGCAGAAGGCAGAAGCTGAGCTAAAAGAAAGCAAACATGAGCCGCTCAGAAAACACAATTAACACTGATCTCATCACTGAGCAAACTTGGAGTCTATCCAGCCAGGCATCCTGGAGACTGTATAGACTTTTGGCACTGGGAAAATTTTGTCTTGTTCTCAGCTTTTGGTCACAATGGTGGTGCCCATTTTGAAGGCTCCTATTTGAATCTGCAGCCTCAGAAGTCAAGTTCCACTGCATTTTCCAGTTTATGGAATCCTCCAAGAAGGGCCAGGCGATGATCCACCTTGTGTTTGCTTGGAGAGCCAGCCTAGTTATAGGAGAGAGATGGAGTCAGAACCATGGGGGGGGGCCTCCTTTCAGTGGGAAGTCAGTAGGAATCACAGGGTAGGCTGTTTCTCATTGGGGGCCATCAGTCAATAATGATAACTACCAGGGCTCTACAAGGGGGGAATGAGTGATTGTTTATGGGAGCTGAGTTAACCGATAGGTATAGACCCCAAGGATGGAGTACGGTAATGCTCTGTAGGCATTGGTTATCGCATCCCTATGTGGCTTCCCTGCCCTAAGAGCAGACAGTTGAGTGAAGGAAACTGCGAGGTTCACCCCATTTTGTGGCTGAGAAACTAGATATCTGAGAGTGACTGAAGCTGCCTCTGACCACAAACCACACCCAGACCTACAAATTCCAATGCAGAAATATAAGAAATATGAAAAACAAGGCGGCGTGACTCCTTGAAAGGGGGAAAATTCCACAGTAACCAATTTTTAAGGCTAGCAGAGTGGATGAAATTATAGTCAAAATGGAAAAGTGATAACAACCATGAGCACATTCAAAGACATAAATTAATACCCAAATGAGTTAATAAACTATGAATAAACCTCTGAGTAAAAAAGTAGGCCAATCATGCATATGAAAGAGTTCAACATGAGATAAAAAAGGATAATATAAAAATTCAGAAGCAAAAAGATTAATAAATCAAATAAAAATTCAGTTGAATCTCTACCAGTAAAGTGGATTAACTGGAGGATAGAATATCAGAGCATGAAGATAGACAAATATAAATATCCAGATGATAATAAAGAAAGTTTAAAAAGTAAAAATACAGACTGCAAGACTTCTGGGCCACCATTAAAAGGCCAACTGTGTGAGTCATAGAAAGAAAAAAAGAGGAGAGTAGGTACAAAGTAAAGAAATAGAAACCATTTTAAATATGATAGAAAAGAGTTCCTCACATCTTGGGAAAGAGATGGACATTTAGGAGCAAGAGGCTGTGAAACCCTAGACATGTGTTTATGTGTAAGATGATGCTCTCTCATGCAGCTTTCATCATTTTTCCTCATTCCCAGTGTCTAGTGCTTTAACTATAACACAACGTGGTTCTTCCTGCCCTGCTCATCTTTATTTGTGGGGTTCAAAGTCTTTCACAGCCACAAGAATACAGGAAAGACTGAATCTCACTAGAAGAGTAGATAAACCAACGAAGACAGAATAGGGTCAAATGTCACAAAATAATCAACAAATGACAGGAATTAGTATGTAACTTCCAGTCATAGTTCTGGTGTTAATGGTATCAAGCTTTCTATTAAAAGACCCAGACTAGGGCTAGAGAGATTGCTCAGAGGTTAAGAGCACTATCTGTTCTTCCAAAGGTCCTGAGTTCAATTCCCAGCAGCCACATGGTGGCTCATATCCATCTATAATGAGACCTGGTGCTCTTTTCTGGTGTGCAGGCATAGACGCAGGCAAAACACTGTATATGTAATAAATAAATAAATCTTTTAAAAAAAGACCCAGACTAGTGTATTTGGTTAAAAAAAAAATCAAAGCAGCCCCTGTCCAAACAACACAACAAAATGATTTGATTGTTTGCTGCTTGCTAGCTGTATACATAACTGACAAAGAAAAACACAGCCTAAAAGTACAAGTATAGAAAAGAAATTCTTAGTCAATATAACCTAAAGAAAGCAGGAGAATCCACACTCACGCATGTCTACCAAAGCCGACTTTAAAACAAAACTAGTAAGAAGTGATAAGACAGCTCATATAATTTATATGGATAGTGGAACCAATCTATCAAGGTTATACAATGATTATAAACAGGTACACACCAATGCTCAGCAACCCAGTTTTATGAAACTATGCTATTCATTTATAAAAGCACAAGGTATTGCCATTGTCAGACAATTTAAAATAAATATAATTGATACATTAATAATATGGCATGATTTTGATACCTTACTCTCATCAACAGATGATATGTCATCCAGAAAAAAAAAATAAAGAGAAAAACATCAGAATTAAATTAAATTGTAGATCAAGTAGACTTAACAGCTAGCTAAAGAATATTGCACTGAAAGATTCAGAATATATATTCTTTTCTGCACCCTATAGAAATTTAACTAAAGCAGATATTTTAGGGCATAGAGCAAATTTTACCAAACACAGGATGACATATTTGTGTTCATCCTCATGCAATTTAGTAAGGTACCCATACTGCAACTTGTCACACAGAAGAAAAACCTGAGCTTTTATAATACTCCATTATGTATTTTATTTACTTTTGGAAAGTACTTTGCCACTGTTTTAGCTCATGTAGACTGATGTGAAATAGACTAACTTATGAAATAGAAATATATTTCTTACTGTTTGGGAGGCTACGAAGTTCAAGAAATGGTGTCAACAGGCTTCTGCAAATGTTGATGCCATGGTCTTCATGCGTGGTAAATTTCACATATTTTTACATGTATATTACAAAGAAGCAGGGCAAGAGGATTCCTTAGGCGCTCTCTCTCTCTCTCCTAAAGGCGCTGATCTCAGAAGAATGCCCTTTTCAGGATGTACAGGATGCACTCATCCTGCCAACCATATACACACCACCGCTTTGGGGATGACATCTTGATATGTAAATTTCAGAGGAAGTAATGTGAACACTCAGACCATGGCAGCCACTATTATTATTTCAGGTACCCTGTCCTTTCGTACTGGTATTTTAATTACACTATGTTATGCCTTTTGAAAACGTTCCATGGTTCTATGAAGCTCTTATGTTTTCCCCCATTTGTTTGTTCTGCTTGTACTTCAGTGTGGGAAATTTCTAGACTTGTGCTTGGGTGCACTGACTCCCTCAGATGAACGTAGTCTTCCCGAGTCAGTTAAAGGCACTGCTGATTTCTGTTACAGTGCTTTTGACTTCTAGAACTTTCTTGATTCTCTTTTACAGTTCCTTCCTTTCATCTGACATTATATGTATATATGTGTAAATATATAATTTTTATTGGAGTCCTTAACATATTAATCACAGTTATTTAACATTGTCTGGTTCTTATGTTTGTTTGTCTCCTCAGATGTTTTCCATCTTAACACTTCACATCCTCTGTGATGATTCCCTTTGGTGAATGCTTCACGTGACACTTGAAAGGACTTGAAGCAGAGACCTTTAGCAGGAGGTTTTGTGTTAGCCTAGTTAGAAATGGGGTTCTATGTGATGTTTTTCATAGCTTAAGCACCAGAGCATTAACATTTCTTGAATGAGGTGTTTTGGTTTGACTTTGAGTCACCACTATGCAAGCTGCCTTTTAATTTATGATCCCTTTGCCCAGCCTCCCAGCGATGGATAATATTTTTGCCTTTGTCTACCCAGGCCAGAGGGCAACTTTCAGGAGGAGTCAGCTCTCTTCCTTGCAGAGGATTAAACTCAGGCCATTGGGCTTCCTGGGAATTACCACCTACTGAGCTATGTCTACAGCCCAGCAGCTGGTCTGCCTATGAAGCTACAAGCGCACCCTGTTGTCCTAGAATCTTATGATTATACCGCAGGCTTTCAGCAGCTGCATGTCTCTGGACTGCAATCTCCCAGTTACTTTTCTGATAGAATAACTTAAGAAACAGAACAAAACAATACGAAGAACAAAGTGTCCCTGTCTGGTCCCTTCGCCAGTTTCCGTCTATTATTTGAATCTTTTTGTTGTTGTTGTTACCTGTTCTTTTTTGTTGCTTTCTGCCTTAGTTGTTGACAGAAGAGCAGAGAGTGCCAGAGAATGTCCTTCCCAGTATCGGGCTTTGGCAAAACCAGTCTCCCTGAAGAACAGACCCTGCTAAACTGAAGGTGCTAAGTGCATTCCTGAATTTTTTTTTTACAGCCACAAGAACAAGGTGATCTAAACCTTGACAAGCCAGGGATGTTTTTATAGCCGTGACAAATAAAAGTTTAGGAATCATCCTAATGATGGTTGCCAGAGACTTTCTCTTTTCGTGTTAGTCCATACCTAACTTCCGGTAGTCTGTCCACACTATTTAAGTGTTCCTGCTAGTTATGGACGCAGAGCCTTCCACTCCAGGTCAGACCTTGATTGTGCCTGTTAGAATTCACCTGTCTCTCTAACTTTCAGGATGACAATTAACTTTTCAACTTTACTTCTCTGATGGGTTCAAGGAAGTAATCAATTCCAGTTTGTTCGTCTTCTTACTGCAGTGACAGCTATGCTTTATCTCAAGACTCCACGCCTTATTTAATATGCCCATCTCCACCATGTTTGCACCCCCGTGAAAAAATTCTGTGAAGAGAGGTTCCTAGGTCAACACGTAAGCACATACGCCAATGAGATACCATCAATTTATGGTTTAACAAATGTTTTATAAAGCCATTTTCAAGATGTTTGTTGTTTGATTTCTGTAGAACTGAATCTGAAAGCTGGGGGGATGGGGAGAGAGATTCTATGTAGGAAAATTTCTCCCTCACCCTAAGAGTTATCTGGAGTATCAGGTCCAAATCTTGCCCAAGGTTCATTCTAGAAGGCTAGCTAAATAGATGATGCACCTGGGTTATAAGAAATTCAAGAGACAAATGTTTTCTCTCTTCTCCTTCTCCTTTGGGCAGATGAGGCATACTCTTCCCAATTACACACCAGTCAGAGAAGAACTTACAGCAAGACAGTTAGTCAACAGGGGCACGGGACCTCCATGTTTTACCCTCCATCTCAAGCTAATTTCATCTGAAGCTATTTGTTAGCTATGCAGAGTGTATTTTTATCAGAGTGGGAGATTCGAGAATTTCTCCTTGAAAATAAAAGCTGAGCAAACATCACCAGCGAGTGTAAGGGAGGACTGGCAGACAGGCTCACCACTTGTTAATCATTTAAGTTCTGAGGGCAGATGGACTTTGCCTTTGGCCTCCAAGGCATTTTTTTTTTTTTTTGCCAATACCAGATCATGTTTCAGTAAGCTATCACGAGTAAATGCCAGCATTCTCAAAGTAATCCTTTACTGCTCCAGCTCTCGGAGCCTGTGGGATGGAAAGAGAATACTCTCTGGGAAAGATTTTGGTAAAGTAAAAGTCACGTAAAGCCCCATGTGATAGGTATTCCATCTCAGCGGCAATGGACTGTGGGGAGTGATACGCACAGGACGGCTCGACTATTGATAAAGTGCATGAGGAAAAGGGAGCTGTGCTTCAGAAGCCAGAACCACTAGGTTCCTGCAGTACTGAGCTTCTTGAAAATTGGCATGAAGTACAAAGGCACTTGGATAAGTTCTATCAGAATGACTGGACTTGCTCCTTAAGAAGTCACGTTCTGCAGAGACCTGGGACACAGAGGTTACTTTGGTTTTCCTATTAAACTCCAATACCAAAGAGCACACAGGGTGCGTAGATGTCACTTACTCACCCCCTAGCATAGTGTCTGACACACAATGCTCATTCAAAACACTTCCTTTTTATTATTATTTTTACTTGGTATACAAAATAATGGGCTTCATTGTGACACGCACACATATACATTTGGTTATCCATACACCCTTCTGCCCCGACTTCTGCTGGTCCTGGCTTCTCCCTTCCCATGTACGTCCCTATATGGGAGAGAAACTATGACCTGCTTACTAAAGTGTTGCTCAGTCATGGAAGTGGTAAACTGACTGACGATTACCTTCATGAAAGTTTGGATTTATGAGTACATCTTACAATGTCTTCTTGGTAAACCACACACCAGGAACCTGTCTGAAGGTGTGATTTTTGAGCTGATCTTTGTTTTGGATCCCTGAACCAAGGCACAAACTTTTCTTCCAATTACACCAGAATGACATTTCTAAGCACTTGCCTACTTACTCTTGTTGTTCCTGGGGACCAGGGGGGACTGCCTCAAAACTTGGGGTCCTCAAATACATGAGGTATCTGACAAGGACCTTCAATCAACGCCTGCTTCTGTAATGATCATTACAGAACTGGACTCATTTGTATAATTCAGAATGCAAAAGGGAAAATAAAGAAAGAATGCATTAAATGAGGGAAAACTGATCTACAGAACAGCAGAAAAATTTCAACTAAGAGTGGCAAACAGAAATATGGCTATGAATTCATTAGACACACCTAAAACATGGCGACAGAACACTAGAAAGTGAGGGCAAGAAATTCACTACTCAAAAGAGAGGCTAGTGTCATTCAAAAAATAGATTTACGATAAAAGAACATTAGAGATTGAAGAGATTAAAATAGAAATGCTAGAGCTAAACTTACTAGAGCAGTGCTTCTCAACCTGTGGGTCATGACTGCTACAGCGGCTGCATGTCAGAGATCTTGCATATCAGAGATCTTGCATGTCAGAGATCTTGCATGTCAGAGATCTTGCATGTCAGAGATCTTGCATGTCAGATATCTTGCATGTCAGAGATCTTGCATGTCAGAGATCTTGCATATCAGATATTTACATTACAATTAACCACAGCAATACAATCGTTACTGAAATAGCCACAAAATAATTTTATGGTTGAGGGTCACAAGGGTCACAGCATTAGTGAGATTGGAAACCTTAAAGAAAAAGGAATCTTTAAACTATGATCTTAATTTGTCTATGACTCCCTCATAAAATTATATATTTTAAGCAGGGAAATGATTAATCTCGTAAGTGAAAAAATCTTAATAAAAATAGATTTAATAATAGTGGCAAAAATACACCATGAACAGAGAATGCAATGGTAAGTTAGCCCAAAAGAATTTCTCTGAACAGTTTTACTATAATAATTTATTCATTAATTAATAGAGAAAGTCACATATTAATTATCAAAATAGGAACATAAATGGATTTCATTAGCATAACCAAGGGTATGTATAAATGATACACCATGTTGTACCACCTATCAGCAAACTTTTAGTCACATTCTTTTTGAAAGTCAGGAGCCAGGAAGAAGACTTTTTCCATCTGGTTGTGTTCACCACTATATTGGAAACCCTACTTCAAGTAACAGATCATGAAAAAGAAATAAGACATGTGTAAGTACAGAAAAGGACAAGTAAAGTTGTTTTCTGAGGATATAGCTGTAAAGAAAGAAAAAAAAAAGAAAGAAAGAGAAAAAGAAAATCTACAAATTGTAAGAACTAATTAAGTTGCAACATATAAGGTATATATATATAAAAGAGTGAATGCTTTTACCTAGTAGTAACTGCTTAGACTGGGATGATTCTTGTTTTTCAAAAGATGCCAATGGCAATAGAAACAAGACTTACCAGGGTCCACAAATAAGCTTTGTATAACAAGCACAAATGCTCATGAAAATCAGTATAAAGCTCTACTGAAGGCTAATGCCAACAAAGCAATGGGCCAAGCTCACAAGCAAATGGCAGCTTCTACTGGAACTGATATACAGCCTTAATACATAACAGTCTAGTTCCCAGCACAAGAGTTTATGAGCCACGATAGGATCATCTCAATTTATATGACGAATAACTGAATGAACAGAATGTTTTGTGGAAGGGGTATAGTGATGTGGAAATTGTTTTGCTGAGTATTTGGATTTTGTATGAGACATAGGAATAATATCAGAGCACCAGGGCAGGGGTAGACAGAAGCACAAATGAACATGAATGAATTGTTGAGATATTACATGGGTTTATGAGTGAAAAGGACATAAAAATAGTAATAACATTTCATTTTATACTCATCAAATTGTCAAAAAAGAAAACATCTGATGATACTAGGTGATTATAAAAATGGGGAGACATGGATGCGACAGGTGTATTGGTGCAAGCACTTTGGGGAGAGGAATTTGTCAGTGTCTAGGGAAGGCCGAGGTATGCTTTTTATATCACACTCTACTTTCGTACTATGGAGAGACTCTTCAAACTCTTTACAATTGCTTCCAGCAGGTAGAACCAACAAATAGAAGCTACTTATATCTTTAAAATGCCACTGGTAAACAAAACAAAATCCAAGTACATAGCAATATATGCCTATAACAACCTCAGAAAAGTCTATCTCAAGCAGCAAGAAGAATCGTACAAATGTAAAAAAAATTCATAAAATTTGAATGATTACACATATTACTTACCGAAATGTGCATATGAGGTAAGTGTAATTTTTTTTAAAGACTATATACAACAACTCCAAGATTGTGGGTGACACTGAATAGCGGAATAAAGAATTAAGTTTTGAAGAACATACATGATATGTGATGTTTCTTTAGTTAAAAAAATATATGAAACATGCAAGGGGAAATATTGATATTGAAGAAAGCTGATGCTCATAGATAGGTATTTGCTACATTTCTATGTAATTTCCAGGCACTTATGAAATACTTTATTCAATAAAAAATATGACCAAACTGTAGCTGAAATTTTAAGTGAAGATGTGGGGTGATTCTAGATTGGAAGAAGTTTTAACACACACACACACACACACACACACACACACACACACACACTATCAATCCTGTTCTAAGATTTGTAGTTTCATAATCTGATTGCAACTTGGATTTGGAAATTCCCCTATTCATTGTTCTTGGTTGTTCCCAGGAGAAAATTCAAAAAACTTCTAGATGTTTTCAGTCATGTTTGCAAGTAAAAACAAGGAAGATGAGGGCAGTGGGAGAGATGGAGAACTCAGTCTATTTGGAGGCATGATTCATATTTGATTTAGAGTTAGAAGGAAAAGTAAAAGAAAGTGTTGAAAGCTGAGTATAATTTCTGCCTTTGGATAAACATGCCGTGGATGAGTGGCCTAAGCTGAAATGTTTTGGCATGTGCCTCAATATTTTAGCTCCAGAGAGGTTTGGAATACCATTTTCTTCTTTCTTGCCAACTAAGCCATCTGAGGTCTCTAATTTTCCTCTTTCTTAAAACCAAACAAATCAAATCAAACCAAACCAAACCAAACCAAACCAAACCAAACAAAAGCAAATTAATAAATAAAAAGTGTGCTTCAAGTATTATTTTTCATATTATACATGGTATAAATATATATCAGGAAACAACTTATTAAGATGAATTTAAAGCAAACACTGCTACCACTGCAAAAACATTGATTCTCAAAAAGGATTGGAAAAATCATTGAAACAAGTTCAGAAATACTACCAGTATTGTTCATGTAAATCAAAACTACTAGAAATGTCATTTAAGGTTACCTTCTAAATTTCATATGAAGCCAACACCACTCCAAACTTGTACTGGTGACATTTACAATTTTTCTAAGCACATTTATAAAACTACTCTTTTTTTCTTCCACCTCTGTTCAATAACCAACATCCAACCGGTGTTTTGGCTATCTTCTTGACTTAAGGTATTTTATAAAACTCATAAAATGATATGAGCTTTAAGTCAGTTTGTAAAGAACATACTTTAATATAAACCCAGTCATAAGAGGAAAAGAATATTTGACGTTCCCAGGGATGTCTGAAGTTGTGCAGTATGGTGTGAAAAGCGCTTGCCAGAAAAGAACCATAGTTTTAGATAGTAAGAACTCTGAATTTCAGAATATCAGAAGTTGGTCAGATTTCCCCAGCGCGCTTTAGAGGGGCTAGCAAACACAGCAGGAAATTTTCTTCCCATATTCTGTAACATCCTTAGAGTTGAATAACCTTATTCCTTATAGTCTATATACTAAGATAGAAGTTGAATCTTCCAGCCTCTAAACTGAGGGATGGGTATTTAGACTACATAATTGGAAGAGGACTAAATGGGTTCAGGCATTAGATCTCATTCAGGCAAGATGTGGCAATGTGAGTCTCTGTTTTCTCTCAGAAAAGCACACACAATTCATTCAGAAAACATGTCAACTACTTTACGTCCTCAGGTCACCATTAATTTTATGGCTGCTTATTTTTGGTGACCCACACTCCAAATGTTGCACATTAAAAATATACATGAGCCCTAGAATTAAAGTCAGATGGTATCAATAGAAGCACAGAAAGGTCAGCGATGCTTTGCCCGAAGTCAGGCTTTAGGCACTGAGAGTCACCGTGAGAAAGAAAATGTCCATTCTTCAATAAGACCCAGTAATTAGAGCACTAAAGGGTACAGAAAGAAGTCTCCAAGCTACCCAAGCACACCATGCACAGTTCTGTAACACAGCATGAGCAGAGAATGAGTCTAGATTGAACTGCTTCAAAGATAAAGATTATCAATTCATGCTGAGTCAGATATATTTTGACAGATAGGATGTCAGTAATAGTGATGAGTCACACTGTTCAAAAGGATCCCATTTACCCTTTGGTGGGCTGGTCCTTTACATTATTAAAATGAGTGCCCTTTATTCAGTCCCCATAAACCCAATTTTATATTAGTTTACTTTTACCAACTTCTCATATGATACAAATGAGATAAATGAGGGAGATGTTGTCTTGTCATTGGGATGGTTGAGCACAAACGGGAGAATCTGTTTGGTCCAACTATATGAACAATTTCTTGATTATAGCTGATTAGGTGGCTAAAAAGTCTTCAGTAAAATTGCTTTAGCCATATGCAGGATATTCTGCTTGTGATCACTTAAAATTAAAAGAAAAAAGAAGGACAAACAAGGGAAATAAACATTTATTGAGCCAGGCACTGAGCTGGGTATTTTCAATAATGACACAAATAGAAATATAATGACCATATTATTCTGGGATGGCTAAGATTCTGTTTGGCAAGCATTATTTTTTGGCATGCAATAAAATTATGTGAGAGAAATTAGCATAACATTCATATTATTGACAATTATTTAACTATCCATGTTGTCCCTGCAAAGTGGATGGAGAAAAATTAATATGTTTGTGAAAACCAGGAAGTACAATTGTACAATAACCCAAGATACACAGAGTGAAAAATATAAGAGGACAAATCATACGAACTTAGCACTGGATAACCATTTAACGGTAAAAAAAATGTAGGTATTGTCATAGTGATAGATAGAAATGAGTCTTTTAAAGTCAAAACAAGATTATTTCTGGTGAATGGCTGATTCTCCTGATACCATAATATATTTGATGATTAAAATCAAATAAAGAGGATACTTATTTCTTCGGAGTTTGGAAAACTAAATTACTAATTCATGATTATAAATCTCCTAGCAGCAAAAATTCTCTAAGGAAATAACTTCATCCACACCCACATAATTCTGTTCATTTCCATTTCAAACAACAAGAAAATAAAATCAGGGAGGCAAAGGCAGCAAACACCTTTGATCCAGGCACTGCGTTGGGTATTTCAAATATAATGACCCAGGTTATAATTGCTTCGGCCAACCACCACAAGGTGACTCACCAATAGGAAAAATACTGCAGTCTGTAATTTTTTTTTAAACTGATGACTTACTGTGTAGTCTTTCTGCACTTTACTCATCAGCCAACATCTACAAAATATCAAAATGTAGAAATGGTCATTCATAAAACCTAGCGTATATCTGTAAAGCAGTGAATTAGAAGGTTTATTCTCAGGTTCAAAATGGCAATGATAGCAATCACTTCTAATTTTCCACTTAAGGTTAAAATTTGCTTGGCATATTGTAGGGAAAAAGCAAGAAAGAGGTAGTGGCAGCTCTGGAAAAGGGAACTTTATGCTACAGCGGAGTTTTTGCTTTAATATGGCTTTACAGAAGACACATCACTTAATGAGTAGCATCTGGATTACTTTGGTTTATACAAGAGACTCTTCCATTGTTTATAATTAACGATAGAGCACAAAAGCAAGTCTCAAGGTGCAAAGAACACTCAGGGATCACATGAAGCAAAGCCAAAGGACTGACATTTCAGTAATTTGTGGATTGTACTTTAAACACATTAAAAACCCAGGTTAGCTATAGAATGACATCCAATATCACTTGTAGACAAAGATTAAGGGAAAAAAATCAGTATATTCACAGTTTCAACAGAAATATATGATTACATATTTTTAGTTTTGCTTTACAGACATAGACATAATCATTTTGAAATTAGATATGGTTAGATCATACATCACTAAATGATTTTCATTTGTATCACATGATACAACAATTTACAACAAGATGATTATATATTTCAATATGGCGTATACTGGTTTTGAACCACAAAAAGCAATATAGTGTAAAATAACAGATACTTTAGAGCCAGGAGTGTCACATGAGAAATATATCAAATATTCCATCAACACCAGTCCAAACATAAATGTGATATCTTTCATTTCTAAGTATAAGCAGCTTTGAAGAAAGGTCATTAGGATGTGGAAGGGAGGTAGTCTTAAAAATTCAAAATCCTCTTCTCGGGAATTTAGTAAAACAAATGATTTTCAGAAGTATTTTCTCATATAGCTTTTTTTTTAATTTTAGAGACTGTGACATTTTCCAATTTGCAAAATGTGCACAAAAAAAACTAAGCCTGTATCTTTAGCTTTGTCCAAGGGAGCCTAATTTGATCATAACTATTAAAGTTTATGTTTGACAGTACTGTTTCAGTCTCAAAAGGTTTTTTAGAAAATTTCTTCTCTTTTAAAACAACAGTAGATAAGTACTAACCAACATACTAAGATTATCTGTGAGCCCCTTTACTCATTGGCCAGACCGTATAGATGGATGCCTTTCTACTCTATGTGTCTCAGTGCTTTGGTGTGAACAGAACAGCTGTTAGCCCATAGTCTTATGAGTTATATATGCCTCTTAGCAATGAACTCACAGCTCCATGTAGATTTACCATATTCAGTAAGATTTGCGTTAATGGATGCTCTCCATTTGGTGGGGTCCTGATGTGCCCCACACTTTGGAACATTCTGTTTGCTACCCTTTCCCTCCATTGGAAATTGGTACCATGTAGAGTGCTCAAACCCAACTTTACCTTCTTGGGGAAAAGAACAACAACTCTGAGGAGTAAATTCCCATGTGATTCTCAGATGACATGTCTGTTCTTCATAGGAAAGGATTGTAATTATTAAGTAGGCTTTCTGGTTAGATCATAAACTCTGAGGCAAACAGTTTATATTTTATAGTTTCTCATTAACACAGTCAATGCCTACTCATCAAGGTGGCTCAGGCTTATTAGATGAAATGTTTCGGGCTTGACGAGTCCCTGCCTTGAATCTTTAAGTATTGTGCATGTCTAAATGAGGCCTGACCTATGACCTCAATTTGGGTTTGTGTCTGTGTGGAGATTTAACAACTGATTCATCTTACGCAGAGCCAAAGTGATTGTTTATGGTTAATCTTGTTCCTATATACCCCAAGTTCACCATTCATTTGTAGGGAGAATAACAGTTCTTGCAAAGAGGGACTGAAAACGCTCTATGTGTGTAGAACTGGTAAGCAAGCAGAGTGGTAAGAGTTATGGTCTATCTGATTTGGAGAAATGGATGCTACTTTGCTCTTAAACATTCCTGCACAGCCTTAGGCATCCACTGCCTCACCAAGGGTATGTTGGCAGTGGCACCCGGGCCTTTCACCTGAAATTTTAAATTTGACTTAATCCATGAGCATTAAAGACAGACCTAGTAGACATTGTAAGAACATATTGTTTGAGGAGCTCGATCTACTTATTTAAGAGAGAAGAAGCCAGTGGCCAGAGTTAAAAGAAATGATCAAGGTCTTGCACCCTACTTGGTAATGGTGATATGGCCCAGCGCTGGATGTTGAGAGCTCAGAGATCTACCAGCCTCAGTATTGTGCTTGAGCCAAAATGCCAGAAAAGAAATCTTGTTCGATGAAGTCTACATGAAGCTTTCATCCATGGCAGAACAAGGTCATTACTAGTTTTCCATCTGTGTGCATAGCTTCAAGGTGCACACATTGTCCCTTCTACGGTCTGGCGTATAATCAGTGTAATTCAAAAATGCTTCAACACTTTGTTTCAGAATGGAGAGTCTTGAATCAAAGGCTGATTGTTTTGTCTCTAGCCATGTTCAGACTCAAGCAATATGACTAACACTATTCACTTTAGTTCTGGGATGATTCAACTAAACTACACACCCACACACACGCGAGCGCGCGCGCGTGCGCGCGCGCAAAACCCCTGCACATTTTGTTGGTTAGTCTTTAGATCATTTTGTCATCCCATTTCTGGCTTCTCTTTTGCTCATCTCTCCATTTAGTTAACAGAAATCCATTTAAGATAAAATTTACTTTCCAATAAATGGACTTTTCTTCTAAAATGAAACCCTTAAAAAAAAAAAAAAGTAAAGAAAGACACTCTGTAAAACATATACAAATCTGATCTGTTCTTGTCTATGCTAAACGGCAGTTGCTAAGTGCAAATGAGGAGCAGCAGAGGGCAGCTGAAGAAAAAAGAAAAGAAGAAAAAAGAAAAAGAAAAGAACAAGCTAGCTTCCCACCAGGACGAGCTTTTCCCTGTAGCCCAGGTCCTTCGGTTGTACATTAACTAAAGATTCCCCAATTTTCTCGCACCATGTCAAGTAAAGAGTCTCCTAGCCTTGATTTTACACATGCAAGAAGAGTTTGCCTGCTTCCCACCGAACTAGCGTACGGTAAATCAATAGCCTATAACTGACTACCAGAACTGGTCTCAGGCACTTAGGAGAATGTATCATCTATTGAGACTCAGTGACACAGCTGAGTCTTGTGCTCATATTAAAGTTCCTCCTATGCAGCTGGTAAACTTGTCAGAGAACATTTTGCCATCTGCGTCCTAAACTTCCATCAATCAGCCACCGAATATATTGATTTTCCATGTGCTTCATAACTTGAATTTGTAGATAGCGGCTTACAAAACTAAACATGTTTATGATTCAGAGCAAAAGGTTCTTTAATCTACACGGGCAGTGGTCATTCATGAAACACGGTGATGGGAAAACAGTCAACGACCACACGCGAGAACAGAGACGTGAGGCTCCGCACAGGAATGAGCCTGGCTTGATGCAATAAAAGGTGATTTTTTCTAAAGACAAGTGTCTCATTTCCTGTGTCTTTCTCAGCACTACGCCTTATCTCAGCACACATACGTCCGCGTGGTCCTAGAGTCGGACTTATCCTGTCTGTGCCCGCATTATATGAAGAACATGTGCAGTATGTGAAGATGAGCGGGGGCTGAGAACCGAGAGAGTGAAGCGCAGCAAACACACTGCTGAACGTGGCTCTGCGTGTCGATAGCCTTCCAAAGCCTTAACTAAGGTGCACAGGGCTGCTTCAGACGATCCATCAAGTCGTACAATCAAGAAGACTGAATTCCAGAAGGCCTTAGAGATTTTTGGTCCAACGCAGTGAGAGAAAACTGAACTCCAGAACAGGTCATTGGTTTTTCCAAGGCAAAACAGGACTAGGACCCAGGTGTCTTGGCTCCTATTTTGCACTTTCTTTCATTCATAAGGATTCTAATAAATGAATAGTACTATAGGTCTTATTTTTATTTCCTGGATGCTAACTTATTATTGTGCAATGTAACTTGACTTTAGCCAGCCGTATTCTTCATAGATGTAAAATTATATATCTGAATCAGATTTTTAAAATGTTGAACTGTGGGTAGCATAGACACTACCAATTTTATAGTGGCAATTTGTAAATAAATGTATTTGTCTCCTGGGGATGAACAGAATGTGTTTGGAAAGGTTTAGTTTGCACGGGCTTTGAGGTTTATTTTCTTTGTCAGTAGCTTTCGAGGTAAAATGGATTAATTGGCCCCCTTGAAGGCTGTGCGGACTTCGCACACCATTTTCTCACGTCACTTCCTATAAACTTCATCATTGTGTGAATCTGAAATCACTAATAGTTTGGCCTTTGTTTTCTCTTTTCTTATAGTGTTTCTCATTTCAAGTTGAACAGACTTGCTCTATACCTTCCAAGAGAGGGTGAGAAAAAATAATGTTTCATGAAAATGGTCATAGAGAAAAATGATTCTCCAGCTTGGGTGTACACATGAGCTATCTGGGAGTTTTTAAATTCAGTAAAATGCAGACTCCAATTCTGTATGTCTTCGAAGAGGCTTGAGATGCTCCATACAAAATTTCCAAGCAGAGCCCACGTGACGCCAATGTAGTTGGCCCTCAGACATTCGATGTGGAGGAATCAGGGTACTGAAGGAGCCGAACAAATTTCCCAAGTGCTTCTATTGCTCACAAGATGTTTGTGTATTGGGAAAATATGCCTCAGTATTTGTATTTGCAGTCCTGAAAGCCTTGGCTATATGTTTACTTTCAGTCATCGGAATCTCGGAGTCCTGTTTCTACCAACATGTGCTTGTTGGGTGAAATACTTAATTCAGCTCTTTATCCAGCTAGCAAATTGATTTGCCAATAGGTGAGATGAAAATTAAGGGGAGACAGAGTACATTCAGTGAATCATGGATGCTCCTGCTAAGTGGAGATCCAAGGCTTTCAACTTCTCAGGAAGCCTGCCCTTGGAGTTGGCTTGAGATTCTAATGTCCCTTGACTTTTGAAGCTGTTCTTCTCACTGTGCCGATGCTTACTTTCCTAAAACTTTTATCTGGATATTCCTGATGTAAGCACAGCCTCCGCCAACAATTTGTAAATGCATCTATTTCAAAGAGATGCTGATGTTTGCCTAAAATCCTTTTGTGTTCAGGATTGCTCAGATTAAAGTAAACAAAACAAAGTCAAACCTCTGTCTTGGAAACCGTTAGCAGTCATCACTCTTTTTTTCATGGTGGTTCTTAAGACTCACCCATTTGTAGGCAGAACCCTAAATTCATGGGAGAAATATTTCAGGTCTATAGAGAGCCCTAAAATCCTAAGTCAGTGATGGTTGCTGTTTAAAGTATCCTGGAGATAAAAAAAAAATCAGATAAACTGTACTCTATTGTCCTTAATTGAACTTTTCATCCACTTCACTTTCCTCAGTGGGCAATGGGTTGGTCTGGCATCTCCTTCTAACAGGGACTGCATATACTATATATACTTTGAATACTCATTGTAACCTTGAAGCAGAAATTACTATACCCACTTGAACACATAAACAGCAGTACTTGGAGGGTAGAAAATAGTCTTTACTTTACCAAGCAATAGAAAAATAGTCTTCAAAAATACATTGCTAAACTTACGGGTTTATATTAAAGGAGAGTTGTATGTACAGTAAGGCAACACTTCTATTAGCATCTTGCAATGATAACCTTTTAGATTAAAGTTAGTCTTTGGGAAAATTTTTTTCCACTAAGAAAATAGTAAGGTCTATAACAAATCATCTGACCTGCTTAAATCAAGCAAGGAAAACATTTGAAAATGGTTCACTACGTGGGACTCACTGGCCTTATTCTGTAAGACAATTTTATTTCCCCAAAATATATACTCTAGAAGCCTTAGAATAAAATAAAGTTTAGGCAGAATAACCCACGATTAACATTTTCAATTTACCTTAAGAAAAAATTGGGGGGCATGTTTCCATTTGCATATAGGCCATAACAGGTCAGTAAGGTATAGGGACTGCTGTAAACAATTTGGCTGGTGTCCTGGAATGTATTCTTTCAAAAAGTGCTATATTTGGACCATCCTAATAAAAATGAAAAGGAGTGTAAAGGCTTTGCAATCAGTTTTTTAAAACAAGGTTTCAAAAGCATTTTTCAACATGTCTGTTATCTTCTTGTGCTAAGTCACTTTGACTGTTTCATACCTTCTGTCACATGCAGAGGCTGTACTTGTTGGCACCCTCCCTCAAGAACAGTAAGCAAATGTGCTTTTATTTCATTGAATGCATATACTTAATATATATCTATCTATCTCTTTATATATATATATTTTTATCAAAAGGCAAATCTATAAATCACAGGAAACATATTGATTTGTTCTGAAGATCAGCTGTTGAAAAGAGGCAAGTGTTGGACATGAGCACAAAAAGGAGTGAAGTAGTGCTTTTAAAAAAAAACGCCACATCCTGAACATTTGCTAGCAGACCATACTATTTCATGACTCTGTAGTGTTACCTGAAGAGAAAAACCACCACATTTTGGCCGACCATTTCTTAAGTGAAGCTCTCAGTGAAAGGAGTGCATGAAGCATGTGGGATCCAGGTAATCCAGCCTGCCCAGCTGGAATCTGCAGTTGCTCGAGGTTTCAGCAAAGCTGGAGAGATCTTTCTCAGATTGGTTCTGTTCAAGTGATGGCGGTACATTCCTGGCTGATTCCTCAAACAGAGCCGTGTTCTGGGCTCGAGAATCTGGCACTAACACCAGGATATTGTTATCCGCAACCCCAGCCACCTTGGTGTACTCTTTGCTGGTTTCAGGCGCCTTGGGTTTCTCTGTCTGGTCATTTTCTCTCTGTTTGGGGAACAAGGATAGCACTCCATCTTTGTTAACTTTGTGAATCTCCACATAGTCTTGGGGTTTAGCACAGACAGTGGGGGCTTTATCCAGGAGCAGTGGCCATGATGTGCTTTGTTTATTCTCAGAATGGAAGTGTTTCATCTCCTCTTGCTCAGCCACCTCTTCTTCCTTTCCAGTCTCAGGGGTTTTAGAAATCTTTAGAACATTTTTTCCTGCTTTGTCCAGGGAAGAGGCCATTGTATCCACAGGACCTCCAGCTAGCTTGCACACATCAGCAATACTGTGGTAAGGAGATCTGGGCATGTGTTGGCTAGGCAGTAAAGGCCATGGTGAAGAGATGGGTACATCTTCATGAAAATACGGAATGCTGCTTTGGGGTTCCTGGGTGGGAGGAATATTTGCCTCTGGATTCTCTGGTTTCTTAATGATCTCAGGGATGTGGAAGGTACGGGGGTAGGCCTGGGGCTCCTCACACTTTTCAGACAAAAGAGAATGACTGTCATAGCTTCCGTGACCAGAGTCACTGTCAGGATCTAGCTGTGTGGGCTTAACACCTTGACCTGGATACTCTTTGGAATGGGATGGCATTAGCTGCTTTCCCTCATTGTCATTCACTTCTAAAAACTCCACCAGCAAGTCCTCAGAGTCAGAAGTGGGGGGAAAGTCTTGGCACCCCAAGGCACTCAGCAGTTCTTCAGACTTGCCCTTCTATTGAAACACAGATACAAGGAGAGATGGCTGTTAGCTTCATCACATGCCACACCTGGCATCACAGCTGAGCCGTATCTGAGCAGAGCAAAGAGGCTTTGCTCCTGAGGCAGCAGCCAAGCCGTGTCTTGCTTAGTCTCGGCATGGAAGCTTTCTACCTCTTACCCAGCAGAAAGCTCCTTTGAGCCAGCTCATACATCCACCTCCCTCCCCGTTTCCCCCATCGGCAGACGTGTGTCAGGCCGCCTAGAAGCAGCTTTTGAGTACTATTCACCAACTGTGTTTCTTTATGCCTTTCCTAGTTTTCCACCTTACCTCTAATAGTGGCCATGAACTTAATGCGTAAGTACTGTAGTACTCAGTGTATCACAAACGTGTAACTGTGTAATGAAAAATATACAGGGGGAGGTAATCCCCCTCAGGACCAGTCATAGGGGAGGGGAATAAGGGGAAAATGGGAGGGAGGGAAGAATGGGAGGATACAAGGGATGGGATAACCATTGAGATGTAACAAGAATAAATTAATAAAGGAGAAAAAAAAAGTAGACCAGCAATTGATATAACCGTGAACTGATCAGCTAATAATCAACTTGTATAACTTATTTATCCTAAACAGCCTGCAATAGCACTTTCAAAGTATTGGAAATAAACCTTGTATTTTAATTGAAAAAAAAAAAAAGAAAGAAAATGTCATGTGAAGCATTTGAAATCATCGTGTTTGCGTGTACCCCTGACACTGGTCCCTGTGGGCTGAGAAGTTCTGAGATGTGGTGGCTGGCCTTCCAGCCCCATCCTCCTAGCCACACCCCCTTTTCTGGAGTGCTGGTGACAGTGAATTGGTCCTTGTCTCTGGCTTCTCCTGCCACTCTTCTTCCTTTGCACATGCCTCCTCTTACTAGTTTCCTTCTCTCCTTTCCTTTCTCGCCTGATGCCATTTTTTTTTCCCGTTCCTTTTCTATTTCTTTCATCTCCTTCTTTCCCCTCTCTCTTCCTCCCATCGCATATTGTCTGCCTCTACTCCTGATTCTCTCCCTCCTCCTCAACCCTTTTTTCTTTCAGTGTCTCCTTATTTCCCCTCTCTTCTCAGTCCTCTGACTTAAGCCATGGGCCTAAGTCTTGGCTGTTATCCCTTATCATATGTGGCTTTGAGAGGTTACTTTTCTCACTGGACCACAGCTTCTCGCATTTTATGATGGGAGCAATACCACGTTATCTGTGAGGGTTCTTTTGAGCAGTAGAGATAAGGAAAGAAGGAACATAAAAAGTGTAACCCTTAAGTAGCCATTTATCATGACGTCTCTGTGGCTAGCAGGGTGAGTTGTAAGATGGACAGCAGGCAATTTGCTTAGCCGAGACATTCCTGTTGGCTTTTATAAAGGTCAGTACTAGACTGGAGAGTGGTGCTAAGATGTCTGGACCAGAGGCCCAAACTCCTTAACTCTGGTCCTTGCTGTAATAGTTGCAATCAAAGTGATTTTGGAAGACAAGTCAAATTCTCTT
This sequence comes from Acomys minous, assembly GCF_964271855.1. NCBI lineage: Eukaryota > Metazoa > Chordata > Mammalia > Rodentia > Muridae > Acomys > Acomys minous. The sequence continues at coordinate 59,079,425 of NC_140494.1, forward strand.
TTTACATTCTTATACAAGCTTAGCCAATGGTCAGAACATTTTCCACAGTAGAGTGGAGAGCGGGGTCTGACTTTCACACGAACTCTGGTGCCTCATATTTGACCACGTCCCCTGGAGGGGGAGACCTGGTGGCACTCAGAGGAAGGACAGCAGGTTACCAAGAAGAGACTTGATACCCTATGAGCACATACAGGGGGAGGTAATCCCTCTCAGTCACAGTCATAGGGGAGGGGAGTAAGGGGAAAATGGGAGGGAGGGAAGAATGGGAGGATACAAGGGATGGGATAACCATTGAGATGTAACCAGAATAAATAATAAAAAGAATTTTTAAAAAGCTTAAGTTCATGGTAATAACATCAACTGTAATTTACTTTTAAATACAGGTAAAGGCTTTTCTATATATCACCGTTAAGGTCAAATTGAAACTATGCATTTCAACCTAGAGACAAATGCTTTAATTCTGTCTACGATCAGTCTCATATGCGTTGGAAAACACCAGCTCCTATAGTTCTGCTCTACCGACTGCTGGAATGGAGCATGGGGACAATCAAAAATTCTGTCACAGTGGTTATTAACATTCAAGTGGAAGCTTGAACACCTGTGTAAGGGAGATGGGGTAGTGAGTTAGCTAAAATATCAGCTCTCTTTCTACACTCAGTATTCGAACAGAATGGTCATCTCTATCTTGAGGAACAGCCCTAGGCAGTGCCTCACCAGGAATTTGGATGTTTCTTAGCTTTCCCTTTTTGCCCTCTGACTTTTAGAATATGGTGACTAACACAGTCATCCCAAATGCTTCCTTCTGTTTGCACGCATGCTGATGAGGAGAGGCCACTGGAAAGGGATGATCAAGAGGGCCAGATTGGATTGATGAAGACTGTGTGTGCACTTGTGAGCTTCCTTAGCACCAGGCAGTGTGTCATGCTACATCCTCTGCTTCTGGCACTTACCTCCAGCAGATGAGTATCGAATCCTTTTATTTTTGGCCCAGGAACTGGTGGAAAGATGCAGGTCATCATGCTATAAAATAATTTGTGAGAGTGGATAAATGACTCATCTTTTCACTGTAATAGTTGAAAGAGTTTTTTTTCCCCATTCTAATTCCCAAATAGCTGATGCATGGGCTGTAAGAGGTTGGATTCTGTGCCTGTTTGAAAGTAACAGTGAATGAAAAAGGCAATTGTGGCAACACACACTATGTCTTATGCTGGCTAATTTTGGATGGTGATTTCAAGATACTGGATTATTCGTTCTGTTTGGCTCTCTTAGTGTTAGCTGCTTTTGCCAGATTTCCACAGTTTCACCACTCTAAGTCCTGATTTGGTGGGAAGAGGTTTTAGATTCAAATAGGTACATTTTAATATTAAAAAAAACCACTCATAAAAGATTACTCTTTTTTGTATGAGCAAATGTACTGGGACTAATGGAGAAATGTGGTGCTTAGGCTGCTTTCTGGTTTCCATCATCTTTGTATCAGTGCTTTTTGTCATTATCCCCAAGAACCATGACTGAGAGAAGAGCTGAGGGACAGTTGAGTACCTATAGCCCTTCAGAGCCACTGCCCAGACCATAGCCAAACAGACGACAGCAGAGAGCACAGCCACAATGATCCACACAGTCGAGTCTTTCAAGGCGATGTCTAAAACACAAACAGTCAGAGAGCTTTAATCACATACAACATCATCAAGACCCAACCAGCCAACCAACATCACACACAGAACTCTTCAGCTCAAGACTTTCTTCTTTCTACTTATAGCTCTTGGCATGAAAAGCAATCCATCCATAGTAGTTAGGCATAAGACACATAGGGAGGTCAGTTTAAATGACCAGTGAGTGCTTGGATGACATTCTAAGCTTTACATTTCAAACTATTTTTTTCTAGATAAGGCTCGAAACAGTTTCAATATTAATATCTATTAATACAGTTTTATTGTTCATAATATTTATAAATATAGGCAAAAGTATAGCACAAACACTTACCATTGGGTATTTCAATGGAATTCTCTTGGCTCCATCTACTCCAGTATCCATGGTCTGGTTTGCAGCGAGTTTGGACAAAATACTTTTGTCCTGGATATAAGTCAAAAACCTTAAAGTGTGTCTGCTGCCCCGTAAAGTGGGTCTAAGGAGGAACAAGAAAAAGCAGAAGTCACTTCTGACACTTGTTATAAGGAAAGAGACTTTTTGTCTAAACCATAAGGTGTTGTGGAGTTAGGTAGACATGGCTTTACTTAGAGAATTCCCTGTTTTCATCACTCTATATCTATCCTTTCCTTCTTCCTGTAAAAAAGTCACTCACTAAAATGTAAAAGGTGAAACAGGTAGATTTCTGTGAGTTTGAGGCTAGCCTGGTCTATACAGTGAGGCCCAGGGAAGCTAGTGTGACAGAGAGAAACCCTAAAAACTAAAACAAACAGACAAACAAACAAATACAAGATTTTCTATGTCTCTATCTCACAAAGACAATTTTCACTTGCTTCCAACTCTACCTAATGAAATAGGTATTTCCTATCAAATCAACTCATACATATAAGAATAATGAAGTTATTTGTTTATAAATCCAATGAAGCAATTGGTTCAAAAAATTGTTAGCTGGTATTAAAACTACTAGGTGTAAGAAATTCAAGTCTTCACGTGGGTTGAAGTAATAGTACACAAACAAAATGTTGTTTAGCAACAAAGACAACAGGTTTCTACTTCCCTAATCTAGGACTCAGATTTAGTATCATTTATACTAGGTCAACCAGATAGTTCATGCCTCCTGATGAGGATGAATGCAGTATGAAGGTCATACTAATTACTTGCAGAGTATGTTGAGCTGCGTGTTATTAAAATGGACTCAAATTAAGTCTTCACATTGTAAGTCTGGTTGTAGAAGGAACAGGAGCAGGGATAACAGCTCAGTGATTACACAAAGAACTAATAAAAAGTGAATACTGTGTCATCTCGATGAACAAGCAGCCTCCTGGACTCAGTACATGAAAACTTGTTCTAGAGTACATTTTGATTTGGACAAACCAGTTGTTAGAGATAGTTTTGAAGAAATGGAGATAGGGCATACTTAGAATAGCTACTATATGCTATTAAGAGATTATAATTACCTTTAAAAAATGTGAGAGCCTATTAACTTGACTACATTTGCAAATGTCCCCTTTTCAGAAGAGACACACTAAGACACTTAAGGGCACAATATCGCAATGCCCGTAATTGTTGCATTATCTTTGCACACTGAAAATGTTACAAAATATTTCTTTCAAAGCATAGTGCCAATGGACATATTAAACCAAAATTCTCTCACCTCCAGCATCATTATAGTTTGTGTTCTTTCAGAAGCATGTCTTTGAGACATACTTAGGGAGGTAAACTGGGAGCCTAAGGGAGAATCTGTCCAGCATACACAGCTGTCTTTGTGAGCACTGTGAATATGAATGTCTTTCAATCTCAGTAGAGGGGAGATGGTATTTCCATATCCAGGAGGACTGATGCCTGTGCATGGTGGGCAACCAATTAGAGAAACGGTCTGTTCTGTTGTGAGAGGTTTATCCTTGCAGAAGGACATGATTCTTCTGTCTGACTCACCTCCCACTCATCTGCTTCTTCAGACTTTAATCGGACTTCGTACTCCAGTGTAAACCAACCACTTTTTAAATTAGCTATGTTGGGTGGGGACCATTTTATCCACAGATATGTTTTTTTGTCTTTTAGCTCTTTCACTTCTAGAGTCAGGTTCTGAGGAGGCGCTGGCTCAACTGTAGATACAAAAGACATTTTAGTGTCCTTCATTGCTTTGACCTTCTTTCCTGATTTCTATCATGACTTGTGTTTTCTATCAGCCCAGTATCCCCACAGCATTATAAGTGCCCAAGGACATAGTAAATACCTTCTTCCACTTATTATGTGATCAATCATATTTGTACTGGAAGATGGCGTTTGACTGGTAACAGTAATTTTTTTGCTTTGGCTGGATTCTCCATTTTCCACCAGCTATGTTTATATGCATATTCGCATTCTTTTCCTGATGGCAATGACCATGTGGTGATAACTGGGATGGAAGTTCCAATTGAAGCTGGCACAAGGGATTACTGGGAAAGGGATTTGAAAGAATTTATGTCCCTTAACTGGGAGCAAGAAAGCGTCTTCATGAAGAGAAACTGCACGTCTTTTTGTGCATCACCCATTTATATTTATGATTTTGCAGGTAACAAGTTTACAGACCATTGCCTTCATTTCATCAACTAACTATATTCAATGATCAAAATATACATTACTCCCGGTAGAAAACGACATTCACTCTGCCAGATTAATATTAATGGTTAATATGGGCCAGCACACGGACTTTTTGACAGTGTTTCTTGAGTAACCCTCGAACAGCTTGGTAGCTGATTCATTCATCCATCCATCCATTCACCAAATGCTTACTAAATTCCCCCTGGCAAAAGCTTAGCATTTCTTGAACGCTTATCAAGGAGGAGTAGAGAAAGAAGGGAAGCTGTGGTTGGGATGTGCTGTATAAGAGAAGAATCTATTTTCTTAAGTATTTCATTAAAAAATAAAACAATGAATAATGCATTGTCATTCAATTCCCCTCCCTCAAATGTCATGAACCCATATTACTGTGCTCTTTCGGTAGAAAAAAATGAGGTGCAGAAGAGTGAAGGAACATACACAGTAAGAGTGTAACTTTAAACCCAGAGGTAGCTTTTATTTTGAAACAATTAAATACCCTTTCCTCATCCCTGTCCCTTCCCACCCCACCAAGGTGGGATCTAGACTCAGCTAGTGGGCAGGTAACTTGCTGAATGAATGAATGCCACAAATTACGTGGCTTACTATGATTTTAAAGCAATGATTTTGTTTTATGTATTTTACTACAGTTAAAAGTAATCGAAGGAGGTGCTTGCGAAGCACTTACTCTCAGATTCCTCCAAGAATGGGCCATGAAACTGCTTTCCTAAGAGTGAAATAACTAGGCTGTTGCCTTGTCACACCTTGTCTTTCCTGTTGGTCAATAACATGTTCTTCAGTCATGAGTGAGTGGGCAGCTGAGGACAAAGCATCTGTCTCAGCTCCCTCTCCTCCAGGCTCTTGAAACATCATGGAAGACGGGGGAGAAAGAATGGAACAGCCAGAGGATGAGGAGGAGAGGTTGTGAATACTGTCTTGTGGACATGCCATGGCTATTGTACACATGGATTCACAGCTGCCATGGCTATCGGTAAAGGATCTGAACGAGATCAAATCAGTCATAATTTCTAATATGTAGGGGGAGGTGCTCTTGAGGTTCCACTCGTAGCTGAAGAGCTACTGGCAGTTGCAGGCTATAGGAGGGGGAAAATCACTTTTCTTTGGGGGGGGTGGTAACTTGCTGTTTGCTCATGCCTCATTGCAAGATTCCATATGGGTGGCATTAATTTGGCTCACTGTGTTATTAAGAACAAACAAGAAATAAACAAACAAAAGTGAAGACATGAAGTTTGGAGGGAGATGTGTGAATACAGTAAGGCCTGGGCCTGCTTTGTTTTATTGAATGATATTTCTTAACTTAGGAAGACTTGAGTAATTTCAAACCGTATTAACTGCTTCATGAATGATTATCTAAGGCAGATAATAAACCTCATATTCCTGATTCTATCTATTCTCCCAGGAGTTTATTTATTGCCTGTGCCAAACCACAAAAGTCATTGCTGCTCTGCTTAATTGCCCTGCTGCATAATGCTGATCATGCAAAGCAAGGGACATCTCTCAGATTGATTAACTCATGACTGCCTTCTCCAAACACTATGTAAGTCACCTTAACCTTCAGCCGGTTACTACTTCCTTCCTATTGCTGTTGTTGTTGCTGTTATTATTCTTATTCTTATTATAATATTTTGGGGATACTTAAACCCAGGGCTTTTTAAATGTATTCTAGGCAGCATCCTATCGTTAAGCTATCCTTCCATCACCCCTCTAGTCCTTGTTTAATAATATCTCAAATTAATAATGAAGTAGACATGATATTGTTGAGAGCTGAGGGTCAGTCAAAGCTTTTGGAATTGTTCCTGTGGCTACAGAAATCAGATCCTTTTTAAAGACCTTCATTTCCAAGGAGAAGAAAAAGACAGAGAAGGAGCTGTTGAGGACGCTCAGTGGGAGTGCTTGCCTTCATGCCCAGCTGTGGGTCCCATCGCCACCACACCCTCCCCAAACAAGAAAAGACATTGGACTGGTAACAAGGGCAAGACAGTTGCTGGCAGAGGGCGGAGGGAGGCCCACAGAATACTCATGCTGGGTCTAAGACAGGAAGATTAGAGTTGAGGAGAAAGATGAGAACATAGAGTCCCAAGGATGAATTTTATTGTGAAGAATTAACACTGTTGGTGTGAAATGCTCCCTCAACAAAGATGCTCTGAGCGCTCTCACCTTTCTTCACTGGAATCCACCCATGAGCCAAGAAGCCTCAGATGGAGTCTGACTTTTGATAATTATGTAACAGTAACGAATTCCCCGCCCACTTCCCTTTCCCTTACCTATGTAAGTCACATCCACATACAGTGGGTCTGAGGTACTGCTTCCCATCTGGTTGGTGGCATTTACTGTGATGATGTATATTTTCCATATGGACGTGTACTGCTTGCTAAAGAAGCAGGAATTGGGGCCTTTGGTTCTGTAGTCTGGACATTCGTAGATGCTTCTCTCTCTGCAACGAGTAATGCATTAAGAGGGAGTAAGAAAACAAGAGTCTAGCTTTTGTTCTTAATAGATTAGTTTTACTAGATTTTGAGGATAAGGCACTCAAAGAACAAGAATGAAAGGAGGAAAAAAAAAGGGTTCCTGTGGCTCTGTGTTCTACCCATACCAGATGGGGTCGAGGGAAAGAAGTGTGTTAGAGGAAATAGTAGGAATTAGTTTAGCACCTCAGTGCTCCGCTGCTCACCAATCCTTCTTTCCTGCAGGTGTTTATACAAACCTTGCAGTTTGTCCTCCTGAGCGACCAGTGGCCAAGGCACACTCATGCCAAGGTACCACCACTGGGTAGCCTTAGGCAGTTGAGACCTTGCTTAATACATATTCACATTATGGGGTCATCCATAATGCAGTGCTGGTTACACAAACATGCTGGGGGTACAATTTATAAAAAGGATTCAGGTGGAGACACACTGATGCCAGTGTACTTTAGATAGTGTCAAGCAAGCAACAGAGTGAAGTGGCCCCATTGGCTCATTAAATTGCCCACATGTTAACAACCCCCACTCTAATCACACCACACTGGGGTTGGAGGCTGCTTCAATCGCGACTTCTTTAAGTATTTAGGCCATGCCTTTTTGGATCCCAGATGCAAGGACAGTTTTGTGGACAAGCCATCCCTGGAAATTGCCATGGCTCTCTTTGTCAGTAACACATTAAAAAATATTTCTATGGCTCCTTTAGGATTTCTAGGAAGGGCTCATTGTGAATTTATGCCATCATAGCAACGTTACATTTAGCTATGCCCTCCAGGAGATCACGAATTGTGTTGTGTTTTAAATAGTGGTTCTCTAAGTAGCCCAGGCTGGCTTTGAACTTGTGGTCTTCCTGCCTCAGCCTTCAGAATTCTGGGATTACAGATGTGTGCTCCCATGACTGGTTGAGAGTGTATCTTTTAGATCAGCAATTTGCTAAAAAAAAATCCTCAAGGGGTTTGTCTTTAAAGGTTATTTATTTACTCAGCTATTAAAAACAAAGATTTCCTGAAATCTGTGGACAAATGGATTGAACTAGAAATGATGATAATGAGTGAGTTCACCCAGAAGCAGAAAGAGTCAAACGGTATATATTCACTTATATCTAGACACTAGCCCAAGGGGCATGTCCCATGAAAGTCTTCACTTACCAGGAAAGTGGGTCAGGGGGGAGGACATCCTATTGGGACTTTAGGCAAGAGAAGCATGGGAGAATGGGGAAATGGAAGGATCCAGAGGGTCCTAGAAACCTACAAGAAGAACATTATGATGGGTGGATCTGGGCCCAGGGGTCCTGCTCAAACTATGACACCAGCCAAGGACAATATGGGCAGTAAGCTTCAAACCCCTACCCAGATCTAGATGATGGACAGGACATTCTCCACCGTTGAGTGGAGAGTGGGGACTGACTTTCACAGGAACTCTGGTGCCCTTTTTTGACCACATCCCCTTGGTGGGGAGGCCTGGTGACATTCAGAGGAAGGAGAGCAGCCTACCAAGAAGAGACTTGATACCCTATGAGCATATACAGGGGGAGGGGGTCCCCGTCAGTCACAGTCATAGGGGAGGGGAGTAGTGGGAAAGCGGGAGGGAGGGAGGAATGGGAGGATACAAGGGATGGGATAACAATTGAGATGTAATATGAATAAATTAATAAAATATTAAAAATATAACTCTGCAATTGGCTTGTGCTTTAGGGATGAGCAGCTAAGATTAGCCAACACTTAGGGAATGGTGACTTGGGCTGCAATCTCAGCTTGTGACAGAAAATTGGAAACTTGGTTAATATTATACTGCTGCTGGTCAATGTGCATTTGAAGGCTGTTCTCTAAAAACCTTTATAGAACAGGATGGGCGGAGACATTGGGTCCCTTTCCTGCTGGTACAAGCCTTGCTTATATAAAGCTGGGAAAGCAGGGGTTTCCAGTGTAGAACCAATGTAATGTGGGCCAGGGGAGTGTGAGTGCTCTGGTGGGGTTTACTAGTAAAGAAAAATCGCGCTTTACCCTTCTTTGCTGTAAGTCAGTGTATAATTGGTGGGAAGTCCTCCGTCTGTCCCTGGCTTCCACCAGCAGGTGAATGTTTCCTTGTCAGGGGAACGGCATTTGTGGACCTGAGGTTTTCCAGGTGGTGATTGTCCTATAACAAAACAAAACAAAACAAAACAAAAAGCCACCACTTATTAGAGTTCATGTGAGCTGCTAGCAACAGAGGCAGATTATTGACCGCCTGGTCAGTGAAGAGGTCTCAGTGCCTTGTTCAGAAAGGCCATGGCATCAGCAGCCAACTGTACTCCTCTGTGCTATTCCAGTGCCAGCAGGACACCTAGGTGATGGTTGGTGGCGGTGTATGTTTGTTTTGTGAGATGGAGTCATCAGCAACTTTGGCAGAGACCAGTGACAACAATTTCAGTGAAGACTGAGTCTGAGGGACGAGGGATGGATATATGTGGAGACTGTGTAGTCCCCTCTTCCCACAGAGTCTAGTAAGCACTAGGGTTAGCATATAAGGCGTTGTCTTCCCCAGTGCCAAATGGCCTGTGTGCATGCTATCGTCAGTGTATGGCTTTCTCCTCTCTGCTCAGGCATCTGCACTTTTCTGGTACCCCCTCAGCACCAGCCCCACCCCGGTCTTTATTGCATCACTTATGGCCCCTGATCTGGGTGTCCCGGGGCAACGGCATTCCTTCTGCCTTTGTCTTCTCCCTTTCTTGCCTTCTCCTCTCTCTTGACTCTGTGCAGCCTTGCCCTATTGATCTTATTTTTCAAAATATATTTTTATTAACTCTTTAAAACCTCTACATAGGCATACAATGTATTTTTGAACATATTCACTCCCCACCTCTCTCCCTAACTCTCCCCAGATCTATCTTTAGCCCTCCTCCCGACCCCACAGCCCAGCTGCCAGCTGTCAACGCTGCTTCAGGTAGCCACGGGGACTCCGGAGCCCGCCCCTTTTCTGCGCTGGACTGTTGTTTGGCTTGACCTTGTGCAGGTCACCTGCAAGCAACCTCAGCTACTGTGCAATTATGATCACAGTGGCCCTGCCATGCATCCAAAAGACACTCTTTCTTGGCCTCCGGATCTTACAGTCATTCCATCTCCTCTCCCTGAATGGCCCCTGAGCCTTGTGGGTGTGGGTGCAAAGCACATGTCCTACCTGGGGCTGAGCACTCTACAGACTAAGGTCCTCCTGATTCTTCCTTTCGTTGGTTTCTGAATCCTGATGTTTCATCTCCTCTTGTATTTACATTCTTCCCCTTCCTTTGATTCCTTTTACGAGTGGGTGGCCCACAACTTCCTTGTATTCCCATGGATCTTTACTAAGCAGGTGGTATGTTAAGAGGTAGGATGGGGGTAGGTCCACTCTGAGAGTGAGGAGCTACCATGATTAGGTAAGAGCTGTCCCTGCTGTCAGGCTACAAGGAGGAAGTCCTGCAAGAGGCGCTGTGGCCAAGGGGCTGGAAATTTCACTTGCTTAATCTCCAGAGCTCTTGGCAAGCTGATCTCTAAACCCCTTGCTTGGCTCTTATGTTGAAAAGAACAGAAGAACCTTGGAATTTTGTCATGATGCCTTGGGGAACCAACCATAACTGACTATACATCTCATTTTCCTGTTTTTTTCCCTGCTTGAGGAACCAATGCTAAATTCAAGAGTAGAAAAATTTTACTTTCAGTTGGTGGTAGCAACTCAGGGGTCTTCTGTGTCTCTTCCCACATCTATTCAATCTTTCATGCAGGCTGTCAGAGTGAAACTTTAGCTGACCACCCATCCAGGCAGAGCAGGTCACCCAGGGAGATCATGGCAAAGGGAACATGGGTTAGAAGGGGGTCTGTATGGAATCTATCCAGGAAGAATTTAATGGACAGTCTAGTATGGTGCACCAGATGGGGCTATGGAATGAAGGTTGGCCGGCCAGTGTTGGCAGAGTGTGGCAGTAGCTCACAGAACTGTTGAAAAGAATCTGTGCAGGCCTGGTGTGGATCCACCAATGTTTGGAGTATTGTTTATTCTCCAAGGAAGATTTTTGTCAGGATAATGCTGTTGGGAACCATTGCAAAAATATAAGATCTTATTTTTGTTTATTTCTGTCATGGATGAGGAGAAACATGTGATGTAGAGAGAAATATTAATTATAAAAACCTCCAAACTAGCAGGACATGGTGGTATGTGTCTTTAATCCCAGCACTCAGAGTCACAGCTAATTGGATCTCTGAGTTTGAGGACAGTCTGGTCTACAGAGAGCATTCTAGGACAGCCAGGGCCATACAGAGAAACCCTGTCTTGAAAACTAAACCAACAACTTTCAAGGGGAAAGGACAAGGCTGTAAAATTACTACTAGCCCAATGTTATTTTCATGCCCCCTGAGGAAACAAACTTTATGGACTATCTCAGTGAACAGACACCTAAGGCATAGTATACAAGTCCAAGAAAGGCAGATCCTTGCCTACAGTGGTTCCCCATCAGAAGTAAGTACACACATGCCTACCACACATATAAAACACACCCAGAGAGAAGTACATGCAAAGGCACAATGATGGTGGGGCGCACACACACACACACACACACACACACACACACACACACACACACACGTGGTAGACACACACCTAAATAGAGATTACTCACTCATGTCCACACACACACAAACACATACTCACACAGAACCATTTACAGTCCTGTACTATAAGCATCTGGTATGCACATGGGTACATTCAGAAGTATATATCCCTGAAAAGACATAGAAGTAGAAGCGGAAACCTTTGTTGACAGTCACACACCCTAGAATTTAGCTATGGCTTCTGTTCGTCTTAATAATAGCACACATACTGGAAGCAGTTACAGTTGCTCTCCACCTTGTAACGACAATCCCTTATCTTACTTTATGATTTTCCAAAAGCATCTTCATATATATTATTTCATCTGAAGTTTGTGAAATATCACTGCTCTCCCTTGGAGAAATTAAAATCATGGAGAGACATACATGCACATGGTTCAAATCACACAGCTAGTAACTGTAAAGACTCCGGATGGCAGCTCAGGTCCTGCCATTCTCCAGGGCCCTCTCAGTTCACTCTCAAAAAGGGAAAAGAGAGAGAGAGAGAGAGAGAGAGAGAGAGAGAGAGAGAGAGAGAGAGAGAGAGAGAGAAGAGAGAGAGAGAGAAGAGAGAGAGAGAGAGAGAGAGAGAGAGAGAGAGAGAGAGAGAGAGAGAGAGAGAGAGAATATAGGGACAAGATTTTGCATTAATTTTAATGCAGAAGCATGGCAAATGATTTAGTAGCAGCACACGACACGAACATTTTCCTATCTCACAACTGCATTGTAACAGCTTCCCCACTCCCTGATAAACAGCCCAGGCAAGGAGAGCAAGAAGAGTGTCCCTTACCATTCAGAAGGCTGATGTGGAGGAAAAGTAGGATGAGAGCAAGTGCAGATGACATGTTTTCCTTCATGTTGGACCCCTCTTCTTGCTACAGGCAATATATCAGAGGCTCCCTGGAAGAGAAAACCCCGAGTCACATTTGTTAAATTGTAGCCAGTCAGGTGCACCACTTTATCCTGGATGCTTGCAACTGATTCTTGCTCCTTGCTTAATGTGAGCGACAAAACAGCGGGAAGGGAATGTAGGAAAATGTAACATGGGATGGCTTGGCTGAAAGCACCGATTCGCACATGCTAGCAACGATTTCACCACAAGAGGTCGCCAGACAACAAACGTAGACAGTTTCAGGGCAGCCCAAGGCTGTTGGCTTTTTATTTGCTTTGATTTTGTTTTTGTGTTTTTTTGGCTTTTGCATTCACCAAAGTTGTTCTATTTCCATGCCACTGTTTGGCCATCTAATAGCACATCACTTATTTATAGAATAGATTATGTTCCCTGCAAAAGACTCATTCAAAGAGGGCTCTGGGTCCAATATTCAGTGCATAAGCCAGCTCAACTTACTGCTACTGCCAGACTGAGAGTGGGAGGGTCAGGGTGGAGGATCCTGTCTAAGGTCAGGCTGAGAAGGTCCTGGAAGTCTCCAGAGATATAGGCATGGGTATGAAGCAAACTTCATAATGAATGTTAGTGACCCTCCATGTGGCTTCTTTCTCTTGTCTGTAAATCCCCATAGCAAGAGACAATTAACTCCAGTAACAATTCAAATCTCTTGGGTGCAGAGTATTAAGTCAATTTTGAACCTGTGGGACTTGAGAGTTTTAAGCAATATATTAGGATTATTATTTTTACTCTTGGAACACTTTTCAAAGCCTCTCATGTTCTTATTAGTCTTATTAGACTTCAAACATTGCCCCCAAACTACGTGTAAATTGATAAACTACGTGTAAATTTTCAGAAACACATGGCTTTCATTTCCCTTTAAATTTTATTTTTAAATCAAGGGAAGAATATCGAGGAGGCAGAGTTGTCCATCTTAGGCCATGTGAAGAATTGAGGATGAGTCCCTGAAGGGCCAGAATTTGTCCATTCCTCCTGACCAGAGAAGGAACTCTATTTGCCAAATAAATCTCACTTTTTGAAGTTGTATTACACCTGCCACTGCAGCTTGTGGAATCACTCAGATGTATTTTAATGACCCTGGGAACTTGGGACACATAGGTACCACCAAGCAATGCCCTTGCGTTGAAGATTGCGGCTCAGAACTGGATCCTAACCCACTAACGGTCCCAGCAAAGCACTGGGGACCTTTCATTTGCTTTGCCTGGTTTCCTTCAAATACTCATCTAGGTAGCACATTCTCAACATAACCTGCTTCCTTTAACGTCTCAGGGCCACGTTCTTTAAACCAAGTGGTCAGCAGCTTCTGTTGGGTTTTAAATAATGCACTTCCTTTTTTTGGCATATACATTTATATTATTATACATAAATAAAAAATTACATACAGCAAGAAGAACCATGAATCATTCAGGGATTATATGAATGTTACATTCACGGTGTTTTGCCTAATTGTATTTGGCAACCTTGTAGAAAACATCTTTCCTATCTTGGTGAGTCTAAAATTTTGAATGAGAACCAATATCTGTCATATCTCATCTCTGTCAGCTCAAAACGTCTATCTTAACCCCTAAACAGCTAAGGTTAATTGTAGGACTAAACTACCTGGTCTTCAACCTCATGAGAGACTTGAGAAGGAATGAAACTTAATTACTTGAGTGGACTAGAAGTGCAGGTTAGCGGCCTCCAAAATGAGAACATGGCAGAGACAGTTTGCTGCCTGAACAGTCACCCAAAATGCTCTACAGCACTGAAGCATCATCTTCACTTAATACAGGATAATCACATCGCAGTACAGAGACAGACGCGCCAACCAGAGACCATGGATGATGCGGACCTAAACCCTCTGCTCAGATGGAGTAGACAGGCAGCACAGTCTCCTTGTGGGTCCCACATTAAGGGGAGCAGGGCCTGCTTCTGATATAGACTCTGGCCTTCCAACGTTGATCACTTACCCCCTGGCAGGGTGGCCCTGCCAGGCCGCAGAGGAAGAGGACACAAGTAGTACTTGATAGGCAGAGGCCAGATGTTAGGGGAGGAGGACTAGGGGAGGGAGGGAGAGGGGATGATGGAGGGAGAGGGGATAAAGAGAGAATGAAGGAGGGGGATGCAATCAGGATGTAAAGAACTCAAACTGTAAGACAAGCAGGTAACTTGTAGTGCTAAGCCCACTGCATGGGAACGGCTCTGAGACTGACCGAGACATGGAAGCACATGCAAAGACAAGGCTTCTTGTTGGTCACAGAAGCCCCATGACTTACTATAATGCACTTCTTATAGCAGGCGCGGGGAGGACTTTAATCACTGGAATTTTATTTTGTCCTCTCCATGGCCCTGTAAAAAAAAAATACTGGTTCCTGCCACCCCATTTAACTGGTGGGAAACTGAGTGTAGAGAGGTTTAATAGGCTGTCAACCACATGCTAACAGGAGAGAGCGATCTCGTAAGTCCTAGAACATCCAAGAAATTGTTATGGAGAGGGAAATTGTCCCCCCTCCATAAGGGAGATGGATAAGGCAAGAGCAACTGACCCATAGAGAGCAGTATCAAGATCTGGGTGAACAGGAGCCGAAGAGCTAGGGCCAACAGAGGTTATCCCAGCTATGGCTCTACTCATGCTTAAGGGTATCCTATACTATTGATCTGTCTAAGCTTCTGACTTGCACATAACCTGGGAAGAATTCTTTATCCTGGCCATCCTGTAAGCCCAGCCTGACTTGGAAGTGGGATTCTGCTCCATGACTACCTTCTTTTCCTCTTTGAGCATCACATAAACCAATACCTGAGATCACTCTGCTATAAATCACCCCTCGTGGGTGAAGTCAGAACACATGGGCCACACAGGGCTCTGCCTGTTCTGCAAATGAAACTCTAGGAGAGCAATCAAGGTGTGCAGAGGCAGGAGTGGGTTTAGTTATTTGTTTATATTTCTTCTTCAGCTGGTGCAAGATCAAGAAACTTCCACTTACAGTTTCACCTTTTAAAAAAATGCTACCAGAAACCACCACTCTGTGTATGCGTAAAACCACATTTCTTCTAAGGTTCTCCTAGACCCTTGTTGGAATATGGTCACACCTTTGCACTTTCTAATGTCCAGGCTGCCTGTGCCAAGAAAACAACCAGATGCAATCCTAACCCATTTTAACAATGCCTTCCCAACTCATTCCTCATCTGACACTCTGGCAGATTGACCATGTTGTCCTAAGACAGCTTTCAGAGAGAAACAAGATGGCAACTGTTCACCCTCAGTGGGGCTACGCTAAATGCTAACCCTGGGCACATAGTAGGTAGTACCTTTGTCCTAGCGTTAAGCACACCTCCTGCTCATCGGCAGACCAGCTTGTCTGGGAAGCAGACACAAGTCTAGGGGTAGATTTGGTTTTTATCTTTCTGAATCCATTCCCCACTTTGGACAGACCTTGATTGAAAGCAAGCATTTCCCTCCTTATTGACCACTTCATGTGGGTTGGTATACCGACAGGGGCCCACAGCTCCAGTATTTGGAGTCCAGTTAACGAACACTGAGCCTCGAATGCCCACCTCCAAGAGTTATCTTAGGATTCACACATCACCATCGGTGTGACTGTGCTTGAAAAGTGAAGAGTCTATCTATGAGCAGGCGTATGGTGAGTTCCTCACTCTCGTCTCTTTTGTCCCTGACTGCCTGACTTGGCTTCCATACACCCCAATCCTCAGACTCCCCCATCTTCACAACCCTTTCCATTACCTATTCAGACTCCTATCATGCTCCATCCTGCTGTGTCACAAAAGCCAAACAACAACAACAACAACAACAACCACCAAACCATTAACCCTCCTCTCTAGGACTGCTTTCTGCATCAACATTGCTCCTGTTTAGCCCCCACTCTTTCCAGAAGCCTCTCTTTATTACCATGCCCCATGAAGCCAACCGCTTTTCACAGAGGCCAACAGCTGAGGTTGGAGTCTATGGTCTGGTAGGTCATTCTTTTGGGAAACTAGAATGACTCCTCCATAGAGAACCAGGCAGGATGCCGTGGCCTAACTTGTCTCTCCACACACTCACATTGTGGAAGGCATCCCAAAAGAGAGGAGGCAGTATAGCCCTCAAGTGTTAACTAGGACAGAGCTGAACTCTCAGCAGATGGCTGCCTGGTATTAGCCTTAGCTCTCCCATGATGCGAGATTTGCTTCAATCCCTGGAACCAGGAGATCCCTACCATTTTCTGCTCCATCCTGCTTTTCTGTAAAAGTGGTCTCAATGTTCAACTTAGTTTTCTTTACTCCAGAAATGTACCTACTAAGCTAGGCAGAGATCCTAAGGATCTTAGCTCTTAGGAGCCCAATCCTTGATGGGCAAGCTAATTCAAGATTTACTTTATAAGTCTTAAGTATTCTGTAATACATTATTACCAAGCAAATAGATATGTGCTAGCATCCACGTTGCAAAAAAACATAAAAGTAGCCCAGAAATGTACCTGGTATCCCCTCTAATCTCTACCCACCGCCAAAAGCACTTTCCTGACTTCTAAGACAAAAGTAGTCTTGCCAACTTTATATAATAGAATCAGGCTTAGAATCACACAAAAAAAAGTATTTTAAGTGGCATCTGTCATTCTACACTGTTGTATGATGCGTTGTGGTTGTTGTATGTAGTTTTACACAATTTATTTTTATTTTATTTTATTGCATTTATATTTTGCTGAATGAAATGCTACATTCCTCCTACTCAGCTATTAAGAACAAGGAAATCCTGAAATTTACGGGAAAATGGATGAAACTAGAAATGATCATCCTGAGTGAGTTAACCCAGACCCAGAAAGACTCACATGGTATATACTCACTTATAATTGAACACTAGCCCAAAAGGAATGGCCCATGAAAGTCTTCACTTACCAGGAGATTGGGATAGATGCAGGGACTTCCTATTGGGACTTTAGGTGAGGGAAATATGGAAGAATGGGGAAATAGAAGGATCCAGAGGGTCCTGAGAAATTCATACACAAATATAATACTTTTTCATCAAATATGACCCCCTTTTCCTCCCTTCCAATTTATCACCTACCTACTACTTCGTTATTTTCAAACTTCACGTGTTCTCTTAAAAAAAACCCACTGAGTCCGCTTAGCTCTGCCTGTATACACATGGTTGTAGGACAATCTGCTAGAGCACAGGTAACTTCTTAGAGGCCATGTCCCTGAAGAAAACAGATCCTTTCTCTCCCATCAGTCCAGACCCTCACTGTAAGGATCCTTTGCAGACACCATGGTGCTCACCAACATTGGTTCTTTCTATAAGTGGCTAGAATGCTGCCTTTCATACGTTCTTTCCACCAACCTAATTACATTTCTAACATTGTTCTCGGCCCTCAAATGCGAGAAAACCTTCATGTTTGGCAAACTGATTTCAAACACATTATACATGGCTAGTTTCTTCCTTTGGGCTCCTAGGCTCACTGGATCACCTCACCTGCCCTTGGTCCTAGATGGCCAGAGGCTGAAATAACTGGGCAAGAACCTCATGTATGCGCTTTGATTCCCAGGACTCTTGACTTTTCTTTCCAATACAGAATGCTAGCATTTAATTTAGAAAACAAAGGACATAATCTTCTCAGGGTGGGGAGAAGAACAGAAGGGATTAGCTGTTTCATACCATGCTGAAGATTAAGATTGTTGTACACTGGATTTCGGCGGCAATAACTGCAGTTAGCAGTAATTACTCAGCACTTACAAATCGAGTCCTGGACAGCCAAGGCTACACACAGAGAAACCCTGTCTCAAAAAACCAAAACCAGAACCAAACCAACTCAACCCAACCCAACCCAACCCAAACCAAACCAAACTAACAAACCAAAATGAACCTAGTGCAAAGATGCTTACACCACAGTACGTTAATTTATCCTCAATTTCCCAGGAGATCTGTCTCCCTCTGCAGTACCAACACCTGACACAGCTCCCATTTGGACAACTGCTCAGTGGTTTAGCTAGATTGCCATGGTTGTGTGAAAGCTACTACAAATAGCTATGGAGACACCTTAAAACATCCACTTCTGACTCCATATACCTCACTCTCTTCCTGTTTCAAACGGAGTTCCTGAGAGAGAACTGTTCTGTGTGCATGCACAAAGCTGCATTCTGTAATTAGCAGAAAGCATTGTCCCAGTGGGAGCCGGTGCAGGCTGGCACTGCGTAAGTTTTCACAAGGAGCCCTGTTTTCAAAGCTAGCTGTAGCAAATTACAGTTCAGTGCTTCATTCACCTCTGCACTGGAGTTACTTGAACACAGTAGATGCTTACCCACAGCCAGAGGCATCACTTCCAGCTCCAACTACAGCAACTCCACTCACTCACTCAACATAGCATCGAGGTTTGTTTTTAGTCAGCCTTTCTGGCTTAAAGGAAAGAATAGGAACTGGATGAGTGTTAGTTCTCCCTGGCCAGGGCAGAGTGTGGACAGATGTTGGAAAATCCATGTTGGCTTGAGCTAGTCACTCATTGAGATCATCTATCAATAGATAACAGTGTGAAAGCACCATGTATTGGATGATGCTTTGAAGCTAGCTCACCAAGTCACTTCACTGGCTTCAGTGGCTTTCAACCCTGGATTGACACTACGAGTGTGGGAGAGCTCCCGTTCCTACACTGTGTCCCCCGAGGTTCCACAGATGATTAGCTGCCCTACATCCACAGCTTTGCACCAACCCCAGAGTGAAAGCATTTGGAGAACATTTGCATTGTTACTGAATATGACCTTTTGTCTTCCCCTACATAGGATAGTATAACTGAGTGTACTATTTATATTATGTTAGGTATTATAAGTAGTCCAGGGATGATTTAAAGTACATGGGAAGATGTACATAGGTTATGTATACATACTATGACAAAAGTGGGGTTGGGTCTGAACCCACGCCTACCTACAGATGACTCCTTCTTCCTTTCTCCTCCTCCCTCTTTCCATCCCTCTTCTCCTTTTTCTCACCCCTTTCCCCTCCCCTCCTCCTCTTCTCCTTCTCTCCCTCCTCCTCCTCCTGGTACTAAGTTTTAAACCTAGGGCTTCACATATGCTAGGAAATCACTCTATCATTGCCTACAACTATTTTTGAGACAGCTTTGCCAAGTTGACTATGTTGGGCTTGAGCTCTGTGTACAAGGCAAGCCCTGAACTTATAATCTTTGCACTTTATAAGGTTTCCTCAATATCTTTATTGATTAAAGGCCTATACTACCAGGCCCATATCTTCCTGGATGATGGCTGATGAATGATGGGTACTACTTGTTTTTGAGTTGGGCCCACTGAGATGCATTAAAAACAACAACAACAACAACAACAACAACAATAACAACAACAACTCTCTACAACATCATAAGATGTACCCAGGAATGATGACCACTAATGTGCAAGATGCTTAACATATATGAGTCTCCATTACAAGGTCCCACTGACAGAAGAGGAAACTGAGGCTGAGAGGGTTTACTGATTGATCACCTTGACATGGGGCAGGCAGTACCACAGAAACACTGAGTGTGGTTTTAGGATTCTGACTCAACATCAAAGGCAAAATGCTCAATCTTTTATTGCACTGTAGGCTGCAGTATATAAAGCACTCTCAACATCACCATATTTTATTCTTACAATAGACCTTTACAGACTCAGAGCAGCAATTATTGTCATTCTTATTACTATGACTATCCTATCAGTTTCATGTCAAAGATGAAGACACTGATGTTCAAAAGGGTAAGGGGTGTACACATCAATAGCATTATCTCATGAACCTCCAGGTGATAAAATAGGAGAGCCTTGTATTGGACACACTGCACACTAGGCACTGCTTTATTAATTTGCTCAACTCTTATGACAATCCTGAAGTATAGGTACTATTGTCACTCTCATCTCCCTGATGAGAATGCTGCAGCCCAGACATGTTCTGTGAACTGTCCAGGATCATACAGGTCAAGAAGCTCCAGAGCCTGTGTTATTTATTTCACACTTTCAACTTTAGGCATCTACAAAGGACCAATGATCCTACCTTTAAGGAGCACAGAAATAAGGATATCACCTGGCATGAGAGCTATGCATAGGTAAGATGACCTTGGTACCACAGGCTCTGAATTGCCTAAGGCTGCCTTCCTTCTTTTCAATAAGGGTCTCAGTGTTCAAACACACAACCCAAAGGTGGCTGTAATCCTGGGTGCTGTGGGAGGCCAATGGCAGTCCATCTATAGTAGTAGATATCCCCCACTATCTCCTGATGTAATATGGCTCTGGATGCGGGGCCCAGGAAGGGGCATTTAACACATGCAACTCCACGACGGACATTGGAGCTGAAGCTTGAGAGCTCTGGTGAGAGGTAAGAGAAGGGAAGTAAGATGAGGTCGAAGCAGAGGGGCCAATGGCTCTCTCTGGGAAATGCAACATATGAGACTTCAATGGCGGTCAGGAGGACAGGCTGATTGGATTAGTGTCCCCAAATATGTTCCTATTCCCAGTCACGAGGAAACATCTATCATTATAAGGCATACTCAGGCTTTATGTTGGAAAGGAACACATCCCAATCCGATTACCTAGCATGTATCCATCTGAAGGGCTGTGGCTAATGGGATTTGAATGATGGCAACTATTGTGCCTCATCCATCCATCCATCCATCCATCCATCCATTCATCCATCCATCCAGATACATCTGCAGGATGTGGCTTAGATTTTTTTTCTGTAAGTTGCAGAGCTATAGTATTTTATCAGAGAGTACATCCTCAGTCTGGCTTCCGAAACAAGAAGACAAATAGAGTTCCCCAGAGCCCAGCTGATCCCAGAAGCAACAGAGCCAGCCTGTTGCCTCTGGTAAAGTGAGTAAACAATGAATGTTGCTTCAGGTCAGAGAAATCTCAGGGCAGCGGTTACTATGGCAAACCTGACTACCAAGGGCCATGTTCTAGGAGGAGGATGTGTGTTTTGTCATATTGTTTAAGGAAGATTCTTTTTATAGTGGGGCATGTGTGTGTGTGTGTGTGTGTGTGTGTGTGTGTGTGTGTTTCTGTGTGCACTGACTAATTAAACACAAACCAACCTTAGATTTCATTACAAAAATTCACACAGACAAATAAATTACTGTTAGTAGCAACCTTATCTATTTAAGCATGCTTCTTAATTTCCTGACACAAGCTTGGAAGTAGAAGGGACATTTAAAACGAAAATAAAATGATTTGTTACTGTTTTTTTTTTTTTACTGCCTCTCTGGCTGCCTTCTTGAGATTTTTGGAGTTTTAAAATCATGGCATTTTAAAGGAAGCCAAAGACTTGAGGGGATCTGGTTCAGTTTCATTTCTACCTATGAGGAGTGTGAGGTCAAGTTCTTCTCCTTCCTCACAGAGACTGTGTGGCCTTGAGTAACCCACAAATCTCCTTTGAGCTTTAGTGATCTCAACTGTAAGATGGAAAAGCCTTGCTGTAAGGGTGACACTAGCTAATAAAAGTAATATGTAGCATGAAGTGTCAATTGTCTGATGGGAAAATGGCCAAATGTCTAATGGGAAAATCTTTAGAGCATTGAGGATGGGTTGTATCCACATCTGTTAAAGCTGGTTATGCCAACAAGAAATTCTTCCCAAGAATATGTGAAAATATCTCTTCTTTCTTTTTCCTTAAGATTTAATTTTTTCACACATACATTTATATTATTACACGTGAGTAGAAAAATTATATACAGCAAGAAGAACCATGAAATCAGGGATCATATGAATGTTATATTCATGGTGTCTTGGTAATTGCATTTGGAAACCTTGTAGAAAACATCTTTCCTATCTTGGTGAGTCTAAAATTATGAACAAGAAACATTATTATATCTTATCTCCGTCAACTCAAAACCTCTATCTATACCTAAAAATATTGTAACCTCTAAATAGCTAGGGTTAATTGTAAGGCTAAACTATGTTGTCTTCAACCTCATCAGAGGCTTGAGAAGCAGTGAAACTTAATTACTTGAGTGAACTGGAAGTACAGGTTAGTAGCTTGCAAAATAAGAAAATAAAATGACAGAGTCAGTTTGTTGCCTAAACAGTTACCCGAAATTCTCTAAAATGTTGGAGCATCATCTTCAGCCTTCTGGTCCAATATAGTCAACAGACATATTTGTGAGGCAGGAACTATTGAGGACTTGCACACCCTGTCTTGACAGAGATTGGCTGTTGACTCTGCCTGTACCCAAGCTTGCTCATTTTAAGGCAGAATTCTGTTTGTGGCAGAAATGTTTTGCCCAGTGGCTGGTTTGCCAGATTTGAAGCCATCTTCATAGGGAGGATCTTTGATGCTCATCATCTTCTTGAGGTAGTCTGGGTGTTGCTAGGAGTTAACCTATCTTCTTGTCAAAGAATCTTTAAGATATTAAAAACGTCTCAATGCCACATTCTGTAGGTCTCTGAGGCTTTGAAGACTTTATCTATTTTACTTTATTTGTCTATAGTATTATATCTATCTGTTAAACCTAGGATATATATTCTTGTGATTAAATATAGGCTGGTAGTTCATATAACCATGATTTGATGAACTAACAATTGGCTTGTATTACTTAATTATCCTAATAAGCCTGCAATAGCACTTTCCAGGTATTGGAAGTAAGCTTTGTATTATAAGTGATTTGTATGGCTTCAATACCTCATAATAGAGTAGAAATATATAGTTATAATGTGTGTGGAGAATGGTCTTAAATTTGAATTGTATGTCAATGTGCCAAAGTTAATCTTATTTTGTATAAATATACAAAATTCTACACCAATGAATTAAAAATAGCATTTTTTGTTAGTAACAAGTAAGGCCTGCTTTTCTTTACCATTTCAGTCAAGACATTGAGAGCTTCTCACAGGAGAAGGAAAAGGGTCCAGTACCCATAATAATCTGGGGATCCTTTCCTTTCTTTCTTTCAACAAAATATGTCCTTTTCGTTGCTCATTCTGTGGTTAGATGGGTCAGAAGATGACTGAGCTGTGCCCACTGAGAGTGGGGAGAAATGCTACAGTCTTAGTCTAGTCTTGATTTTTAAAGCGGTTTCCATTTACACACATATATGAACTCCCCACCACCGTCTTTGTCTACATGTTTCCTTCTCTCTCCTGGCCTGCAGGATTTTGTGATCCCACCAGATCATTCAGCAAAAGGGAGGTGCATGAATTGTACTCTAATTCCACCGAACTTTAGTAATCTTTGTAACTGGAGGCTGAGTGTTGAAAATGCTTGGTTTTATTTAGCCTGGGTAATCTATAGATAAACGAGAGACAGCTATCACTGCCTACATTGGAAGGTAACTACCGTATTTGCTCAAGCAGAAGAGCTAAGAGCAAATGGCACCTTCTGACACCTGGTCTGCTGACTCAGTGCCACGTTGAACATTATTAACAAAGTCGTTTTGTTCAGCTTCTATACCGTCCCCCTGTCACTTTGCACACACTCACAGTGTAGTAACAGCCGCTGAATGATGGCTTGCTTCTAATGTTTTTCCCTCTTCCTCTGTAGTGCCAGGGACTAGACCCAGAGCTTCAGAATTTGAGGTGACCGGTGCACCACTAAATTATACACTCAGTCTGATTCACTTATAAAAAGCCGTATAGACTATAATATTTTCACATTTTTCTTACATTCTCAGATCCACAGTGGGGAAAATAACATATACTCTTCAACCAGGAAATTCTTTCTTCCTATCAAGATGCACTTCAAATTACCAAGGACTCTGTTTTGAGGTCTATTTACTCCTCCAATACCATTTCATGTGTATTAATTTTGAGCTCTGGGATAGATGTACTAAAATGGTCAATGAGATCTGGCTATAGAGCATCTGGCTAATTCCTAAAATACATAAGCATTTTAGTTATTGAAAACTGAAGAAACTTCCAACAAGACAAAACTTTGTATAATCTCCAAATGAAACAAGATAATGATCCTTTCCCTAGTCTTTTTAAAATTTGTTCATCTTCAATGAAAACATATAAGGGAGTAGCCTGTATATCTAATTATCCAAAGCATGTCCCCTAGTAAAACTTTTATTTTAATGAACTGGATACAATATAAAAATTAGTTACTTCTATGGCTTCTTAATTAGGACACTGAGACCAATTGTGAACATGTCAGTTACAGTAAGGTGCCTTGGTTCCAGGATACTATCCAGAGAATAAATACAGGGCAGAGATATATTGCTTAACTCAAATACCCAGAACTTGAGGGTCTTTGGTGCTTAGATAGGTTTTTTGTTAACTTTATTTTCTCTTTTTCTTCATCTTTCTATCCTTTATTGTTTTTGTTCCCTTCACATTTTAAATTTAACAGGTAATAGCTGTTTTTTCTACTTAACTTTCTTCTAGTAATTCTCACAGCCCCTCGTACTCTATTGTTCTTTTGATATATAAAAGTCAGACACCTAGTATGAAAATTAAAATTTAGAAATGTGAAGCAATTTAAATGATTATAAGAAGTTGTGCTCAAGGACCAAAGGAATTTTCCATCAGTCTTGTAAATGAATGGGCTTTGCTGCATCTATTTTGTCCACATGTCTGTCTGGTTTGCGTGCTTTCTGCATTGCATCTGTGTTCCAGATAAGTGGTCTGCTTATCTGAGCTTTAAATAGTGGTCCAAGGTAAAATAAAAATAGGTCCCATGCCCACAAAGAGTTGGACAAGAGAAACTGGACTCGTGTGTGTGTGTGTGTGTGTGTGTGTGTGTGTGTGTGTGTGTGTGTGCTTTTTTTGGAGAGAGAGAGAGAGAGAGAGAGAGAGAGAGAGAGAGAGAGAGAGAGAGAGAGACAGAGAGAGACAGAGACAGAGACAGAGACAGAGACAGAGACAGAGACAGAGAGACCCCAGAGAGACTGGGGGACATCTAAGAGAAATTGGGAGAGGGTAATGTACATGATCCAAACATAAAATATGAGTAAAACTAAATAAAAACATTAATTAGAAAAATGGAGCATACTCAGTGTCTTGAACTCAAGTGTGTCTCTGTTATAGAAGGATGCTTCTCTGTATCTCTGAAGCCCTCCATGACACTCATGCTTGTCAAGCAACTTTGAGCTCCAACTTCCAATGTACTAGTTATTTTCTCAAGCCAATGAAGTAGAGCTGCTCTATGCAAACATCTACACACTTTTATACCATAACAATGACCAGGCAAATCCCAGCAAATAATTTTACTTTACTTTTAAGAATAAAATAACTGCTTGTTTGAATAGTACTTAACTAGTGCTGTGTCTTTTTAGCCACAATTCTCTGAAACTATGAAAGGGATAATAGTTTGGGATGTCAATACTAAATGGTTAGTCCAATTTTCCTTCTTTCCACAGATACTTTTATTTTGGCTTTTTTCTATAATGATTTCCATCCATAACCTGGCAGTCACCTATTGTTGTAGTCCAGTGCTTGTTAGCTCAGTTTAAAGAAATTGATTTTAATATTATCAAACAAATGTGATTTGGGAGAAAAAAATTGCCTGCTTAGGTAATATTCCTAATTCTATCAATGGTCTTGGGATACTTTTTCTCAATGTCCTTAAATGGCAGGGCTCACCCATACCCATGTTTTTGGAATGGACTTCAGAATGCCTTTATGGTCTAACTGATGATGTCATAATCCCCGTTTTTTTTTGAAACCGTAGGTTTATGTGCCCCTGGGAGACCAAGAGACTGCTATGGGAAAAGAAGCCACTTTGCGCCCTGTCCAGTCTAGGTGCAGGGCTGCCAGCTTCTGCACCACTGTTCTGAGGACATAATAATGCTTACACATGGACAGAACGGAGGATGCATATTGAAGTTGTCACAGCTTCCAGAAGGTAGCCTTTGTTCTCCCCCTCTACCCATCTGGAGACGACTCTCAGCCATTTGTCATTCCAAGCACTAATATGAGCAAGGATTTTGTGGTGTGATGAGACCTGAGGGGTTTTCTAGGCACTGCATGTCAGGTACTTGGCAAAATTCCCCATGAAGCATTTGTCTTCCTCCTCCAACCCTTACTATATTTGCTCCCTTTATTTTCCCCCACACCTCCCTGAAATTTCTGCATCCTACTATGATTCACAACAGTTGCACAGTTAACCCTCACCTGCATATCTAATTCATCAAAAAGCAACACTGGTTTCTAGAGAAATGGTAGATGGCGCACACCACTGGGATCTTACTAATCCTATCACGTAGCTTGTCAAAATAAATCTTACAGGCGTAAACCTTAAACCCCTACCCAGATCTAGCCAATGGACAGAACACTCTCCACAGTAGAGTGGAGAGTGGGATATTACTTTCTCACATACTCTGGTGCCTCATATTTGAGCATGTCCTCTGGAGGGGGAGACCTGGTGGCACTCAGAGGAAGGACAGCAGGTTACCAAGAAGAGACTTGATACCCTATGAGCACATACAGGGGGAGGTAATCCCCCTCAGGAACAGTCATAGGGGAGGGGAATAAGGGGAAAATGGGAGGGAGGGAAGAATGGGAGGATACAAGGGATGGGATAACCATTGAGATGTAACAAGAATAAATTAATAAAGGAGAAAAAAAAGAAAAAGAAAAAAAAATAAAAAAATAAAAAAATAAAAAATAAAAAATAAAAATAAAATAAGTCTTTGCCCAAAAAGATGTCTGTCTTTCCATACAAGATTCTGGTTACTAGAAAATGTGATGTTTCCATGGTATTTTTCAAAGCAGCAAAGATAGGTTCATGGTGACCCAATGGAAAGACTAGATACCTCCTCATTCTCTGTTCCGGCTCTCGCTCGGGCAGACACTTTGTCTCACAAAGCTGTTGTAATAGTAGTACTGATACCAAAGCTGACTTATCTTTCTGAAATTCCATACTCCCAAAGCCCTTTAAGCTGGACCAGAAGCCCATTGATTGATTGATTGTGTGTGTGTCCTCATATTTAATACAAAGCTCTATACACGGGCATCAATAAGTGGTTTTGAGGACGTAAGCTGTATTGAGTGTCTGCTGAATGTAGAGAGGTAAGTTGACAAGGATTTTGTGCTTTTAAAAGGCTACTAATAATGTAATATTTGACCAAGGAAGGTGCTATCTTCTACTTGGGTGGTTCAAAAGTAGATATTAATGGCATTTAATGAAACTTTTAGTTTTCAAAATATTTTCAAATAAAATATTTTATTTCATTATTTTTTCCATCCCTGGGGGATTCCAGAAGGGTGTCACTGAGTTAATAAATTCATTTCGAGTGCTACCTTGCCATTTGAGTGTAAATTAGTTTACCTTTTCTCATAATGTATTTTGTTACATTATAAAAGTAATCATTACTTTTATTGAATCGGAAAGTGCATTTCAGAACTTTATCCCTAGTGAACCTAGACACACAAAACATTTCTTGAGTTAAGAGAGTCCTCCTCCTCAGTATTATTTACAAAAAAACCAAATCATTAGAAAAGAATTTAAATATCAGATCCTGAAGGACTTTTTAAATAGATCATAGCATAGACTACAGTGGAATATTATTTATCCCTTGACATAATGTGATTGAAATTTCAATTATTTCCAGAGGCAAAATGTAGGAAGAATTGGGCACAGGAAGCAGACATGCCTGATCATAGCTGTCACACATGCCTCTGCGTGAGTGCACAGACAGTGGACATGAAGCACAATTGTGCCACCACAGTGGGGGTGACTCCCTTTGGGGGAGAGGGCTGCTAGAAGTAGGTAATGATTACCTTTATAATGTAACAAAGTAAAAAGTGACTACTATTGCAATTAAGGAGACACATCTCAACAGCATCATCAGCAAAAATAACTCACTAATGGAACTCCGGCATTTAGTGGCATACACAGAGCCTACCATACAGGAACGAGTCCTGTGCCTCTGGCAATATGTTCAGCAGTGGCTGCTAGCCAACCTCCATGTATCATTTTTGTAGCTGAGCATATGCTTGTCTCTTGGGCTACAGTGAAGGATTTCAACAGCTCTCTCACCCACTGGCTTCTCAGTTGTTTTTAAGACTCCCTCTCACTTTTCCTAATTCCCTTACTGTGCCTGAGTGCATTTGAAACATCCAGGGGCAGCGAGCCTATTTGCCATTCAGCTTCTGACAAGTAGGTGAAAGGCATTTTTTTTTACAGAAAGCATCATTTTCAGGGCCCTCAAGAAGGGCCAGGCCATCTTATGCAGAAGAGTTTCTCTATATCTTTTGGTGTGAGATGCTGTGTCTAAGTTTTCTTCTACATGGCATGTGTCAGGACTTGTAATGCAAAGCAGTAGGAACTGGGAGTCTAAAGAATAGAGATGGGAAGTGCACAGACAGGGCCAAGAATGCAGAAAGACACTGCATGTCTCTCCCACCTCATAATGGTTGGGACCAGTCCCAAATCAACCCTCCTCCCTCTGCTCCTCCTCTTAGGAGCACATCCTGTCTCTGCCTCATTGAGTCACCCTTTATCACTCATGAGCAAGATGTTCTTTCAGACTTACTTCCAAACATCTGGACCACTTATCTATCAAGATAATAGTTTGCTGCTCTTGCTTGCTTTTCCCTTCTCCCTTTTCCCAGTTTGTTCAGCTTCCTTCAGAAGGTCTCTCTTAGCATAAAAGGAACCAATCCAATGAGAGAGGCAACTACCAGGCAAAGACAAGTTCTTGGAGTAGAGCAAAAAAAAAAAAAAAAAAAAAAAAAAAAAAGAAAAAAAAAAAAACTTCCATTGTAGACTCATTGGGCAAGAATGGAAAGAAGTGAATAGATAAAGATTCGGCTGTGTGTGTGTTGGGAGGACAGGTTATAAAGTAGGTAGATTGACTTATTTTACAGGTTGTAATGTCCAGCTATCCATCATCCATCCATCATCCATCTATCATCCATCCATCCATCCATCTTTTAATTCAGCTATGTATATTTGGATGTGAGAGTAGGTTAAAATAAATCTTATGCATAAAGAATTCTAGTATATACATACAGTCTGAGAGAGAGAGAGAGAGAGAGAGAGAGAGAGAGAGAGAGAGAGAGAGAGAGAGAACCTAGTAAAACACATAAATGATAGAAGTGAAAGCACAGCGCTGTATGTGCCATGACTACTGTCATGGAAGATCTGACCTGGTCAGGGAGTTGAAGGTGCTTCCCTGTGGAGGGTGCCTCTCAGCTGAGAACAGCTTCCTTGACTTTGACACAGCCCTAGCCACCAAATGAGTCTGGCAAACACTGCTGTTTTTTTTTTTCTCCAACACCCACTTCTTACTTTGCTTTTATGCAGAGCCCAGTCAGGCATCAGGTATCCAGCACCAGGGGATGAGGGAGTAGCAGGCTACGTTAATCAAGGTCATTGGTTTCTTTTTTTCTTTCTTCCCCCCCCCCCCCATAGACTGCATTAGGAATGGCTATCCCGCTGCATTCTAATCATTGGGGAGTAGTGGAAATTCTCCTCTTTGCTGAAAAAAGAGAGGGGAGAGGAACCCCTCCCTCCCTCCCCCTCCCCCTGACTCTAGGTCCCTGCAGTTATCATGATCAGCTAAATCAGACCTAAAACTGATTTTCTCAGAATTTCTTAGGAAAGTGCCACATGCCCAGTGTTTAATCCACCTTTAGCCAGGCATGCTGTGGCTTGCAGCTCAAAGTATCCTCCCTGGAGCCATGCCACTAAAAGATGCAGAAGAGGCTTAGAGTTGGTACTTACTCAGCTCTGGGAAAAAGTGGAACCTCCAGAGCATGGCCCATTTGCCGTGGGCAGATAGCAAAACTCGACATAAGTAGCTCAGTAGTCTAATTGTCAGATGTGGTGGCTTAGATGTAGAGACGAGTTGCTGCTGACTGAGAAGCACTGGGGTTCTGCCGTAGTGGAAGGAGAGGGGCGCATTGCTAGGTATGGAGAGCTGTGGAAGCCTTGAGTGAGTGTGTCAAGAGCAGATGAGGTCCTGAGTGAGTGTGTGTTGTTTGACATGGGCACAGCCATGGCAGAGACCAAATCCTCAGACCCATGGGGATGGGAAAGACTCTACCCATCGGATGAGGCTCAGAGGGATGGTCCAAATGCCAAGTGCTAACAGTGTGTACAAGTAGTCTAATTGAGGAATGTGGGGGAAAACCAGCAATACAACATAATCATCAACACAGATAACCGTCTGGATGTTTATGCGCAATAAAACTTCCTCCTGAGGCTAGCTAATTTCTCCCCCTGTGCTGTACATAATAAACATGCTGAGGTCCCAGCTTGCTGCATGGCTAGTGCCATTCTTTCAGAGTGTGCATGGCCCAGATGACCCTAGCTTTTCTGTATGTCTATCTGTCTTTATTCATTCACTCTTTGCCCCTAGTCAAGTTTCCAGGCCAGGCAATGCTGGATGTGGAAGCTAGGGCTATTTACTTACTGGGAAACATTTAGAGTGATCATTTTATTTTTCGTCACCATCTTCAATATTACTTTATCTAAGTAGCTTTAGATTTTGATTTGCTATTCAGTTTTCTAGTCAGTGGTGGGCTTAGTGTTAGAGTTCATGAGAGACAAGGGCCAAAGTTACTCTGCATATCTTTGTGTGCTAAAGGAAAATAGAGAATCTAATCTTCCACATAGTCAAGTATGCAAATGACTATTATACATCATGACAGATAAATGCATTCAAATGTGAGAATATGCCACGTTGGGCTATAGGCCATTGAAAGTCATATGAACGAGAGCACCCTAACTCAGTTTTCTAGAAAAATAAAATCTGCCGTGTAAGAGTATCTCAAGGCAGGGAGAGCATTTTGGGACGCAGCATTTCCTTTCTGTCTTTTGCCAGGAAGACAGACAGTAGAATGCCTGTGCACACTGGTTTTCTTCTGCAGTTAATGAGCATGAGGTTTTGCTTGCAAGAAGGAATCTTCTGGGAAGGGCAGCACTGGCGTTAGTGGTGTTGCTCTTGTCTCCTCTTACAGCAGTTTGAGTAAATGGGGCAGAGTAGACGAGCTTGTAGGGGACTCTGTGTGGGACTAGAGTTAGATACTAGCTGAATTTGCAGTGTCATCTATGAAGAGGTCATAGATTTGGGGATGACAGACCTGAAAAGGGGCTAAGTGACCTGTATCCTCAGAGAGAGGGATTGCAAACTGCAGACAGGATAGGTGCATGGTCCTGAAAATCATCAGGCATGCAAACTATGGCTTGTCTCTTCCTCTTTCTGAGCCTACAGTCTTTTATAAATAAAATATAGAGGGCCATATCTGCTCTACGATGAGGGACTTTTGTGAAAGTGTTTGACTAGTCTACGTCAGTAGAGGGCATGGCTGGTCCCCCACTGCTGTCACTAAGGGATAACAACTGCCTCAGAAACCCTCTGTGTTCCTTGGACTCTTCATAGAGGCATAAATCCCAATAGAGATGGTACTTTTTCCTTGTATTGCTCTTTTGGGTTGAATAATCCCAGCTCTAAATTGGACTCTAGCATATGACCTTAGAATCTGATGCCACTAGAGTGTTGCTTTCTCTTTGGCCAGGAGCTCATTGGCTCCTATGTGTGAGCACTGCTTTGGGCCCTGCTTGTCTTAGTATTCAGAAGACAGTCTCAGTGAGTTCACAGAATCCAAAGATCAGACAGAAAAGAAAACAGGTCTCAAGGACAGTCTCAAAGAGAGTAATTTCTTAGTTTTCTAGAGTTTTGCGGTAGAGTAGTTGCACATTTATTCATGGCTGGGGACCAGTGACATAATTGCTGATTCATTTGAAATATTTTGACCAGTCCTTTCACTTTCCTTTTGGAATCCCATTTGGTCATCTCTCTCTCTCTCTTTCTCTCTCACTGCAGAGCCTGCTTATTCAAGCTTTCTCATTTTCCCAGAATTCCTCATTGGTATAACCAGCTTGTGTCCATAGAAACTTTGGTGTTGAAGGATGGAAGTATTCCAGATATTCCCTGCCCAGCAAGGTGATCACTAGGCACAGGCAGCTATTTAACATTTGGAATGGATTCAATATAACCGAGGAACGGAATTTTTAGCATGTAATTTCAGTGGACTTCCACTTAAATTGGTGTGTGGGGCTAGTGGCAGGGTATTTGATAGTCAGTGCATTCAATTTCTCTACTACAACCAAAATTAGTCTCCTCTGGGTTCCGATCCACAGCCTTCCCAGAGAAGCATGAGAAACAAATATTTATGCAAAAATTGAGATTTTAGGCCTCACAGGCAATATTGCAGCTCTTTCTCTGTTCTCTTGTGTTGGGGATTGAATCCAGTGGCTCACACAAACTAAGCAAGAAATCTGGCAGCGAGATACATGCCTGCATGTCAAGATTAGTACACAGACTTTGAACAATACCATGCTTTAGTCAAAGTAGAAGCCCAAGTGGGGATAGTGGCAGATGAGTGTGATGTGTGAAAAGATAATGGGTAAAGACCTTTAGATGCACATCAAAAGATGTGCAATGCACGGCAGTTCCTCTGCAGGGTTCTTGAGTGCTTCTAAGCCTTTTTTTCTATCTCACAAATCTGGCAATATTTAATGTCAAAAGTGTATGGACAGGAGCTGGGAAAGAGTTGGAATGAACAGAGCCTGGAGGATGCCAGAGTTCTTGCAAAAGGATGTAAGATGCCAGGTAGGGTGGTGCTTTGTTCTGCTGTGCTATGAAGTGATTACAACCACCGGAACATAATTGAAAATCTGGAGACCAGGAAGTAGCTTACAGAACTCATAATGGACTTTGGTGTTTTTGCCGGGGCGTTAGACAGGGGTTGAATTTCTGCTCTCAATTTGAATCCCAACCTTTCAGAGAAGTGTTTCCTCTCTTGCATTCTTTTATGAACATTGGTTTCTGGATGTTCTTTTCATATTGAAACCAGGCCGTGTGTTGCTGTGTGTCTTGGCTTCTCTTAAAACTGCTTTCAAGTTCCTGCCTGTGTTTTCACAGATACCCACTGGCATCGGAATAATCTCTGCACACGAAATTCCAGGTTGGGTAAAGGGTGGAAGACATGGGGCTGGGCCGATGCTGTGGAAGAAGGTCAAGCAGAGGAATAAAAAAGCCCCGAGGGCACTTAGAGATGAGTGGGCGGAGCGCATAGCAATGCTGGCGTTGTGGGATTTGCTTTTGGGGCCTCAGTCTTGTGTAGCAACCACAGGCACATCTGCTGCCATCACTTCAGCTTCTCTGCACTTTTTGGAATGGAGAGGATTGAGTTTAGTTAAGCCAAAGCCCAAATTCTGTGCCTTTCTGCTTAAAACATTTAAAGAGTGAGTCAGAGATAATAGTTTTACACAGATATGTGGTTAATAACTAAGTACACATAAAAGTTAAAAAAAAAAAACCACAACTAGCAGTCAAATGTCTTGTGTTTGCAACACAGTTCAGACTCCAGTTTTCTGTTCTCCTTTACCATCTTGGGGAATGATTGCTTCAGAATTTAGGATAAACTTGTCGATTCTCAGTCTGTCTCTCTTTAAAATACCATGTGGAATCAAGGGGCAGAAGCACAGAAAGGAGGAGGAAGTACATAGAACGCTGGCTGGAGTTCATGGCTTGTGCAGGGAAGGGTGTTCATGTCACAGGGATCTCTTGTACCCAAAGTGTCTGGATGACTTATGGCATCCTTCCTGTAGACATTTCCCAATGTCCACTCTGTACACTGTGAATTTCAGTCCATTTAAATGAAAAGACAAAAGGTCCTGCCAGGGCTGAGATAACTTAGAAAAGTGGTTTTCAATAGAAGAGATTTTGTTCCGCTTGGGACACATCTGGCAGTGGCTGAACACATTACTGTCACATCCACCGGGTGGATTTTTTCCCCCCCCAGGGCCTTAAGCAATGTCTAGACATTGTTGGTTGTTGAAGATGGGTTTGGAGTGTGGCATTCTACTGTGATGTTGCCGAGTATACTGCCGTACAGAGAGTAGTAGCTGTGACAAAAAAATTGATGCAGAAGGTCTTGACAATCTTTGAGAAACCTTGGTCCAGGGGACAGGGCAGAATTCACTGGAGTGAGAGACGGCTCTTAAAGGGCTATCACCATGTCACTGTTGGAAGACTAGTTAAACGCTATGAGGTGGCCCAAAGAAATGCCAGAAATGTTTTGCTTAGAATTTTCTTCATCTAACAACTTAGCCAATTTCCTATCTTAAGGAGTCCTTCACGTCCTTGTACGAGCTGGAAAACAAGGCCTCAGAGTATGCATGCAATCTTCCTAAATAGTCTAGACCTTTGACTGTGCCATATGCAGAGACATTCTATGTGGGTGACTTCTCCGTGGTCTATTTGCCAACAGGTGCTGGATGCCATGGGTTTCTTGCTGTTAGTAGATGGAGAAATTGAGAGCCTGTCACATATGAGTATTGTCATATATGCTGGGATGGGTCAGGCCCAAGTAATGACAATATTAAGGAGGCTGAGAAAAGTATACAGAATTTGTATTGAATGTGTTGGGAAAATGAAAGCAGATGCAATATTTCTCTTTCTGATTATAAAAGTAGCTCAGACATTGTCAAAAAATCTCCCAAGTACAGAAAACTATAAAAAAAAAACTATAAAGGGGAAATAAATATCTCCTAGTTGCACTATTAGGGATATCAATCACGAAAAGCTTTTGAGAAAAACAAGAAAAAAAAAAACGCAAGCCAGGCTTTCTGAGACAACAATCTAGGGAGACTGAGGATGTTTTTTGGGGGACAGCAGAGTGTTCGGTGTGGATATTGAGGTTTGAGATAATGCTCTTTGAGGATCAAGATGGCCGAGTCCCTGCTTTTGCCTGGATGGATGGACAATGGAAGGCAACCATGTGCAGACCCAACCAAGACCTTCTTACCTTCAGTGCTCATGTGCAAAACATCTGAGGGGCTCACCTTCACAGATAAGCGTCCTTTAGCTGAAAGAGAAGATGACTCATTTTAGCTCAAACATGACAAAGCAGGAGCTATCATTTCTAGCTTCCTGTGCCACACAGCACATCTGAATACTCTCACTTATAATAGTTGGGCTTACTTTTTTTTGTGCCAATTTCATTATGAAGTAATATCAATCTTAGGAGAAAGTTGCAAAGATAAATTGCATGTATTGTACCCAAGAACCGTAATTATTAATATGTTATTCATCATCCTGTGTCTTTTATGTACCAAAAATTACTTTTTCCCCAAGTCATCAGAGAGTAAGTCATAGTCCCGATGTCTTCCTTGTCCCTAATTATTTGAGTTTATTTTCCTATGAATGGGGTGAACAAGTCAGAAAAATGACCATTGATTTGGTATCTAATCTAGATCTCCATAGTCCCCTTTCTCCAGTGATCCCAAATCCTGACATGGCTTTAGCTGAGTCACCAACTTTTACTTGAAGCTTAAGTTGAGTTTTCCATCAGTGGTACAAGTATTCTTTGGTAGGAGAAGACTTTTTAAGAGTGAGAAATGGAATGTTCACTGAGATGTAAGGTAAGGCCTTTTATCTCCTGGGATGCGCCCACCAGGAGTCACAGCCTCAACTTTATCCCAGCTAGCATTTCTTACTCTAGGCTTGTGTATGAAATTCCAGACTCTTGTTTCTGACTGGCCAGGGCTTAAGGGACACAGTTAAGCTCTGGAAATGCAGATCCCAGATAGGAAGAAACTCTTTCAACGTTTGAATACAAAACAGGCCTGCACATGTCAGAAGCTATTTTTTAAACTATGCTTTTAGGGCTGGGAAGACTGCTTAGTGTGCAAAGTGCATGCCATGTGACTGTGAGACTGGATTTCAGATTCCCAGCACCCATGTAAATGCAGAGGGAGACATGGTAGCCTACCTATTTTCCCAGCAAACATGAGAGGTAGAGACAGGATGCTTGTTGCAAGCTGACTACCCGAATCAGCCGAATTTAGCTAGATTGGGTCGATTCACTTGAACTCTGGGTTCAAGGGAGTGACCTTGCCTTAGTACATAAGGTGCAGCTAGAGGGAAGAAGACTAGATATCTACATACCTCCACAGGCATGTGTACACGTATATGTACAAGTGCCCTACACACAAGCATACTTACACACATGCGTATGGATCGCATACACTTGGAAAACCAAAACAAAACAAAGAATCCTCTCCCCGAAAATGACTTTTACTTATGGGCATACACTCACAACTACTGTCCAATACAGTCGCGAGATAGCTTGTGAAAGCCAACTGGCTGGTGGAACCAGCCAAAAGGACTTTCAAATAATTTCTAAGCATTCAAATTCCAGAATCCTAAGACTCATCCCTTGAGGAAACTAGTGCTGAGTGTTCTTCATGCTAATGTAACTAACAGAGGAGGAAGTGGCCAGCAGGAGGCCCATGGTGGCCACCAACGTCTACAGAACTCTGAAACCCTCACACATAGTCACTACTTTGCCAACATTTCTGCTCTGATTAGGCAGCTGAGTTACATTTGCAACCAAAGCTCATGACATGATGAAAGCTGTTTGAGCAAAAGATATTCATCCAGAAGTCATTTGGTAATGAGGTGTCTGGTGAACCCACAGCTTGTGACACAGATGTCTGGGTCAAGCGAGCTTCCTAGAAGTGAGCCACCAACTTATCTCCGTAAGGTACAGTGATGCCAAAATTTCATTTAAAAACCCATCTTAAATATTCTAGAATGCATTTTATGTTCTGGGAATTATTTTAGCTCTCTTTGATAATGTCCTAACTCTGTTCAGAATGTCCTCTGCTCCTCTCTGTTCCCATCCAAATGAAATCTATACTTTGTTTGTACTCTTGTTGGAAGTCCAGATGGGTTAGCTGAGGGTGGAGAAGGACGCAGGTCAGAGGCTGCACTGGGGTGGACAGTCTGAAGTACCGTACAGTGGTAATGAGGGCTTTGCAGCACAAAGGCATCAAGGGATTCACAGTTTCACCAGCTCCTAAAGCATTTATTGAAAGTTGGATATTTGGCTCTTAGCATTTGCTCCTCTATTATTCTTTCAACATGTATCAAATGTCTGGCATGCCACATAATCCAGGTCAATCTCTGTCTTTGTTCACACATTTATTTATTTTTTTCCTGTTCTGAGTTTGATGCTTCTGACTGCTAGGTCATCTTGCCTTCATCTTCAGGAGGAGTTCCATTGTTTGAGGTACAGGATGGGAAATGACCACATCAGGGTCCTCTTTCCTTCCACATCTCCCTTTCCTGTGACTTAGCTGTAGTGACAGTGTGTCTCTCCAGCCACGTTATTCAGTTGGGCAACCCTCCCTCCATGGCTCTGACTGTCACCAAGCCCCAGACAAATTCCTTCTTGCTCATTTCACTGCTGAGTGCTGGTGGCAGATTTCCTTGCCCACAAGAACAGTGCATGTTCTCATTGCTTCCTCTTAAAAGACTGCCTTATCTGTTACTGCATCATCCTGATAGAAATAGAGTTCAGAAAGCTTCCTCCCATTTCTATTTCATGGACAAATTAGAAGAGCATTGGTGTTAGTTCTTCATGGAAAGTCTGGCATTCTGCACCAAATCCATCTGACATTGGGCTTTTTAAAATTACTGTAATTAGATTTTTAATTATTGTTTCTATTTCACTGAAGACTATGAATCTGTTTAAGTTTTTTATTAATCTTGATTTAACTTTGCTATGTCACATACATATGCTCATTTCTTTTATGTTCTCTAGATTTTAAATCACACTACAGAATTACAGTAATAAAAACAGCATATCATTGGCATAAAAACAGAGATATCGATCAATGGAATAAAATTTAAGATGCAGACATTACTCCACACACCATGAAAACATTATATTATTGTTGTTACTAATATTATTATTATTATTGATGTTGTTGTTTTACAAAGAAGCCAAAAATACATACTGAAGAAAAGACAGCATCTTCAAAATTGATGCTGGTCAAACAAGATAGAAGCTGCATGTATAAGAGTGAAAATGGATCCATATCTCTTGCTTTGCACAAAACTCAGCTCCAAATGTATCAAAGACCTCAACATAATACCAAACACACTGCTTATGACAGAAAAGAAAGTAGGAAATAGGCTTGGACTCATTGGCACAGGGAAGGCCTTTCTAAACAGGATCCTGGTAGCACAGGAATTAAAACCAACAGGTTAATAAATGGGACCTCATGAAGTTAAAAGTTTCTGTACACTAGACAACAACATTTGAATAAAGCAGTGGCTACAGAATGGCAAAAGATTCTTTACTAATTATCCATCTGAGAGGCTTAGTGTCTAAAATATACAAAGAAGTAAAATAAGCTAACACCAAATAAAACAAGTAACCCAGTTAAAACACAGGATACTGAAATAAAGAGTTCTCAAAATGTAAAACATAAATGACTGGAAAACAAGATTTTCCAATATATTTAGTCACCACAGAAATGCAGATTAAAACTACTTTGAGAATTCATCTTACCCCAGTTAAGAAGACCAAGATAAATCAAAACAAATGGCAGCAGATGCTGGCAAGTATATGGAGAAAGAGGAACACATATTCATTGCTGGTGGGAGTGCAAACTTACACAGCCACTATGGAAATCATTACGAAGATTCCTCAAACACCTGAAAATTGATCTATCTAAAGATCCAGCTGTACCACTCTTGGGCGTGTACACAAAGGACTTTATGTCTTGCTATAGATCCATGTTAATTCTTGTTCTTCTCATAATAGCCAGAAATTGGAAACAGCCTTGAATTCTATCACTTGATGAGTGGATAATGTAAATAAGGTGCATTTCTACAATGAAATCTTATTTGGCTTTTAATAAAATGAAATTATTAAATTTTCAGGTAAAATGGATGGCCCTAGAAATAATCTTCCTGAGTGAGGTGACTGAGTGAGACTCAGAAAGATGAATATTGAATGTTTATTCTTAAGTGTTGATGTTAGCTTTTAAACTTAAGATATATGGGTTTCAATTAGAATAACCACCAAGATTAAGTAGAAAGTAAGGGGCTAGGATGGAGGAGGAGGGCCAAGGATGAGCAAATAACTAAATTGTTACAAAGTGATAGAGAGGAAATTAGAATAGGAGGATTAAATAAGGAGGGAGATAGGTGGACAGGGTAGAGGAGGGATCATGGGAAGGGACAGCTGACACTAAAGTTCTTTTGAGAAGCCACACAAAAATCTATTCCTGTAGAAGCTTCCTAAAATATATGCATGTATAAATTGAATTCCAATGGAGTTACCATATACCCGGGGTAGAGAATGTCCCAAGTGGACATCATATGCTACCAAGTAAAGCCCATAACCAGGAATCCGTTACATCTTTCTGAGCCACTGGCAAATGCAGCCCCATAGACCACCCCCAAACATTGCAAGCTATTGCCAGTGATACTGGCTACCTCCCACAACCTGATGGTAAGACGTTATTCCTGGAGACGCCCATACTCATGTCACTGAACGTGATGCTCAACTAGATGTTTCACTTCTTGCCGGGACTAGAACTCATAGTGCTGGGTGATATTACACATGCTGCTGGAGGAGAAAAGTAACCATCAGCCTCACCCAGCTCTGATCCCTGAGTGCAGTCACAGCAATCTGTCTGCAAGATACACTCACAAGTGCAATAGTCGCCTAGATGTTATTGGAGTAACCAACTCGAAGAGATAGAACACATGCATGACACTTAATGGGCTCAGGAACCTGACACTAGATCATGGGCCAAGGGGAAAGCCTAAATGAACATAGTAATACAACACTCCCAGGGACATATTGTTATGCCCACAGATAAGTGTTTCATGGGACTCTCATCAAGGAATTTCTTTCAGTAGGTGGTAATTAACTCAGAGACCCACAACTGGACTACCAGCAGAGAGTAAGGAACTTTAAAGCACTCAGCCCTAGATGGAATGCCTGTGTAACGCCCCGCACCTCAAGGCTCAGTGATGGATGTGTTAACAGAGGCACAGTTTAAAAGCCAAAGGTGACAGATGACTTCAGGGAAACGTTTTCCAGACATAAGAGGACCAATGCACATATGAACTCACAGAGATCTCGACAGCATGCCCAAGACTGAATAAGTTCAAACAGGACAAATAAAAATGTGAAGACAGAGAAATGGGCACAAAGGCCCACTCCCGGCAAAACAGTACTTGCAATTGATAGTTATTGGTGAAAGGGAAGTCACTTATTTCCAATGAATGCAGGGACATTGGGCATATCATCCACACTCCATGTTCAGGAATAGTTGGCCAATACAAAAAGGATTCTGTGTTCTTTCTGTTTTTTATTTATTTTTGGTGTGTGTGCTTGTTTCTAAAGCAAGAGAAAGAAAATTAAGTAAGGTGGGTAGGAAAGAAGGTTATGGGGAAGGGAGAAATATGACAAAAAATACATTGAGTAAATTTTTTAAAAATCCAACTGTCTGTTATCTTCAGGAAACATTGAAAACAACTCTCTCTGTCTCTCTTTGTCTCTGTGTCTCCCTCTTCCCCCTCCACTTGAGTATTAAGTGTTGAAGGCAAGAGTGGCCACAATATTATGAAGGGAAGAGATAGGGAAA
Organism: Acomys minous; assembly: GCF_964271855.1. Taxonomy (NCBI): domain Eukaryota; kingdom Metazoa; phylum Chordata; class Mammalia; order Rodentia; family Muridae; genus Acomys; species Acomys minous. The sequence goes on from NC_140494.1 coordinate 59,119,970, forward strand.
GTGTGGTTTTCTTAGCGCCTTCATTAGGTCTCATCTGGAGTCCCGTGTCCGAGCTTTATCTTCTCAAAATAAGTGTCTGCAGAATCTGTCATGAAGCAAGCAAGTCAAGAATTTTATTTTTTTCAAGAGCACAGAACTCATAGTTTGGGTCTCTACTTGGCTATCAGATGAGATTATGCATGGAAATCTCCCATGAGTCAGAGGTTAAAAAGGGAGCGAGTATTTCTTGTCTCTCCAGAGCTGCTGGAGTCATTGTAGCTGAAGAATGTACCGAAGCTGTGCCTTATCTTTTGACATTAGCTCAAGCCTAGGTTTCAGCTGATAAATTTTCAGATATACTCAGAAAATCAGGGAAGCTTCAAGCATTCTGGCAGCGGGTCTAGGCACTCATAGCAATCTGTAAATATAAGCCTTTGAAGAAGGAAAATGCAAACATATCCAAAAAAATATCATTTGGGGCACACTCTTGGTGTGTAGCTGGGTCTGAGCACCACAGTCTGAGGCAAAGGTGATAGAAGGGAAGGGAGAACTGAGTGAGCCAGACCCACAGAATTAACACGGAAATAAAAGAAAAATCTGATCCTTAGTGAAGTCCCCCCTCCGCCCTGTTCCTGAGAGACAGGTACATGAAGAACACAGGCATATCTCCTAGTTTTGGGTAACAACATTAACTATACCTAATTAAACCATATATATATTAAATATACCTAATTAACTAAACTATATATTAATTATACCTAATTAAGTGATAGCTAAATAGTTCAACAATATTAATAACAACTATAGTTTAGAAAATTTGACCCATATGTGACAGAGGCAAATCCAAAGACTTGGGTTAAGGGAATAGGCCTTGTTGGAACCAAAGAGAAATTACAGTCTTCATGGGGCTGATTGAAAGAGACAAGGGGAAGAGCACAGAGTCAAATAAGGTAAAGTCAATTCAGAGGTCAGGTCAACAGGCAAGTGCTGCCTGGGAATGGGAGAGCTGGCCTAAAGGTCAGAACCTAACTAAACAGTCCAGAGGAGGAGATGAAAGAATCCAGGATTTGGCTTGTGTTTGACTGGTGCCAGCTCCAAGGGGTTGATGTGGGTGTGGGTGGCCCAGTTAAAGGCACAGAGGAAGAACTGATTGCAACTCCAGATCTCTTTTCATTAATGGATTTCAAAATGATTTTGAGATTAGTGAGCTCAAGGGCGTCAGCATAATCCTCTTAAGAAAAAAAAAGACTAGAGAACGGAAAAAATAATTAGTTAACATTTATTGACTGCCAGACACTATTTCTGACCACTTGAATGCATGATTTTGTCCAATCTTCATAAGTACCTTTTGAGAACCAAGCTTCTTAATAGAGTTAATTTTAAAAGGGATTAAAAATGTACATAACATTTTGGAGAGAACCTGTGAAAAGTCATCATGGAAAATGAGCCGTAGTCATCAGTTATTCACTTATTCACCTACATATCTATTCAACCAATAGTTATCGATTATCTGAAAAACGTTGGGTAATACCTGAGGGTTCTCAGACATGTTAACTGTCTTCTCTGTTTATAGTCCTCCTTTCCAGGACCCTATCTACCTCATGCTTACTACATCAGGATGGGACATTTAAGCATCCAGTAGTTTTATATTGCCTTGCGGTTTATGATAAATAGTTGCTTGGAGTCATCAATGACGCATTCCCACTCCTGTCAGGTGAATCATTTCATATTTTCAATGCTGTAGAGATACAAAATCCTGTCCGGGCTTCAACCAAAATCCTCTGCTGCTGTTTTAACTGAATTTCTTTGCCTTTTAGAATCTTAAGAGGGGCGGCTGTAAATAGGACATCTATATTCATATGCATCTCCCAGCTCCAGGAACCAGCAGAGAGGGATGGTAAGAGCCGGAGGTCAAGGAGGACCACAGCAAAACAGTACATTCTGGCCAAGACGTAATCATTGTACTCCTGAGCTCACAGCAGCTGTGGTTATCTCCAAAAGATGTGCTTAGGATGCAAGCAGTCAACACTGCAGCTCAGAACGGGGTTCATGAACTCCCACCACTGCCTAAAGAGCTATCGAGAGTTGATGGGTGCTGGGTCAAGGACAGCTAGTTTTTATTAAAGGTATGGCCTTTGGTAGGCGGGGCATGCACCAGTGTATGGCCCCACCCATTGAGTACACGGGCAGCAGAAGTTGCATTAGCTGGGTTATAAAATTAAAAGTGGACTAAGTTGGGAGTGGATGAGTAGAACTGGGAGGGGTTAAGGCAGTGGTTCTCAACCTTCCTAATGCTGTGAGTCTTTAACACAGTTCCTCATGTTGTGGTGACCTCCCCAACCATAAAATTATTTTTGATGGTACTTCTGTAACTAATTTTGCTATTGGTATGGATTGTAAGGTAATTATCTGTGTTTCCAATTTGCATATCACTTCCAGTACTATGAGAGCTAGCTCTCAGGAATAGGGCATTCAAATCAGTTTCAGCTTGGTGCCTCCAAATCCTGTGTGTGAAGTATGTGATGACTTCAGCAGTAGGGTCTTACTTTCAAGTTCTGGGAGACAACCAAGGGTCATGGCAGGAATTCATTTTGCTTTATACTCACAGATGAGTGAAGCTAGCTCTCAGCCCTCATAAAAAACGCTTCCTTTTTTTTTTTTTTTTTAAAGCAGACAGAGGTTATTACAATGATCCACAGCTGGCTAAAACACAGTGACTAAGTGATTGTGAGGCATTCAGCCCCAGCTGGCAACAACAACCTTTACACCTAAAGCTTGATTACTTCGGAAGACGAGGCAGGAAGATAGAATAAGCCAGAAGATGATGGTGCTTGCTGCTAGATAGCATCTTCTAGATATGGTAGGTATGCTGGTCCAATGAAATATCAACAGTGTGGTTAACGAAACAGGGCCTACGTGATGACAAGACCAGTCCACATGCTAATGTGGGTAGGAGAAATTTCACAAGGCTCCATCTCCAGATGAAGAGCTATAGACAGTCAATGTATAGGGAAAAAAAAATCAGACTTCTCCAGGGATGTGCTTCATGATAAGTTATCCCAGTGAGTGAGACCTAAACGCATACACACACACACACACACACACACACACACACACAGAGAGAGAGAGAGAGAGAGAGAGAGAGAGAGAGAGAGAGAGAGAGAGAGAGAGAGAGAAACACTAAATATGCTCAGGAGGTAATATGCAAACACATATGCATAAATATGTAACAACAATTATAGAAGAAAAGGTCACGTACCTTAGAGGGAGTATGGAGGAATATGGGAAGATTTGAAAGAGGAAAAGGAAAGGGAATAAATGATGTAAATACAGAATTAAGGTATGAATTTATTAAACAAATTTAAAATTAAAATGTTATTTTGAAGAATTATAAGAGCTGGATGCAGTTCATCAGAAGGAATGGAAAAGATATAGGGAATATACAGGAGTGGGGAAGCTGAGGGTGGGAAGAGAATGTGTCTTCCCAGGAATGTTTTGTGTTGTCCTGAGTTCGTTCGAAATGGCTGTCCCCACTGGGAGAGTATATTCAAAGGCATTAGAGGATAGAGTGGAGTCCCCCGCCTTATTTTCTATAGTTCTAGAGACCAGGAAGTGCAAGGCCAAATACTCTTTCCCCAGCAAGTGAGAGCTTCCCCAGTGGTGGATGGAGGAAGTTCAAGACAGTGCAAATCAGAGAAAATGAGAAAGAGGGAGGGCACACACTAGAGAGTGAACAAGCTAAAGAGGGCAGAGCTCATTAAAATTTTTTTTTTATTTCTTATTATGTATACAGTGCTCTGCCTGTATACACACTTGCAGGGCACCATATCACATCATAGATGGTTGTGAGCCACCATGTGGTTGCTAGGAATTGAACTCAGGACCTCTGGAAGAGCAGTCAGTGTTCTTAACCTTTGAGCCATCTCTATAGCCCCACAGAACTTGCTTTTATAAGCAAGCTTTCATGAGGGAAGACCTAAATGCTTCTTGGTAGGCATTACCCTCTGCCTCCTAACACAGACACACTGAGAATTAATTACCAACATTTCAGCTTTCAGGAATATATCCAGGTTTCTGTAGCCTCGGACCAGTGGAAATTACATGGTGCCAGATTTGGCTTCAGTTCACTTTAAGGAAGGATTTTCCTGGACAGTCTACTTGTCTGTTACTAGCCAGAACTAGACTAACCTTTTAACTGGACAGAATAACTTTTTAATCATTATGGCAATTCAGGAAGATAAGGATAGATGCAGGCTCCTTGTCACCTTGGATGTATTTGCAGAGATGCTTGGACTTTTCCAGAGGACTTGGGCTGGGTAAACAGGACGCATAAGCAGTCGTTCACCTCTTGGAATGCTCTGCTTCCTGGACACTGGAGAGACAATTTCATTTGCACTTATATCTTTTGCTTCAAAATTCAGCTATTTTGGCAATAATCTGCTGGGGAAAATTCATGGATCTTTCCAGCTACTCATACCCAATCCAAACTTTTAAATTCACTTCTTTACAAGATATTCATTGTGTGGATTCCTGACAAAGTGCCCAAAATGTTTCAGGTTCATATAAAGCAAATAAAATATTTAAAAAGAACCAGAGTCCAGGAAGCTTTGACTGACCAATAGGGCTTGTTATGATTTAGAGCTGGATTTTTATAAGCAACAGACTAGCTAAACAAGACAACTTCAAATCAGGGGCGGTTGTTCTGGTCCAGTGAATAACAGCAGCACAAATGTGGATCTTTGGAATTGGCCAGTGTTCATCTTACTCAGGGTGGCCATGGGTTGGGCATCTTAATGTGGTGACCACCAGCAGTGGACCTGAACGGAATCACTGTCTGTTTATTTTAGCTGAGAGGCCAGTGCAGGTCCACTTCTCGGAGAGAGCGAGGAGCATTTACAAACCAGGGCTATGCTGCTAATACGAAGAGAACAGATAAACTAGCAAGAGAAAGACAGCCTCTAAGTGATAAACGTATGTTTTCTAGAAAGCTCAGGGAATTGATTTAAAAAATATGTGGAGCTGAGACTATGCCTCAGTAATCCAGCGCATGCTCTGTGTTTATGAGATCCCAGCACACGCTCTGTGTGTGAGGGGCTAGACCCCAGAGCAATGCTCTGTGTGTGTGAGGTCCTAGATCCCAGCGCATGCTCTGTGTGTGTGAGTTACTAGATCCCAGCGCATGCTCTGTGTGTGTGAGGTACTAGATCCCAGCACATGCTCTGTGTGTGTGAGGTCCTAGATCCCAGCGCATGCTCTGTGTGTGTGAGGTACTAGATCCCAGCGCATGCTCTGTGTGTGTGAGTTACTAGATCCCAGCGCATGCTCTGTGTGTGAGGTACTAGATCCCAGCGCATGCTCTGTGTGTGTGAGGTACTAGATCCCATCTTCAGATGCAGGGAATTCTAAACTCGAAGAAAATTAATCCCCCACTGACTGCAGTATTAAAACCACTCTTAAATGTTACTTTTGTCCTGTGCTTTAAATCCCCATGAGAAGGCTTACAAAAAGTTATATATTTTTTTTAAAGTTGGAAGTCGCTAAATGCCATACACAAGGAAAGAACATGCTTTTCTAATTAATAGAGAGAATTGTCATGGTCATGGCGATCTGACTGAGAACATCCCATCTTTACCTGGAAATAGGAGAGAGTAAATACTTCCTAGTCTTAGTATCCAAGGTTTAGGATTATTTAAGATTAGTAGTCAAAAAGTTTTCGACTTTGATGCTGTGTGATAAGGGAGCCTGTTTAGGGGGGACTGAGAGTGCGGAGATCTGTTTCTATTTTCTTATGAGTTCTGTCCCAGTGGGGACCATCTAAGTGTTATTTCTCTCTGGCCCTTGAATACTCTTCTCCCTCATGGGGCAACACAGTTAATGACCATCTTGGGGCAGTAAATTAGTAGCTTGTGCCAAGGCTGACATTCCTCTCTCAGTCTGGTTGTTCATTTTACTACCTGAAGTTGCCTTTTGAAGGCATAGTTGAACTTACAGTGTGATAAACTGTACTTCATTTTGTTCTTTTGCTTTCCAGGTTAATTTAAAAGTGCTGCTGATGGGTGAGTGGTGACACTAACGACTGTTTTACATCACTAAGTCAAGAACTGAAATAACCTGGTCGCGACACCAATTCTTCAGCTGATGGAAATGAAGCAGTGTTCTCAGTGTGCTGGTTTTGTTTGTTTAACTTAGAGATGTTTTCTGTCTCAAGTTGTTTCAACAGTTTCATTCTAGGTTCTCACGTCTGACTTCCCCTTATGGATTTTAGTGACATCATTTCCTAAAGTGGTCCAACTGAGTCAATCACTTTTATTTAAAAAAAAAATCCAAAAGCTTCTTTTTCTTTGAGTATGTTGTAGTTGTATATCAGTTATAGAAAGCTGGCGAGCCTGATGTGTTGTATGTAGTCAGCATGCATGGGTACATGATTTGGCTCTATCTAAGAGTTATATAAATATAACCTGTATATCCTTAAAGCCATGTGACCTTGAGTGAGGCAGCAGTCCCTTAATCTTTAGAGCAGGAGCATGTACAACCACTTCTTTGTGCTGTTGTGAGTTTTGGTGCATAATACACAAGAAATGGAAGAAATGAGCACACAGTAACCATCTTAACCACAACCACTGATAGCACAGTCATCAAGTACCAGGAACTCTGTAAGCTAGGACGGAAGAGCTAAGTGATCTGCATTTGATGATGGGAACAGGCGAAAGATAGGCTAAGTGTCATTTAATACTCCAAAGACAAGCAGCAGCTGCATGAGGCTTTTTGAGTTTTCAACTGGCCACTGCTGTCCATGTACAAATGATGGACACAAAGGTTTTGTCATCTTTAAGGTAAAACATCCTGAATAGGGATTTTGGGAGAATCCTCGGACCTTTAAATGTTTTTTTCCTCCATATATTTTTCTCTGTTTCCTCATTTATACTCACCCAGTGAGAATACGAAGCTAAAATTACAGTCAGCATAATGTAGCTAGTTGATCCTGGTAGACAACTATGGAGCCTGGCAGACCATGCAGTTAGAGACATTTCAGCTGAGCACACAAGGCAGGTTCTGGATCCCACATATATGCCAGGTAAACAAAAAACAAAGCCCTCTGTCCACAGTAGAAATATTTAACTATAAGGGAAAGCAAAGTATTATCTAAGAGGAGCTGGGTTCAATTCCTAGCACCCACATGGCAGGTCACTACTGTCTACAACTGTGGTCCCAGTGGATCTGACACCATCACACAGACATGAATGCAGGCAAAACACTATTGCATGTAAAATAAAATAAACATAAAAACGATAGTTGAAAACCACAGATATAACTATCAAAATCTTACTCATGCTATTATCATTAGGTGAACTTGTAAACACTCTTCATAAACATGAATAAAATTTCTTTTTGCTGGTGATAGCATGGGACAGAAAAAAATGAAGCCAATAGACCAGTGGATTGAAGGTTCTGAAGTCAACCCCTGTTGTTACAGTCATCGGATCTTTGCCAAATTTGCCAATCAAGAGAGACAGTCTCTATACAAATGGTGCCGGCAAAACTGGATATTCGCATGGAGAAGAATGAAATTTGATTTCTGCCTCCCCACCACGCGCATCAAGCAATTCAAACTGGATCAAGACTTTAATATGTAACTTGTATGTTGAATTTACTGTAGAAACATATTAGGGAAATGTTTTAAGCCCTAGGCAGAGGTAGAAACTCACGGTAAAATTTGCAATAGAGAAGGAGAGTGGTTTGCCGACTGCTACAGATTGGATGTTGTGTGCCATGAAGAACCGTGGACAGCAGGAGAATGAGCTGTGCCTTCTGATATGCACTTTCTGACTTGGTAATATGTGCTAAAACAGAATGTAATGACAGTTGTGTAGTTCGTATATACATAAAACCTATTGAAGTATACATCTATAACATGAGCATTAAGGCATGTGCATTTTATCACAATGAAAATGTTTTTTTAAGAAGTCTACTGTAGGGAAGGCGATGTGGATCAGGAAGAGAGCCTGGTGCGGGCAGGAGAGGGGGGTGAGGGTGAATGTGTTCGAGGTGTTTGCTGGCCACGTATAAGAATGTCACAATTAGATCCAGGGCTTTATAACAATAAAAGGGAAGAAGTGAAGGCAATATAAAAAGCTAGCCCGCCATTCTACTCCTTACTTGCAAATATATGGTAACATCGACTGTCCATGTTTAGCCGACCTGTTTTGAGTAGGTGACAAAATATAAGAAGCCATTTTGTAGAGGAACCGTGGCCTGGAGACTTCACTGGGTCCTTACTTCCTGACTCTCTAAGCTGCCCATCAAGCCTTTGATGGATGAGAAGGTGGATTCTAAGCGACAGATGGTTCTCCTCTGACCACGTCCACCCCTCAAGCTGGACCAAATCTGCCTAAGTTTTGGTTAGTACCAGTACTGTCTTGTTTCTTTTTCCTTTACTGGGAGACTGCCCAAGGAGAAAAATCAAAGGTGAGTTGACTCAGAGTATGACCTTGCAACTCTGTGATTCCTGATGACAAACCGTGACAGAGTCACTTGCTAATAAATAAACAAAGCAGAAACCGTGAAGGAAGAAAGGAGACGAGGGACTTGTGTACTCCTTTCTGGATGCTGGTGTTGAGAATTAAGCAGCAGGAGAATAATATACCCATCTTACTGTTAGTGATGTGCTCAGTCTGGAAAGGAAAACAGAGTGAGAACAACCTGCATCCTTGGGGTTGCAATCCTTCACTAGGTTCATCCTGTGCATCTGTCCCATCAGAACTCATGTCTCACAAACTCCATGTTGGTGGTGTTTGGAGGCTGGACCTTTGGAAGAGATCAGGATGCTGTGGAAGCGAGGTCTGCACAATGATTAGTGGATTCATAAAGTGCGGAAGAGACCCACGAGCCAGCATGGTTTTTCTGGCATGTGCTGCTCTGTGCTGACTTGGGGACTGGAGATCTCAGAGGTCTCAGAGCATGTCAACCAATGAGATGGTCCTCACCATACGCTGCCTTTCAGCTTTGGACTTCCAAACCTCCAGCCTTGTAAAAAGTGCACTAATTTACTTCATAAAGAACCCGTCCCTTGGCATCCCAGAACAGGAATAGAAAGTGGATGAAGGCATTAATTCAGTACATATATTGATTCTTCCATTCATTGCATTCCCTACTCAGGTTTTCCCACTCATACGTTAGCTTTCAAGAGAAGAGCCACTAATGCATCATGCAACTTTGATACATGCCTGACTTTCTTGTTTGACCTAACACAGGATTTACATAAAGGTCAAGATATCAAGCCAGCAAAAGTGGGCTAGGGCCTCAAGTGCCTCCATGAAAGGAGAAAGCTCCAAAGTCTGGAAATATTCCAGTAGCTCTTCCAAATCCATCCACTTTTCTAATTTAGGAGCATGATCATATCTGATAATGATAGTTCATCATTTTAATGTATGTTAATGATTTTAAAACCACTTAAAATTCTTTTACATATACATTTATATTATTCCACATATATAAAATAAACTACATACAGCAAGAAGAACCATGAAACAATCATGGATTATAGTAATGTTAAATTAATAGTGTTTTGGCTATTTGTATTTGTCAGCCTTGAAGAAAAAAATCTTTCCTATCATGGTGAGTCTAAAATTCTGAATGTAAATCAATATCTATCATATCCCATCTCTATCATGTTAATGATTTTTTGCCCAAGTCTTTTGATACCTGCTTTTCCTTCTTCCATCTTTTCCTCAGCTTTTTTCCCTTGGCCTATTCTTTGCTAATGGCAGAACAATCTGATTCTCAGTTTCTTTTTCACCTACCCTAGAAAGCATGTAGAGTGTCTAGCATCAGGTGGGGGATTCAGCTTTGAAAACACACTTTACCTGCTATTACTGCAGAGGACCTGGGCTCTATCCAGAAATGACAAATATGCTTTTTGGCAGAAGGAAATCAGCCAGAATCTTAAAAGCACAAGTGACTTACCCAAGGTATGTCACACGCCCGTTGAAGTTTGGGTGCCTGCTTCAGGAGGTAGAAGTAAAGGCAAAGGGCTTGCTGGCTTCACCTAGGATGCCTGCTGGGGTTTGTTCCTGGCTCTGAACCTATTCCAATGAACACCGACCTGTTACCTGGCTACCCATTGGTTCACTGACTCTTCAGGCAGATTAATATTTACCTAGAGGCATACAAGGTCCTCACCATCCCTTTGTCATCGCAGAAAAACTCAAATAAGAAAAGATCACAGCCTCCAACATAATAATTGCTTAAAATGTTTCTAATTGGATTCGTTGCTTTAGGCCCAGTTCAGTTTGCAGTTTTCCTGCTGCAGCATCAACATGGTTAGATTTAAAGCAACTTGGCTTTCAGTGAACCTTAGCTCATGAGTCAGATGGAGGAGGAAGGAGTCTGGGGAGGGGTGGGTTAGTGAGGGCAAGCTACAGGGGCATCATTGATTCTCTTCAGTAGACACTTAGGTCTACTGTCTCTACTGTGATGGCAGAACCCTGTCGCTTGGGCTCTGTAGAACATGGCATATGGAACAGGATATGTATTTATTAGGAGCTTAGGCACTATCCTGGAACTTGGGATGTTCTCTGAGTATGATTTCCCAGGCATGTCAGGAAGTAAATTTTATTCTTCATTTGTGTTAAATCAGAAACTCTAGCTATGGGGAAAGATGCTAATGGGATTCATCTCACAGTGTCATTTATTTGCATGGCCTTGTGGTTTGAGTTGCTTCTTCCAAAAAGAGATGGGGAAGCCATCCTGTACTTTAGAACACAGCCTTGTTTGGAAGTAGTGTCAATGCAGATGTAGTTAGTAGAGACGGAGTCATAGTAAAATAGGGTGGGCCATTAGTCTCACTGTGTCCTTACAAGACATAGGAGACACAGGAGAGCTCACATATGATGATGAGAACTGAGGGATCCAGCTGCGAACAACAACAACAACAACAACAACAACAACAACAACAACAACAACAACAACATGCTGAGGCTGCTGGCTCTCATAAGAAGCCCAGGAGAAACAAGAAAGGATTCTGTCTAGTGTTTCAATCAGAAGACAGTAGCACAGAAGCCTGGGTTCTAGGCTGCTAGCCTCCAGAACTGCAAGAAAATGTTTTGGTTGTTTTAAGCCACCTAGTCATGATACTTTGCTATCTCAGCCTCAAGAAGCTAACAGATTATTTATATCAGAGTGGGATGTATGCTTATAAACACATTTTCTATAGACAACTCTGACTGATTCATGAACCAATTGAATTTTAATAATGTTTTCAATCAGTGTTAATAGGGGAAACAGAGGTTCAATGTGAACATATCGCATATCCTACTCTAAGGGACCATCTATTTTCCCTCCAAAGGAAAAGTTGCATGAGCCGTGGGAAGCCAGTAAAAGCATCCTGAGTTCATTGGCATGATACTTTGTTCGATTTTACTTAACAGGGAAGTGTAACTACTAGAAAGAAGGTGAAAGATGATTAAGGAATAACTGAGTTATAGAAGCAGTATAGGTACTTGTCAATAGGTAAATTGATAAAGGCATAGTATAATCCACAGTGAAATTTAATCCAGCCATAAAAAAAGTGAGGATTTATTATTTTCAGGAAAATTGATGACATTGGAGGTCATGGTGTCAAGCAAAATAAGCCATATATAAAAAAGATAGGTAAAAGCACATTGTTTTCTTTAATACGTAGAAATGAGTAGCAATAGCACAACCCAAACAAAAAAGGGAAAAGAAAAGAAAAAGATGTGAGTGTATAAGGGAAGGGGAGTGGGGGGAGGGTAGAGCAATCAAGAGTAACAGGGAGTGAATATGAGAAAGCACAATATATATGCTGTCCAACAACACCTATGAATCTCTGTAACTACCGCTTATCTATTTATACACAAGCCATTAAGGAGTTACTAGACAGACACAAGAACCTATGGGATAAGTGCTTTCTTAAAGATGCTCAAAACTTTGGTACTTCTGCTGTTGCCATGGAGAGACGAGGCGAGACAGCAGCCATAGCACCTGACCCTCAATTTTCATTCAGTTCTTGTGTTCATCTGAAGACACATTCTCAGTGAGGAGGCTGGAATCTCTCAGGGCTTCTGCCGCAGGTAATTGATTTCACAGTACTAAGACACACATATGACACAGAGGGACAAAAGGCAAATAAATAAACTGCACCTCCACCTCCCAGATCTTCAGGGAATGATTCGGGTTGGGTCTAAGGCATCTACCATCTGGCTCCATGCCCAGAACACTCAAGGTCACCCACATATGCCTCCCCTAGGCCCCCAACTCCTCCTTTTAGAATATAGTTTCTAATGAGAGAAACTGCCAACCCAAACATCACCTTATGAGATCTGGCAATATTTTATTTTATCTTACTTTATTATTTTTTTCTTTAACTGAAATCATGGATATGCCATTTTACCCCCATCTAGCTCAATTTGCATTTCCAGCAATTATGACCATGTTCTGAAAAAAGGAAAGAAAAACATAGCATTTCTATATCCAACAGAATCACCAATTCCTTGGTAGAATCTAATAGAGACCAGGTTGTAGTTTTTGCAATTCAAAATAGAAGGTAAATTGATAACCTGTAAATTGTGGTTGAGGGCATGCCCAGTGAACAGCTTCTGTGGCTACCTGAACTGGTCAAGGAAGAATGTTATATGCCTTATTTTTTTTAATATCATAGAGCACTGATGATTAATTGAAGACTTGGGTATTATTCAGCTAAGCCTGTCTCCTCTGAATGAAGACCCTGAGACTTCATGATGGCAAATTTTGTATGGCCTAGTCTGCTTGATTGGGCTAAGAAATACTTTGGTAGCTGGTTAGATGCTATCTATGGCGTGTCTCTGGTGCGTTATTGGAGGAGAATAGAGTTTGACTCAAAGGGGAATGGTTTCCCCTTGTTTTAGGTGAGCACCGTCTATTCCTTTAAGGAGCAGAATACAAAAATTAACAAACAGACAAGGAAGAAGGTCAAATTATCTTTGCTGGATCTGAGATTTTATTTTGTCCTGACATTGGACATGAGAGCTGTTGGTTTTCAGGTCATTAAACTCCCTAGGATTACACTCTGTACCTTAGGTCATTGCCTCTGAATAGAAGCCATTCAATCATATATCTCTCATTTCAGATTTAGAATGAGTTAAATCATTGCCATTCTTGGGTCTCCAGATTCAAAATAAACTTCTCAGGTGCTGTTACCACTTGAATTTGTTGCCATAAAAATTCTCCTTTTATATATGTATATATATGATATATGAAATATGTACACATGTATGAAATACATGAACATATATTTACAAAATAACCTGTTGGTTCTATTTATCTGTAGAACTTTCATATAGGCCAAGAAAGGCCATGTGACATGTACAGTCACATGGAAATGTGGAGGCCAAGGCAGGCTTATAACCCACGCATTTTTCTGAATTTCATTCTCCAGCAGCCGGTCTCTTTAGGATTGGAGATGACAGAGGCCTCTTTAGTATCCAAATGTATTATGCAATTCTGAATTTATCATCTCTGGCTCTGTGCACTCCCAATTAACTTCACTTTAAGATCATTTCCTCCGTGGAAATAGATCTCAAATAGCCCGAGTGCTCTATTAATTGGCAATGCTTTTGGAAACCATCAGGCTTTTCCTATAAAATCGGGCAACTTTGGATAGGTAACTTAAAGGCTGTAGACCAACAAGTGATAAATCTACAAACTACCCAAAGACAAAGTTGCTTGGAATAGAGAGGGCATGCTTTCAGTTTTTGCCAAGTAGACATTAGACTATGCCAGTAAACTGGATATTACTCAGAAATAGTCCCCATTGGACTATGCTTGGTCTTCTCAACCATTTATCAAAACATAAACCACTGAGCACTTTATACTTGAGGATGAGAAATAAATCAAGAAATGGCTATGGGAATGGGTGAGCTTTTGAAATAGTTGCTGAGTAGGCGAGCAAAAGCTTAAGGGTTGTGAAGGTGACTTTGTACTTGGGCCTCTACGAAAAGATCTGGGGCTCTGGAGGCCATGCCTCTCTCTTCGCTCTTTCTCCATCCCAAGCTGGAGCTGCCATCATTTAAAATACTAAGGAACAAAGTTGAAGATTTAAAGTAACAACCAGTATTTATGATTTTGGCTAGGGGATGGCAAAAAGCTGCCTTGATGGAAACAAACAACTGCCCACTCGCTCTCAAGTCTGACAGCAAGTTGAAACACAATGAACTGAGACTTCACTCAATTAATCAAACATAACGTGGTTTTGGTTGAATTCTGCTTGTTGGTGAAAGATTGATTGGCAAGATAGCAAGCCAGCATAAAAAAGACCAGTTATTTAAAAAAAACATATTTTGGTTGCACAAAGTCCTTTGTACCTCATAATCACTTGAGAAACTTTCAAAGTAAGTTTGGCCAGGAACCCCTATTTATTTATAGGGTGTCTGATGCCATCTGAGGTGGTCTGATTAAGGATGCCCCCCCCCATACGCTCATGTATTTGAATGCTTAGGGAGTGACAAGAGGTGTGGCCTTGCTGGAGGAGGTGTGGCCTTGCTGGAGGAGGTGTGGCCTTGTTGGAGGAAATGTGTCACTGGGGTCCAGTCTTTCACTCTCTTCCTGCTGCCTGCAGATCCAGATGTAGAGTTCTCAGGTACCTCTCCAGCACCATGGCTGCCTGCATGCTTTCTGCCATGATAATAATGGGCTAAACTGTAAGCCAGCCCCAATCAAATACTTCCTTTTATAAGAGTTGCTGTGGTGTCTCTTCGCAGCAATAGCACGCTGACCAAGACACCATCTAGGTGTTACGTTCTAAAAGGCAGCCAGCCATATTTGGGAATATTTCTCTAGGGTAGCTCCTGGGATTGATGTTACACAGCCAGTCCTCTTAACTATCTGTAACACTGGAGTGAGGAATGATTTTTGTTTGTTTTTGCCTTGGAGTCTACTGGCCTAAAGAACAATCCGTGCATGCTTTCATAAATACAAATGCAATTTCATGTGGTTTCGACTTTCGTTTTATTTTTCCCTTTGAGAGCTCTAGTCTGTTGTTTTTAAAATTAAGAGCTAGGAAAGAAGTAATTTACTAGTTAGTCAATAAAATAAAATAAAATAATTCTGGCTTAGTAAAGTCAGTAAAGGGGAAAAACATCACAAAGAAGGGATGAAGAGTGGGACAAAGGGAGAAGGAATGTTTACAGAGAACCAGAACACAAGACAAAGCAAGTGGCTCTCACACTTCCGCCTCTGCCTACAGCTTCCTCAGCATGCCCAGCACTTTAGTCCCAAGCCTCTTGACCTAGCTTTTGTGTGTGTTGACGTCTGGTGATAAAAGAAAAGGAACAAAAGCGTCAGGAGAGGAAAGGTGCCGCTTTGCCTGTTGGTTTAATGTGAGGGGTCATTCCTTCTCTGCGCATGCTGGTTCTGTCTTGCTTGTGTTGATATCTGACACTTGAGCTGTGACCCTTCTCCAGACCCTCTGCTACCTGCTGCCAGTCTCTAGACTGTAACCTGTCCTTGCCATAGTCTATGGCCTTCCAATACTCCCAGTAGTCTTGGGTTTCTCTAGGCTGTATACTTAACCTCATGCATTTCCTGGCCCTGTGTCTGCCTTGATATATGTCTTCCCTGAGGATAGCAGCTATGTTGTGGATAGGATGCTTTTTTGCCTTTCTCCCCCGTGCTAGCTCTGACCAGGAGCCAGGGACGTCACAGTGTAGAGTGGTCAGGGTCCCTAAGGCTGCTTGTGGAATATAGAAGAGTAGTGATAATCAGGTTCCTCAAGTTGGGAACATAATCTGCAAGAAAAAGAGAAGTAGTAACAAGAATAAAATGAGAAAAGAAAGTAACAATAAGAGTAGAATGTGAGAGGTGAGTAAGTGGCGGGATACCAGCCATCCTTCTCAGAGGCTGAGATAACTCCTACACTGAAGGGTGAGTGAGCAGAAACCGGAAGGAGAGAAAGAATTTTTAGAGCACCAGACAAAGATGTAATCACTAGTGGAGAGAGGTAAGTGTGTTAGAAAGTGTCTAAAGTAAGGCTTCTCAAGCCCAGCATGAGGGACATCTTAAGATGTTATTTTTGTTATATTAAGGTCCTGCCATGTAAGCTATTTAACAGAACCCACTGACTATGGTGATTCTGCCTTGATCATGGAGACATGAATTGGATACTTTAATGAAAAGGCACATATACACTGGTGGAAGCCAACCAGTAGAAAGATTAAAATGGTCACTTTAATTTCATAAGCTTAAGTAGCTACTCATTTTTATGCATGCAAATTTAAAATAAATTTACCTCAGAAAGATGTTTAAGAGCAAAATGGTTTTGTCTTGGCTAATCTTAGGCTTAAGACTTAGAATTATCTGAAAGGGCTGTTTAGTGTAGCATAGAGATAGGTTGTTTCAGCTCTGTGTGAAAAAAAACAAACAATGAATCTTCAGTTAGAACTGTCTTCTAAAAGATGCATTGATGCATGCTAAAAAGATCTATCATGGTAGTTTCAGTTTTTCAAAACTAAAATATGCTGGGAATTGTCACCAATGGTATTATTGTACTTAATATTACTTAACCATGCACTTAAAATGATTACGATAGTAAGTTTTATGCTGTGTATATATTGTCACAATGAACAGCACCAGATTATTATTTTCACTGACTCAATGGGCAGTCAGGAAGTTTCTCATGTGTTCATGTTTGTTGTCTTGTGAGGGAAGAACAGTGAGAAAGGATTGGGAATGTATGGATAAGAGCACAGGATTAAAAAATGGAGACAACTTCCTGAACAGAACACCAACAGCCCTGGCCTTAAGGTCAACGATTAATAAATGGGACCTCATGAGGCTGAGAAGCTTCTGTAAGGCAGGAGACACTGTCAAGAGAACAAAGCGACAGCCTACAGACTGGGAAAAGATCTTCACCAACCCTACATCTGACAAAGGTCTAATATCCAAAATACATAAAGAACTCAAGAAATTAAACACCCCCAAACCAAATAACCCAATTGAGAAATGGGGCTTGGAACTAAACAGAGAATTCTCAACAGAGGAATATCAACTGGCTGAGAAACACTTAAAGAAATGCTCAACCTCCTTAGTCATCAGAGAAATGCAAATCAAAACAACTCTGAGATTCCATCTTACACCCATCAGAATGGCTAAGATCAAAAATTCAAGCAACACCACATGCTGGCGAGGATGTAGAGAGAGAGGAATACTCCTTCATTGCTGGTGGGAATGCAAACTAGTACAGCCACGTTGGAAATCTACCTGGCGTTTTCTTAGAAAACTGAGAATAGAGCTCCCTCAAGACCCAGCTATTCCACTCCTTGGAATATACCCAGAAGATGCTCCAGCATACAATAGGGACATATGCTCAACCATGTTCGTAGCAGCCTTATTCATAATAGCCAGAACATGGAAACAGCCTAAGTGTCCCTCAGTAGAAGAATGGATAAAGAAACTGTGGTACATTTACACTATGGAATACTACTTAGCTATTAAAACCAAGGAATTCCCAAAATTTGTGGACAAATGGATGGGAATAGAAATGATCATACTGAGTGAGTTAACCCAGGAGCAGAAAGAGTCACATGGTGTATACTCACTTATAATTGGGCACTAGCCTAAAAGGCATGTCCCATAAAAGTCTTCACTTACCAGGAGATTGGGATAAATGTGAGGACATCCTACTGAGACTCTAGGTAAGACAAATACAGGAGATGGGAGAAATAGAAGGATCCAGAGGGTCCTGGAAACCTACAAGAAGAACATCATGATGGGTGGATTGGGACCCAGGGGTGTCTGCTCCAACTATTGCACTATCCAAGGAGAATACAACTAGTAAACATCAAACCCCTACTCTGATCTGGTCAATGGACAGGACATTCTCCATAGTTATGTGGAGAGTGGGGACTGACTCTGACATGAACTCTGGTGCTCCATATTTGACCACCTCTCCTTGGTGGGGAGGCCTGATGGCACTCAAAGAAAGAATAAGCAGGCTACCAAGATGAGGCTTGATACCCTATGACCATATAGTCGGGAAGGAGGTCCCCCATGGCCTTAGACCTAGGGGAGGGGAATAGCGTGAAACAGGGAGGGAGGGAGGAATGGGAGGATACAAGTGATGGGATACTAATTGAGTTGTAATCTTAATAAATTAATAAAATTAAAATTAAATAAAAAATGCATGTGTATTTTGGTTTCCTTAGTCATGTGAAAGGTACAGGCCAGTCAGATTCATGGCTGAGAAGGGTTCTGCAGGGGGAGTTGAGGGGAATGGCATCTGCACTGTGCCGTGTCCTAGTTCCCATTTCAAGCTTTACTCTGCTTAGCTTATAGGAGGGTAGCATTTAGAGACCAGAATCTACCCCACAGCAGGTAAACAAAAAGACAACAACATAGCTGTTCCAAGTCTAAAGATAATAAACTATATTAAAATATTCTTACCAGAAGAAAAAGACAGATAAAGTAAAAATCACAAAGGGGTAGGGGAGAAAAGACAGGCCATCTCAGTTGACATTTGATGCAGAGTATTATTTTTCATGCAAATAAAAGGTCTCATAAGGAGTTTATTTAGAAGGGTGCTGCTATATTCATATTTACCCAGCCCTATGTAATGGCAAGAAGTGCTAGTAATAAAATGAGTTCTGTTTCAGAAGCACTCAAAATTGGAGGAAAAAAATCTCATCTAGGAATTTAAGATGTTCATAAGATAGAAAATAATCTATTGTGGCCCATGAATGAAGAAAGCTAGATCATGACATACATGTGGCCTTCCTAGGGCACTAAAGATGTGTCTGTACTTCAAATATAAAAAGGAGACAAAGCACAAAGTAATGAATAAGTAACAAAGTAAGGTGCCAGTTATATTCTAACTTTCATATTCCGTAGACAATTTCATGTAAGGGACATTTTAGTGGAAATGATGACTCAAAAGTAAGTCTTACTAAAGCTAATTTGTATATTGAATATTACATGTATATTTTTTCTTGGAAGTCCATTATCAATTATTTAAATGTCTAGGATATACTTGCATAGCATTTCAGGAAATAGATGAAAACATTATTTGAAAAATTAGTTTGGAAAAAATAAAACTATAAGCTTTAAGAGTGTAATTTCTCCTCTAAATAGTAATAATTTGCCATCTGGGTTTTCTTTTTTAAATTAACCTATAGTTCTCAGCCTTTGAACATTATGGTTACTATCTGGGTCAAAAGAAATAATTCATTATTGTATGTATTATAGTCATGAACAAAAGATGCAACTCATTAAGGAACTAACTTCTTATTTTTTTTTTATAGAGATGGGTGGCTTCTTATTAGTTCTGTTTAACTTATAAATAAAGATAAAGGGGTTCTGACTCTTTATTGTGCCTGAAGTGGTCTACTCCAGGCAGACCTCCTTACTCCTGTTCTTTTCCTAAGTCTTTTGAGTTATCTTATGAGCTGTGAGAAACATTCAGAGTCTATATCCATTTGACAGTTTTATAATCAATAGTTCGGTAGCATTTTGGATGATGTAGCCACTATTCAAAGGAGCTGCTCTTTCCAGATAAAATGGAATATGTGGTAACTGTGGTGTCTTTTTTGCCTGCTGTCTTTTCACTGAACTCCAAATGAATAATTCAGGCACTCATCCCCTTTAAGAAAATTGAGCCTTTACTTGATATACATATCACTTCCCAGAGGGTGATAAAGAACATATGCAAAACATAATCTCGTCCTTGAAAGATCTAGATTTGATAATACAGAGGAAGGAAGGAAGAACTGTACTTAATGACTAACGCAAAGCAGAAGAACCCAGTGCAGTCATCCGGCTCACATCACCTGCTATCTCACTTGCTGTTGAGTGGCCAGTAACTGTGCCGGACATTACGCGTGAACATGATGCCATATACCTACCCATTATCTCCTCTATCTTCTCATCACCAACAGACGCCTCCTTCTTCTTCCACTTAGTGTATCAGTGGTACTTAACTAAGTAAATAACTGCATGTATAATAGCCACGTGAGGCAGTCTTTATCAATATGCTTAAGCAAATGCCCTGAGGGAATATTTTTGGTAAAGCTCTTTAGCTGGCCTTGGCTTTCTGTTGATTTTGCTATTTACTTTCTTTCTTGGAACAGAAATTTGAAGGTGAACGTGGGGAAAGTTATCTTGGGATCCAGGACACACAGAGAAAAGATTAAAGGAGGTGATTCCCGATACCCTTGCTTGCTACTTTATCAATCAGATCGTCAGATTCACAGTCTTTAATGCCTGAAAAAAAAACCCATAGCTTCTGGAGAGAGAATATCTTTTGTATTGTATGGATGCATCACCTGTCAATTAAAAAAAAAAAGAACTATGGCCTATAGGAAGGGGTAGAATAGAAGATAGACATCCTATAGGCAGAAAGGATTCTGGGATAAAGCCAGGCATGGGAGATTAGCCTGGGAAGATGTGAGGAGGACAGACTCATGCTACCTGAGCATAGGTAACCAGCTACATGGCAGAATGTAGATTAGAGTAAATGGGTTATTTATTTAAGTTATGAATTAGTCAGAGAAGAGCCTAGCTATATTGGCCTATGTATTTGTAAATATATTTTGAGTCTTATGAGTCTTTATTCATGGAACTTAGGGCGAGGAGTTAAAACCACCACAGCAAGCTTCTAATTTGCATAAGTGCCTGGATAATGAGGCTTGGTGTGACAGCTAATGAGATATATGTCTAATAGAAGTATTATTCTGATGTTCAAAGACAGGAGCTATTACATAAAGCTGTACTGACCATGAGCGTGTCATTAAATGGGCAGTGTGGGACTATAAAATCTTTGACAGTATCATTATTAAAATGAAAAGGTTGAGACTGAGGAAAGTCAATTATTTGTCCAAAAAATTATATGTGTATACTACTGAGAATATGACATTGGTCTCTTGCCCTCACTCCATGAAAGCTTACAGGCTATTTGAATGGATCTTTAGACATTTTTTGACATATTTAAAATGTTATGGGGAAGATGCTGATGTAGAAGCTGGGAGTTATTATTGACTCTTTGATGTCCAATTCGCCTTCTCCCCTCTGTCCAAATTAGATCTGATTTCCTAGGGCTCACACTCAAATCTTACCTAGGTGTATGGCTCTAGGCTACTGTATTATCCTATGTTTGTTATGAGCACCTGAGGCATTGCCTGCTAATTCATATCTCATACGGCACAAAGACCATGAAATGCCAAATGTAGTTATGGAGATTGTGAAATTGCTTTGGAATGAAGAGTGTTTTACAAGACTATTTCATGAGGGCAAGGGTCATGTTTATCTGTGTGATCAGTCATGCTTACTTAGCGTGTTATATTTATTCTCCTTTAAAACCCACATTTAGTCCAGAGAGGGGGGAAAAGGCAACTCTTACATGTTCATCTTTTCTTTCTTTCTTTCTTTCTTTCTTTCTTTCTTTCTTTCTTTCTTTCTTTCTTATTTAATGTTTATCTTTTCAATTCACTGCACACCTAAAGACAAGCAACTTTTGGAAGCTTACTACAAAAAAAAAATCAAGAGTCTGGTAAGACATTTGAAAACCAGGAACCTTTCACAGATAGTCATTATACTGAAGAGTCAAGGATAGGACTTAGTAGGTGCTTAAATTGAACTGAGCATCCTAGAATTAGCATGTTCAGATCAGTTTGCTCATGTTTGTACTCAGCATGTCTGGGACTTTAGTGGCAATCATATGAGAATCCTGTGTTGGCATTCTAGAGGTGTATGGAGACTTAGGAAGTGCAAGGAAAGGGGTCTGCCGGGTTTGTCCTAAAGGCATAGATCCACAAAGAAGGAGGGGCGGAAGAATCTTCTCATGCATTTAATAGTGAGCACCTTCAGCTCCCTGAAGGAGGTAAAGGAACAATTAGTTTGCCCGAGTAGGTAGCGGGGGGAGGTCTTTCTTTCCCTTCCCCTCCCTCCCCTTCTCTCTTCCCCTCCCTTGCTTTTCCTTTTCCTCTCTTCCTCATAAGCGCTTATTTTCTCCAGGTCTGGCCACTCACTTGAAATCCCCTGTCTGTCTGTCTCCCGTGTTCTGGCATTGCAGCTACCCTTCACTATGATGTCAAGGAGTACTCTTAAAAGTGCTAATTCCTTTATTCAATGCCTCTAAGTGAAGCCTGGGAAGAAGTCACTTGGAATTCTCCTTCACACTTTGAATTCTACCTAAGGAATGATGGCAAATTTTCATCCAAGTCAGCCCCTGAATGCTTTAGCACAAGTTATTTGCTCCTGGACAGAAGGGACAGGCAGTTTTCAGTAGGGGACAGGGTCTACAATGGGCTGCTGGTGAGGCTGTGAGGAATAAGGCATGAAGACAGATAAAACTAGTGATTCTGACCAGGTTGTTTGGTTTTATACCTTAGTAGAGCCACTTACTTGCTTTATGGCATTAAGTGAGTTACTTTATCTGTGTGTACTCAGTTTTCTCATCTATAAAGTGGGATGATAACAGCACCCCCAATGTTATCACAGAGCATTAAATGCCAGGCAATTCATATACAGTAATAAAAGAAGTATTTGGTACATCATTTTAACCAATATCAATATCATTACCAGGTATGCTGTAATAGAGAGTCTAGAAACTGTTGGTGTGACTCCATAGAGATATTAAAAAAAAAGAATAAAAATAAGGCAGAGCTGGGAGCCAGCTTACTCTGAGGGCTGAGGCTCTTAGGATTGCTGAAACCTAGGAGTTCAGGGCATCATAATAAGACCTCATGTAGTAAGAATAAAGAAGATAACCAAACAATGACATAAATATCCAACCAGATTGTCATATTTTCAGGTCCGGGGACCATAGGTCTGGATTGCAGATATGAAACTCATTTGTTGTGCCGTGGGATAAGCCATGGGACCATGTGAAAGAACAGGTTCCCAGGATGTCTGAGCTGTAGAAGCAGGTGTTGGACTGTAGAAACACTTGCAGGTGACCCTGCTGTCTGTAGCTTGCTTACTCCGATTTAGACGTATACGTCTATTGTCCAGGTAGAAATATCTTTCTCGATTCTCAGTTAACTATTTCGCTTCCTGCCTAGAATCCTCCTCTCCCTCAATCTGCCTGGTCAGCTTCTTCTGGGCAGCCACATGTAAAGTATTTACAGACAGAGACATCTTCCCACCCATTTGGCTTCTTTGCAGCATATATCACAATGCCTACTTATCTGGAGCATTTGTTCACTGATTTGCTTTCATTGTCCACTCACCTGAACACAAATTCAAGAAGGGTCTACACTTAATTTCCTCTGCTTTCAACAAAGACCAATTGATCTGAAATAGTAGGTCAGTGAACACTTTTAAGTATATAAATGAAGAAACTCCTGATCTTAAATGGCATATATTCTGATAGTACAAGCCACGTAAATCAAGTTCACACAGAGTAAAACAACTCATTTTCACTTACTTATAAGAAAACTGTTCTACTGATCTGACCCCTCACTGCCCCATCTGAAAAATCAGATCAGTGCTCTGGGAAGCACTCACGTTCTCTCACCTGTTCATTCATTATTCATTTATTTCTGTTTATGGCAAACTACTTCACAATCTGTGCTGCCTTAATATGATGCTGTAGTTTTTTGTTGTTGTTGGTTTTTTTTGTTGTTTGTTTGTTTTTTATAGCTTGAAAAACAGGAACAGGCCTGGGTCGAAGGCTTCCATGTTCCGTGTTGTTTAGAACACTTAGTACAGCACCTGTTCACAGTGGATATTGATATATGTTTGCTAATGAATAAACAGAGAGCTTCTGAATCAGTCGAGAAGGTCCTACAATAAGACTGAAGGCAGAAGGGGTGATGCTATCTAAAAACAACAGGTCAAAACAGGAAATAAGAAACATATATCTTGTATGTGAGACTAGAAGGGATCTAAAATAAAAATTTGAGGTAGTTTTGCCTTTGATTTTTTGCAGCACTTACAAAGACAGCCAGAGTTCCCAGAATAAAAAAAAAAAAGAGCAATGGGAACACTATGGCTCTCAAATTACCATATGTATGTTATTTACCAGTATGGAGAGGCAAGTAATGAATATATTAGGAGAATAGGCTCATCCTCTTTGTATTCATGATGAAATACCAGTCCTGTCAAGTCATTCTGGAATAAAGATGATGGGCTGTGGCAAGCTATTTCAGCAGGCGCTGAAAATTGATTTCATGAGTGCTTTATTCTGGTAACAAAGCAGAAACACTTTCTGATTGCACAGAAATACCTTTTTTTTTTTTTAACTGACACCTATTTTTGGAGCGCTCAGTTGTCCTGAGGGTGATTTAATGAAAGAAGCACACAATAAAGAAGAGAGGCATTTTCCTTTCCTATTTGCTCCGAGAAGATGTAGCAAGAGGCAGTGGTCAGCACACAGTGGTGCCAGCTCATAAGAGACTCCTTCTGGGGCATGGAGTAGGCGCCTGCTGTATGAGGCTTGGTTATCTTGTGCATCCTGGAATCTTTGGAAGGTGCCTATTAGCAAACAGACCCTTAAACTTCTGTCTGTCGTACATTGCAAGGGCTTTCAACTCTTTCTGTGAGATTCCGTTGCTTTTTCTGAGCCCCCTACTGTGCTACACACATGGCATTGTTGTTGCATAGTCACGACTTTGAAACTTGCTGCTAATGTATCCTCAGTGCGAAGGCTTTATTTAAAATTTGCATTTTCCAAACTGCCTAGCATCTGGCTTATGATAGACTCTATAAAAGGTTTACAGACCGAATGAAAGTATAGATATAAAAAAGCACACTACTTTGAAACCAGTTTTTAGTTAGAAAGTTCCTTATAAACTGTATAAAAAGAACTAATCTGTCTATCTATCGATCTATCGATCTATCTATCTATCTATCTATCTATCTATCATCTATTTTTATGCATAAAATATGCTTATTTTTTATTTTTTTCTCCTTTATTAATTTATTCTTGTTACATCTCAATGGTTATCCCATCCCTTGTATCCTCCCATTCTTCCCTCCCTCCCATTTTCCCCTTATTCCCCTCCCCTATGACTGTTCCTGAGGAGGATTACCTCCCCCTGTATATGTTCATAGGGTATCAAGTCTCTTCTTGGTAACCTGCTGTCCTTCCTCTGAGTGCCACCAGGTCTCCCCCTCCAGGGGACATGGTCAAAGGTGAGGCACCAGAGTATGTGAGAAAGTAATATCCCACTCTCCATTCTACTGTGGAGAGTGTTCTGTCCATTGGCTAGATCTGGGTAGGGGTTTAAGGTTTACCGCCTGTATTGTCCTTGGCTGGTGCCTTAGTTTGAGCGGGACCCCTGTGCCCAAATCTGCCTATCATAATGTTCTACTTGTAGGTTTCTAGGACCCTCTGGATCCTTCTACTTTGCCATTCTCCCATGCTTCTCTCATCTAGAGTCCCACTAGGATGTCCTCCCCTCTGTCTCAGTTTCCTGGTAAGTGAAGGCTTTCGTGGGACATGCCCCTTGGGCTAATATGCAGATTCAATGCAATCCCTATCAAAATACCTATCTATCATCTATTATCTATCATCTATCCATTCATCTTTTCATATATATGCGACTCAGGGAATTAATATTGAGATAGGAAAATAAATAATTAAGCCTTCACCATAGCACACTTGATATTTACACATAATTTTCTGTGCCAAAATTCATATTGTGTCCCGAAGATCTCTGTGTAATAAAAATATATCAATGGTAGTTTTGCTTTTAACCACGCATTTTCTTTGCTGGGCCATAGTGGCTCCCTAAGTTAGTTTTCTTTAATTTTTATTTTAGTGGTTGGGTTTTATCAGCCTTTGACTCATTTACCTATTAGGGAAAGTAATGATGAGTTTTGGGGATTTTTGTTCATTTGTCTGTTTGTTTTGTTGTTTGAGACAGGGTTTCTCTGTGTAGCCTTGGCTGTCCTGGACTTGCTTTGTAGACCAGGCTGGCCTCGAACAAACAGCGATCCACCTGCTTCTGCCTCCCGAGTGCTGGGATTAAAGGCGTGCATCATCATCTCCTAGTTCTAACATTGTCTCCAGTTTGAAAGCGAGCTTGGTCCTACTAAGTGCCTGGTGTCACTGCTTTATCATGGGAGGAGCTAGAGGCTTAGGCCACTGAGGGGCCATACTAAGGAACAGTTTGGTAGTCAGGGCGGCATGGAAAGTGCAAATCACTTTGGAATCTAGATAGTTGAGGGCACTGTTCCTCAGTGTAAGAAACCGTGGCTGCCCTGGACTGGATAGGCTGCCACTTAATCCCTGAGTTCTAGGTAGTCATAAATATCACACATGTTGACTAAACATTTATGGTAATACAGTCAGAAAGAAGATCCTAAGGATGAATTGGGAGTGAAACGGCCTGCCCAGGGAGAGTTAGAGGGTTGAATTCTTACACCGAAGTACTTAAAATCATCTACTTAATGTGGACGGTATTTGAATTCTGTTGGTAGAGAAAGACTTTTCCCCAAATTAATTTAGTTTTTTTCTTCATTATTTTAAGTCTAACTGTTGTCAGCAGAGTGCATAAGATTTCTTTAAGCGCTGGCACTGTGAACTAGCTGACAAAGAGCCTTCCTACATCCTGATACAGCTTTGACATGATGTTTACTTCTAGGGTAGTGGGATTCTTACAAAGTGATTTCTTTAGCTAATTGACAGGGTCCAGCTCTATCAACAGAGTAGTCATTTGCTGTCTGTATTCAAAAGGAGTTGACTAACACTAGCCATGGAGAGGGGGTGACGTCAGCTCCTGGGGGGGTGTGATATAGAAAGGAACACGTGTACATCAAATACATGCGGTCCTTGATCTTAGCAAGCTGTGGATGAAGTAGAACCTGTGCACGCAAACATGCGTGCTCCTGTGTGTGCACCATGACCACATGCTGAGAATATGACGTCAGAGGATGGGGAGCACGGCTGCAAGCGGTTCAGAAAGGTGGACTTTTAGAGGCTCTCTGCACGGCGCGGCCTCAGAGCACGTACACTTAGAGTAACAGAAGAGAAGCCCAGGGGTCTCATGAGTTCAGGTCCCCCACGGGGGCAAGACGATAAACTAGGGGGATCTGCTAGTCCCAGAAAATCTGCTTCAAGCTCTTATTTCATCTTTCTCTAATCCTTCCTGAAATAAGGATTGTGGAGGGGAAGGAGATGAAAAAAAGAAAGGAAGATGGAAGTAGAGACACACAAGTGGCCTGGAAGTAGGAAGGAAATCTCCCTTTGACCTTTCGTCACTTCCATGAAATCATCATTCCTCCCTTTAAACATCTAGAGTCCAGTGTGGGAACTGATACTGATGATGTGGGGAACAGTAGCATGAAAGCAAGCTGGACCTTACACTTCCAATAGTGCCCAGTCTCTCAAGTTATTAAATATTTCTTTTTATCTCACCACAGGCCATCAATACTGAATATAACTTTTCATTTCACAACTTATATTGACTCAGTTGGGAAGCACACGGAGGTCTGGGGGTGAGGGTGTGGGAGGGCAGGTCACCCCACATGGGAAAGAGGATGAGTCCATTCCTAGAAGGCAAGGTTGTCTGAGGCCAGTGACTCCATCAGTTCTTGTTCAGGGCAGGCTGCTTGAGGGGCACTGCTTTCAGCTGTACTGCCTGAGTGACATCACCACGTCACCACTCACCATTTGGGCGCAGTCACTTCTTTCTCAGGATCACAGGGGGTTTGTGTGTGGTCACTCTCAGTTCAGGAAACATAAACACGCACTCTCCTAAAGCAGATTCCCTGCCCTAGAGGCAGTGGATGGCAGGGAAAGTCCATTACTTTTTCATTCAAAGGAGAAGTTGACAATCAAGAATTTATGTACTGAAAGGCAAAATCTGGAGGCAGAATACAAAAACAAACAAACAAACAAACCAAAAAACCACAAAAACAAAAAACAAAACAAAACAAACAAACAAAAAAACCCCAAAAAACCTCAAGATAGGTGAAAGCTGTGATTATTGGATGTGTTCAGGATCAGCTGAGAAAAATGTTTTGTAAACTCCAGAACACCAAAATAAACGTTAAATCCCAACCAGTGGAGGTGAACTAGGTTGTAGATTAGATTTCAATACACTCATCTTTAGAGAAAGAAATCTTGGTTTAGACTTCAGCAAATATATCTTGGTATGCTAAACAAACAAACAAACAAACAAACAAACAAAAACAAAACACCTGGGACAGTGGGCAAAGGAGAAGGAAAACCAAGTGTGTGTGTTACTTCATGTGGGAGCAGCTGGACAGCACCACTCACATTGGAACAGGCTCTTGAAATCTCATCAGAACAATATTTAAATTTTTAAGTATTTAGCTTATGGGTGGTCTGGAAATAGGGAAATGATCTCAGATTAGTTTTTTCCTACGAATTTAAAAGGAATACACTTTAAAGGTGTTTGGCTAAATTCCTTGAATCCGTAAACTGCACACCCATGTACCCCACACTGTCTTTTCTTTGCCAGCTGTGGTTTTGACCTTAATTATTTTTTAGAACATTGCTTCAGTTTGTACTTTATTTCATCACCTACACATGCAGGCCAACTCCTTAAATATGCCAACAATATCCATTAAATTTGTGGTGCACACGTGAGGTTCTGAGAAGTAGTGTTCTTAGTGCCTGCGATACTAATAAGGGAGATGATCTGCCTCTAGCCTCCCCTGAGAGGAACAGGCTCTGTGCTATCAAGGGTGAATGGTCGCTGGTTATTGAAAACTGCTGTGTGAGTTGAGGAGGGCAGAGGCTGGAGGGGAGGGGAGAGGCTGGAGGGGAGGGGAGAGGCTGGAGGGGAGGGGAGAGGCTGAAAGGCAGAGGCTGGAAGTGAGGGCAGAGGCTGGAGGGGAGGGCAGAGGCTGGAGGGAAGGGGAGAGGCTGGAGGGCCATGGGCTTTGGTGCAAGAGAGAGTTGTGATAGAATCCAAGCTAGTCCTGTGAACTCATACTTACCTTTTGGTGTTTGGAGTTTTCATCTATAAAGGACTGCTGTGAGGATTAAGAAAAATTCTGCAGATGAGCACCTGACACACAGTGCGTGCCCCAGAAACAGTCCCCTCTCTTTTTTAAGAAAAGAGGGAGATTTCAGAACCCATTTTGCTCAAACCTTGATTATAAAAAAGATATTTTTTTTTTCATTAACAGCTTGGTAGGAGTTTGATATTGCCAAGAAGACAATTCCTGGCTTTAAACAAACAAACAAACAAACAAACAAACAAACAAATAAAAAATGCCATTATTTGGGCACAAACTAAGGAAGTGTATTATAGGCACCCTGAATGTTTAGGGGCTCTTAGAAGTATATCTACATGCAGAGTTTTTAATATATAAGACATATTTACGGAAAGTGTATGCATAAAACAATCTATTTCATTTTTTGAGAGAGCGTTAGCCTTTGTGGCAATTTGAATACCTGACCACCCCACCCTTCCATAGGCTCATATATTTGAATGCTTAGCCACCAGGGAGCAGAATTCTTTGAGGGGAATATGAGGGGGATTAGGAGCTGTGGTCTTGATGAAGGAAGCCACAGTTTGAAAAATGCATGCTGGGCCCGGTCACTCTGGACTACCTCCTTAGCTCCGCGACCGCCATGCCTGCTGCCATGCTCCCTGCCGTAAGAATAATGAACTAAACTTATGAAACTAAGCAAGCCCCCAGTTCAATGACTTCTTTGATAAGAGTTGCATTGGTCACACTGTCTCTTCACTGCAATAGAGCAGTGACTAAGACAGCCTTCAAAGGACTGCAAAGCAGTAAGCCAATGAAGCTGATAACCATTGTCCACCACAGTGTAGCTGAGATTCTCGTGAGACAAATGTTGAGTTGCTCAGTAACTTTCCTCTGCTAGTCTATTCAGTATCTAGTCTGTTTTACATCTGACTGAGACCTTAAATGACCCAGCATTTCATTATCATGGTAGGTAGTCATTGTTACATTGTCCATTGCCAGCACTGCGTGTGGTTTTTGATAGAATCTCTGTTTAGTTCTTCTGACTCAGCCACAGATGAGATTTAAGAGCTGGGCAGTGACAGTAACTGACTGACCTTGCTTGCTAGCACATTCAAGACTCGCATGATAATCTGATACACTCAGCTTTTCCTCAGCATAGATGGACTGTGCTGGGACAGGAACCTGGGCCAGTCAGTGTCTGGCGTAGTTTCTGAGATGCATGTAGAGTACACTTTAAAGGCAGGCGCTTTGGATGAGGAAGCTTAGCCAGGCTATTGTGCGGTTTACACAGTACATTTATTTATAGGCATGTTATATGTATAGGTATAAATCTATATATTTATTTAAAGGCATGTTAAAGACATTAGTTTATTTCTAGTCTCTGGTTCCAAAGGCTTCCATTGCTTATACCTCTTTCCAGATGCCTTTAAATAGGTAATTAAATAAGTTATGTAAATGAATTGCCTTGATCTTTTACCAAGTTATCCATAAGTCAGAGAGTTTTCATTGCAAAATTCTGCAGCACAATTTAGTGCCTGAGTTAACTAAGAATGTTGGTGATTTTCTACATGTCACCCATGAAGAAATCTTCCCAGGGCTGGGAGATGGCCCAGTGTGCAAAGCCCTTGCTTTGCAACTCTGAGGTACTGAGTTCAGATCCCAGGATCCGTATAAAGCCATATGTGGAAGCACACACAGTTCTACTGTAAGTCTGCATCCCCAGCATTGCTACAGTAAGATGGAAGGCAGAGACTGAAGAACGTGCAGAAGCTCCCAGGGCAGCGGGTCTGGTGTCTGTGGTGTTAACCACTATGAAATGCTGCTTGGAGCAATGTGGAAGGGGAGGGGCGACATCTAAAGTTGTCTGGCATGGCAGGGTGCACCAGCACACATCCATACCCACCCATACACCCACACAACACACACACATGCATGCACACACACACACAGACACACACACATACACATGCACACACAGACACACAGACACACACACACACACCACACACAGAGACACATACGCACACACACCACACACACATGCACACATACAGACACACATGCACACACACCACACAGACAGACACACACACACGCACACACACATACACACACATGCACACACAGACACACACATACATACACACATGCACACACACAGACACATACACACATACAGACACACACATACACATACGCACACACACATACACACATGCACACACACGTGCACACACGAAATAAAGCTCCAATCACATCAAATGCATCTTGCCACCCCTGTGTCTCCCCAAGCCTGCTTCTTCTCCATTGTTTCTCACAGAGCATGAGGATTGTTTGACAATTTTCTATTAGTATTTTTTTTTCTCACTGTAGACCAGAATATAACCTGGCCCCCAACAGATCTCACACTGGTTTTAGCTTTTTTTTATTGCTGAAATGTAGCCATCAACTCTGATTTTGAAAATTAAGCTGCCTTAGGCCTGGATTCATGCACCATCTGTCCTGTTAATATCTATATATTTCTTAAATCAACAAAAATAGGAGGTGTGCTACAGAGCATCACACAGGATAACTCTTGCCTGAAATGATTTAACTAATAATGAAATTAGCTGGGACAGTGCCCATTTAATGGCATCTACCTGCAATTCCATATTAATTAATTATAGCCCCACACTGTATGCCATATCACAAATTATGAAAGGGAGCCTATATAATGACTAAGAAAATGGGGTTTTGACTAACAGTAAGGTGTGCAAACTACAGTAAATAGTGACAGGGTATGAGGACACAAGTAAGTGACAAGGCCATCAAATTTCAAGTTCTTTCCTGTCTTCCCATGGAGGCTGTATACACCCCTAGAACAAGCTTCTTGCATTACACGCAGTACCCACCCAGCATATTTGCTGCAAGGTGGAAGCCATGTATGAACTGACTGAAATAATTACAAAAATAGCTTTGAAAGAAATGTCCACATTTCACTACTGAGGCAATATCATTGAGTGATGACACACATCACCGTTTATCAATCAATACTTGTAGCTCTCTTTTCCTTCTGGGTAAACAGTGAGATCACACTGGCTTGCTGCAGGTAGGGCTGGCTCCAGAAGCCATGCAATGTAGACAGAAGTGACATAGGTTGTTTCTGAGAGGAGATATTTTTGTTATATGTGGCTTGCCCCTGTGGCAGTGGGAGTGCAGCCCCGAGCAGGATGGAAGTAAGAACTCGAAATACTAAGCAGCTAATGGCTGCTTTGAGTCCTTCCCAGTTTCACAGCAGCTGCTGCTGAGCAAAAATTGCTGTGAGTCCATTTGAATAATGACTCTCTACCAACATGTTCTTGTCATTTCCCACTCAGAAGTAAGTCAAGCTCTTTCCTGGGCCAGATGAGGTACTGCTGCAAGGATGTCAAAGTTGGACCAGAGAAAGCCCGCATGCTGCCTCCGGAGCATCTGCTGCCTATGACTTCGTGCTTTCTGCATGCTGCTCCTTAGAATCCTGCTGCCCTAATGCTTAGCCATGTAGAAAGTCTACATGGAACCACTCTTGTCAAGGAGCCCAGCTTTCTGGAATCATCTTCAACAGATATCAATAAGAATCCCAGCCCCCACGTCTTTGACTGTTCCCAGCTGAGACCCCAGACATTACACAACAGAGGCATCACCACTGGGTTGTCTGTGATTTCGTGACCTACGTAACTCATGAGTATAATAAAATGGTCAGTGTTTTACACCACGGAGTGTGGGGTGGGTTTTTGTAAAGCAGCCGGTGACAGGGACACACTGGTGCAAGCAGTCCGCTGTCATACTGTGACCGAGTGCATCCTGACAGGAGGATGTTTCATATGGATGCACAGAGAATAGGCAACAAGGTAAGATGGAAAATGTTATTCCCGGTTGCCTGTTGTGAACGGCTTCTATGGCACCTCCACTCTGGAAAGGTCAAACAGTTTGCTCCATCTGAGTGACCTCCTCTCCAGAATTGTCAGTCACATCCACACTGTCTTGTTCACTACACAAGCTTTTATCAACTGGATTCAAAGGCATGCAGCAACTTCTCGTGTCTAATTATTTCACCCAGGCAAGGTTTATTATGAAAAGAATTGCATGGTTCTGTGCCTCAAGAAAACATACAGTACTTTAGGATCTAGTTACATATGACCAAGGACACTAAGGAAAATTGGGAGGCTCATCTTGTGAGAGGATGGACCTATGTCATGTCTGTGTAGACTGACATGTCTATTATACCATGTGAGTTAGGAGATGTAGCACATGTTTTCTCCACCCAGACTGTTAGCATTGGAGTAAACAAAAAAACAAGCACAATCGCTGAAGACTTCACATAATTACAAATGTAAAAACAAGGATGCCTGGAACAGGCGAGCACAGAAGAAAACCATTGATGTTGCACATGACAACACAAGGAATTAATTAGTTTAAATTTGAGGTTATGCAGCTCTAGGGACAAATGAATATATGAATGCATTATAAATACACATGAGCACAAATGTTATTTGGAAAAATTGTGTAGATCACTGCTTGTTAATTAAGCCAGTGGGCTGCTTTTGAGACTTTGTGGTGTGTGGGAGATAATGTAACATATAGATATTTAGTTTGCAAGTTGCTCAGTTTTACTGTATATCATTACTGTGTCACTCATGGGGTGAGATGGGCACACTGTAGAGAAGGCAGTTAGGGTTCACATGCTTACATGATGTATATATTCATTAACAGAGGAAAGCCAGGATATCGATTGAGTCATGGGAGCTGATACTGGAAAAACCCAGGCTTGCTCATCTTCCATAAATTTGCTCTTTGGCTTATAGGAAATAATGTTTGTGGTTTCCTTTTCTCTTTTGAATATGGAGATAATAACATAGTAATGAAGTTGAGGAGAGAAGGTTGTGGATATGAGCATTCAGTGAGCACACTCACTATTGGTCATCACGACTGTATTTTGATAGAACTCAAAGCTACACAGATTAAATAACTCCAGAATTGCAAAATCTAGCATTCCACTAAATAACTAGTAGATTATAAAAATCAATCATCTCCTTCCCTTCTTGGTAAATTTCTGGGAGAGTTATTAATTTATACTGTAGTTAAAGTCTTTAGAAATCCCTTTGGCTTTTCCTCTCCTGTGAGGCAAATTTACTGGAAAACCGTTTCTAATAATCAGTCCTGAATCCACCTGTCTGGCTCTGTGGGCTGAGATTTCTTATCTGTGAATCCCCAGTTCACACAAAAGCTGTGTGCAGAACTGGTCAGTAAGTGGTAATTCCCTCTCTGGCTTTTTTCAGAGACACTGAAATGGTTGCCATGACAGGAGAGCGGGCGGAGGAAGTGGTTAACCGGCTGATTACTCATACACAGAACTGGCGTTATCTTCTAAGGAGTCTTTGATTTGTTCAGATTGTGTTGCTTCCTTTGTGACTGTCTTCCCCACTTCCGCTACTCTCCTGTGTCCCTGTCAGTACATCCTGAGCACTGTACACATCGCACTCACCACCATGCCCTCATCATTTTTCTGGCTACAGCGAGTCAGCTGACTTGTCCCACTGCCATGCTCAAGACCCAAGGATGAAGGTCAGGTCTCAAGCAACATTCAAGTCCTGTGTGCTGAGGCCATTTCTCCTTTACTGGCATTGCAAAAATCTGCAGATACTTTTTTTTCCAAATTCAGTCATATACAATGGATGAGTTCTTTAATTGATTTAAAAGTACTTTTCTCACTTTCAAGAGGGTGCGGGGATAGCTTCAGATAGTTACAGCTCACCAAAATGAGGCAACAAAGTTTAAAGTAAAACATGGAAATACATTCTCCCTACTAACGGAGGAAGCAATGTCCAGGTAGACACTCACGGAACTATTGGACTCTTAAGCAAAAAGCCTTTTTAGAAGTAAAGGCATCCAATGCATTTGAGTTGGGAAAAAGTCCTACATCTTGCACCACAAGACTAAATAATTTAAAGTGTAGAAGCTTACGAGTGTCTAGAGTTATCTAGTTTTACCCTGCCATCTTATTTCTTCACTGTTTATATATTTATTTATTTATTGCCATCACCGGAAAGGACCTGATATGAATCGTGGAGGAACGTGTCTATAATCTTAGCAGCAGGGAGGTGGAGGCACGTGAGCCAAGACCATCTTTGGCTGTGTAATGAATTCTAGGCCAACCTGGGCTACATGAGATCCTGTTTCTAAAACAAACAAACAGACAAAAATAAACCAATAAGTAAATAACCTGAGGTTATACTCTTCAAATATGAAAAATGCTGTATTGGATGGTATTTTAATAAACTTTTCCAAGGAGCAATGATAGATTTACAGTGTCTTCCCTAAGTCATATAGTCCTTTATTCTCTGCCTATTTGTTTTTTTAGTATTTTATTAATTTATTCATATTACATCTAAATGGTTACCCCATCCCTTGTATCCTCCCATTCCTCTCTCCCTCCCGTTTTCCCCTTACTCTCCTCCCCTATGACTGTGACTGAGGAGGACTCCCTCCCCCTGTATATGCTCATAGGGTATCAAGTCTCTCTCTGCCTATTTGTAATGCTCAGGCAGTTATATGTCCAGGAATAGACACATGTAACCAAAGTTCCTTATTACTGTCACAATTTAACACACTGAGGTAACTGGTTTCAACTTTTGCTCACAAGGGCCACAGCTAATATAGTTACCAACCATTTGTTGCAAGGAAGAACATTTAACAAGTGTATGAATTATAATGCAGCTGGGACCAAATATTTGCTTAAGTAAACTGCTCCCTGTGGAGGTCACTGGTACTCAGGGACATGTGGGGTGCAGATGCTGTTTCAGAATCTGTGACATGGGTGTCTGTTACCTTCATTTATCTGATGTGGAAACTGAAGTCCAAAGCCACTAAAGGGCTTGCTGGAAAGTCTAATGCTGAGAGGGCCCACTTACATGCCCTGACAGCAAAAGAAAGGTTCATGCCTCCACACCATCAGGATTTTAGGTGCCAGCCTATTGAATAAAGGCACAGTGACTAACAGGTGTGATTGCAACTCATTCACAAAATGAAACCAAAAAGAATTCATGGTATTCTGAAACAGAATTGCATGCATTTTCCCACATTGCTTGCAGAGACAGAACAATAAAATGTTCATGGCTTTAATTTAATAAAGTTTTGGATCATACTTCAAAGTACCCATGTACTTATTTTAACTGTCACAGAAATATAGTTCACTTTTATGAGAATGAATAGCAAAGTAAAATAAAAATGCTTATTTTTACTTCAGTGTCTCAGAATAAAAAGCTTTGATGTTATCCTTGAGTTTTCTCCATTCTGTCCATCCAACTTGGTGGCTAAAACTGGAGAAAACCGGCTTGATCTGTCTGTAGATGAGATAAGCAAGTGCAGTGACTTCTCACCTTCACTTACAGCACCGACTTGGCCAAAGTGATGATCTTTTCTCAGGAGATCACACCAACCTTCTAGTTGGTCTCCTGCCTCTCTCCTTGCCTCTGGAAGCTTGATATTTCCCACATAACAGCCAGTATAATGCTTTTAAAACCAGCACTAGGTCATAGCAATTATTTGTTCAAAATATGCTAGTGGACAAAGAAAGGGTAAGCAAGATCACAGTAAAACGAAAAAGCATAAACAACAATGAAGAACAAATCTAAATAATGGGAAAAATTTCAAATTATAAATCAGATGAGGGTTTAATGTTTAAAGTTCATAAAGAACAAAACAACCTAATAACAATTAAACAGCACACAATGAATAAACAAATTTCCCAAAAACATATTAATGCCCAGTATGAGTATTAAAAATGTTGAACATCTGAATTATTGAGGAGATGCAAGTCAAAAGTCCAATGAGGTACTAGTCCATTGGCTAGAACAGCTACTAAGGAAAGGCAAAATATGTGAGTGTTGCCAAGGGGACAGGGGAAAAGGAACTCTTGCACATCACTGGTAGCAACGTAAGTTAGTACAGCCAGTGTGAAAAGCAGTATGACGCTTCCCCAAGCACCAAAAAGTAGACATATAACATAGTCCAGAAACCTCACCACTGGGTGCACATCAAAAGTAAATAAAGTCAGTATGGCCAAGAGAGATCCCATGTTCGTTGCAGTAATAGTTGCTGTAGCTAAAATATAGGCATAGGGTTCATTGTGGATGCATGGCTAATAAAAATGCACTATATAGACCCAGTGGAATACTATTCAGTTAGAGAAAGAAAAAAAATTCCTGTCACTCAGACAACATAAATGAATCCAGAGAACACTGTGTTAAGTGAAATAAGCCAGATACTAAAAGACAAATGCACGGCCTCGTTTGTATGTAGAATATAAAAATCTTTTGTGGGAAGAGGAGGAAGAGTGTGCATATCAGGCCCTGGGGTTGGTGGGAAGTTGTTGATGACAGAGAACAATATTTCCGTTACAAGAGAGGAATACACCCAGGAAACATGGTGTAACGACGGCAATTAATATAAAACACACTCATCAGAAAACTGAGGCAATACATGCTAGGGCTAGCCATTCTACAATGCACATGGCTCAACACAACACATGCACTCAATGAATACATACAAGTGTATGTACCCATTAAAAACCAAACAGTTCAATTAACAGGCAGGCTAATGGCAGCATGTGCTGATAGCCATGGTAATTTGAAGGCTGAAACAGGGGGATTGTAAGTTTTGGGCATGAAGGAGAAGAAGGAGGAGGAGGAGGAATAAAGAAAGAGAAAGAAAGAAGAGGAAGAGGAGGAGGAGAAGGCAGCTGCAAACTCCTAAATCCCAACCCGCCCCCCCTTGTTTCTTATCTCTAAAGTAAAAGCCTCAGGCTTCTGCGTGAGTGTTGGGTTTAGAGTCGTCCTACACTGTCCTTGGTTTTGTCCTTCAACACCATCATAAAAGGCTCTTTCTGTTAGCTTCAGGCTTTCAGGTATTCAGAAGACCTGTAGGCTGTGTGGAAAGTGATGGTCCTTTGGTCCGAGTGAAGGCAGCTTCCTGTGAAACAGTGACCTTGGCCCTGGCATCCAGAGCTCTGACTTCTAACTTCTAAGATCAGAGGAAGGGGGAATGCGCTTGTCCCTGCCATTCAGTGGAAGAGAGACTTGACAGCACCATGTTCAGGCCACACGGCAACCTCACTAAGCATAGTGCTGTCTTTACAGAATACTTAGGACCAGGACTGGGTAATTTCTAAAGAACACATTTTTTCCTACAGTTTTGCAGCCAAGGCACCCACAGCCAGTAAAGGCCTCCTTGCCATGTCATTCCTGCTGGAAACAAAATTGAAGAGCGTAGGGAGCAAAAGGAAAACTGAATTTTATTCTATAACAAACTCTCACAATAACACCAACACATTCATGTTCATTTGTGTTACTTCAGCATTACACCAGAGAAGACTGAAGGCCCAGGAATGAGGGAGTGAAGAACTGTTTGGAGGCATCCAATGATTCATGGGGTGGGTTCGCACATGCTGGCTGTGTTTAAACGCCACATTCTTATTAGATACGGGGATTGGCTGGTAGGAGCACAGCTTTTAGCTTTGTGTCTGTCTCTCCTTTTTTTTTTTCCACATCCACAACTTCTCCTTGCTTACTCTGTGCTGTCTACTGGGAATCTAAGAACCCACTTCCAAAAGGATGGGCATGAGACCCTTGATGCCAGCCGGCATTCTATCCTTCCCCATCATTGGTGGATCTGAGAGTGAGCAACAGCTGAAGCAAGGACCGGAAACCCTGTCTACTAGGATAGGTGCTTAGATAAAATCTCTTCCCTTTCAAGGCTATGAGCCTATGAAGCCTAGAGCTTGCCTGTCTTTCCACGCCAAGCATGATGCCAACACAAAGAAAAGCAGAGAGGGAAGAGACGAGTAAGTGACTGCATGCTGATACTATATGAGACTGTATTTGAAGAGCAGCTTATGATTGTTCCAGAATTGAAAGCTGATGTGCCATTTCCTTATATGTCTCTAGTTTTGCATTTGGTTTCTGCCACTTGCAACTCAAAATTGTGATAACTGTATTTAATAAACCCCATACTACGCCACTGTCAGGGATTTTTTAACAAGTAATCATGTTCTATAGCATTGTAGGAACAATATCAGTTGATTTTGGAGACTCTTTATTATATGGAAGAGGTCTGGATTATGGCTCCTCTGGCCCTCTCACAGTTATTCTATGGTAACTCTAAGCCAAAGTCATTGCTGTAACTTTTTCCTAGCTTCCTGAGAAACCATCTCTTTTTGTCAGAGGGTATGCCAGTCACAGAGCCAAACAAACTCAAAACACAGCACTAACAAATCCAAAACATGTCTTAGTTTATTTTAACCAGGAGGAGACTGGGGAATTTTCACTTGTCTAATGGTTCTGCAGTGTGAGAAATCTTGTGTCATCTGGTGTAGAAGGGCAGGTGAATCTATGTGACACAGAGAGGGGAGGGGCCAGGGAAAGGATGACAAAGGCCCTTCCATGCTAACTAACCCATCCCCCACAATACAGACTTGCATAAGACAAGAGACCTTAAGACCTAATTCATCACCAGTTAAACTTCGCCATGTCTACCAACACTATCACAGTGGAAATAAAATTCAACAAGATTTGTAAAGGGAACGCTCAGACCACAGTTGAGCAAAAAGCATTTCTGCCTTGGCTTAGACTTATCCTCCCCTCCTGTATCCAAGTTAGAACAAACAATGGCCTTTCATGTGCTTGTACTCACCCAGAGGGCCTTCTGCCCTACTGACACAAATACAAAGGGTCAGTAGGAAAGAAAGCTTGGCTGTTAGTAAGCTAAAAAACAGGCCTGTCCAGAGCTCCAGTTGACACAAGGAATGTAGCAAATTCCTTAAGACAGTTGTTTGCAGGCAAAATGAAGTGTTTCCTTTTACTGTAGCCTCGGAGCCCGAGTCACAGTCATGTTCAAAACAACATTTGCTCACCAGACCTCTTTGTGAAATTTATGGCCAAATCTGCCTTTCTTGGGAGAGCCATGCTCTAAGTGAGGCTCACAATTATGTTGAATTCCACAGTGAGTTTTTTAAAAATAAGGAATGTTTGGGATCAGACGCCCAGTGACTAATTCACAGTGTAGGGGGACAGAACCCCTTGAAAAGGAAAAATGGCGTCGCTGAGTCAGCTACAGAGTCCGAGAGCCTGAGTGGAGGACAGGCTACACAGCGCATTCTCTCTCAGGCTGCATGTATTACTTTATTCCAGTCAAAGTATTGTGCTAGGCAAAATCCAGTCCGCTAAGAGCCAGGAATGGCTTTTATGTTGTTGAAATGTTGAAAAGGAATCTTAAAATGTAATCATGTTTCATAGCACATGAAAGCTGCACAAAATTCAAATTTATATGTTTATTAGTTGTTTGGTTAGAGCACAGACAATCCCATTTGTGTGAATTTTAGATGTTTTCATGCTATAGTAGTTTGATTAGAGCACAGGCATTCCTGTTGGTGTGAGTTTTTAGATGTCTTCATTGCTACAATGAGAAATATGTAATTGTGACGAAGACTATATAACCAGCAACCGAAGGTATCACTCTTTCCTCTGTCTCTACCTGTCAGTCTGCTTGTCTCCCCGCCTCCACACACACCTAATGAATCCAAAATCTTTCACTGGAGGCTATGGGTTGTGATTTTTCTTGTGTCACATATTAAAGACAAATCTTATTATGTTGAAGGAGCAGCCAGGACTGTGAGCTTGGCTGCATGCCCAGCTACTGCCATACCCCTTAAAAGTAGCAGTACTCCCACAGGGCATAACTTCTCCCTTTATTACTAATTGAGAAGGTGGCGACTTCATTGTAAGGAGCTGGGCTCTACGACTGAGTGCCCATTCACGTGACCACCTATGAAAGGGACCTCTGTAGAGTTGTCATTTCATAACAGAACACAACGCTAACTTCTTAAGGCACAGTTAAAATTCTACCTACATAACTTTATTTTCAAGGGTGGCTGTAACCACAGAAGCAAAGTGATGGAAGAAATCAAAGGGGATGGCTAATTGGAATCCGGCTTGCCAAAGGTTTCCTTTTGACATGCCTGGTTATGGTGTCAGTCATGGCATGTGTAATGTAGTAACACCCTTGCTCTACCAGGCAAACTGGTCTTGGTCTTCTGGGTAGGTTGGGTTGGCTCAGGTCGTTAGGATGAATGCCCTGACCATCCCCTGACTTGGCAAATAAGTACTAGCCAGAGCCAGCATTCTTGGCAGCCTGGACCCACGCTGGAAATCCAAACTTGCACAGAGATAGTTTTGCAAGAAATATATTCTTTGCCTTGTGAGACTTAAAAAAATCAATGTTGACCCTAATCCTATTCCAAAAATCCTGTGAGAAAGGGAAACGTGGAGTGTGCTAGGCGATTCTTTCCAAAGCCAACTTTCCAAAGTTCCAAAGCTTGAGTCGCTGTAGGTTTAGCACCCAGTCATGGCGTGTGTGTGTGTGTGTGTGTGTGTGTGTGTGTGTGTGTGTGTGTGTGTGTGTGTATTGGATATATGGTCACAACAAAGAGCTCAGTGAATCTTTCACATAAGAAAATCTCTACACATATATGTTTAACATTTTTCTTTTTTTCCAGTACTTTACATTTAATGTTTAAATTTGATCAGTGTTTTTACGTCCTTTTCCATGACTATTATTTATCTTATTTTACAAATTTCAGAGTTGTAGTTAATTTGAAATTATGGCCTAATAAATGTTTATGATTAGCCCTATAATTATTATGGTGCTATTTTCTTTCATTCTTTTTTAAAGTAATGTATTAAGATTACATCTAATTTGTTATCCCCTCACTTGTATCTTCCCTTTTCTGCTCCATCCCTCTTTCATCTTATTTCCCTCCTCTAGGTATGTGACGGAAGGAGACCTTGTCCCCAGCTATAAGATCACAGCCTTAGCCAGAGATTGGGATGGATACTGGAACTTCCTATTGGGACTCTAGGTGAGAGAGGTAAGGAAGAATGGAGAAATAGAAGGATCCACAGGGTCCTAGAAACCTACAAGAAGACCATTAAGATCTGGGACCCAGGCAGGTCAGCTCAAACTACTGTACCAACCAAGGACAATGCATACAGCCAACCTAGAACCCTTACTCAGATCTAGCCAATGGACATCACATTCTCCACAATTGTGTGGAGAGCAGGAACTGACTCAGACATGAACTCTGGTGCCTCCCACTAGACCACTTCCCCTTGGTGGGGAGACCTGGTAACACTCAGAGGAAGAGGAAGCAGGCTACCAGAAATAGACCTGATAGGTTGTGATCTAACATTTTTCAAAAAGTTTTACAACTTTTTCTTCTTCCAGTAACAAGAAGCTGGTCAATGGTGGAGATGGGAGAAACAGTGGCTCTGTTACTATGATAATGTGAAAAAGGTTTATACATCTTAGTATCACTACTTTCTAAGTGTCCATCTCAGCTCACCTTTCTGTCAGAGCATCTTGACTTCTAGATGAACTCCAAAGACCAGCCACAGTTTGAGTAG
Organism: Acomys minous; assembly: GCF_964271855.1. Classification (NCBI taxonomy): domain Eukaryota; kingdom Metazoa; phylum Chordata; class Mammalia; order Rodentia; family Muridae; genus Acomys; species Acomys minous. Next base: position 59,162,317 of record NC_140494.1, read on the forward strand.
CCTACATTCATAGAACTCAAAGTTACTACAAGTAAAAGAAGTTATCTGAACTCTTGGATACTTTAAAATTCTTTCCTCCATATTTTGAGGATATATTTATGTATGTATTTTTCCACTTAAAATAAGCAGGAATATAAGATCAGCATATGAATACATTTTACTGCATTCTTCTCTGATTAAAGTGTTTGAGAATGTCAAGTACATAATTGCAAGTACATTCTTTTAAGGAGATTGCTATCTTCACTCTATAGTGTCACAACATTATGTTTCTCAAATAGAAGAGGATGGGAGTCAGAGGTCTCCAAGATGAGTGGGTCCAGGGTTCCCATGTCCCTGAGGAAGAAAAGGAGGCCATAGAGGTGTGTGGTCTGCTTGTGTGAGCAGTCTACTGACTGTAGGATAGTGTTCAGAAGGTGCCCTCTAAATGCTAGGCATCTGTGTCTAATGAGCAGTGTCTTCTACCCCATTTCCATGGCAACAGTTGGTTAAGTAAATAGTAAACTGTTTTAAGAGTCATATCACAGAAGTGCTATCAGTGTACTGATCTATTGTCACAGGCATCTGGAATGAACTGGCATGTCTGTACTTTGTGCCAGGATGTCTTATTGGATTAGACTTTCCTCAACAACAGGAGCTGCCTGGGAGCAATTTTGCCTTCTTGTCAACCTCCTTGAGATTTTTGAAAGGTTACTGATACGATGTGGGTATTGATTTTTCTAAAGAGGATACAGATGCTACCATTCCCAGAAGAGCAAGTGGGGTGCGGGACAGATGGAATGAACTGTCCATTCACCCTCACAACTGACTTACCCTGAACATGAGTGGAAAAGAGAGAACCACCTGGAGGTGTATTTGACTAAATGACACATGTGTAGTTGAGAACTTACACATGTTAATTCAGTCATGGCTTTCATTGAAATATCAAAGAAGGTGTATCTGAACTCTTTACCATTCAAATTATGTGCTTTCATAACTTCTTAAATTTCAAGTTTTATGGTCCTATCTGGGCAAGAAGTCCAGTCACTGATATAAGCATTAGCTGAATATTTTTGGATTGCTTACTGGTAGAAGAATTGGAACCAAATTGTTGGGGGAATCTTCCTGCCTACAAGGGATGCAGTAATGAAACCGTTGAAATTGCCTCTCCATGGTATGGCTAAGGGTAAGGTTTTTATTGTGAATAAGAGAGGAGAGAGAGAGAGAGAGGAGAGAGAGAGAGAGAGAGAGAGAGAGAGAGAGAGAGAGAGAGAGAGAGAGCGCAAAAAAAGCATATTGGACTTGGCCAGTGCAATCTATGCAAGAAGGGAGACCAGCATAAAGTGAGAACAAAGAGAATAGCAGGAGAAAGAGTGAGAAAATATAATGAAAATAGCTTGGGCAAGGGAAAAATCCTCACGGTTGTAAAGAGAACAAATAGGTATCTGGGCGGAGGGAAGCCTGGGGAGGCTAGTGTGGACGAGCTATAGGCTAGGACTAGGCTAGGTATAACACATAGATTTCAGTAGGGGCTGAAGGAGCCTAGAGGATGGCATGGGCTGTGATCCACAGCCACCGGCATATGTCAACAGAACTGTACATCATCGCTTGTGCCAGAGACAAGGGAAGTGACTGCTTTTGGCAGATGGGAATTGGTTTCACAAGCTCCTGAGGGATAATTCTAGTTTCTATCTAACTGTCAGAAATCCTCCGATTGTCCAGCTTGGCCTCTTTTCTGGATATGTGGGCTGCCTATTTGAGCTGGGACCTAACAGCTCCCAGCTCAGAAACGATATTGGAATTAGAGGCAGCAGGACTGATGAAAATGGAGGAATTAAATATACATTTTAGACAAAAAGCAGGAAGATTTGCAAATGAAATGGGTATAAAGAGTGGAAGAAAATAGACCGTAGATGACTTATAAATGTCTGGCGTAACCCTCCGATTTAGAGTGGTAAGTTTACTAGACAGGAGGAAATGTGTTCTTTGTGTACATTTTTTTTTTTGAAATGCCAGTTAATGGATGGTCTGTATAACCTTTTGAAAAACATTCCAGAAATCAGTTCCTAATAATTTCTACAAAGTGAACACTTAGAACGCCGTGAAAATTCTACTATCAACTTCTAGTGAGACACAAGCATCATGCCTTATTCCCTTCCTTCATCCATCAGCTTGCCCTTTCCCAAATCACTCCAGCACTCGGGCCTAGGACTGAAAAGCTCAAGAACACACACAGGATAATTTGATGATTACGTTCTTGGGATCACACACAGCGGCATGATATACACTCTCTCTCACATCCTTCTTGAACTACCAAATGCCTCCCATTTTCACAAATTCTCTGCATTGCGCTGATAGCACAGCAGAGACCGAGTTACTACCCAAGAAGATTTTTCTTTTCCGGTAAGAATAATTTTTTTCTTTAACATTGATATTCTTTATGAGTTGTACTTTGGAAACACACATCGCAACTCAAATCTGTTGCACGTTCTTAAGACCATTTCGTTCACTTCCTTCTTATAATGCCCTGTGCTGATAAAATGTATAATGCCCGGTTAGACTTTGGTCCTTGGAAATGTAGCATGATTCAAACTCAGTTATGGTAATAAAAGTGTTGTGTTGGTATAACTATAGAGTTTGCAGAAAAGGCTAATTTTAATGGAAAAATCTATAGAGGCTATAAGCTAGAGGGTATGTAGAACATAACTATTTTGTATTGAAAGTATTATTGTAAATATGATAAGAACAACAAGACGAAATAGTACAGTGCTGCCCTGTAATGAACTCAGAAGGGAAATCCTATTCACCAAGAAGAGAAGCCTGGAACCTGGCATGGTTAGTCTCCTTGGATACATTGTTAGACAATCTTTCAGGAATGTGTTTGATAACAGTGATTTCTGGGTGCACCCTCTCTTTATATACTTGAGTGTATGAAGGTTCACAGTCAGATATGGCGTCCTTTAACATTTATGTAGCTACCGTAAATAAAAATTTAGAGCTCTGAGCTCTGTTTACTGAGGCTGAGATAATAGATGGAACAAAATGTGCTTTGGGATCACCCACATTCATTTCTTGTGTTTGTTTGTTTTGCCTCAGCCTAATTTCTCTAAATAAATATGAATTGTTGTCCAAGCCTTTGTGGTCTTGCCTCACAGAAGTTAATTCCGCATTGTTTTGGATGCATTTTAGACTTCTCAAGTCTTTACAGTATTTACAACGTTCCCAACCACAGTCAGCTCTGCTTTGGATAGACTGTGTTGTGTAGTGGGTCTGGGTCATGTGAGGACAATGTCCATAAAAGAAACTCTCAGGGAAAAAGAAGTCATGACACTAGCCATAGAACCTAGTACTTTCTCAACGGTCTTATCTCAAGTTTCCTCAACTTCTTTCTTTTCTGACATCCACTTAGACTAAGAGGCCAGAGTTAAGCACATGATTCAAAATCCAGGGATAAATGAGCCTTTGGGTTGATTTTCCTCAGACCCCATAGCTGCCGGTGTTCCTGGTGTTAGTGTTTAATGTTCTTGTTTAATCTTGAAGACACATAGTAAATAAAGCTTCAGCATTTCACATGTGCAGACATAGAACATAGATGTACACACCTCCCCTTCCCTTCCTCCTTTCCTCCCTTCCTTTCTCTCTTTCAACCTCCCTCCTTCCCTCTTTCCTTTGATAATGACCTCTGTTTTTTATTTTTTTGTCTTTGGGGAGATTTGTTTTTGTTTTCTTTCAGTTTTTATTAATTAATTTATTCAGATTACATCTAAATTTTTATCCCTTCACTTGTATCCTTCCATTCCTCCCTCCCTCCCACTTTCACCCTATTCCCCTCCCCTGGGTCTGTGACAGAAGGGAACATCCTCCCCCAACATATGGTCACAGCCTATCAAGTCTCATCTTGGTAGCCTGCCTATTCTTTCTGAGTGGCCCCAGGCCTCCCCACCAAGGGGAAGTTGTCAGATAGAGGGCACCAGAGTTCATGTCAAAGCCAGTCCCTGCTCTCCACATAACTGTGGAGAATGTCCTGTCCATTGGCTAGATCTGAGTAGGAGCTTAGTGTTTACTGCATGCATTGTCCTTGGTTGGTGCAGTAGTTTGAGCAGACCCCTATGGATCTTTGGGGGATTTGTTACTGGTCAGTCTCTCTGGACAATTTTTGGAGAAAGAACAGATACAGAGTGAAATAAATGTCCTGAGATTTGAGGCCATCCAATTGAGCCAGGCTGCCAAAGTGACTGAGTCTTAAATGGCAATAAGCCAAGTTTCATATTCCCACAGAGAAGTGCCTGTACTGAAACTCAGAAAACATGCTTCTAAATGAAAAAAAAATTCAATAAGAGGTCTACAGGCAGGAAGAACACGATCACAGAAAGATGACATCAGAAGGAATAAAATTAATGGAAAGAGTAAATATTTGGTAAAACTTAAACACACATTGCATTTAATGCAACAGCATCATGAGACTTTACCAATATATGTAGGAAGGTATAATAATAATAGAAAGCCTAGAAATATTTGTAATGACATAAAGTTATTGTGAGTTAAGTTACATTATTCATTATAACAACAGGCTAGGGATGTAGCTCAGTGGTAGCTTGTACCTTAACATATATTCATTGCTGGGAGGAATTCCCAAGATGGATTCAAAATAAAACAAAGCAAAGACTAACTTAGTCTGTAGCTGTAGCAAGTCAAAGATACAAAGTATTGTCCTTGGGTAATGGGAGAATTTCAGCAGAGGCCCAATAACAGGACAATAACTAAAACAAAGAGAACAGAAAAACATTGGTATTGATTATCACTTTTTAAAAGGCAAGAAGAGATTAAAAAGAATATAAGTGACAGATGTAAAGGAAATTTTGAGAGGTAGATGTAAAATTTAAAATTCAGTAATTACATTAACTGTGAGTGGATTAAATAGTCCAAAAGAAAGTAGGAGACTGAAAATAAAGCAATATAAAAAGATAACATCATCAAAACATTAGTCAAAACAAGGCTGACATAGTTACATCTAATATCAGATAAGGTAATAGTGCAGGAAATATTATTAATTATTATGAGTTTTAATGATAGTAATTGGTTTATTAATCATAAGAATAAAATCTACATTTACCTAATAGTGTCAATATACATATAATTACCAAACATCAAACTGCCAAAACTGAAAGAACAAAAATTAAAATTCACTATTACTGTGCATGCTAAAATACTATTTTCACATCTGATTGAACATGAAAACAAAAACCTTAGGAAAGGTAAGGCCAAGAACCAAGAAGCAAAACTGTCCACCAAGGACTTGGAGGGTGAGGAGGAAAGAGACTATGTTAAACTCAAAGTCACCGGACCGGACGGACGATAGTTCAGTTCACTTCAAAGTAATAAAGATGGTACATCCTGAAAAACCTGAAGAGTCAGTTTCAAAGACAGGGAGTTTCTGTGAATTCTCTCTAGACATCTCCTGGAAAGTTGAAGAATTATTGGAATGGAGGAAAGATGTGCTTAAAGTTTATCAGGTACAAATTTATGTGTGTGTGTGTGTGTGTGTGTGTGTGTGTGTGTGATACAATATTTTAGATAGTTTTATTTCCTCTTTTCTCTTGATCTTTATTTTTAATTTGTAAAATACTGTTTTTGTTCATGTATTTTTTAAAATGAAAATTGAATGCTTGTCTCTTTAAAACATCCGCTAATTTGAACCTTGCTGTTCAATACTCATAATTGGTTGTTTTTACTGTGTTGACTTTTGGTGAACAAGTCCGGGCCCTTCGTATTCCCTCTTCTTTTCAAAACCTTCATATCTGCACAAGGAGGACTATGCATTTCTAGGTTTGTGATGGGTAAGACATCAACCAGTGCAAGCTTCCTGTGACCTTCCAGTCGGCCCCAAAGCTTCAGAGTGTGGCTGCTTTACTCCCAGACTGTTATTATCAGCGGGAGATGAAAGTTTTTCAGAGGAAAAAAAAATGACCTTTTCAGAGCTTGAAGCTACTTTTAAAATCTGAGGGTCTGGACCCAAAGAGGAAGAATATTAGCTTGGGAGTCATGACAACAACAGATAGGATGAGAGTAGCCACTAACTCCAAGATGGCTTCACTGGGTACAAAAGATGAGAAAGCAAATCCTGTTAAAAGGTCTCGGGAAATTGGTAACTGTTCGAGAAGTGTAGGCAGCAGGACTTTGCTCCTTCCGATTTTATTAGTACATTTGGCCTGCGACATAGGTTTTCAATGGACATTTTTTTTAGTACTGGCTTAATTAAAATAAACAGTATTTACTAAAAGCTGGGAAAGACATTATAGGCTGACTAACAAACTATACTCTATTGAAATGTGCAGAACACAACAGCCAACACTTCTATGCACTTGGAATGTGCCTTAAGGCAGAACACACGCTGGTGCTCTGGTTTAATTTCTGTTGCTGCAATAAAACACCCTGACAATGCTTATGGGAGGAAAGCATTTATTCTCTTACAACTGCGCATCGTGGAAGGGAAACTGAAGCAGGAACACAAGGCAGCTCACCACATAACTACAGTCACGAGCAGAGAGGAGCAAGGACCCACGAGACCCGCCTGCTTAATGTCATCTCCTTTCCTCTTGTCTCAGACAGCTAGCTCAGGCGCCACGGACTATGGTGCTCCTCACAGGGAGTCCTCCAACAGCATCTAGCAATCAGGACAGTTTCTCACAGACCTGACCACAGGCCAACAGGGTCCAGACAATTCTCAAACTGAAATTCTCTTCCCAGGTGACCCTACATTGTGATAAGTTGACATTGAAAACTAAACATCACAGCTAGATCCTGTATGTCGGAAAATCTCAAGGAGTTAAAATTGAATATGCTTAGAATCAAAGGAGAATGAAAATAAGAGTGAATACCACAAAAGTCTGCAGAAAAAAAATTTCCCTATGTTCATAAATCAGTCAATATGCTTGGAGTTGTTATTATTATTTTTGTGTATGTGGGTGTATGGTGTGCATGTGTCGGTGCGCGCGTGTCATGCTGCACACGTACAAGTCGGAGGACAACTTTCAGAGTTGGTCTTCTCTTTTCACTGTGTGTTCCAGGAACCAAGCTCGGTTGTCAGGCTTGTGCAGAGAACACTGTTAGCCAATGAACCACATTTCCAGTCAAAAAATGTGCTTTGAAATAAGTCAATAAACACAAGAAGAAATGACGTGGAGGAGAAGCGTGGGTGGGTGTCATGAATGCAGGATGGGTGCATAGGTAGAAACATCACATTGGACTCTTAATTTGAAAATAGGTTTCAGCAATTATAAATAAAAACAGAACAGAAAGCCTAAAAATTAATATGGAAGAAATTTCTGTGGAAAACAGAAAATATTTTGAGTTGGACGACAGCCACTCATTTCTAGAAGAGAAATTTAAGTGGGAAGGTGAAGCAACCATTGGTCTTTGGAAGGAACAGGAAGGAAGGGATGGGAAAACATAGTGGAATTAAATAGTTCAGGGAATAAGTCCACATACACACATGTATGTACATATACCTGCCATGCATGTGCACCCACAAACACACACCCATTCGCACAAAGACATAAGTACAAAGTGCCAGTTGCATGCCGTGCATTGCAGTGACAGTAGTAGTAAATCATTGAACAAACAGCTGAAGTGTTCTTGGGAAAGTTGACAACTTAGTAGCAGGGAGGGCATGCCTAAGCACTGGAGAGTAGACCGAATGTCATCTTTTTTAGCCTGTTTGTGTCTGCCTGTCCTGCTTCTAGGTGGCACCTCATTTTACCCCTAGAACGTGTTGAGTGACAGAACTACTCAAAGAGGAACAGTAAGTCTTTAACTGGCGCTATAGCAACCTTGGAGAAATCCTGCTGGATTTACTATAGCAGAGCACTCCAGCATCTTAGACACAGCAATAAAAAACGCCACAGCAGGGAATCAAAGAATAAACAAATAATAATGAGAGCAACGCTAACTTACACAGTAATGCGAAAGTCGCCGTGTCTGTCTTCAGAGAGACGTTCAGATTTATCTGAGAGCATTTTACAGGCACTCCCATTTGAGTAGTCCTTGGATAGAGAAATGTCACTTAGCATATCAAGAGTCCTAAATATGTCTGGGAAAGGGTCTGCAAGGAGAACGTACCCAAAACAAGGTGAAGGATGTCACCCAAGTAATTCCAGTTTGTACAGAGATGATGCTTCAAACACTTGAGCAACTGTTGTCCTGGCAACGGACTCCTAACAGAAGCACCTGGCTGAGTAAGGTAGTGGCAAGGTGATTCCTTGTTGCCCCCTAAGGGCTCAGGTAACTGGGGTATTTGGGAAGAAGGAGCTAAGGCAGCCATGGGTGCAGACTTAGGAATGTGAGGCAGATGAGTGTTTGGCATCTGTAACATGGGTGGGCGGTTGCGGGGGTGGGGATTTTACTAAATGTATGGTGTTGCCAGGACATTGCCAGGATGCCAGGTCTCAGCTAGGGATGTGGGACATAGGGTAGTCAATTGTCTTCAGACAGCTTTCCTGGAGATAAAATGTTTTCTTTAACAATCAAAAATATGAAATAAAACCGTGTTACGTAGAGTCATTTTCAGGCAAGCACATCATTGTTTTGAGCGTTTGTGCCCACTACCCACTGTCCTCTCTTCCTCTCCCTTCCCAGCTCCATTACTGTAAGCTTCCCTACACAGTTCACTTGTCCGTTCGTATCATTGGAACATACGTGATTGATATACAAGATGAACTTAGCTGGAGATGAATTAAGCCAACCTCACAAAGGCATCTGTTTTCTAAATAACCCATCACTTATTCTAGGATACATATTTTTAAACAGACACTCATTATCTAAAACACACTAAACAATTTTTGTGTGTGATGCAAATGACCTTATGTAAGTATTGGGTTTGAAGTACTAGGGGCTCTTGAGCCAGAACAAGGCTTTATTATTTACTAAGCTTTGGAAATACCGCAAGGAAACTGCTCTGCATTTGTGTGTATGTTGATTGCTAGGCATAGCAATCAGATTGCTTTGCATGAGGGTTGTCGGTGGCTTAGAGGAGTGAGCGTTCAAAACTTACAAACCACATCATTTCAGCATGTGTGCACGCTCTGTGGGACTCCAGAGAGAGGCTCTGTATCTCAGAGACACGCTGAAGGCTCAGAGCAGGATGTGGCAAACATTCATCTACCCACAAGGCCTGCAGTCCCGACCAGGCTGCTGCCGGCAAGCGTTTGTGCCCTCCCTTGGCCCCTCCTTCCTGCCCGTTTCCTGTTTCCTGTTCTGAACTGTATGGTCTGCATCTGAGTCCCGTTGCTTTCTTCTGATTTCCACTGTGAACTAAAGATGTAGGAAACCATGGCATTGGGTAGGGGTGGGGAGAGGTGACCCTGGGTTGTTGTCCCTCCTCCTGAGGCATCCCTGGTGGTTGCCCTGGGTTGGCTGAGGATGGCAGGCAATCCATTGTATTGAACACTCCCTCCAGGGGCTGTGTTAATTGTTCCTAACCTCTGCCCTGTCAGGCTTAAGATGGTCCTAGAACTTGACAGTTGCTCACCAGTTAGTGCATTCTGTCATTTTTATTTTACCCAAACTCTTACTGTATCATCCTGTCTCCTGTAGGGTACCCACTCTATTGGCTCTGTCTTGTCTGCATCTCGCTACCCTTGATGGACAATGGAGAGTTGAGGTCTGTTTTTTGCCCCTTTTGGGTGTCACTTTTATTGCAAGGGTAATAGGTAGGACTTCTTGGTTTTGAGGAAAGTGTTAATATTTTTATTTAAGGCAAAATGAGTTCTGGTTCACAAAATGAGTCTGTAAAAAACAAAACTTCATTTTAGACTTTTCATCATTTTTATCATGTGGAAAAGAAGATGGTATCTAATGCTTATGTTCCTTAGTTTAAATTTAAAAACAAGCTTCTGGGTCCATATTTTTTTCTTTCTGTATGATATTTCCAGAAATGATAGCCTTGGAAAAAAAATGTCTAAAGAAGCACATCTTATTCCCGTCCTTTGCCTCGGTGTCCCCCACTCCCCTGCTCTGTCACCTTTATTTTTCTTCTATCCTTCTCCACATCCCTCGGCTTCTCTCTCCATGTCCCACCTGTGAGGTGACTTACCAAGGTCTTATTTCCCAGGCAGAACCCCAGAGTGTTGGCTGACAAAACCCAGCATCGTGCAAGAGTGCTTCATTTTTATGAGAACAGCTGACTGTCTAGAAGCTTCCCTGTGATTGGAGGATTGAGAAGACTGAGTTACTGGTTTTGGGCACAGGATTCAACTGGTCTTCCTTTCCTCTTCCCAGATCTTGTTTCCTGGGAAGCCAGGCAGTTTCCGCACAGCCCAGGGTTGGGTGGGGTGGGGGAGGCGAGAGATGGGGGCGACACTCTTGGAGAATCACTCATGGAGGAGAATTCACTTGAAGTCTGCGGCGCTTTATTGAAGGGAAACACTGGGTAACGAAACGCACAGACCTGAGCGGTCTCCTGCAAGCATGACCTTCTACAGCCGAAGCTAAGTCTTTCCTGGTTCTCCTTTATATTTAGCAACAGAAACTTTTCTGCCTCTTAGCTCTTCAAAGGGGCATGTTACACGCAGCCCAAAACCACTGGGACTGACGCTTCCACAAACAAATTGTGAAATAAACATAAAAGAAGTTGTTGATATGCATTTTTTTACAAGATAGTTTTTGAACTCTTTCATTCCTATTTACATGAAGCACTGGTTTACTGATCTTTTTTTTCTGATGGAAATTTTATTGTTGGGGGGAAACCCCAACACGATTAAGTTGTCCATGCTCCTTGGTGAATAACAAAGTGTTCCTTGCTTTCCTTTTCAAACAACTGTGATATGAACATTCCTGAGCCTAATGCCAGACGCCAGGTCACAGATGCTCTCTTGCAACATCCGCCATTATGCCTTTTATATAGTTTTGTTTTAATGAGTCCCTCCTTTCTGTCCCATAGCAAGCCACTTTGTGGGGAATCTTATTTCATGACCTGTTCTGAAACCTACCTGCTTGACTTTGCCCTTGCCAATTCTCCCAGGACGGGGCTCTTGTCTGCAGCATTCAGCTTTAGACGGGAAGTTATGGGGACCAAATGGACCCTGAGTACCACCAGAGCCTCTGGGACTTGCCTACTCTGCAACAGATTTTTTTTTATGTTCCTAGGCTTGATTGAATCATTTTCTCAGAGAGTTGAAGGTACATTTGATGTTGACAGCCAGTGTTTCAACATTAGCTCGTACTCACAGGGTAGAATTCCAAGCTTATTTTAAAGTTAGTTTGTATAGGGCAGCAATGAAAGTTAATTTTCCAAGTCCCAAACAGAAGACGACTCCCAGAACTGCCCTCATTTTTTCTAGTCTAACTGCAGGCTTTCTTAGGCTTCCTCCCACACTTTTCTTGCTTGCCTGTAAAATGATCGTTGAACGTGGAAACTTAAAATCACAGTGAAAGAAGGGACATAAACACCCAGAAATGTTGCTAAGTGAAGACAATTGCTTTAATATTTGGTGCTATAGTCATTAAGAATCAGTTGTGGCTACCTGTATAAGATCTGCACATGCACACACATAAAGGTAAGACAGAAATTAGTTGGGAAGAAGAAGAAGAAGAAGAAGAAGAAGAAGAAGAAGAAGAAGAAGAAGAGGAGGAGGAGGAGGAGGAGGAGGAGGAGGAGGAGGAGGAGGAGGAGGAGGAGGAGGAAGAGGAGGAGGAGGAGGAGGAGGAGAAGAAGAAGAAGAAGATTAGGAAAGGGTTAAGAGAGAATAACGAGAGTGAATATGCTCACAACACATTTTATGTAGGCCTGAAGAAGTTAGGCCTTAAATTTTTTTCATACAAAGTATAAAAATATTTACAACACTATGGTGAACATTCTTTATGTATATTATGTATAACAATGTACATGTCATAAACACATACATGTGGGCCCATCTGTATTTGACTGTGTTTAATAAACCTTAATCTAGTCTCTTCTGTATTTTGTTAACACATAATTGTCTCTCCATTTTCTGACTCATTCAATACTTTCTTTTTTGTTGGTTTTTTGTTTTTTGTTTTTTTCTGGACAGGGTTTCTCTGTGTAGCCTTGTCTGTCCTGGACTGCTTTATAGGCCAGGCTGGCCTTGAACTTACAGAGATCTGCCTGCCTCTGCCTCCCGAGTGCTGGGAATAAAGGTATATGCCACCACTGCCTGGCTTCAACACTTTCTTATAACCTCTTGTAGCTACATTTTTAAATGTTTTCCCCCTCAAATCAAGGCCCAATTTCAGTGCTTAATTATGAATCTTTTCCAAAATTCTCACAGTTTAATTCCAACAGGCACACTTCTTAAACATTACTTTTTTTCCTTTAAATTTGAGAGAACTCATATAGCAGTCACCTTTTTAAAAATTAAAATACGGTGTTTTTTATTTTATTCATCAGCTTTGCATTCATTTTCCAAACATTTTTATTACAGCTGGCAGGAGAAGTAGTAGAAGACCTATTATCCACCTACACTCGGCTTTGTCTTCTCTTCAGCTCTTGGCAAACACCAATAGAGCGTTTCTCTCTTTGGGTTTACCTATCCAGGACCTATCATATAACCAACAAACAAGTGACTTTTAACATAGCATAACAATTTTGACCCTCATCCATGTTCTAGATGGAATCACTATGTCATCTCGTTCATTGTTTTCTATAGTTGAATACTATTCCATTATGTTACTTAGCACATTTTATTTCCATATTCATTGATAGACACTGGGCTGCTTTTATCTTTGCATAGTGTTATAGTAGTGTTATAAACACTTCTGTATAATATATCTGTTACCAATGTAGAGAAATATATAGACAATGGTGGTCTCATGACAACCTTAAGTCTAAGGTTTCTGAGTGACATCTAACTGTCAAACTGTTTTTCTAAAGTAGCTATTGCATGCCTACCACCAGAGCTGGTCCACTTTCTTTCCATCCTTGCAGACAGTTGTTATTGTCTGTCTATTGTATCATAAACAATGCACTGATTCTCTTCTTACCATGGCTAAATGCCTGGCAAAAATAAATTTAGGGGACGAGGACTTATTTTGGTTCAAGTCTCAGGAGAGCCAGTCCATCGCAGTCAGAAGGTATGGAGGCAGAGCCAGCTCCACAGTGGTCACAGGGGATTGCTTGCCAACGTGTTGGCAGATCAGAGAGCAGAAAAAGAAAACACCACATTTCAGCAGCATTCTTCACCTCTTACTATTCAGTGCTGCCCATAATCAGGGGGCAGCTCCCACCCTGCTGCTGTTGTTTTCTGAAAACATTTCTTACAGACACACCCAAAGGTATGCTTCATTAATGTCCTCAGCTGTCTTAACCTAATAAAGTTATCAATGGACATTAACCATCATAATAAACATCCTTATAAATAACAACTCACTGTGGTTGATTCATATCACCCTCATGAGTTATGATGTTGAACATTTTTTCTTATGCTTATTGGCCATTTTTATATAATTTTTGGAGAAATTCATATTTGGATTCCTAGGGCATTTAAAAATTACTATTCTGAGAGCCAGTGGTGGTAGACAACATAAAGGAAAAAATTTCAGTACCTAGCAGGGCGCTTGCACTTATGAACCAATAGTATCTACACACATAAGACCTCTGTAAGCTCAAGCATGTACAATCCCAGCATGGAAGGTTGAATGGAAATGAAATCTGCCACTAGCTGAGGAGATGTTGCATTTGGTGGCTGGGGGGGGGGGGAAGCCAGGTTTCCTTAATGATGTGACCCTCATAGGTCAACCACTCTGCAGGCCAGGCCCTACACCAAGCCTAGTCAGGAAACACAAACTGGATTCTGTGGAAGAATGAAAAAAAAAAAAGACTCAGGCTTGCTTGGGAAGGGAAAGGAAGATGAAGAGGGTAATTGTGGGAGAAGTTTCGGAAGCAGAGGTGAATATGTTCAAAAATGAGAAGTTCTCAAAGAATTCATAAAAATAGTAGAAGAGTCTCCCAATTGATTATTCAATACTAAGTGGTCAACTGTAAAATCACACACATACAAGTATTAGTATACAGAATGAGATTACATTGATATATTTATGTACATATAAGTATGAATATGAATTATGTATATGCATGGTTCTTTTAAAAACCCCAGTTATGTTATATGAATATGTTTTTGTTTTAATCCCAGGTGTGGGATATGGGCTACTTCAGTTGTCCACAGCAACAAACTATAATGTGTCTTGCGCTCTGGCAGGGGTGTGATTTGTGCCAATTGCAGATAATTTAGTTCCGGGAACTCCTGAGATGGTATAAATGGGAGAGCCCTGAGAGGCCCTGAGGCAGTGGCCTTTGCTTCCCTTGTTGTTGTCACGACCACAGCTGTTGGTACAGGTTCGTCCTGCTGCTGTGTTTGCTATTGCTGGTTTTTCTGGACTACTTGATATCCCGAAGACAAAGAGTGGACTTGCCCCAAGGAACTACATCTCCATCCAGCAGGAAGTAGCCTGTAGAGATCTACGCACCCTTTCCATCCAACTTATTTCTCTCCTACCCAGGGTTGGAAGGGATTAAAGTGGATAAGGATTAGATGGGAGGTACAGGTATAAGAACACAAAAAGAAAAGCAGAACATACACACCAGCAGTAATTAGAGAGCCATTCAGTTGCATACCAGGCATCCCACAGATGGGACGTGACTTGGAACGGATTACACTTAGCTCTTACATCTCACCAACACTAACACTTCTCACCAAGAGGCGACAGCTTCTAGTTAGCTTGACAGTTCCCTGACATGGAGCGTGAAGTCAGTCAGGTAGCCTGTGGAGAAAGTAGGTTGTAACTACAGCACACGTGCACGGACTCCAGCTGGCTATCAAGAAGAGCGCCATGTTCTCTGTATGTTCCACGAGGAAGCTTTAAGTGAAGCTGTTTTCAGCCTGTGGGAGTTGAATGACCCTTTCACAGGGCTTGCCTAAGACCATAGGAAAACATAGATATTTATGTTATGATTCATAACAGTAATAAATTATAGTTATGAAGTAGCAATAGAAATAACTTTGTGGTTGGGGTCACCACAACATGAAAAACATATTAAAGAGTTGCAGCATTGGGAAGGTTGAGAAGCGTTGTTTAGGGAAAATATGGGTTGACATCGTGGTGTGATTATCACACGGAGTGAATTGATAAGAGTTTAATGGCACAGATTAATACTAAAGAAATTTGCTCTTTTATACATTTAATATGACTAAATTATGCCAATGAATTATGAGAGAATAATCTGCTAGAAAATTGTTTTGTCTATTAATATATCAAAACAAATTTATTAAAATGTAGCAAGCATTTTTAGAAACACCATATTTAAATAACATAGCATACTTATGGAAAATCACAGAGCACATGTGAAATAAAGATTTTAAAGAAGGGCAGTGGGGAAGACAGTAGAGCAAAGAGGAGCCTGGGATACTCTTATGGGTAGAGCAGGCCAATGAGAGATGTGCAGATGAAAGGGGCTAAGCGAGAGAGGGGCTAAGTAACCCAAACGAAATACGGACAAAAATCCCATGTAGAAACTTGCTGCAATGTAAGCCATTAAAACACACACACACACACACACACACACACACACACACACACACACAGAAAGAGAGAGAGAGAGAGAGAGAGAGAGAGAGAGAGAGAGAGAGAGAGAGACAGAGAGAGAGAGAGAGAGAGAGAGAGAGAGAGAGACAGAGACAGAGACAGAGACAGAGACACAGAGAGACAGAGACAGAGATGGAGAGAGACAGAGAGACAGAGACAGAGACAGAGAGAGAATGTTCTTGTACAAAGGTAATGAACAGCAGGCATTTAACTAAGGCACAACATGGCTGACTCTTGAGGTTTGTAGGAATGACAAACTTTGGAGCTTGTCTGTGTATATGGTTGGATAGCGAGTGGCTGGCTATCCTCTGCTGACAAAGTTTGCACTGAAACTCATTAACCAATCTATTTAACTAGGAGTGATCTCATTAGGAGCTAAAACTTGTCAAACTCATGCCCAATAATTGTAGCATTGTTTTACACTAATTAGGTTTTAGAGGTCAGCTATAATTTTGCCTAATAGAATGGCAAGCCACACCTTCCAGCAATGGAAAAAAAATGAGAGAATCATTTGGCATCCCTAATTTCAGTAGGACCGGAAGAAGCACTCTGTGTGCTTGCATTTATTTCAAGTTATTTAATGCATAATAAAATTCAGAAATATCCAAGGGACATGCTGTCAGCCAGACTGTTATATTTCTAAGCCCTTCCCAATCCCTTATTATATATAATAGCATCAAGCTTAAGCATCCAGTTCTCTTGGTCTCAGAACTCATTTATGTATTAAGATGAAATCTCCGTGAAGAAGAAAGAAAGAAGAGGCTGAAATAATTTTGATCCCATATATTTTTTTTAAAATGATGAATGAGACCAGATACCAAAGCTCTTTCCAGCAGAAAAAGACTTAGGGAGGATGGGTGAGACAGGCACAATACATGCATGTAAAATGTCCTCTCTCTATGGTGCCTCTTGTTTGGGTCACATACATTTGTTTCTGGTTCTTCTGGAAGTGTCCTTTCCTAAGAGATAATTTCAGGTCTTCAGACTATCAAGAGGTAGAAGTGATGAAGGGTCGCTCACACATGGTCCAGGATGCTCTACAGCAGGCTTGCTTATCCCTGCCACTCACTGAAGTCCAGCTACTGTGTATTCTACCAGAAAGAGGTCAAGCCAAGATAGATTAGTGTACAAAATACTTCAGACAAGCGACTCTTGTGAGAACAATTTTTTTTCCTAAGCATAGCTACTGTTTCTGTAGGTGCTAGTCAAATAAAGGACAGCTTAGAGATGTTGATGTAGGCAAACTGAGGTCAGGGGTAACCAAGCCAGTCTTACTATCAATAGAAATAGTAAGTTAGATGGTGCTCTGGAAAGAACACAGATTTCTATTCGGACAGGTTTGACTGCTAGTGCCATAGGCAATAAACTAAGAAAAAAAGCAACAAAGGCCAAAGGGCTATCACAAGCTGCAACTTCCAGCTCACATTTACAGATTCCAGCTCATATTCTTTCTCCACTCAATGTTTAAAGATTGGAATCTGTATGCCAGATGCTGATCAGGATGTTCCGTATTCTGTGGGCAGCTTTGTGTGACCGAGCGGGGAGGAAGTGAAGAAAGGACAGATGCAGTCACATGTACAGAAGAGCTGGGGCAGCTTGTTTTGATGGAGGACCCTGGCTACTGGGACAGCCCAGAGTCTGAGCGTGTTTGATTATGTACAAGACAGGCAGATTACAAGCTATCTCAGGCTGTAAGCATCTGAGAGGAGGAGGCTGCAGTTGCTAGTTTTTACACATACTGGTGAACATCAGCACTTGCACACACTGTCAGCAGTCATACTAGGGGCAGAGGAAGGCTTGGCCGGTGTCCGATGGGTCTGAGGCATTGGCTGGTCCTTGACATGGCAATGTCTTTGTGAACAATACACATCGACTTATGGCATTATCCACACTTCACACATTCACTCAAGGCATCCTCAGCTATGTGTGGCTGATTAGGATGCATTTCTCATGTGCTGAATCCTACCCTAGGGCATACTAGCCAAGCATCTCATTCTTAACACTTTTAAATAATATTGGTTTCATGAACAATCCGGAATGAAGAAATCAACTTAACTGCTCATTGTTGGCATCATTCTGTCTACAAGGAGACTAATCGGAGTTGACTGTGGTATCAGGGTATCGACTGAGGGCATGAAAAATAAGCTTGCTCTGCCACATGAAATTGGTTTCTTAGTGTTTGCACGAGGCTGCTATATGTCAGTATTTCACACAGAAACAAACTGGTGTTGTTCCTAGGAGTGAAAAACACTTGGCTCGACAGCAGGAGGCTGGTGTCGTTCTCTCTGTGATCTCACTCATTCTGATAAAGGAACAGGAAGGCTCCCAAGAGGCACAGAACGTGCCCTGAGAGGGACATTCCTGATTTTTCTCCCTTTCCTTTCATTAGCTGCCAGCTGTGTAGAATCAGGGGCCTAGGTACTCCAAAGGACCAAAGGCGGGATAAATGGACCAGAATGCCCCGCTCCGCCCCACCCCCGCACCCCCCAGCTTCAGTAGGAACAAGCAGTCCCCAAGAAGAGACACTTAGTCCTTTTCTAAATCTTTATCTCTCCCTTTTTTCCTGGTCACATAGGTATGTCTTCTGATGAGACAAAAAAGCATGGGGTAAGGCTGATGATGTCAAGCAGTTGTTACTGCACTGTGGATTCAGGGCAGCAGGAGCTTAACACAAGCCCTTGGTACTTGTTTCTCTCTTGAGGAAGCCATGAAAGCCACATCAAATGGTGGGAATTGCAGAAATTTTATTCTCTGAGCTTCACGGCCAAAAAAAATGCCATTGCACTTGGTTTGGTTTTCCTTTATGCCATAGAAATAGCTGTCCTTCACTGGACCAACAAGGTTTATCACTTTTGAACTGTATTCTAATTATAACAAAAACATAGCTGCATTTAATTTTCCTTTCATTACCTCATAATGCGAAGGAAACATGTTCTCTGCATTTCCAAGCAGTGTCACTTAATTTCTCGCATTGGCTTAAGAGATGAAAGTTGCTTTGCCTTCTGTAAGAGTCATCTCCAGCCCTTAATGGGTGCTCATTATGCGTCAGGAGTAGTTAAAGGAACGCTAACTGATTATAAGCTGGTGACAACAGCAGAGGCAAACATTATCATTTCTATGTCCACACTAACGTGGTCTTAAGCAAATTGTGTAACTGCTCTACAGTCTCAGAACCTGGTAAGAGAAGATGTGGGGTTTAAACCCTATGGCCTTAACCTCCACAGCCCACACTCTGAGCTGCATCACGGTTCTGCCTGCCGTGCTTAGCAAAAAGTGTGCTTACAACACACCTTCCTAATGTTCTCACTGTCATGCCCTTCAGATGTTGTGCCCAGAGGCTCCAGAGATGGAAATGACCCAAGTGCCTCCTCCTTGGGGACTAGATTTCATGGTATCAGGAGGCACCATGAAGCTTCCAAAAGAAGGAAGCAGCAAACAGGCCTACCTAGCTACGACACCCATGGATTCTAACATATGTAATTATAATTATATAACTATAACCATCATGGCATGGTAATACAAAGGGTTCAGTAGCAGTGGCGCACATACCTTGGTGGTAATCAATAGCTCTCTTACTGGACTTAAGACCCACACACCAAGAAGGAAGTCACGGCTGGGACGGGAAACTTAGCCAACTACCAAAGGCTAGTGAAGTCATGGATTTTGGAGGAGAACCTACAACCACCGCTCTGCTAAGCCAGCATAATGCCTAACTGGAGTCCTTATACTCGCAGGCACGTGTAGTGCTTACCCCTTATTGAAGAAACTTCTCTTTGCAACTGATGCGGAAAGCTTTACAGCAAACCACAACCAATCAATACGTATGGAGCAACCCAGTCCCAGTCTACAAAGCAACTCTGCACCAAGTCTCAGGGATGGATCACTACGGAAGAATGGGGGCAGAAAGATTGTCAGGGAGTTTGCCGTGAGACTGCGTTTTCTAGGAAAGTCAGAAACTACCCCCCATAAAGACTCACCAACACAAACGTCTAAGTATGGGCTGAACAAGGACAACAGTAAACATGCTAAAGTGAATGTGGAAGAGCCCACAGGACATGATTTTATTTTTAATTTTATCTTTAATATGTGGCATGCCTAAGGTAGGAAATTACAGTTTGTACAGCACAGGGACGATAGACCTACTTTGTTCATTCACTTAAAATCTACAAAGCAGCCCTCCTAGCATCACTCTCGCAGGCTCTCTAGCTCCCTGTCAACCCCCTGGCTGGAGATCCCTGTTCCCCATCATATACCAGGCAAAGCATCTGCTTAGAGAACAGGTATCCTAAGGGACCCAGAGTCTCCTCCTTGTAACCTCCATTCACTGTTCCTGCTTGAATTACTATTTTTCATATTTATTTATTTACTTATTCATTTGTTTGTTTGTATATATATGATATATGTGCATGTGTGAATGTGTGTGTGTGTGTGAGAGAGAGAGGGGGGGAGAGAGAGAGAGAGAGAGAGAGAGAGAGAGAGAGAGAGAGAGAGAGAGAGAGAGAGAGAGAGACAGAGACAGAGACAGAGACAGAGAGAGAGACAGAGAGAGACAGAGAGAGACAGAGAGAGACAGAGAGAGACAGAGAGAGACAGAGAGAGACAGAGAGAACGCACGATTCATGGAGAAATAAGAGAATAACTTGTAGCTATCAGGTCTTTATTTCTACTCTATAGTTCTCAGGGATTCAAACTCTACTTGTGCCTTTACCCACTGAGTCATCTCCTTATTAGCTGGAACAAAGAAGCCCCTGGTTTAGAGCACTGGACTTTAAACAACAGCTAGGCATTCAGTTTCCCTTGGGAAACAACTTAATTCCTCCTCACAGTCTTTAGGCTCCTCAGTCTGTTTCTTTGCAGCCCCCCATCGGATACACTCTGAGTTGCCAGATGCCCCTTTGGTAGAGGTACATCACAGAGGCACATCACAGAGGTACATCACAGACCCCAACAAAAAGCTCTTAAGCCTCAGGTCCTCTCCTCAAGCTTACAAGCCCACAGCGTGCCTCCTGTGACCATAGCGTCCTGATTTCAGGCCCAGGTCTCCCTCTAGAGGATATCACCATATTTTTTTTTTCATTTGATTTAACCAAATCCAAGGAGCTCCAGCACATAGAAAACAGGGTCTCCAGGATCCAGGATCCAGGCAATGCTTCCTGCTCCCTCTTAGTGATTACTGGAGGAAAGGCCATGAAGAATTCGTGAGTGAGTTTTCCTGGGGTTGGCCATAGGCATGCATATCAGCATACAATGACTTTGCCTTAGGTTCCTAGCCCAGTCCTGAACCGTGTAGTTATAGCCACAGGTTTATGGGTTAGTGTCTGCAAACAGCAAGAAACCCAGGTTTTGAATAATGTCACCAACTTCTTTTGTTCACTCTGAACTGAAGAATTTCAAAATATTTTTTCCCATCTGAAAGATGGCAGTCTTCAAATGACCTGAATTCAGTAGTATTTGCAACAGAAAAATAATAACTCAAGAATGTTTAAGTCTAGATGTCAAATGACCACCTGTGTATAAGGGCTGAGTCCTAAGGCACCAGAAACTTGGCCTTTGTATGTGTGTGTGTGTGTGTGCCCTTGATTAGGAGACTTTGGTCTTTTAAATGGAGGTGACATCACTGAAGTCCTGATAATGGTTAGCTTATCAGCTAATTAAATTTTTTCCTGCAGATGAACATTTATTTTAAGTTAGAAGATAAAACCAAACCAACAAGCCTGGTGGACTAGGAGGGTCAGATTTGGTGCAGTCCTGGTACCCATCTCATTACATAGGCACTTGGATGTTGTATCTGCCTGAAAGAAGCATCCTGCCTGGACCTCACTGTCTTCAGGCCATGATGCTACCTGTCCAAAGGTAGGATTCACCAGGGCTGTCAGGAAACATTGTGATAGAGGTCTAAGCCCTTTGACTGTGCTTATTCAATCTTCCTAATAAGGCAAGAACTCCCAAGGCCAACCCCAAGCGAGTCACATGACTCTGTACTTAGGGAAATGGAGTAGCTGTTGAATTTGCCGAGGCCACACAGGTAGTAAATCCCCAAGAAATAAAAGTGTGGATAGTTTAGAATGACGGTAATTTGGTGTGACTTAGGTCAAAGCCACATTACATCACCAGAAAAGGCTTTGCTTCATATAAACAAAATTTCAAGGGGCTCTTAGAGAGACTTCAGAGAAGAAAGGTTTGTGTCTCTAGCTCTCCTTAGGTAGGAAGCAATTGCACGGCTGTCAGTTTTGTTCCCTAGGCTCAACCCTTGTCCTCACTTCTGGTGCCTCATGCATGTTCTGGAATGGGACAAAATTCCCACATTCTCTTCACTCTAAAATCCAGGGTGAGTGAATTTCACTTCTTTTTTTTTTAAATCTATGTGACTAGTAAATCAAGTCTCCCAAAAGCTTCCCCCTCTCCCCCATTAAAGTTACTATGTGCAATGGGTGAGATTATCTTTAGAATATGCCAGAGGTCATGGCAGGCTGCTCCAGTTTCCTCTCACGTAATGTGGTTTTATTCTCCCCAAACACTGGTGTGGTTGTGGGTGAAATAGGAACACCGACTTCCAAGAAAATGCTTCCCATGTGTGCTCTAGGATCGGTGGCTTGGAGTTCTCGTAATAAAAACGCCATCCCCATTGTTTGTGTGTACGCTGTTGGGGATTCAGAGGAGAAACCCAGTGGGAACAAAGTCCCTTTGGACGCGTTCTTCTAGAAAACTCTGTAGCCTTGCATTGACACCTCGCTGCGGAACACTGTGGATTTGTTTGTTAATAATTAACACTGAAGCTCTACCTAGCGAAGGCAGGCATCTCAATGTCCACTGCTGAGAACTAGCATTGGAGACACGTTGAGGGCCTGGAGCAGTCTAGGAATCTGGCTGAGGATGGCCCATTGATGCTGCCGGAGAGGCATGGATGGCAGGAGGACCATTGCTATTTTGTAGCTCATGCCTTCTTGGAATTGCCGAAACAGAATGAGTGTTTCCATCCATGCCTCTGCTCTCTGACACCTCAAATAATCTGGGTTAAAAGGTATCTTAGATACCACCGAGCTCAAAGCACATATCCCTGTAACCGTGTGCTATCCTGGATGGCAGCAGGCTCTATCTGAAATATGTCTGGCATTATTGAAGGACACTGTGAGTGTGAAATTGACCCAGGACTTTAAAGTCTGAGTGTGATAAAGAGAGTGGTAAATATCTCATTCGTAACTATACGATCACCTATCAAGCTGTTGTCTGGATGATCTCTGATTGAACAAAATATTCAAGATCTAGGTATACAGCTTAGTCTGTAAAGTGCCTGTTGCATGAAGCAAGAGGACATGAGCTCAGATCTGCAGCACCCATTTATAAACCCAGCTTAGGGTCACATGCCCTTGGGCTAGGGAGGTGGAAACAGGAGATAGCGTGGAACTTTATTAGGTATCTTGCTGATTTGGTCCAAGTTCAGTGAGAGACCTGGTCTCAAAACAAAAAAACAAGAAAACAAACAAAAACAAACAAACAAACAAACAAAAATACCCAAACCCAAACCAAACCAAACAAGCAAACAAAACCCCCAAAAAAAACCAAGGACCAATAACTTATCCCCAAAGTAAACCACAATGTGCTACTGACACCAAACCACCTAACTGGAACGTAAAATCCAGACTCATCATGTAAGATGTAACTTAGTTGGCCCGAGGATGCATCACTTGCTGAGACCTCAGTTTACCCAGAGAAGGCAACTTTTCTCTTAGATTCTGAGAGGTGCTGATGCTGATTCGGGGTCCTGGGCTTGGATGTGCCTGGCTCTCTAAGCCAAAAAGATAAGGCAGAGAGGGCAGGAGAAGGGTGGGGAGCCAGGAGAAGGCTATTCCTATGGACCATCCAGCTAGCTCCCACCTATCCCGTGCTACCAGATCCTTCCATCCTATTCCACATTCAGTTGAACACTTCCAGGCATCATATCATAAAACATTCTTGGCCTAACAATCTCCATTGGAGAAGACTTTCCCTTGGGAAACTGAACATTGCTTGGAATGAGCGTTCTTGCTTGTCCGTCTGTACCCTCTCTGATGAACCTGCCCACTCTCAACAATCACATCCTTGCTCCTCCTCAGCTTGAGGTCGACTAGAAACACAGGACCGATGGAGGCATGTGACCAGAATTGTGGGAGGTGAAACAGAGGTAGCCGGAAATGTGTCTGACACATAAGGCTCTGGCGATTTGCTCAGCTGCTGGAAGCCACTAGGGAAACCAGCTTGCACGTGTCTGAAGTGGGTACAAGAGTATGTACTTGAGAGGATTCTAAGGATGGGGAAAATGCAGGCTTCTGACACCAAGGGCCTTTGTGGCATGGCCTCTCAGAATGAAGAGAGTCAAGTTGTAGGTGCCTTGCCCTTGATTGATTAGTTTGATGACTACGATCAAATCTCTCAGTTCAGCCTTAGTTTCTTCATCCACAAAACTGGGCTAGGTTTCTAACGTTCATTTCAGCCAGAAGAGTGCATGGTTCCCAGGACTCCAAGCCTCTTGGAAAATGATGAAGAAAGACATTGAGCCCAGGAAAGTTTAGCTACCTGTCCAAGGCCATGCTGCTGCTGGACAACAAAATCAGGCAATCTTGCCTCCTAGACCAGCACTTTCTTGCTTGAATCACAAGTTTCTCTAAGCACCCATGAAAGTAGACAGGGGAATGCCAAGGGAAGAAAACTTCATACCTTGAGAGGCCTTGGAGGTCAGGGAGTCCAGACTTCTGATGCGAGCAGCCAATGGCTGGGCAGCACCATCAGACCCCCTTCTCTGGAAGACTGCTCTTCTATGTTTCCCTAGAACTCAGCTCAGCTTGACTTTGACCTCTTGCGTCAGTGTCTCTCTTTGCCAGGCAAGTGTTCTTTTTCTTTTCTTGGCACTGTCGTCCCCTGGAGCAGCCACAAATAGCTGCGAGGGCCACAGAGTTGCCCAGGCCCAGCTCTTGCTCTCTTCAGCAGCTTGCCCTCTGCTCTCCCTTATTCCTAGAACTCAATTTGGCGCACCTCATTTGTTTAACCATGTGCACAAAGAATCAACACACCATATTTATTTTCACAAAGGCTGATTCTGATGCGATCTGGGGTGAGTAAACACTTTGGTTCACGTCAGCTACTTTCCTAGGCTGCCTGGGTTCATCCTATCCAGAACACGCATCCTAAGATTCACTATGGTGGCTGGTGCCTGACGGATATGGACAGGGCTAAAATGTTGAAAGCTTGCATTTCTGGGTGCCTCGGAAGGACATAGTGCCTTCATTTGTTCCCCTCTAAAGAAATGGTGGCTGTTTCCTTTCTCCAGGGCTAGTTGCAGAGCACACCCTTGAGGAAAAGGGAAGAAAGGCAGACTTCACTGTACTGACCCT
The DNA here is from genome assembly GCF_964271855.1 of Acomys minous. Taxonomy (NCBI): domain Eukaryota; kingdom Metazoa; phylum Chordata; class Mammalia; order Rodentia; family Muridae; genus Acomys; species Acomys minous. The sequence goes on from NC_140494.1 coordinate 59,187,255, forward strand.
TTTTGCTCTCCATCCTTTATCTAGGAGTGTCATTCGAACCCTCTCTCTGTATTATACAAGTTTTCCATGACAAGCGAAAACCAGTTGTGTCTCAACACATTCCCCTATCCCAGGAGCTTTTTAATTAAACCCATAACAGTCGGAAAGTCAGTACTGAGACCTAAGTGTGAGAAATTGTTTTGAGGTTTTTTTTATAGAAGATAAATTACTTAACTTTGAAATTCACAATAGGTGTTATTTGGACTGAATTCTATCTCTCAATGTACAGCAAATCCATATGCTGAAATCTAAACACTCGGCAGCTCACACTGGACCTTATTTGGAAATAAGGTCTTTACAGATGGAACCAGAGGAGACCATTATTTGCTTTACTGCAATCTAACTTATTAAAAAGGGACAGCTAGGTACAGACATACAGGTTTTTATAATCAAAGATGCACATGCATGCACATACGTGCGTGCATGTGCGCACGCGTGCGCACACACACACACACACACACACACACACACACACACACACACAGAGACACACACGAAGCATGAAAGAAAGACTCACAGAGAGACAGAGACAAAAAGAGACAGAGAGCCACGCAAAAAAGAGGCAAGGGCGATCCTTTTACAGGCCAAGGAACGTTGCAGAGTACCACTAGACATGAAGAGAAAGGCTTGGAACAGAATTTTCCTCACAGATCCCAGAAGAGCCAATCCTTCTGCTACCTTTGGCCTCTCACATGCAATGCAAATGCTGTCATCTGAGGCCCGCCCCCAGGTTGCTATGCTTTGCCATGGCAGCCCCAGAAAAGAAATAGAGATGATCCTGTTTTGTAGGTGGAGACTGGGCCACAGCAATGGCATATTTCCTTGATGTCACATACTAACAGGTGTCAAGTAATTTTCTCCAGAACATTCCTTCTTATGGACAGCATTGAAAATGAATTCTGCTTTGGCTTGAATAGTCAAATGCTTTTACTTCTAAAAGAAAGCTAAAAAGAAGGAGGAGGAGGAGAGAAAGAAAGAAAGAAACGAAGGAAGGAAAGAAGAAAGGAAATAAGGAAGGAAGGAAGGAAGAAAAGAAACCTAACTGACAACACTGCAATAAGAGATAAATATACAAATTCACGTGTGGTCGATGAGTTTCCCTCGCAATTATATTCTTGTGCTAGAACAAGCATCAAAGCAATTGTGTGTCAAATCAAAGAGAAAACTTATCTTAACAGAGGCAATGAGGAAATGCCGGGTAGCTGGGTCTGTGAGGCAAGTGCTTGACCAATCCTGAGGGAGGCTGGTCCTTATCTGGAAGGACTATTTCCATGATAGTGATGTCACTGTACAATAAAGCCATGTTAGTCGCTGGTACCACAGAAGTATTGTGGTTAATGAAGCCCCTTCAAGAAAGTCTTTCTCACCCTCCATCAGGAACCCTGAGGTGACAAGTGTAGAATGACAGACACTGTTTCCAAGCTACCTCACTTTCAATAGCCTCCCACGTGTTTTCCATGCCTTCTGTCTTGTCCCTTTTCAACTATTCTTCACTGTCCAGCCAGTGCTTTCCTTCTGAAAAATGTAACCCTCCCTACACACCTCTTCTATCTGCAATGCTCTGATGGTTTGCCTTAGTCTTGGTCTTCTTACATGACCTAAATCCATCAAGAGGGCTGGCTCTGCCTCTGCCCCGAGTCTCATTTCTCCATAGCCAAATATGACACTTTCCATTACCTGAACTGCAGCCTTCCAGGCACCATTGAGTGTATTCAGTTCTCCTGCTATCTGCTCTCTGGAGGACTTCTCTTTCCAAGATATTATTCCCCACAGACATCGTCCCCTCAGCTTCATCTTCCACTTCAGTACAGAAGAGCCCCACCATTTATCATGATTTGGTTTCTTGCGCAGGCTTCATTACACAATTTTTTTTCCTGATGTGGCCTCAGGCCATCACACTTTTTGCCACCACGATTGGCCCATGGGCCAGTCTCACACACTAGCTCTTAGAGGACAAGGACTAGCTCATCCACCTTTGTGTTTCCACGGCTTATCCGGTTATATAACTGGTACGTGACTAACCCATATGGAGAGAAATATGGATGATCAAATAGCCCATAGTTCAACTTTATAAATGCTAAGGACATTGCACTTCTTTCTGGCTACCCTTTAATGCCCCTGAAAATGAAGGGCTCCCAATGGAAGAGATATCATCCATCTTGTCACACTCTCTGCCTTGTGTCCTCCTCTTGATATCTTCTCTACATTCCATGGGGGACCCTGAGACCCACACTGATTTTTTCCATTCATAATAGAGAGATACATAAATGTGTTCCAGTGTCTGCAGGTGAGTAATAACAGGTGGGCTGGAAATAAGGACATGAACTAATATCAAAGGAGCTAAGACTAGGAAGGGGTCTGAAAAACAATGGAGAAAGTGTGGCTGGGAAGACGGTGGAGAAGGACACAGTACCTTGTCTTCTCTTCCTCTCTCCTACTACCAAATGCTGGACTTGGCCCAAGATTTTCATGACTAATCCTGTCTAGACATAAAAGCAAGTGCAACTGAGAAAGAAAATATGATGGTCATTCCGTTTGGCTAGTACCTTAAAGGCAGAGTCTTGTGATACAAAGGTACATTTCTCACAGACATTTTTGGAGTAAATTATCTCGCATCATACTCAGCGGGACCACACAGAAGAAGAGGACACAGAAGTGGGATACAAGTTGAGGAACTTCCAGCAAGAGAAGGAAAAAGTCAGAAGGGCATGTGGGCTCATGGGAAAATGACAAAAAATAAATTGTTTTATAAATGTATGAAATTATCAAAAAATTAAAAATGGGAGTGTAGGCCTTTCTCAGGCTCTGGAGCTGAGTCCTTTGTTTTGCGCACGCTAGGTAAGTGCCTTGCCACTGAGCTGAAGCCCCAGACTGTCTCAGGGGACCCTATGTGCAGGAGATACACTAGAAACCAGCCACCCAAGCGGAAGTGCCTGCAAGCTGGCATGTTAGGAGAGGCAGCCGCTCTACAAGCTGACACTGTGCTGGAATCTAAGTCTGGTTCTCCTCTGCTAATTTCCGGTTACCTGGAAGTTACTTGTGTTGCTTCTACTGCTTCATTGTCTGGAGATCTCTAGGTCACACGGTGGGCACACAGAGTCAGTCTAGGCTCTCCTTTACATAGACGCGTGCTTCTCCTTCAAGGATTCACACCCAAGAACTTTGAGTCAGGTTGAGAGCTGCACCTTGCTTACTTACTCCAGCGCCTCCAAGTCCATCACCCATCATGAACTGTCTGCAGTGATAGTCAAGCCCTCTTGTTACGTAAGCATAAATGGAGACAACGAACAAACAATAAGTCCGTCCACTCTACAGAACAGATTCACTCTCTTTCATAGTGAAATCCTCAAGTGTTCTCTAGCCTGTGCTGCCTGTTTGAGTCCACTGAGCAGAGGACATGGGCATCACAAAGCATAGCATCCTACTTTCCTACCTGGCCCAGTCACCATTTCCATCACACAGTAAGGAAGACATCTGAGTATCAAGGCACACCAGTGCTGTGCTCTGGCAGAGTGCCTCATTTTAAGCAGTCGATGATTTTGAACCCACACACTGGTCTGGGTGATAAACTCTTGCACTGCAGCACCACCACCGAGTTAGCAAATTGTTATTTGAATGTTTCTATGGGGTCTGCAAGTCTCAGATGACTCAACAGTTGCCCTGGACAGCTACACACTCCTACCTGTCCTGTAAGTGTATTTATTCCTTTAGACTGGGTTCCTGCATCACTGCATGTGGCCTACTGATATTGCTGCCCGAATGTTCTCTCCTCTAGGAGGTGCTAAGCACTTGAGATGCACAGCTGGCTCACCTTCCCCTCAGAGCCATTTCTTTAAATACTATGGAAGCTGTTCGGACTTTTTCTGCTGCATTGTGCCTAGGCTGAAACATGAATTCTTTGGCTACACTCATGCATTTCATAAGCCAAGGCCAAAATTTAGCGGGGGAGTATCTTCTTATCCTGTGGCATGCAAAGGCTCATCTGAGCAAGCAGCTACGTTTCGCCTGAGATGGCTTGTGTAGGGCTTCTGAGCCAATAAGCTGGTGCCTGGGTGAAGCTTCTTACTAGAAAAAAGTCTTGGAGGTTTAATTGGTCCATGCCGGCTTCTTAGGTTGAAGGTAATCTGGCGCCCACCCTGTATGCTTGGACAAGAGCTGGCATCATTATGCATTTGTTAAAACTCACAAAGTATCTGAGACAAATCCTGAACCCTATCATAAATAAAGAGCTTATGTAGGTAGTGTTATGTTAATGTTACTTCATCATCATAAATGTGGCACATGAGTACCAGATGCCAATAGAGGAAAATCATGGAGGAAGGAGAGTGAGCATATGGAAGCTCTCTAAAAACGACAAAAAAATTTTTTTCTTGAACAGACTGTTGCAAAGACCTCAAAGCCTGTCAAAAAGAGAAATAAGCATAACTCACCACACCTCCCTCTGGTGCAATTCATAATAGTTTTTTTTAACACTTACCATCTTGTCCCTCTTTGCTTTTGAGTAAGATCTGAGATGTTCCCAAGTCCACACTGATCCATCTTTAGCCTCCCTAAGGACTGGCCTGTCATGTGACCAGTGTGCTATTATTGCATTGATCTTTGCTCCTGTAACCGAAACACATTTCCTCTCTGGAACTCAGAGTCTTGAAGGAGTCAGATGCTTCTTGGCTTGTCGGTTTCATGAGTTAACAAGTGGGTACAGTGCCCATCTCTTGTTGGGTCAATGCGGGTCAATCCCTACAGCCCCTCTTGCAGCATTGATACTGTACTCATACTTTGCCCCATCCACTTTTAATCCCCAGATTGGGAAGCTGAGACAGAGGAATAAGAATGCATAAAGAAACAGAATAGGAGGCCCGTATTCCTTACCTGTGATTTTCCTCTGTTCCGTCACCTCCCCTACATGCCTGACTGCAGCCTGTTACATATTGGTTATGAGGCTTACAGGTGAGTGACACTTTCCTTTGCAAGAAAGGAGAATGCTGTAGCTCTAACTCCTCATCCTTTACAACCCAGTGAAAGGGACAGCCCTGTTAATGATTGACTCACATGCTAAGGTATGGAAGACTATTATCAGCACAGACTTATGGAGGCAGGGATCATGGGACAATCCCTTAATGAAAATCGTGAGGCAATGTTTTGTTTCAGTTAGCTCCCTGCACTGTAGCCTGTGGTCCCGGGAAAGCTTGCTCACAGGTATCTGCTGAGTTTGGAAACAGAGGAGGTAGGAAAGGACCTTTGCTTTTAACAAGCTTTAAGGAAAAAAAAGTGAAAGTGAATCTTGAGGAAAGCATTAATTTTCAGGATCATTAGGAGAAAATCCTTGCCAGTTATAAATCTTTTTTTTTCAGTTTTTAACACATTTTTATTGAAAAATAAAATAAGTCATATTACATCTCATTTTCTATCCCATCCCATGCATCTTCCCATTCCTCCCTCCCTCCCACTTTCACCCCAATCCCCTTTCCCTATGACTGTGACTGAGGGGGACCTCCTCCACATGAATATGGTGCTAGGGTATCAAGTCTCTTCTTGGTAGTCTGTTATCCTTCCTCCAAGTGACATTGGGACTCCCCAACAAAGGGACATGGCCAAGTATGGGGCACCAGAGATCGTGTGAAAGTCAGTCCCCAGTCTCCACTTAACTGTGGAGAATGTTCTGTCCCTTGGCTAGATCTGGGTAGGGGTTTGATGATGACTGCATGTATTGTCCTAGATTGGTGCCTTAGATCGAGCAGAACCCCTGGGCCCAGATCTGCCCGTCATAGTGTTCTTCTTGTAGGTTTCTAGGACCCTCTGGATCCACCTACTTCCCTATCCCCTATATTTTTCTCCCCTAGAGTCTCAATAGGATGTCCTCACCTCTATCTCACTTTCCTGGTAGGTGAAGACTTTCATGGGACCTGCCCCTTGGGCTAGTGTCCAGTTATAAGTGAGTATATACCATTTGAGTCTCTCTGCTTCTGGGTTAGCTCACTCATTATGATCCTTTCTAGTTCAATCCATTTGTCCACAAATTTCTGGAATTCCTTGTTTTTAATAGCTTCATACATCTAGAATATATACAGAGTTTGAAGATTTACAAGAGAGAAAATCAATCAGTGAATAGACAAATGAATTAAAAAGACAGTTTTCAAAAGTAAGATAGCCACTTAATATATTCAGAACTCCTCAATATCCTTAGCCATAAGGAAAGTACAAATCAAAGCTACACTGAGGATAGAGAGATGGCTTAGAAGTTTTGAGCACACATGCTCTGGCTCCTGCAGAAGACTGAGGTACAGTTGTCAGCATCTGATACATGGTGCTTCACAACCATCTAATAACTCCAGTTCTAGGAGAGCTGATCTGTCTTCTGACCTCTGCAAATATCAGGCACATATGTGGCATACATACATACATACATACATACATACGTATAGGTGAGCACTCATATGAACATAAATAAAATTAATAAATCTAAAAATAAAAGCTTCAGAAAGCTGCAATGAAACCAGATATGATGGCATGTGTATGTGATCACAATATTTGGAAGGAACAAGCAGGAGGACCAGTGGGAGTCTGAGGCCAGTCTGGTCTAAAGTCTACAAATTGAGCACTAAGCTCTTCTGGGCTATAGAAGATGACCCAGTCTCAAAACAACAGACCAGCCAACAAACACAACAACCAACAGAACCGAGATTCCATCCCACCTATACACAGTGACTTAAAACAAACTCAAAGCAACAATACATGCTGGGGCAGATGTGTGGGGAAAGAGATGTTTATACTTTACTGTTGGAAATGTGAACCAGGGGAGCCATATGGAAGTCAGCACGGAGGTTCATCAGCAACAAAAAATAGAACGACCATTGATGAAACTGTAACATTCCTAGGTATCTATCTACCAGAAGAAACCTAAGGCAGCACATCAAGCAGATAAGGTGCATATCCATGCTTACAGTAGTAAAGATGAGGAGCCAGCTTGGGTGTCTAGTAGCCAATGGGCAGCATAAAGCAAATGTGCTACATAGACATAGCAGAGTTGTATTCAAGTATAAAGGATAAAAATAGATAGAACTAGAGAGACAAAGACATCAAAGAAGCTAGATCTTGAAAGATAAATACTACATGTTTTCTCTCACTTGCAGAATCAAGGAAAAAGAAGAAGAAGAAGGAGGAGGAGGAGGAGAAGAAAGAAGAAGAAAAAGAAAAAGAAGAAGAAGAAGAAGAAGAAGAAGAAGAAGAAGAAGAAGAAGAAGAAGAAGAAGGTTGGTAATGTGGGTCAGCAGGTAGAGTCCCTTCAGCATGGGCGTGAGGATCTGGGGTTGATCCCTGTGTCCCATAGGGTGGCAGGAGAGAACTGACTCTGGAGAGCGGTCACACTGTGGCACGTGCATGCCCTCCCTTCCCCCAGTAAAAAACATTTGACACGAAAGTAAAAAGGGTCTATGTCAGCTTCATATAGAATCTAGGTTTATACATGTAAGGTTGTTACATCATGATAACAGAAGGGGGATCATTTGTTGAGAGAAAGATTAGCAGAAAGGGTGAAGGGGGACAAAAGAGACTAATGGAGTAAATTTAAGCAAAGTAAATGATCATAGGCATGAGAATGGCACTCTGAAAGTTTGTATGCTAACTGAAAATTAATAAGAAATAAAACGTTTCTTGGAAAAGTAGTCCACTAGGTCCTATGAATCACAAGCTCTGATGAATAAGGACCAAGATAGCGCCCGTCATTCCAATGCTGTATTCAACAGGCCTCCCATGACCTGGGCTCCATGGAAACACAAGCTGAGAAGTTTAGCTCAATCCTATCAGCAACGAGGAGTCGCTAGGTTTTCTGGGTGGAGAAGGAAAAGAGGGCAAAGGAGAACAGATCATGAAAGGGAAATTGAAAACAGACTTGTTTTTCTGTGGTTTCCTTTGCATGTGCTACCTGACCAGCCTAACATAGAAGAAGAGGGCCTATAAGAGAGTCACCATCGGATCCTTCCGGCCAGTTATGACTCTAGAAGGAATCCTCTGAGACCTGGCTTCCCCAAGCAGATGCAATTCTGTGCACCCTCAGCTTCTCACACATCACTTCTTCCTTGTCCCAGAAGGAGGCAGCAAGGCAACTGGTCTGGACCCACCTGGAGGTTAAGTGGGACCAGGGGACATCATATTTCTGGAGCAGAGACCCCTCATTGATGGAAGGGCTCACTCCAGGCTCACCAGGCCCCAGGCTTCGTATGGTTATGCCACTTACACCAGGTGCTAGCTTGGCTTTGGTAGGAGCTGACTAAGTACAGCCGAACTCTTTCCTTGGAGGTCACCAGCCCCTCCCCTCCTTTTCCGCTAGTCACTTTGAGAATTATCATGACCGAGCTGGGAAGAGGGTAGTGGAGAGGTGCCAACTGGAAGGACAGAGACTTTGCTTCCATCTCTTCTGCTATGAGAGGCTGGCAAGGCATGCTAACCCTTCACAGTGCTCCCAGTTTTCTGCGGGAAGACAGGCAGTGTCAGGGAATACATTTAGCACAGCCACTGGTCTCTTGAGAGAAAAAGAAGAAAGAACTCAGCTGAGTTTTGCTAACCAGGGTAACATTGTGACTGTCCATGGTTCTGGCCACCAGGAGGTTTTCTTTTCAGTAGCCTTTGAGAGAAATTCTGTTCTTCCTTTTCCGGCATCTCCCCTTGTTGCCCTACTTGGAAGCTATTACAAAATTACATTGAAATAGGAAACTGGTTTGACCATGGCCCAGCTTGTCTGGTGACAAGAGGAGTCACATATGGGAGAAAGCAATGGTTTCTACCAGAAGATGAGAAGGCTAGCAAATATAGGGCAGGGAGTAGCCTGGGTCACAGTGAGCTAAGGCAGGGTAGGAACTGTTTCTAGCAAAAGCAGTCCCCAGGGTTCTCTGCCTGGTTGCAGTTTACTAGCTCTTTTTGTCCTCTTGAAGCAGACAGAGATGAAAGAATTTTGGGGGCCCCTTTTATGAGGACACTAATTCCACTCACAAAACATCACTTAGATCACTTAATCAGTTCCTTAAAGCTGACACTATAACATGCCCTAGGATTTTAACATAAACTGGGGGCCACATGTCCATTTAAAGGATATGAGGGTATGGGTCTTGGGAACTACTTGCCTCTGCCTCTGATGCCTTGGTTTGTTTTATTTTAGTCCAGTGTGAATTACTTGTCTAAAAATGGAGCAGTCAAAAGTCACAAGTAGGTGAGGAGGTGAGGCCAGTCCTGCCCATGTACCTGAGATCATATGCTCATTGGAAGTGTTTGAAAGTATAATCTTTGTAAAAAATTTATTTAACTCTAAATATTAGTGACATGGTCAACTCATCTCTTTGGGGCTGCTTTTCAGATTGGTTGGGCACATTGCTTTAATCGGGCCTTTAATTAGGGCTCCAGAGAATAACTGCCTCGGCTGAGTATCCTCTTACTCCTTCAACCAATCAGTCCAGTCTCCTGTGCCCACCTGCTCAGCCCTTGAGAGAAGGACCTAAGGGTCTCCTCTTAGAGGGAGCTGAAGATAAGCCAGCCAAAGGATGCAGCGCTGAGGCTGACGCTACTCCCCCAAGGGAAGCTTTCCCACCAGTCACCACTCAGAGCACGTGACTTAGGACGTCTGTGGACTGGAGCAGAGTGCCAGCCGGGCAAGGGACTTGAGTTTGCCACCTCAGATCCGTAGCACCCTTGAAGGTATTTCTAGGACAAGCACTGACTTGAGCTCCTAGCCTGGCAAGCTTAAGTGGCAACAGCTGGTTTCCTCAGAGACCAAGCCTGCTCCTACTATGCACCCATACTGCAGGAGGTGATGGGACTCTTTCTCTCTTTAGCCTACTTTCAGCTCCTTCATAATGCCCTGTAGCCGCCTCTCTTCTGATGGATGATAGAACAGGAGCTGTGGGTTCTTTTAGCAAGCTGTTAATGCTGCTTCTGCGGATTTGGAAGCTCCGCCCCCCTACTCTCCACCTGCTCCTCTTCTCTTCCCCGCCCCACCCCCTCCCTGCCCCTGAAGATGCCCTTTCTTGACTCTCACATGGGTAACCTTGGGTCTTTTTAGATTATCATTTAGTAAGGTCACCCCGTGCTTGCCAAAGTAAACAAACAGGATGCTATGTTATATGGTGCCCTTGACTCCAAATTTCTCTGGGTAGCTGGCAACCATGGTGGTTTTCCTTGGCTGGACAAGGAATGAGCATTTGTGGAAAGCGTGGAAGACACTTCTTACAGCATCTTATCTCTTTCCTCAGATGTGAGACCATAAATTCAAACTTACCAATGCTCTTTAAGTAAACAAGACACTTAATATATTTATTGTTAGGCGTGGTTAATCAGGAGACACCAGAAAATATTTTGTCTGTTGAAAGGAACATGTGCTTAGCTTCTTGTTTTGTTTCCATTAAAGCCTGTTCCATTTGTTCTTTCTTCCCTTCGCTCCCTTCCTTGTCCTTTTGGTACTGCCGTAAGCTAGAAGCCTTCCTGGTTTGTATCATAAATTTGGCCTTTTGAGATATGTCTGCTGCACTGACAGCGGTTCAGTACCTGTCCTGAGACATCCTCTACGCAAGCTTTAGGAGGTCCAGTGATCTGTTGATGGCAAGAAGCTTGAGACCTCCCTGTAAGCAGCTGATGTGTCTCTGGGCCAACCATTCCCTCCTCCCTGACAACACATAGGTAAAAGCTAAGTTCTGAGGAACTGCACAGGTGTCATCTGTCCCAGCCACTGTTTATCTTCCCTCTCCAGAGATGGTCACAAGTAAAGCTGGCCAGGAAGTTCTTACTCTGAGAAAGGTAGAGGTAATGGAAAATACATAGACGCTTGGCCCCAAGCTGCCCATCCATCACCATAAACGGTTACCTAGGTAAGACTGGTCCAAACCCCAAGGTCTTTGGTGAGCACAAGGAAACACAAGGGAGGAGAGCTGCAGCTGCCTGAAGGTGCAGTTTGCGCTGCCTGTCCCTCGCCCCAGCCAGGGACATTTTCAGTTTCAGATGAGTATGTGAAAGTGGTTTGGATTGTGAAATAGATAAAATATTTGGTTGAAAGTCAACCACTGTTTCTTGAGAGGAACAGCTGTGATGTTCTACTTTGTGGTGTTATCTACGTGGGAATGACAATGGCCCTCAATGCCGCCTGTGGTCATGAGAGGAGCATGTTCAAGGTACCACTTGATAGCCATAAACCAACTCTAAAGAGGGAATTTAGAGAGAAGGAAAAATATGCTTTTAAGAAAACTTGCCATCAAAAGCAAGGAAATACACTCTTTTGTTTTACATTTCACCCTTTACAGTTTTCTAAAATCTAGTTATTACACAACACAATAAACATAATTTATTTTGAAATCTCCCAATAGAGCAATTGCAAATCTGTAAGAGAGGTTGACAATGAACATTTTATGCTTTTCAATCCCTACCACATTCTGTTGCCCCTCCAATCCTAATAGATTAAAAGTTCTCACACCAAAGACTCAAAATTAATATAATTGTGGATGTATAAATACAGAGGGAACAATGGCTGAAAGCAAGTGTGAAGAAGGGCTGGGGAGCCGGCTCAGCTGCTAAAGGCTAGGCTCACAACCAGAAAAAAAAAGAAAAAGGAAAATAAGCATTGGGGTTGTCACATTTCAGACCAAATATATGTGAACTTTAGAAAACATAAGATTTTTTTCCCCCACTGCCTGGCCAGGATCCTTCAAAGCTGAAGTTAGATTGTTTGTCAATCTCAGACTATAGACTCCTTCAGAGCACAGACTCTATCTGACTTCTTGACTGACATAGTTTTGTCCAATGATTAAAAAGAGTTTGGAAAAAAAATACTGTTTTTAAAAGCATCCTACTTTTACTTAATGAGGATTATTCTCTCTCCCTCCCTCTCCCCCTACCTCTGTGTCTGTGTGTGTCTCTCTCTGCCCCCCCCTTTCTCTCTCTTCTCCTTTTTTTTTCAGGATGGAATCTTTTTCCCTAACCCACGATGGCCTCAAACTTGTGATCATTTTCTCTCCACTACTGCTGAAATGACAGGCATGTGCCATCACTGTTGACTTACTTACTTATGAGGTTTTAATTTTTTAAGATTTATTTTTATTTAGGTGTATGTGTGTGTCTTAATACTGTGATGAAACACCATGGCCATGGAAACTTATAAACAGAAATGTTTAATTTGGGGAGCTTGCCTACAGTTTCAGAAGGTTAGTCCAACCAGGTTCCTCATGGAGGAAGATTGGCAGCTGGCAGGCAAGCATGGCGCTAAAGCAGGAGTGAGAGCTTACATGGTGATCCTCAGTCAGGAGGCAGAGAGACAGAGAGCGAGACGGAGGCTGGCATGGGTTTTTAAAAATCTCAAAACCCCAGTGACACACATGCTCCAACAAGGCCACACCGCCTAATCCTCTCTAAATAGTTCCACTAACTGGGCACCAACCACTCAAACATAGGAGCCTACAGGGGTCATTCTCATGGAAACCACTACATATGAATGCATGTGTTTGTATTGTTATGTCAATGTGGACACCCACTAAGGCTAGAAGAGACTATAGGCTATCCTGAAGATGGAAATAAAGAGGTTGTCAACCACCTTACATGGGTGGTGAGAACTGAGCCTGAGTCCTCTGAAAGAGCAATACGTGTTCTTAAATGCTAAGCAGTCTTTCCACCCGTCTGAGCTAGTTCTTGAACTGCAAAGGAATAACACAGTATGAGAGGTCCTTTCTCTAATAATAAAGCTTTTCATAAGTACACTGGGTTGGGGACAGTTGGGGCCATCTGGAGACACTGTATGGGACCCAGAGCTTGGGGGCATGGATTCAACACTGTCAGCACACTAGCAAAACAGCTTTCGCATTAACACTTACAATGTCGCCATGCTTTTGAACAGTGCTTCTGAATTTACAGAGATCCTAGGCATAGCTGGTCTGACTGGATCAAAAGATAACAGACCAAACAAAACAGAAAGAGTTTCACAAGAAGCCAGTTAGTACAAAGGATGAGCAGAGTTTTCCAGAACCATGCACATAAATTCAAACATTTTTTCCCATTGCAGCATACTTTATAACTTTCACTCTTCTTTGGTAGACTCCATCCATAAAGGCTTACTTTCTCCCCAGTTTTAACTGTGTGTCACTATACAGTTAAATCCAATTCTATGATTCTGTGGATTCACATTCAGATGTGGACCCAAATTACCAAGTCATTATCCTCCTGCAAGCTGTATAATTTGTAGCAAGCCACTTAAGTGGCCTGAATCCCACTTTCTTCTTTAAGTGGTCATAATAAAAATAACATTCAAATTAATGATAATGCATAGAAAGCTGTTAGAAAGGATGGTATCTAGAATATAGGAAATTCCAAGATCTTAGTAAGTGACATGAGTTTTACTTCAGCTGGAATTCCTTTGTAGAAGTGAGCTCCTCCCTTCATGGAACTGGTAAGCCAATGGCTATAGGGCCCTGGCCATGGCTTCTGTCAGGGCATCAAGCCATGCTATTGCCTCTCACTCTGCAGCCATGTTACCTTGTTCACGTCACTGCATTGTTTTACTTTAGATACTTCACCTTGGAAACATGAGGCTCACAATAACATTTACCTCCCAGAGTTACTATAAGAACAGCATAAGTGAAAGACCCCTAGAAGTAGACCGAAAAGAAGTGTGTGTGTGTGTGTGTGTGTGTGTGTGTGTGTGTGTGTGTGTGTGTGTGTGTGTGTGTACATAGGTGTAAGCAAAAATTGATTCACTGGAGACCTTTACTTCTGAGCTTTGGCAAGGAAGTGTTTTCCTGAAGAAGTTTCTATCTTACAAGAATGGCCAAAACTTTCCATCCATGTTTTACGTTTCAGCAAAGCTGGATAAAATACAGGAATCTGTGAGCTCAGCTGTTCATTTCTATGATGCCATATGAGCTGCACAAACATTCTAATGACCTCAAAGGATTGAAGGGCATGTGGGGGGGTGGGGGCAATACTTAGCTGGACAAGAAAAATGTTGGAATATATTATTATTGTTGTTGTTTCTTTGAGACCATGTCTTTTTCTATGGCTTAGTTTGGATATGATCTTATGACTCTCCTTCCTCAGCTTCCTGAACACTAGAGTTATGTCTGTGTACCACCATGCTTGGAGAAAAGTGGAGTTCATACCAGAGTTGGCATAGGCAATCCTCTTAGGGCACTTTGGCATTGAAAGGGAAGGGAGCTGGGCAGTAAGAACAGGTGTGTTTCTGTCGAAGTCAAAGTATAGACTGGTGAGTACCACAAATGAAGCCTTGTGCAACAAGATAAGGCTGCAGCTGGTTGGGAGAGCAGGCAGGCCCTGGTGAATGGGTTGGGAAGAAGATGGCTTGGGAACATCTGTAATCCTAAGAAGACAGTTCTTTTGGAAAGTTTTGACATTGGAGCACATGCCTTAGTCACTCACAAAACCCTTCACCTGAGAAATATGTGATTGTCCCTTAAGTCTAGTATACAAGGAAACCCAAGGGCCAGAAAGGTATGGATTTCTCACTTATGATTACATCCAAGTAGGGAACTCAGATTCTTCTTTGGGGCACTCTAATAATGCCCCAAAATCTGGGGAACTACACACATGTTTCTTGGCATTGCAATAAGAACACAACCAGTTCTCCTTGTAACTCAGCAGTCACCACACACTTCATAGTTGTCTCCCTTGGGCAACAAGGTACTCATTTGGCAAATGTTTCAGAAGATTTGTCACTCAGCTCAGACAGAAATTCACTTACGGACTGAAGGCGCTACTCAGCCTCCACCTGTTTTTATCTTGCTACCTCTGTCTTGCTCATGTTGGCATCATCACATTGTCTAGAACTTGTTTTACTGTGGGGACACTTTACCGGTAGTTGCCTCATCAATTGTTAAGTTGTCCAGAGCTTTAGTTTGATGTGACCTAAAAGACTTGGAACATCCTGGCATAACTATTTGCTTTAATGTGCTTTTTGAATATGAACTATATGTGAGGGAAGAGGTTCTAGGAGCAAGAAGAATGCATTGTAGAGCAACAAGACAAGGGGCGGAGTTTTTCTGTAGAAGGCTTCACACACTTGTATACGCTGCACACTACAGCCTGCTCGGTACCTGGCTTTTATTGTAATTAAAATGGAACCAAATCCTCACATATAAAAAGGAAGACTTCCAGAAGGGTTATAAGCAACAAACACCAGGGGTGGGAAATATGAGGAGAAGCTATGGATGCCAGTTTCTTACATAGAATATGATCCTAGGAATACTTCATTCATAGCCTGGAGAGTGTCTCCTATTCTACCATGTAAACATGGGGGGACGGATGAAATGCTGCTGAGGCTTGTTTGCTCTTCACATATTCAATCTATATTAAAATTACAAAGGCACAAAACCGAACATGAAGATGATGGCTACTTCCTCAGAGGAAGCTGAACAGCCCTCTCCATGTGGGGTGAAGGAGTATGTGCCAAGGATACTTAGATTGCTGTGCACACCAGGGCTCATTAGGCATTAGAACTGGAGGCAGCATCAGGACCACTCAGGAGCAGCCTCAGAGAGAACACTTCTAGACTGTTTTTAGCATCACACATCTCTAACTGCCCAAACTCTGCTTTCTTCACACAGACAGCTGTGTTAATGATTCTGGATCAAGGGTACAGTCTGTTTGTAGAGCTAGAGAGAGACTCCTGAAGTTGGACTGTGTTGGATCACCCAACTCAATGCAACATGTTGGGAATCTTTATGCTTTCCTTTCTTCACCTATAAATGGAGATATTAAGAAAAGCCTATGATTGCTTCTTGGAAGTAATTTATATATTTTATTTCCACTGAGAGAGCTTTGGTGGAAGCCAGTGATCTACTGGAACCCACTGCATTTTGAAGGATGAGAAAACTCCGGCCTTTGAATCGGGGAGAAAGTCCTCTGCAAACAGATTTGGGCTTAAACCAGGACCCTAGAGTGCTGACTGTGGCTTTAGGGGCTCAGGGCCACTGATTCGAACCTATGCATCCGGTCATCTTTGTCTTCCTATGCACTCTGTCCAGCAGGCCTTTTGCAACTAACTGCCCCAGATGTCAGGGACATGAGAACCACTGTGAGTTTGTATGTTCTTGTTCTTCCCACTGAATGCTCCACTATTCTCCTCCTGCTCATTTATTAGCTGCCTTTTCTGCCTGTGGCTGCAGCATAGCTGCCTCCTCACTAGAGTGGGGACATACTGAGGGTAGAGAGTGGTCCTTTTTTGTACACTGGTGCCGAATAGGGTATACCACACAGAGTAACCACTGTTTACAAATGATTGAGAGATTAAGTGCATATGTTTTCACTAGATCTTGTAAGAACACTGCGCATGTCTGTTTTATATTTTAGAAAAACCATGTGCCAGTTTCTGTCTGAAAGTGAATCAATAATGCAACATAAACAGTGATATGCTCCCACTAAAGTCATAAGCGCAGTACGTTCTAAGACCGTTCCTACGGTCCTTTGAAAGCATAGAAAAACTCAAGTGGCAATTATTTTGTGTGTCCCTGGAAATGTCAATACAAATTCCTCTGTTAATGGAGCATCTGCCTTCTGCCAATGAAAGAGGACCTCCTGCATAGTGACCCCATTGTTGGGCCTAAAATGAAAACATGTTGTAACTCCGTGGTGACTTCAACTGTGTCCTAAGGAGATAGCATTCTCAAAGGTCATCTGGGAGGGAAAGGGATCTGAGCTGATCATTAATTTCATCTAGTTTGAAAAGAACATCAGTTACAAGACTGCCTTGTGGATACGATGCTTCAAATTCTCCCTTCTGTGAACATAGTTGTTTTAGAGAGACTGCACTTTTTTTTAGAGGTCGTAGAGAACTGGAGAAAGCTTGAGAGCCTGGTAACATGTAGTAAAAACAAATCTCTTATGTAAAAGTGAATATCTGATTATGCCAGAAGTGACAGTGCCTACAGCAGTTGCCTTATTCATTAAGACACATTCCTGTGTTTGTAATTAGTAAGTAAGACCAAAGAGATGGAAGAAAAGAGACGAGGAACCAAGATTACACAAGCTGTCTGTTATGGCCAGGAAAAGTTAGGTGTGGAATCTATACCAATATACAGAGACAGTCACGGCTCTGCTGTGCCAGAATTTTAGACTCAACACCTTTCTGCCTACCCATACTGTGGGAAGATACAGAGTAGAAATCTATAAACCAAAAGGCTAGTGGTTGATACAGGCCCTGTAGTAGCCAACACATCTTTGCCAGGGCCTTGTCAAACACGATATGAGGAGAGAAAAGATTCCTCTGTGCAAGCAAAGCCTTGTGGGACTAACTGTATTAATACAGTTTCCTGATAGAAATCTTCTTCATTTCTTAAACATTTTTTTTGGTCTTTTGAGACAGGGTTTCTCTGTGTAGCTTTGGCTGTCCTAGACTCACTTTGTAGACCAAGCTGGCCTCGAACTCACAGCGATTCACCTGCCTCTGCCTCCCGAGTGCTGGAATTAAAGGCGTGCGCCACCACGGTTTAGGGAGAAGGCATGGGGACTTTGAGCATTCATCAGAAGCTCAGTATTGTTATACTAAATGCTTTTGGTAGGTGGTTGAGATTTTTCTCTCAAATTTTTATCTTTGTTTGGTATCCTTGATGTTGCAAGTAGAGATTGAGAAATCAAATTGATTTCTTTATTTTTATTTTTTATATTTTGAGGGTCATAGTTGTCACGAAAGGGAACAACACTGTGCTAATATTTAGTAATAGTGATAAGGAGTTATCATCATGAGGGAGGGCTATATTCGTTTCTTGGAAACTCGTGTGGGGCAATGTTTTCATGGCACTAAAGGAAATGCGTATTTGAGAGGCTGATGGGGTGAAGTCTGCCCCACCCCACCCCAAGCTCATACTTTGATTTTGCTGTCCGACTCACATGTTGGAAAGTATCCTGAACTGTGAGTGTGTAACACACAGCTAGGTGAGAGGGCAAGTGTTCAACTGTCTTTCAAACCTCATGGTGATGTGGGGCCCTTCCCTGGACTAGCAGGCTTGAAGAGTTCCTACAGTACAAGTGGTGGAATTTGCTTATGGGGTGCTCAGAGAGAGAGAGATGCACCATAGGTCCATCCTTAGTGTTTGGCATGTTTGGTGGTACTCTGCAGAGACCCTCACAGTAACAACCTTACTACATTCAGGAGAAACTGCAGTCAAAGTCAGACAGAATGTACTGTCAGACAGAATGTACACAAATTCAAGAATTGAAGAACAAAATACATATTCTGCTTTCCTTTCTATTGTTGTGGTAAACACTACAACCGAGGGCAATGTGGAAAAGAAAGGGATTATTTGCCTTACACAAGTGAAGTGTAAGCAGGAACAGAGGCTGGAGGAAAGCTGCTGCCTGGCTTGCTCTTGTGGATGGCTGGGTCTGCTTTCTAAAACTCAGTACCACTGCAGGGAAGGCATGGCCCGCAATGGGCTGGGTGCTCCCTATGCCAATGATTAGTCAAGGAAATACCTCACAGTACACCAAAAAGTTAAAAATGCAGAGGTCATTATGTATTTATTTGTGTATAGTAAGCAACATGGTAGCTGTTCATGCAAATTTAGATTTGTTTTAATGAGGAATTTACCCCAGATTCATGGGAGAAATATGTGAATCAATAAAGGCACAGAAACTGGGAAAGATCTAAAATGACATTGATTAGGTTTATGAAACCTACCACAGAAGACACAGAGTGCGGAAGAGGGAGAAGAAATAGGCCAGTTACTATTCAAACTTCTTAGTCCTTTCATAGTCAGAAACTTGGAAGATGCACATCACATTATCCACAGCACCAAAGTAATGATCAGAATTACTAGCCAACACAGTTTGCTGTGAGAAAAATGAAGCCCCCTGTTCTTGATTCCTCAAAATTAGAACGATTCTTCATTTTCTTAAAAAAAAAGCATCCAGCTATTCTTTTGACTAATAAGACCATCTTCAAGCAGAGAATCCCTTCTAGACCCACATATAATGACAACCTTTAGAAATTAATGCAGCTGAATGTTAGGAGATGGGGCACCGGCACATTGAGCAGGTGTCTAGCAGGTTCAGATGATAGGGATGGGAAGCAGGAAGGGAGGGGAAGCATCCCACAGCGCAGGCATCCCAAGGCAATGACTGCTTGGGTCCTCTGTTTTAAGTGCAGGAGAATAGACAGTGGAGGAAGAGAAGATTCTATCTCAATGTGGAAAGCCACGTCGTTGGCATTCTTCTTCAAAGCTAATGTTGAACTAGGACATGCCATTCTGCCCTCCAGCTGTGGGCTGGAAAACTGATGGCTTGGTACACACTGAACAGGCTCAAGAACATGCTGCGCATGATAAATGTTCACAAATATTGGATCTGAGTAGATTGGTTTCTCGTTCCTGGATGAGTAAGCATGAAAAATAAATAGCATAGACAGTGGAAAAAGTACAAATGAGAGAGCTGAGACACCAAGTGTAGGAAAGCATTGCTCATCTTTTGACCATGTAGAAAGTGCTGTGAGAAAGAGCATGTAACTGTTAGGAGAGAGAATGAAGGCAGGAGAAGTGTTCTCAGAGAGAAAGGGATAGGCTAAAAGGGTAGCCTAAAATAAAAATTGAAAATAATATGAAAAATGAAATAATCATTTTAATATGTTGATGTAAGGCAGTAAGAAATAAAATTGACACATAGGAAATGGAGTCAGACACTCACAAAAATATTATACCCCCTAAAAGGAATAAATGGGATATAAGATGGATGATAAACAAAATGGGTGACAGAACTCAGTGCTAATAGGTGTTTGCGAACAAAAGAATTTGTGGTATCAGCAGTTGTCATAGCATCCTTACTAAGATAGCTGAAATGAAAGGGTGAGAACCTCAAAAGTTGCCCAGTATATGGTGCAAAGAATCTCTCAGACACTGCTGGTAGGATGGTAAAATGCCACAACCACTTTGAAAATGTTTGGTTGCTACTTGAGAATCAAACAGACGTCTTGTGACTTCAGAATTCTATCAGTGCTAATTTCCCAAGTGAAATAAAAGTTATGTACATAACAAGCTAGTAAGAACATTAAAAGCAATTTTAATAATACTCTGAGAGTAGGAACACTCCAGGCATTCCCAACAAGAAATCAAGAGTACAGAACACAATAATATACAGGGGGAAAGAAGAAGAATGAAACAGAGTGGGGGCGATGAAAAGGGGTAGAGATAGGAGGCTGGGGTAGAGAGGCCAGGGTAAGAGAAGGGACACACACACACACACACACACACACACACACACACACACACACACACACACATATGCAAGAAACGTAAATGGAGTTATCCTGTAACTACACATCAATTCCCTATGAGATACCAGAGGCCGATAAATAAGAATATTAGGGTCAGGAATGCATTGCTTCTATTGTTAGCCAGGGGATTTCTACCAGCCTATATTGCAGGCTATTGTCAAAGGTTTTGATGACTCTCCAGAACATGGCGGTAAGACCCTACTGAAGACTCCACATGCTTGAGACACAGAGCACGGAGAAACTAAGCTGGTACGGACATGGAAGTCTCATCCTTCTTGGCTGGTTTTCATGGTACTAGAAGGTGCTATGCACACTACAGGAGGAGAGAAGTAATCATCACTGTCACCCAGTTGAGAATCCTGAGAGCGACAGCAGTGACCGGCCTGGCCAGATGTACCCACTTGTGAAACAATAGAATGAATCTTACGGGTGTGACTAAATTCTGATTGTATGTTAAGACCTGCTCCACCAGTTGGAATCCATACTTGACAAAAAGACCTACAGAGTCAACTAGCCTGGGCTTAAGGGGACTCACAGAGACTAAAGCACCAACCAAAGAACATGCATGGACTGGACCTAAATCTTCACACATGTGTAGCAGATGTGCAGCTTGGTCATCATGTGGGTCGCCTGACAATGGGACTAGAGTCTGTCTCTGACTCTGTCGCCTGCCTCTAGATCCCATTCCCCTAGCTGTGCTGCCTCCTCGTCTGGCCTTAACGGGAGAGGATGAACTTAGTACTTCTGTGACTTCAGGTTCCAGGTGGGTTGGTACTCCTTGGGGGCCTCCCCTTCTCTGAAAAGGGAACATGGGGGAAAGGAGGTGTGAGGGTGGGACTGGGAGGAGAGCAGAGAGGGGGATGCCCTCAGGCTGTAAAGTGCTCAAATAAATGAATAAATAAATAGATAGATAGATAGATAGATAGATAGATAGATAGATAGGAGAGGGGGAAGATACAAAGTTTTGTGAGAAGGGAAAAGGGTGTAGACCCAGAAAGGTTGATCACAATATATTGTATGGAATTCCCAAAGAATAAAAAAAGAAGTGTAATATATTAACTGATTACTACTCGGTGAGTGATGGAAGGGACAACATGAAAAAGTCTCCAGACATGGCAAAGGAAGTGAAAAGTGGCAGCAGAGTTCTCACTCGTAAGGTACCATCCCACTGATAGCGCCCTGTTAGAACAGACAAAACTAATTAAAGGTGAGAGGGATGATGTTTGGAGCAGGGTGGTTGCTACAGGGAAGCTTTCTGGAGTAATGGAAGTAACTGCTGTCTTACCAGGGAGGTGGATCCTACAGGAAAGATTATTTACAAAACCGATCTAGCCATGCATGCACAGCCTCTGTATGCACACGTTCACCTCACAGAAACTGTCACTATATAAAAGAACTATTAAAAATTTAAAGACATCTTTCAAAAAGGGTAAGGCAAGAGGCTGTAGGCAGTTAAAACATTTAACATAAAAAAAGGTAAATGTAGCAGCGTAATAATAATGGAAAGTATGAGTCTGCCAAATGGACGGGTCAGTAAATGTCATGCAGAATCAGTAAAGATGAGCTGACACCTAAGTACATCGGGACAAACATCTTGGCTTTATTAGAGCTCAGATTAGACATGAGCGTCCTGGAAGTCGAGCAGGTCACTATGAAGACACCCCTATGGATGATCTCAGATTGTTCCAAACTCAATGCAAAAGACCAAGGCAGACACAGTGGCTCAGCAAGTGTGAGGGAGAGCCTGCCTCAAAGAAACGGAGGAGAGATGGAAAGACAAGCATTCCACATCCAGAGAGTCCAACTCATGCAAGTCATCCTTTACACTTCACATGGGGAGGTACTCACTCTAAGGTTATCAGTAAGAGTTATGTGTTATCAGTTATCAGTTATGCGTTGGTTGTTCCAAAAGTTGTTCTTTAGCTGTCTGGGAGAAGAACTAAAATTAACAAAGTAAGATGCATAAGTTAAGTAACCACACAATTATCTAGGAATACATGATAAAGTGAATGCTAAAATAATTCATAAACTATAAGTCACCTAGTACAAAACACTTACTGACAGTAAGCCCAAAAATGGAAATTTAAAGTATTAATTTAAATATTGAGAAAAGGCCTGGAAATGGATTAAAGTTCTTATCTTTGAGGAAATGATCCATCTAGACGTCGATTAGGGGAGTGCATAGTCATCACTCACGCCAACAGACATGAAATATTCTATAAACTTAACAGTAGCTACTGATTGGAATAGGGGACTATAACCAGAAGACACATATTCCATGGATGGAATGAAAGAACATTCCACGGAGAAAGAAAGGACTGGGAAATTGGGAAACATAAACGTTTTTCTCCAAAATATGTCAAAAAAGTCAATCAATGTTAGATACTGTTGAGTGTTCTAATGGATCCTGCATGACAGAAAACAGGTCTCTTATAAAATATATTCTAGAAACAGTGGGTTGATATCGGTTTCTTAGTTTCTTTATTTTAGAGCTCCGACTTGTGACATATTAATGACCCCAGAACCTGGAAAATACTCTACCAGAAGCACTCTTATTAAAGTTGATATTAGAAAAGATATTCTCTATTATCATTATTTAATATTTAGATCAATAATCTAAATATCAGATAAAAATTAGATACAACCATTAGAGTGAGAAAAACCATCATTACTTACAGATAATGTAAATTAATTTCTTAAGTTGAGACATGCATTATAACCAGTGGTTAATTAGAATATATATATATATATATATATATATATATATATATATTCACAGTCAAGAAGTACTAGAAAGAAGATGTGGGGGAAAGTTTATTAATCTATAATAAAGCACTAATGTTAAAAACACATAAGATCAGCAGGGACTGACTTGAACATGAACTCTGGCGCCCCCTATTTCACCATTTCCCCTTGGTAAAGAGACCTGGTGGCACTCAGAGGAAGAGTAATCAGGGTACCAGGATGAGACCTGATAGGCTGTGATCTTATAGTGAGGGACATGTCCCCTTCTGTCACAGACCTAGGGGAGGGGAATAGGATGAAAGAGGGAGGGAAGCGGAACAGGAAGATACACGTGAGGGGAGAGCAAATGAGATGTAATCTGAATAAATTACTTAAATAAACAAATAAAAGGATCTTCTAACAAAACTATGAAGGACCCGAGAGATTAAGAACTACAAAGGTTTCAAAAGAAATGCAAAATAAGATTCAGGACAACAGAAAGATGTTCACTACTTCTTGATGGGCTAACTAGATATATAAATTAGCTTTTATAACTGATCTATAGATTTAACACACTCCCACTCAAGTAATCAATGTGAGATATGTTTCTGTATATGTATGGCCATTTATCTATCTATACACACACATGGATGTAAATGCAATAGCCAACATGAACACATGCATGTGCTTTTCTAAGTTTTCAAAACCATGCCAGGATACAGCTGTGAGAACACACTGGCAAGAAAAGATAATCAATTTTGAAAGCAATGATTTTTTTTAACATGAAAGAAAAACGTTTCATCTCAAGAAAATTGTGATTTTCTTTTTTTCTGGGTGATGGTATAACGAGTGATGCCATTTAAAAAAACTTAACCTATAATGCTAGAAAAACAAGTCACACAATTTTAAGTTTATATAGAAATCCATTCTTCCAATCATTCTCTAATTTCAGGGACACATTTTAAAATTTTAATTTTTATTTTTATTAAGTTTTGTTTGTTTGTTTGTGGGTCACCCACAGTAGAGTTCATTACTCCGATGGCTCACACAGGCAGGGTATCAGGCTAATGCTGGCCACCTTGCCTCCAAAGAGGCACTCTCCTCTCCCTTGGGGGAAACTCCACAAGGCCATGGGCCCCATAAATGTCTGAATGTATTTATTTAGACTTTTGGACATCTGTGTGTTTCCCTCTGAAAATGATAAAGAGCCATTTCCCAGCCACCCCAGACTGGCCAGTTCAGCCTGTGGGAGAAAATCATCCTGTTGCCTTGTAATTCTAAAATCAATAGAATTGGCATCAAGTGTTAGCACTGAGCAATGGCAGGGTGGCCCCAGCATCTCAGTTGTTTTCCTCTCCCTTGTATCTTCCCATTCTCTCCTCCCTCCCCTCCCTCTCACCCTATACGCCCCACCCCTTGCCCCATAGTCCCAGGTCTGTGACAGAAGAGGACCTGCTCCTCTACCATATGGTCACAGCCTATCAGGTGTCATCCCTATAGCCTGCTTCTGCTTCCTCTGAGTGCCACCAGGCCTCCCCACCAAGGGGAAGTGGTCAAATAGGGGGCACCAGAGTTCATGTCAGAGTCAGTCCCCACTCTCCACACAACTGTGTAGAACGCACAGGCTATTGACTAGTTCTGGATAGGAGGTCTAGGTTTACTGCATGCATTGTCCTTGGTTGGTACAGTAGTTTGTGCAGGACCCCCTGGGTCCAGATTTGCCAGTCTTGATGGTCTTCTTATAGGGTTCCAGGATCCTCTGGGTCCTTCCATTTCCACATTCTTCCATCTCTCTCTCACCTTGAGTCCCAGTAGGAAGTCCCAGCATCTGTCTCAATCTCTGCTAACTGAAGACTCTCATAAGACATCCGTGTTGGGCTAGCCTCTAATTATAAGTGAGTATGTACAATGCATGTTTTTCTGGGTCTGGGATAATTCACTCAGGATGATCTTTCTAGTTCCATCCATTTGCCTGCAAATTTCAGGATTTCCCTGTTTTTAATAGCTGGGTAGTATTTCATAGTGTAAATGCACCACAGTTTCTTTATCCATTCTTTGACTGAGGGACATCTAGATTGTTTCCAGTTTCTGGCTATTACGAATCAAGCTGCTATGAACATAGTTGAGCAAATGTCCTTGTTGTGGGGACAAACTTTTTAATGTGTTAAAAAGCCAGCATTTGTTCACACATAACATTACTTTATTATTTCCTGTAAGTACCAAATAGAATCAAACTGTTTGGGGAAAGCAAAGGTTAAGAATTCTTTCTGAGGCAAAGTGTGTAGAAAGGTAGTCAAAGACAAAAAACAAAGACAAAAGCCGGAAACACAGCTTTAAAGATCAAAAGAGCACTCGGCACACGGTGTTCCGATTTGGCCAGTTCTGGAGCACACAGGGACTTGCGATGCCTCGGATGGAGTGCCTCATAAACATTAACGAAGACAACTTCTACTGATTTCCTAAACAAGGTATAGTGAAGGCATCTTTTCTCTCTATCCTGTGAAATAGGTGCCACAGATACCAAAATATCAACACTTTCCTGAGAGAGCTCAATGTCAAGTTTCACATGGTCCTGAAGGAACCATCTCAACTGTGCAATGGTCCAAGGGGCTTGTATTGCTTTGAAATGTCTGCTGCTGCTGCTGCTGCTACCACCACTACTGCTACTATTTCTACTACTAACACCACTACTATTACTTCTATTACTAATACTACTACTACTTCCACTACTACTGCTACTATAGCAATAACTACTACTACTGATGCTAGGTTTGTCATTGCCACTCATCTTTCTTCCTAACATCCTTCTCGCCATCAGTCCATGGGGAGCCAAGCTCTCCTCACGGGGCACTGTCTACAGCACCCTGAGAGGTGCTTCAAATGTCTAGCAACTGGTTCAAGTTATATCTCCGCTTTACACGCCCCATAGGCTTTCTACTTATTCTTCAGTGGCAGCACTTTCATTCTCCAGGCTCTTCTCACGCTGTTTTCAACTTGGGCCAGCCACATTGTTGCTTCCATCCCACATACATGTGCTCTCTCCGTGTGTGTGTGTGTGTGTGTGTGTGTGTGTGTGTGTGTGTGTCTCTCTCTGTCTCTCCACTTCAGTGACACTGAAAGTGCTTTTCCTATAACTAAGAAAATTCTTTCCTTTTTTGAATTTAGGTCTGTCATCACATTTTTTGGCTTGACCTTTGAGATGATAATGTGCTATTCTTTTGTTGTCCTAGCCACATTTAACAATGGGCTTGATTTGTAGTTCTCTCTCTCTCTCTCTCTCTCTCTCTCTCTCTCTCTCTCTCTCTCTTCTCTCTCTCTCTCTCTCTCTGTGTGTGTGTGTGTGTGTGTGTGTGTGTGTGTGTGTGTGTGTGTGTTGAGGGGGCAGAACTTGCACACACTAGGCAAATTCTCTACAACTAAGTTACATCCTTATCCACAGAACCCATTTGATTGACACCCACCCCTTGCTAGTTCATAAACTATATAGACAAAGACTCCCCAGCTCATTAGTATCTCTCCAGCACCTGGGACAGTTTCTACAAGTGTGAGAAATATTTGATTTATGAATTTTACAGGATAGCTCCCAGTGACGACTATGAAAAATTTTAATTTGAAACTCTGCGCAAGACTTTCAATGAAAGCATAATTCCTGCCATAACCTGGGTCAGTTAATGCAGGTTAAATTTTCTCACTGGGTCAGGAGAGCAAGGAAGAAACTGATGCAAAGTCAAACTTCCCAGGTCTGGGTAACAGAACTATGTAGCCCATTTTGTTAAAAGAGGTCCCAGATTTCCTGACCCCGCAGAAGGAATGTGGTTTGGGTAAACTCTTGGCATGCAATCTGACAGAGACAAACTTCTAGAGGAGCTCTTTACTTTCAATTACTACATGATCATTACTAGGCAAAGCAGGATGTTAACTTTATTCTTACTCTTTTTTGACACTCTAGAAAGCTTATGGCCACAGCTGAATTGTAAAGGAATTCTGAACAGAGTAACAGTCAGCTCAGGGCACTTTACAAGAGACAATGTCTTCTTTTCATGTAGTTCATTTTGTCTCTTCAAAGATCTTTTGCGTTTTCTCAATTTCTACCCCTCTTTTACACTTCGGACTTTTTTCATTGTTGTTTACTGTTCTCAACAGATACAGCTCTCCATTATTAGGAAGAGTTGGTATGACCAACCTGGAACACAATGTTCCAACAAAGTCTAATGAGACCCAGTGATAGAGGCATAGCAAGGCAAAGGGGATGAGCTAGTAGGGTTATTTAAGCACAGATCATTGATATTAGAACTGTTCTGTATGCAAAGATACAGCTATCATAAGATGTGCCTGATATTCAGATAGAAAAGTTCAGGTCAAATAAATCATTTCCCATAACTACAATTATGTTAACCCCCTTAAAATCAGAGTTATGAAAATGAGAGAGGATCTGTTATACAATCCAACATAGAGTTAACTTAAAATACTGGCTATCTTAAGGTATGTTTGTTATTGATTTCAAAAGTGATAGGGTAAATAAAACTTCTAAAAATCATTATGTGACAAGAGATTCATGATTTGTTGACACAGATTCAGTACAAATAGATTAAGCAAATATTTAGATAAGGCCATTTATAATAGAAAAGTGTTCAATGACTATAGACTAAACATTAATAGGTTAGATTTATTTTAGTATAAATAAGTCAAGCTATGACTTCAGACAGATACATGGAATTCAAAGAATCCTGAACAGCCTACAGGTCAACTGGCTCTGCTTATTGTTTTTAAGAATAAAGTTTAATAAAATCAAAGCCACTTTCATTAACTTATGCATTGTCTGTGTTCATTTTACTCAAAAAGGAAAGAGGTAAACAATCAAGGCCATATTGCCTACAAAGTCTAAAATATAATTATTATTTCTTACAGAAAATGCAATGACTCTAGTCTAGGACTGATAATGATATTTGAAGTTCATGTTAAGGAGGATGAAAGAGATTTTCTAGATATCACGAGTGGGTAGAGGCAGAGTGTTGGCCAGAGAAACAATTTTAAGCATTTGCTAGTCATTCTATCCAACAAATAGATTTTATTTTAGCAGATTTGGTAGTAAAGCTAGCGATGCTTTGTGAAGTTCAGGACGACAGTGAGTCAGCAAGCCTTCTGGCTAACTTTAGCTCTTTTCAATTCTGGACTTCCCATCTACTCATAATAATTGAATTATTCGGTAATGAAATGAGAAGTACAAAAAGGCATCATAAAGTTTGATAGAATTAGATAGAAAACAGGGCTTCTGATGTCTAGATTAACACACTGTACTTTCTTAGTTTAGAAATGCTTTACCCACAAAGAGTTGAAAACCAGGCTTCTGAAATAATGACTTCATCCTGTAGATGTGAGCTTTTTCACAGTGAAGCTCACTAGCACGGGATTAATTTGTACACATGCATTATGACATGTCTTTGATACAACAGTCGCACTGCCCAAATGGTTACATAAGGAAGGGATTGAGGAAACTACTACACTCTTGTGGCAACCTTCTTTCCAGTATGCATGGTGTAGCATGCATTCTCAAAGAGGATTCACTCATGAATGAATTCCCAGAGTCTTTGTCTAACAGGACAGAGTAGTAAGGCCATTGGTACAG
This sequence comes from Acomys minous, assembly GCF_964271855.1. Taxonomy (NCBI): domain Eukaryota; kingdom Metazoa; phylum Chordata; class Mammalia; order Rodentia; family Muridae; genus Acomys; species Acomys minous. Next base: position 59,215,883 of record NC_140494.1, read on the forward strand.
GAGGAGAGGGGTCCCAGCTCTACTGGTTTCATCCTTGAGATTGGTACCAATTAGAAGGCAGGGAGCTGTGGATTTGAGGGTAAAACTACTACAACACCTTCATGTTTTCTGAGACATCAAATCCTCTAGAAAGATGTAATTTCCTGTTAGGATTGATGAGACAAAGGCTATAACAATGTCAAGGGGTGTAAGTCAGGTTTGGAGTGCTTGTCTACCATGCATAATGTCTTCTTGGGTTTGATTCCCCTGGCACTGAGAAAAAGAAAAAAGAGAAAAAAGGCCATAGCCGAATGTGATTCCATTGGGATTTAATCTTTAACTGCCATCAATAATAGCCAGTGTCATCCTTCTATGCCCAATGAATGCTTGCTAGTTACTGGATACTTTTACTTCAGAAAGTCTCAGAACCAGTGCCTACTTATAACAAGGAATGATTCTTCGAGAAGCCTAATGCTTGACAGTTGAATAACAGCTTTGCTACTTGCATAATCAGAGCTATCTATCACATTATACAATAATAGCACCCCATCAGGAAGGCTTCGCTTCTGAAGGAAGGAGAGTTGAAAAGGGTTCCATCAAGGTCACGTAGCAGATGAGGTTTCCAGGAAGTATTACTGTGAAGTGATGTTGCTTTACATTTGAGCATGAATTTGCCACAGCCTTATGTTATCGGTCCATGTGGCGAGAATGCATATGTCTACTTTATCTCTCAGTTGGTGACTACCCTAGTCCATGTGTGAAGTGCTATTCTAAAAGAAGTTCATAAAAAAAAAAGAAGTTCATAACACTTGAAGTTATTATTTTGCTTTACACCTTCGATTCCAACGTCTTCACTGTGGTGTTCGGTTCCCATCCTAACAGTACAACACAGGATACGTGGCTCCTGTCACTGATGTTATTGGTCACATTTTAAAGCTCTTCTGACATTTTGCTATTGGATTCTTGCCACATAGTTTTTTATTCACAAATAAATAGTGGGATTTTTGTAATGTCAACAATAACAAAAATGTTCAAGGAATTAGATTGACACTAATAGAACCAAAGATCACCCACGATAAGAGACATCTATATCTGTGTCTTTTTGTGTGACCACCTTCAATTTTTGGCACATGCCACACAAGTTTGACGGCCCCTCTGTACAGCCAGAGGAATCCAAGTTTCTCTCTCCACAATTGTTTCGCCTTCTAGATGGTTTAGTGACTCATCAACCCCATATCGTTCCATCTCTCCTGAATGGAAACAGATCTGCTTTGTTAGGGCAGTCCTCAATCCTCATGCCTGGGGCTCAGTTTCTATGGGCCCAATCTTGCCTCTGGCCACTCCGGCCTTTGTCCAGTCTGAGACCAGTCTAACAGGCTCTTCCACTGCGGTGGCCAGCTTTGCTTTCACCAGCAATGAGCATTTCCCAGCCTTCTCAGCTGTGCTTGTGGCCAATGGTGAGATTTTTACATTTGCCTTGGCTTTACCGGAGGAAGAACAGGTGCTTCTGCCTTAAATTTTCTGGGAATTGTACACTGCCTAACGAGCTCTGATTTGCCTGCTGGCATCAAATGTAGGGCAAATGGAGACGTTATGCTGAGGAAATCTTCTAGCCCATCTCTCTTCTTGAAGAGTTTTCCTGCATAGTTATCAGATTTGGACTCTAAAGACTCATAATGTACTCTCCAAATAAATATTTAGCAACAACAATGACCTTGAAAGTGTGCCATCTGTGACCGAGTGGCTAAAGCACCAAATCAACAAACTAGAGACCATGCCATCATTCCATGGTCTTTCTTCCATGTGCAGCATAAAGCTAAAATCACTGGGGGTGGTGGGGGTGGGGGTGAGGGTGGTGCAGACTCAAGGAAAGCCAGTAACAGACATGTAAGATCGGAAATTACTCCACCCTCAAAATTGTTCTGGTCTGCAAGCACGGGCTTGTGCACTTTTACAAATGACACCAAGCCCAATGTTCAAAAGAAATTTAGAAACTTTTCCATGGGCCACTAGCCTGTTCCATAACTTCATCCCTTAAAGTTTAGCACTGTACTGTCTGTTTGATTCTAATGAATGGTCTCTCTTCCAAGATGGGCAAAAGATTTTCTCATCCACAGCCAGTTCTGAGGCCTTGGAGGAACCTAATTTTTTTGGTATCAAGAATTAGAAATCAGGGCTCTGATGTTGAGAGCTTATCTTTTTAACTCAGCTGGATACCAAGAAGGCTTTATCATAATTGTATGCTACAGGGCCACCAGAGAAGCAACTGCAAGGGATGATGGGAGTTTTCACTGACCCTAACATATTTTCCTTCACAGCTGCTACGAAAGCTTCCTGTGCCCCCTACTTTCGCTAGTTCTACTTTGATGTACATAAAACTCCAGGAGCATTTCCTTCTTGCCTTGCATGGCTTACATGGTTCTTTGGCACATTCTTAAGAACATTCAGCTCAGACAAAGGAAGACATTTTAAAGAGGAATGCAGTCAATAACTGGGAGGAAAATGAAACAAAGATGAGTTAGGGGCTTTTGTGCAGCCATCACAGTGGGCTGAGTGGAAGAAAAGAGAAATTCTTTTTAGACTAGAGAATGATCATGGTGTAGGGTGGTTGGGATAAGCAGGTAAACATATCTCTTGGGCCTCATATAAAACCCTGAGCAATTCTTATAGAAGGTGTGCATACAATCAACTGGTCATTACTGTGTGACAGCCATGTACAACTTGGGATGGAGGTTAACAGGAAAGACAGTTTTCCGCCTTATAATCTTAGAACCAAGACCTATACAAGTGATTAGTCAGTTTTCATTTCTTCCAGTCACATGGACAGCTATTTTCTTCCTAGTTGTCTGTGACTTGTGGTGGTTTGAGTGTTTATTACGTTTCACTCTTAATGAGTATTGGAACTCTAAGGAAACGGTGGGTTCTGGGGCAATAGATAAAGGAGACCCTATCACAATCCTGATCTTGGGTATCTTAATGTGTAGCAGTGTCAACCAAGGAGTATATGATTGACATAAGCTGATGGGTAAAGGTAATGAGGCTGCACTATGGATGCAAATAGTATATTTTAAGATTTTCCTTCAGGGCAGAATTTGCCTTCTCTCATCTATCGTCATATCCTATCAAGTAGCTGATTCCATTGACTGATTTCTCAACTCTACACAGCATTCTGAATATACAACCCATGTGGTCCTTTTCTACTGTGGGATTTCAAAATCTAAGAGGACCCAAGGTGCACAATGAGAACAAAATTTACGTCTAGCAAAAAAAAAAATATATGATGTGCATACAATCAACTGGTTATTAGTATGTGACAGCCATGTTCAACTTGTGATGGAGGTCAACAGGAAAGACACTTTCCTGCCTATATCAGTTTTGAAAACAAAAGGGAATATAAATAATCAAGCTTTTGAGTCTTAGTGGGTGTAGATTCCAGGATTCACCTTGGATATTCAACAAATCCTGCTTGAATTATCTGTAGACCCACTGCTGATAGACCACGCCTACCAACCCAGAGGTGTGCTTCCTGTTTCACTTCATCTCTTCCTTTGTACTTCTCTATAAATCATCAATTTATCCTCAAGTGACCACAGTGAATACTATATCTGAGTTTAGAAGAGAAACTCCAGAGTGATGGAGGGTCAGTACTGGTAATAGTTAAAGTCAACAATGGGGCAGCAGTTATAACATCCCGGAAGTGCGAAGACTTAATAAGAGGATCCATATTCTCACACATGGATATTTGAAATTTCTGAAAAGGCTGGAGAGCAAGAGCAAAAGACAGTTTTCGTGCATAATTTTTGTCCATTTAGTTTTAACATTGAGCAAAGTTAAAAATTTATAAGTCACAGTTGTGAACAGTGGTCTGATGTCTAGGAAGTCATCTGAAACATGACTTGGCAAAAGAGAGACAGAACACATCCTCCAGTCAAATACTGAATAAAGTGGTTCCAATAACTCTGTGATCCCATAACTGCCCTCATCTTGCTCTGATCCCTGGATCCTTGGTGTTATCTGAGGGCACAGCTACACTTGCTATGTTTAGCACAAAGTGTTCCGGTTGTGGACAAATGGATGGAACTAGAAATGATCATACTGAGTGAGTTATCTCAGAAGCAAAAAGACTCACACGGTATATACTCACTTACAATTGGGCACTAGCCCAAAAGGCATGTCCCATGAAAGTCTTCACTTACCAGGATATTGGGATAGATGTGAGGACATCCTACTGGGACTTTAGGTAAGAGAAATACAAGAGATGGGGAAATGGAAAGATACAGAGCGTCCTAGAAACCTACAAGAAGAATATTGTGATGAGTGGATCGGGGCCCATGGAGGTCTGCTCAAACTATTGCAATAACCAAGGACAATACGAGTAGTAAACATTGAACCCCTACTCTGATGTAGCCAATGGACAGGACATTCTCCACAGTTATGTGGAGAGTGGGCACTGACTCTGACATGAACTCTGGTGCTGCATATTTGACCAACCTCCCCTTGGTGGGGAGGCCTGGTGACACTCAAAGAAAGAATAAGCAGGCTATCAAGAAGAGACTTGGTAGCCTATGACCATATAGTGGGGGAGGAGGTCCTCCTAGGTCATAGACCTAGGGGAGGGGAATAGGGTGAAAGAGGGAGGGAGGGAGAGAGGAATAAGAGGATACAAGTGATGGGATAACAATTGAGTTGTAATCTGAATAAATTAATTAAATAAAAAATATGAAGTGAAAATAAATTAAAAAATTTGCTCCTAAATATTTTTGGATAATATTATAAATAGAATAACTTTAAGTATAAAAAAGAAAGAACTTACAGTAATAACTTGAAGTCGATTTAAAAAAATTAAACCTGTTTTTTGGGCTATTTGGAGAATGTTCAACTATTTGAAATGGCTTTTAACTTTGATTTCATTGATGCTGCCAGGGCCACCTTCAAAACTGAAGGAAGAGCATGGTTTCCTCTTTCTTTTGCAGTTTTTAATCTGGAACCTAATTAAATTATGACAAATATGTGATATGTGTTGTATAACATTTAAATAATATATTTTGAAAAAAATCAAACAAACAGATGAATGAACAGATTGATGATTTGATTAAAATGAACAATACCAATGCTGCCCATCGGTCTCTATTGAAAATTACCCTATGGCAGTTCAGCAAATGAAGAGATTGTTATCAATTTTTCAATTAAAATATTTATCAATCTTAAACTTACAACGTAGAAGATGAGTCATTACAATTACAACCTTACAGGCATTGCTGAAAAGTTTATTATGTGGATTAAAGAACCCTTCTTTAGTTTCTTCGTATAAACCTCAGTTTTCCAAATCCACTCTTATTATCATCTCCAGCAGGGAGGGAGAGGCCCTGCTACTGTCATGCTGTTCATTGAGAAATCAAATCACACACGTGAAGACTTCTCCACCAGTAGTTGGATGTGCAGTGAAAGGTCAAGAATACACAATAAAAGTGTTGTGACCCCTGGGTTTAGTACTAAAACCCTGAGAAAAGCCTTCAACATTTTAAAAACAAATACTGCAAAAAGAAAAAAAGTCATCACCTTCTTTGTTTGTTTTTTAAAGTTTCCTGTGCCCTATGGAGTAACTAGAACATTTTTGCATGGCTCTTTAGGTAATTTTGTTTCTTCAGAACAAAGAAACCTGTTTGAGGGGCCAGCTGGGCACAATGAAGGAACTAAGAGTAGTGGGCAGAAAGAGCTTAAGGACAGGAAGGGTGTGGGGCAACAGGGCCCTGGTGTTGGCAGCTGTGTCTAGACCTAGGGGAAGAACTGTGCTCCTGTGTGGGTAGATGGCAGGCGGGTTAGAAGGGAGGCCTCCTGGAGAGGAGCTGTGCTGCCCAACCTCTGCAAGCCCTGCCAGGTGAAGTGTCTCCCGCAAGAAGAAGACGGTGGCATGCTTGGTGACAGCTTCACTTGTGCAGGAAAGAATGAAAGAGAACTGGGTGCAAAAGCCGGAGCCTGGTGGCTGAGACCCAGAGCTTTATAGCCAGGCCCGATCACATCCTGGCTTTGTCACCTGGAAGCTATGTAATCTTGTGCAAACGACTAAATGTCTTCACTATGTCTCTTTCCTCGTCTGTAAAACTACAACAAGAAGACCCGGTTACCGTAAGGAGGGAGGAGATGATTGAATTAATTAAACCATGAAATTCTAAGTACGTTCTCGCAGACAGTAAGGGCTCACTAAGTACTTGCCATTCCGATGTTAGCATTTATCCGGAGAAACTGACCAACGACATAAGTAATTAAGTCAAGGAGTTGGTAAATACAACCAATGTCAAAATTCTCAAAAAAGATAAACTGTCTGAATGTGACCATTCCAGCACTCACTAGAAACACAGTAACCAAAAACACAAACCCCACAAGATCCGGCTTGATGGAATTTATATGGTCAAAAGGTAACAGGCAACAACAAAAATCTCCTTGGATGGATTTTCTTTTTTTGTGGTTGAGTAAGAGAAGCCCCAAGTTACTAATGCTTCCAAGTAGTGCTATATGCTCCTGGATTTCAGCTCAACCTCAGTGGTGCTAGTTGGGTTAGGGCTGGAGCAGTTATGGCAGACAGAACTCTGTTCGCTAGCACATCCTGGTCATGGGATGCTATGCGGTCCCTACCTCTGAATTCTACACGCACCCAGCACCCATCATCTCTCCCACTGCCACTTAACACAACCCATTCCGTCCCTTGCTTGTACATCTATCCAGTCAGCATCCCATGGTCCCTTTACTTCTGCTTCATCGTCCATTGCCACAAGGATATTCAAATAATACTTTAGGACCCATTCTTTCCCTGCTTGAAACCTTCCAGTGATTCCTTCAGAGCAATTAAAATCCTAGCCGTCCCATGATCTCAGACGTTGTTACTCTTTCCACACCCGTCTTGGTCCCTTTGAGGCTCACTCACACTGGCCTCTTTTCTGTTTCTCATACACTCGATACTCTCGACACTCCCTCTGCCTGGAGCCATCTTTCTTTCGGACTTTCACGTGATTTTTTTCTTGGCGTTGATCTGATGATCAGACCACATATCCCAAGAGAGGGCAACTCACGGAAGACTACTTAAAGTGAAACTCACAAGCCTCTAGTTCCTGTATTTCTTCTCAGTTTTTTCTTCTTTTAAACAGTAATTATTTTGTTTGATTTTTAAAGCCTGGATCAACCTTGCTTTATCACTGGAGTATAAATTCCCCCAGCATATCATTACTTCATCTCCAGCTCTCATCATGGGACCCTGTAGAATCTCTACAAATGGAAAGTGAGGGAGTAAAATGGTCAGCTGTCCCCACTGCTTCGTAAGCAGCAGAGCTCTGTCCAGCTGTCCTGCCGGAAACTTTGTTAGCAGTGTCTGTGTTTACTGCCAGTCCTGCAAACTCAGAACACGAGAGAAATGGGCACGGCTCCTTCATTTCTCATCTTCCCACTCTTCTGTCAAATCTAATATAAGAGCATGGCTGCCTTTTTACATTAATGCAACTTCCCGACAAGGGCTGGAGTCTCAGACTCAGCTAGAGTGTAGGTAATTGGTCTTAGGGTTATTCTCCACACTCCAAGATCTTTTATACATAGGGTGCCTTGAAATTAACTGTTTTCAACCAAATTTCATTATTCTTCTTGCCTAGTCAGTTGTAGGTAGTCTCTGGAATCCAAGTGATTTTTTTCCCTCATGTGTAAAATGTCACTACACAACCTAGTTTAGTTCTTGGCAAACTTGACTTGGTAAAACCTATCCATGACAGTCTTTGGAAACTATCACTGTCATTATAATTTTAATAAGGATGTGAGTAAGCTAAGAATGGAACTAATTGACCTGATAATGCCCAAGACATGAAAGCAAGTCTTGGTCAACTAAAGATCAACATAGCAATTGAGAAATTCAATACATGGGTGTCAGGCAAGCTCAACCATTATATTTCCACCTCATAATTATTAACCTTCTGGCAATATGACTGTCAAATTAAATGTAAGGACATTTAATCACAAGGTCATTTGGGGTGACTTTGAGGTTGGAATCTGATTAGAGAGAGAGAGAACTTAATATTGTGCTGAAAATCACACTCTTAAAACCTAAAAAAAAAAAATCACACAAGTGCAGATGTAGAATAATGAAACTGCCACAGAAGAAAAAGCATGGTTTGGATTTCTGAGCCATGTGACTTAAAACAAGCAATAAAAGAAACAGATACAAGCAATTAAGGTTTGGGTTATTGCTTCGAAGCAGTTCTTAGGAATGCATGTCATCCTCACGTGGAGAACTATAAATTAATAAATACAGGCTCTCAGGCCCCATTCCCAGAATCTGACTCAATGGCCTACAGGTAACTTTGAAGGCTCCCAAATTGATCTTCCTGTGCAGTTAATGTTGAGAACCACTGGTTTAGAGCTTGCTTTTCGCTATAGCTAAAGCTTTTGGCAGCTGTTCTTATGTTAGTAAGGGATTTGGAGACAGAGAAAAAGAAAAGCATTTGAGACTGATGTGAACTGACTTGCGTGCTTGCCCTAAAGAGACTGCCATCTTTCCTGTGACAGGATGGCCTTTTCCTACCATTCCTTAGAAGGAATGCTAGTCTCGCCACTGGCAAAGACCTAGCTTGTAGAAGGAACTCTTTAAAACTGCAGCTTAAAGAGCAAATAGACAGCCTACAGAATGAGAGAGACGCTTAGCCAAGAGAGTAATATCCAGAATTTAAACATAACTGCAAAATCAAACACTATATACAAACAAAAAACAACCCCTCTCTCAAACAACCTTCCAGTCAGCAAACAGGCTAAGAAAATGAGCAGATCATTCTCAAAAGAAGAAACACAAATGTCTGAAGAAAGTATTTTTTTAAAGTGTTTAGTCATCAGGGAAATGCAGACTAAAATTAATTTGTATTGGCAATGGAGGTACATGCCTTTAATCCCAGTAGTTGGGAGAGGCAAGAGCAAGCACATCTCTCTGAGTTTGAGGTCAGCCATGGCCACATAGTCAGACCTGCTGCAAACAAAGAAAATCACTTTGAGATATCACCTCATCACCTACCTTGTGTCAGAATGCCCATAATCAAGACACTTAATAACAAACACCATGGGACAAAGGAACTAATTTACTTCTGGTGGGTATACAAATTGATTTGAGGATTTCTCAAAAAATAGCAGATATAACTACCATGTGACCCAGCTACACTACCCCTGAGCATATGCACAAAGGTCTGCACATTCTTCATGGATAAAGTGGCATATCCATGTTTGTTATTGCTCTACTTATAAGAGCAAGGAAGTGGAAGCAGCCTAGATGTCCATTAGTAGTAAGTAAAGAAAATGTTGTGCATATAAATCCTGGAATTTATTTAGCTGAAAAGAAAAGTCAAGTCATGAAACTTGTGAGAAAATGGTTGAACCTGGAAAATAGCATATTAAACAAGATGAACCAAACTCAAAAAGAAAAAAAACCCCACACAATCTCACTCACATATTGATCCTGCTTTATAATGTAGGACTTGTCTGTTCATCTATCCATCTTTGGGTTTAAAAATAGGCATACATATGAATAAAGCCCAAGAGACTAGAAAGAAGAGCAAAAGAGGTTCTGAGGAGGTTTGGGGAGGGACAATGGGTCACATGGGACATGAAAGCAGAGTAAAGATTGGGGGTTAGGTTCCATGGAAAGAAAGGTGAAGGAGAAGGAGTGGGAAGGTGAAGGGGAGGAGCCTACACATAGTTTGTTTGAAAATACCACAATCACGCTAATCCATCATGTGATAAGTTTAAAAATATGATAAAAATTGGGGCTGAGGAAATGACTCACTGGATAAGATCACAGAGGACACAGGCTCAGTTCCTAGCATCCATGTGGTGGCTCACAACCATACAGAACTCCAGCTCCAGGGAATCCCATGCCCTTTCCCAACCTCTTTGAGCACCAGGCAGCCATGCGGCGCATGCACATATATTCATACAAAATACTCATACACAAAACGAAACAAGTAAATGTAAAATATGTAAGAACCAATAAAATAAATTAAAGTTAAAGCTGTAGAAATATGGGCTCTCTGTTTCTCTATCCCTCCCTTTCCCCTCTCTCCCTCCCCTTTCTCTTTCCCTCTTTCCTTGTATAAGGAGGAGTAGCTATCCTTTCAAGGAGCAACAAGAGAGATCAGAAAGGTTGTCGATCTCTGGGGCCAGTCAGAGCCCTCACCTCCCACAGCAAGAGTTTTGTATTATAAGAAGGCATGACCTTGGTAAGGGTTCGAAGTTTACTGCCTATATTCTCCTTGGCTGGTGCCTTAGTTTGAGGAGGACCCCAGGACCCAGATCTGCCTGTCATAAAGTTCTTCTTGTAGGTTTCCAGGACCCTGTGGGTCCTACTATTTCCCCATTCTTCCATGCTACTCTCTCCTAAAGTCTCAATAGAATGTCCTCTCCTCTGACCCACTTTCTTGGTAAGTAAAGTTTTTCATGGGACGTATCCCTTGGACTAGTGTTTTGATATAAGTGAGTATATACCGTTTGTCTCTTTTTGCTTCTGAGTGAACTCACTCATTATGATAATTTCTAGATCAATCCATTTGTCCACAAATTTTGGGAATTCCTTGTTTTTAATAGCTGAGTAGTATTCCATAATGTAAATGTATCACAGTTTCTTAGTCCATTCTTCTACTGAGGGACACTTAGGCTGTTTTCATGTTCTGGCTATTATGTATAAAGCAGCTACGAACATGGTTGAGCATATGTCCCTGTTGTATGCTGGAGCATCTTCTGGGTATATTCCAAGGAGTGGGATAGCTGGGTCTTGAGGAAGCCCTATTCCCATTTTTCTGAGAAAGCGCCAGATAGCTTTCCAAAGTGGTTGTAGTAGTTTGCATTCCCACCAGCAATGAAGGAGTGTTCCTCTCTCTCCACATCCTCTCCAATATGTGGTGTCATCTGACTCTCACACAAACTCTGGTGCCCGTTTTCTGACCACGTCCCCTGGATAGGGAGGCCTGCCGGCACTCAGAGGAAGGATAGCAAGTTACCAAGAAGAGACTCGATATTCTAAGAGCATACATAGGGGGAGGAGGTCTCCCTCAATCACAGACATAGGGGAGGGGAGAAGGGGGGAAGTGGGAGGGAGGGAAGAATGAGAGGAAACAGGGGAAGGGCTAACAATTGAGATGTAATATGAATAAATTAATTAAAAATGTAATAAAAAATAAAATATATTGAAAAAAAAGAAGGCATGACCAAGTGTCACTTGAATAATGACCCATGTCTCCTGGGGCTGTTGTCAGGCTCCCTTCTGGCAGCAGATACCCACAGTATCCCAGTGCTACCTGCCTGCTCAAGGAGGTTGTAATCTTTACCTGCTGATGTGTAACACAAATTCATTCATGTAAGAAATGACACTGCTAGAAACAAAGAACTTCCGTTACTACCAGGAGGCTGAGCAGATTCACTTTGGGAACCTAATACAATATAGAGAATTCAGCTGTTAAGGACTCTAGTATGTCACCTTCATCCCAGCCAACACCATGCAGGGCAAGTTATTAACACCCATTTCCAATTTTCTAAAATTAGACAGGTGAGAAGAGCTATAGGCCATTATAGAATGGGCACCTTGGACCTTAGTGGGCATGGCAATAAAGCCCTTGGGAGTGAGTGACCATGCAAATGCTGCTGGTTAAAAACAGCTCGGAGCTACCAGTTGCGCACACTATGCTAGGATGGACTCTGTGGCACACCGGAAGCACATGGAGGATGCAAAGGGTTGGCCAAAGGGAGGCTTTAGATGCACCATCCATGAAGACGGCCATTATTTGGAAGCCTATGTATAAACACACGTGTCGATAAAGACCACATTCCTTGTTTGTGGATTGGATGCCCTTATGGTGAGGATACTCAAATTCTGGGTTCACATTAGAACACTCGGGGAATTGAAACAAATAAACAAAAAGTAAGCCAGTACTAATAGCTAGACTCCAATCCCGGATTGAAAACATGAAAGCTGTGAAGATAGAGCTATGACATTTGTTTTCCAGGCAATTCTAAGACCATTCTCTGCTGTAGGCGCCTCTGAATTAGGCCTATTGTTTGTTTGTTTGTTTGTTTTTTAAATCACATCAACAAACACCCCATGCATACTTCTCCTGTCACACATTTTCCCCTTTTGTGATGACCTCTCTCTCTCTTGCCTTTGTCTAACCTCATCTTCAACACATAACCTTCATCAGGCCCTTAGCAATGAACTTTAGAATCTATATGTATTCTATGCTCAAGAATCTTTTTGTCTAATTGCTTGTATTACTAATATATAATATTGATAACTATTAGTATGTGTGTTGTGGATGTTGATTCACTGACTTTTCCACTGAAGTCCACTCAAATCAGCTATTTTTAAAGCTATTTCTCCCAGATTTAGATTTCCAGTGGAAATGAAGAGCTGTGAGCCAATGTCATTTGAATGCCCCAAAGAGCATTTTGTATTTTGTCCTGCTCTAGCTACATAAAGAAAATGTTTCATTGCTGGTGAGTGGACACAGAGCTCAGCAGTGCTCAGGCTCACAGTGGTATAACCAGGATGATTTTTATAGCACATTTATCCATTAGTACCTTCTGTGCCATAATCATAGCACTCTAAACTAAATAATATTCCAGTATTATAGGAAGAAAGTGAATGTAAGGTACAGCCCAGTGGAGGAGACAAACTCAGCCTCTGGATTCATGATCTCTCAAGCCAGAGGTTTCCTCCTGCTGCAGCTACCAACTCTCCTTCCCTTTGCAGTACATGAAACCGCAGAAACAAATTACATCTTCACTTTGGTGACATACCCAAGTGCCACTTTAGCCAGTGACTAAAGAAACCCAAGGCGACCCTTGTGATACTCCTGAAGCAGTCCTTCTAGAGACCGGGGGCTGCTTCTTGCTCAAGCTGGTTTAATTAAGAGGCCACTTATCACTATGGGAGATGACCCAAGGAGTTTGGCACATATATGTGAAATCCTAGCTGTCCTCTTCTCGGCTTTCCAAAGTGCTAAGAGATACACATGCATTATCTTAGGAAGCAATTTAAAGACAGAACTGTAAATCCAGATTTTTAAAAATGTTGCTTTGGTCATTGGATTTTGTGGAAGAGCTTCTTGAGACTTTCCTGCATGAGGGACTGTATCCTGGTGACAAAGGTGCCAAAATCCAATACCAACATGGTGGTACTGACTGTAACTGTATCCCTGCACACCAAGAGCATGAGGGATGGGAAGAGGGTCCTCTTAACTCTCTTAATTTATCAAATAACTGAATTTGAGGAAGACATGAGAAGAGTGCTAGCCAAGCATAGAGAAATAAAGATATGTCTAGGAGAAAGGATGAAGGAAAACATTTCTATTATATCTTTGTCAAGTTACCAGCCCGAAGTAGTGCTATTTCAAGCAAATGTAATGTAAGTCATTAGGTAGTGTGATTTGAAATTGCCATTCAACCACATTAAATTAATTGCAAGCTAGTAGGTAAAACTGATTAATTTTCACCTAAACCAGTTTATCTACAATTTTTTAATATACAAACTAAATTTTAATATACAAACTAAATTTAATATACAAACTAAAATTAGGAACCATTTTGCTTTTTGTGTATGGGGTGTCACATGTTTGAAATCTAGTGTTTTATGCTCGCTCTACGGATTAGCTACATGCCACAGTCATGGGAACCCCATGTCATTCTATAGTCTCTGCTTTTGCTTCATAGACTTTATCAGTATCTGGAATGACCTTTAAAATAGATTTATCATCATCATTATTATTTATGTACATGCATCATGTATGCATGTGGGCATGCATGCCACAGCATTTATGTGGCAGTCAGAGGACAACTCTGTTGGAATTGGTTCTTTCTCTTCTATATCTCATGGGTTCCATTGATAGAACTCAGGTCTCTATGTTTTACCAAAAAGTGTCTTTACCTACGGGGCTGTCTCACAGATCCTGAATGATCTCTACATGTTTGTTCACCTACCATTATTCCTTATGTAGAAGCTCCGCAAAAGCTAGATTTCTGCCTTTTCCTCCATTGTACAATCAACTACTCAACACACGAACACAGATGAATGAATGAATGAGTGATTTGATGAATGAATGAATCTTAAAAACAGGATTTAGCAAATGTAAATAGTATCTTGATGCAAAACTTAGCAGAAAATAAGAATTCCAAAGTTTTTTGAACTTGAAAGGATGGCCTAGGAGGTGAGTGGCAGCCAGCCAGCCTCTGCCTCCTCTGCTGGTAATTGCGTATTAACTCTCTGAAACTTAGCAGCCGAGCTTGGGAAGAGGCAGGAAAATTACTCTCCACAAGTGGGTTGTTGTTGCTACCAGTTAGTATGTACCACAAGTAAAGTATGTGTTCACATCACTTAAAACCACGCACCACGTGTGGCTGCCCCTGCCCTTGAGAATAATCCAAGTCCAGTTGGCATGATGCAATATTTCGATATTGGGAAGGTTGGCAGCTTTGGGTAATGGGGAAAAATGGAACAGAGCTTCTACCGCAAACTGTGTGGACTGGGCAATTGAGTGAATGCTTCTAGCCCTCACTTTCCTTACCTGTAAAACTTCACAGGATAACTCATGCCTTCAGGGTTTCTGTGAGAATAGCTGAGACACTGCTGCATGGAAGCGTTCGCTACACTGTGCTGTGGAGGTTCTGCGACTGGTATCAACATCGCCATCTTTGTGTGCAATCACTCTAAGGAACACGCTGGTCATCAGTCTTTCCCACTTTGGGCTTATGCCATTTCCTTGTTCCTATGGTTTGATACCGTCTTCTCCTTGAGCCTGAGAGGCCAGGGAAAGCTGGGGAGACTCTACGTCGAGTTGAAATCTTAGCTTGTACCAAGCAATGAAAACTGGCGAAGGACCCATTTAACTCTACAGAGACAGTTTGTAGTGTATTTGGAGGTGGTTCTGGGGGACTTCTCTGGTTTCATACACAGCTGCCTGTAGCTATAGGCAGAGATGGCTATTTGGTATTCAAAGTTACTGGCCAAAAGGGAACAGAGAGAAAGGCTGAGAATCCAGGCCTATCTGAAAGTATTTTATTTTTTGCCAATACGCAGAATTCTGCTCCGTACAACACAGTTGAGAGAGTAAACTTGGCCATAATTGTGAAGTGCTCTCTCTCACCTTACAGACTAAGAAGCTAGTTTCAGTCGTCCTCCTGGTAAGGTAAGTCCTGTAGAAGACACAGTGAGCTGCTCTGGAAAGCACTGGACCACTGGCCCTTGCAATGTCAAATTAGCCTTAGTGAGGACAGCTGATCACTGAACATGGGTCAGGTATGAGCTTTCCTTAACAACCACATGAAGCCAGGAAAAGAAAGGCTCAGAGACATCCAATGGCTTGCTAAAATGTATCTACAATTTGAAGTGCAGACTTGCAGCCTCCAAAACCTCCTGCTTTCTTCTATGTATCCTCTGTGCTGTTGGTAAAAAGACTTCAGTTTCTCCAATGTGTGAACCCTCTAGAGCAGTGGTTCTCAACCTTCCTAACGCTCTGGACCTTTAATGACAAAGTACATATGCCCAAAAGAATATTACTACTTAGTCACACTGTGCTTGGGGAGCAAACTGAGTCCTGCTCTCTGACACCTAGCCAGTTGACCTGAAGAACATAGGTTCAACATGGGTTCATGTGGACCCTGATTGCATACCCCCCCAGGCTATTTTGCATGGCTGTTTGTGGACAGAAACTTCCACGGTAGTGGTTCTCAACCTTTGGGTCTTGACCCCTTTGGGGCTAAACAACCCTTTCACCAGGGTCATCCAAGACCATCAGGAAACACAGATTTTTTTCTTTTTTAATATACTTTTAAAAATATATTTTATTAATTATTCATATTACATCTCAATTGTTATCCCATCTCTTGTATCCTCCCATTCTTCCCTCCCATTTTCCCCTTACTCCCTTCCCCTATGACTGTGACTGAGGGGGACCTCCTCCCCCTGTATATGTTCATAGGGTATCAAGTCTCCAAGAAACACAGATATTTACATTATGATTCATAACAGTAGCACAATTACAGTTGCAAAGTAGCAACAAAAATGATTTTACGGTTGGGGGTGGGGTGGGGGGAGGAAGTCTCCACGACATAAAGAGCTGTATTAAAGGGTCACAGCGTTAGGAAGGTTGAGAACCACTGTTCTAGGATAAGGCATTAAGAGTTGAGAGGAGGAGTTTTCTGGAAGCCCATAGACTGATGAAGACATTGGGGACTCACACTGTGTGAACGCCCTAGGAAGGAGTGCAGTCTCTCCCAGCGCAGCTGCACTTGCTTCAGACTCTGCCAACACTGCCACTTATTCCCACAGCCAGCACCAAGCACCAAGTAAAAGCTCGGCAGCATATGTCCCGATGCGGAGTCCTTAAGGACTAGGGATTTTCGAGCATGGTCCACAAGGAGTGTCCATGGGAAACTCTTCATCTGGCCCTTAAACACACTTTCCACCCTGGGGAAATGACTCACAGTCAATTCTCAAAAGGACCCCAAATCCAAACTCAAAACGTTCCTGTTTCCTGCACTGTCCAGCACCTCTGTGACAGAAAGGACATACATATAGAACGAGTAGTTTGCCTAGATTTTGGCAGAGTAAACTGAGTCCAGGTGACGGTAAACATCCAAGACAGTAGTGCTAAGGGAGGCAGAGCTAGGATTGGCCAGGACACTCAAGTGGGATATCTTTTCCGGCCAATTCCGTGAATGAAGATTAAAGGACGCTCCCACCCCCCATGAGATTAATCCCAGGTGGCAAACATGTTTTAGTGCAATCACAGAAAACCCCAAGTTGCTTGTTATTACAGAAACATGGGTTGCTACCTTACCACACAGGTAGAGGTCACTAACAGAGTATTTTTCTTCTCAAAAAGCTATAACTGCCTCAGCAGTCCCAGCCTGGGTTCTCAGCCTTCTCTACTTCCTCATCTCCTGCTCTCTGCTCATCAGGGTATCCTTATTTCAACCCCCGGGGCTTGAATTCCTTGCCCCAAGGGGCCAGCAGGTTAGGGCTGGGAGAGCTGTGCAACCACTACTCCGTTGCCTCAGGGAGTAAGGGACCGCGGCGGGGGAGGAGGAGGGTGGTGGGGGAGGTGAGGGAGCGCTCAGGTAATTCTGTGTCCCCACTCGGCGCCCAACTGTGCAGCTGTTGAGGCACTGCCCAATTTAGCTGTCATCACCTCCGCTGTCTGAGTCCTTTCCGATCTTCCCGCTATCTCCCCAGCTTTTCTTTTTGAGTCACACCACCTGCAACCCCAGAATCCCACAATCACGCTGCCGAAACTCGCCGCGTCTCAAGCGCACTTGCAGGTATATTTGAAAATCAGCTGAGCGCAGTTGTAAAGCTGAGGTAGGTGGCCAAGCGCTTTGGTTTGTATTAAGCTTCTCTAGAGAGGGACATCAAGGCTTGCCTTCAGGCACGACCACAGCAAGGGATGGGATTTCCTCGCTCCCACGGGAGCTCTGGCTGCTAGCTGGCACTTCCCCAAGCTGTCCACACCAGCAACCGATTGCTCTTCTCCCACAGGCAGCCTCGAACCCCCGGCCTTGGAGAGCGCCCGCCCCGCCCGCGCCGCCCCTGGCCGCGGCGCGCAGCTTAGTCTGCCCCCGGTACTCACTTTTGCTGGGGAGAAAAGTCTGCCATACCAGGTGGTGAGCACTTCCTGCAAAGGACGCGAGCTTTATCACTGCAGGTAAAGCTGTTTCCTGAGCCCTGGGTAAAATCCAGAACGCAGGAGTGGAGCGAGTAAGACGGAACAGGAAGGCAGGGAAAGCCCAGCCTAGAAGACCGGCTTCTGGGGATTTTAGCCTCTGCTCCTAGACACCAGGCGCGTGTCTCTGAGAAGAAGCTCAACTCCGCGGTGCACTTGTTCACTCTTTCTTCAGTAGAGGAGGAGTCAATGTTGCAACATGCATGTTCCTTGCTGGAGGCAAAACAGTCCTTTTTTTTTCCAGCATGCAAAAAAAAAAAAAAAAAAAAAAAGGTCCAGAGCCTGCCAGCTATACAAGGTGACGGAGGTAATAGAGGGGGGTCGGAGGGCAGAGAAGAAGAGGAGGACAAGAAAATTTCTGATTTCTCCCAGATCCGTTTCACATGCTCAGGGAACCATCTTCCATCAAGACTGCACTAGTAAATAGACAAAACAATAATAAAAATGCCCTTTAAGTCGAGTGACCTCAGAGATGATACTTCTCTCAGTAGCCAAGATGAAGCTTGGTGTCAAATTTCTTTCCTTATTTCCCAGCAAGCAATGCTAAGCAGCAGTTTGACAATACTTGAGGGGCTCCAGGGATTCCAATCACACCTTCCCTGAGGAGCAGAGGAGGAGGAAGAGGAGGAGCCAGAGAAAAGTGGGCAAGAGACAGTAAGCAGGGACCCAGGGAGGCTTTGCTTTGTTGGTAGCAGCAAAACTTCCAGGGCTCTACCACTTCAAAATCGTCCAGAAACACCAGCAGCTCAGTAATCCGCGGCTCTGCTGTTTTCCACAGTGCAGAATCTATTGCCTCAAACAGGCTGCAGATCTGACTGCTATTGTATTATGTTTCTGGTGTTAGCCAAATCACTGCTTTTCTCTAGTACCCCTCCCCACTATTCATTTGCAAATGAAATATTCAAATCAAATACTGATAGCTGCTTGAGTCAAATATCTCTAAACAGGTTTGATGCCATTGATTGATATCGCATCTGATTGTTATGTAACTGTGAGTTATCTTGAACAAGCTATTGAAGTTTTTGTTTTGTTTTGTTTTGTTTTGTTTTGTTTTGTTTCTTTTTTGTTGTTTTTAAAAAATCGTTGAAACACTGCCCTTTCTTCTTTTGAGTTGATGGACACTTTGCAATTAGCAAGCAAATCACATTACTGAAAAATCCCGTGATGTTTGGGCATTCCTGCATTAGAAGTGACACCTGCCTGGATTTAATGTCTGCTCATCAATGTCCTGTGTAACTTAAACCATGATCTACACCTGCTTTTCAGAGTAAGTGAGTGTGTATCTGCCATGCACAGGGTGTGCAGTCTTCTAAAAACTAAGGTGTGCTTCTGCTCACAATTATCTTAGGGCGTGCACAATACCTGTTCACTCTCAAAACTAACGAGTATCATCTACAGTGGCAGAACACACACATGCTTAGTGGCCCACTTATATCCCAGTTTTAACTCATTGTTAAGTTGAAGAGGTATTAAGAAAAAAAATGGAATCAAAACACCTGTTGAACACTATAGCCTAGCCTTGTTCTGCCTATCAAATATACTCACTCAGAACATGTATATTTGTGTGTGTGTGTGTATATATATATATATATATATATATATATATATATATATATATATATATATATATATATATATATGAACCTGGGAGAAATTTCTAACACAAAACTTAGCAGGAAGCTTATATAGGTGCGTCATCACATTATTAAAATGTCAAAAAGCATCTTGAACCATCATAACTTGGTGATTATATTTCCATATGACCTTTGAAAGGCCAGAGATTACTCAGTTAACTGTAGTTTTCCTGGTCATTTCTATTTTAACAGATGATGTGAAGGTTTCCTCATGGCTCCCACAGGTCTGGGCTCCTGCTCTACAGCACAGGCGAATGACCAATCCACACATTATTTGGAAGGAAAGTCATGGCTTCCGGCTTTGCCAGGCGGCACATTCACTGTCCACAAGCCACAGGCATTCACAGTGGCGAATCTTCTTGTACCGGCTCTCCCGCGTGCGCTGCGATGATGAAGTCATCTGCGTGCGTGACTCTCCTCTTGGCTTCACGGCTGTATCGCAACCCTCTCCTTCTCTACACGCTGACACCGTTCACCCATTTTCCCGCGTTCTCTTTTTTTCTTAGGTCTGCGTCTGCCTCGTTGTATGGATTCCTCCTTTCTCTTTAGCTCGTTCATCCAGCTGTGTCTTGGACTCCCTATCTGCTCACTGACTCCAAGACCCAGTTCCCCAGTTCAAGATAAGGCAAGAACAGAGGAACTGGCAATGGTTTGGATACTGGTAACCATTTGACTCCTGTGAGCTTCACTTACTGTAAGCCAGGCTCAATAGGGGAAGAGTAATGCAATGGAGTGTGTAAAATACCAGCCATGCTAATAAAAGCCTTACAATATTAAGGTTTTTTGTTGTTTTGTTTTGTTTTCCCTTCCTGTTTCCTAACTATTTTCTTTGTATATTTTTTTTTCTCCCTTCCACAGCTCCCTTACATCTTTCCTGGCCTGGCTGGCTGGCACTTTGGATGAATTTACAACCTAATTTACTCCTTTCTTCATTTGTCAAACTGTAAAGAAAAGCAATCCACGTTCACAGCTTTTTGGATTTACTTTCCTTTGAGTTGGTGATTCTTAGTCTTGGGGGCGGACTAGCAACACCCAAGGAGTAGCCCATGTCACTGCCTGAGCGCCTCTTGAGAATCTTTCCATCCAAGAGGTTCAGGGTGAATTTTCTACTCCTATAAAAACAATCAACTGCACCGTTTAGTTCACTGTTTTGCTCTTTGTCTTCTGCCATGGCTACTGTCAGCTGCTCTCTGGCCAGGGTTCTCTTGGTTTTTCCTCAGCTCTCTGTTTCCTGCATCCTTCCTCTGTGAGCCATGCTTTCTTTTAAGCCCTCCCTGGCGCCCCCCCCCCCCCGTTCCCCGTCCCCAGCCCCCCCCCCCCCCCCCCCCCCCGCATTTCTCTAGTTCCTAGTTTGACAGAGAGAAGGATGAGCATCTGGAAGGATTTGGGAGGAAGGAAGGCAGGGAGGAATGAAGTAATTATAATCTCCCCAAATCACTAAAATCCTTACCCTCCTGGGGATTGAACTAAGGGCACACACTAGGCAAGCACTCCTCGCTGAGCTGAGTGCCCAGATCCATAGCTTGTCTTTCAAAGTTCAGCACAGTTCCCTGGTTGAAGTTGCTGCCTAGAGATCTACCCCAGTGTTGGGGTTTTTTCATTTGTTTGTTTAGTTTAGTTTTTTTTAAAGTTAACTTGCAAGCCTCTCCGACTGTATTCATTTTATTTATGTCTATGAGTGTTTTCCCGACATGTGTAAATGTGTACCATGTGTGTGCCTGGTACTGAAGAGGCCAGGAGAGGGCGCTGGATCCTCTGGACCTGGAGCTACAGATGGCTGTGGGCTGCCATGTGGGTTCTGCAGACAGAACCCAAGTCCTCTGCAAGAGCAACACACACCTTTTTTTTTTTAAACTGCTGAGTCATCTTCCAGTTTTCACTCCAGTGTTTTTAGTGACTGTCTAGTTTTTTTTAAAAATTTATTTCTTCAGTTCCTCTCTTGTTATATTTTTGTAATTAAAAGGTTTTCATTCTCAAAAATATTGATGTGGCTATCATTGTGTACATATAGGGCAGACATGTAGAAATGTCAGAGTTTGGAAAAAAGGGAATGACTGTTAAAATCAGTAATGCTACCAAATTACTCTTGCATCATGTTGTAGGCAAATGTTTTAAATGTAAAATTACTAGGTCATACGGGTAAGGCACTTTAACACATAATGTATTTAATTCTTTAATTTCATGTATGTACACAATGTATTTTGATCATATTACTTGCCCCTAGCTCTTCCTAGATCTATCCCTCCCATCTCCCAACCTTGTGTCTTTTTTCCCCCTCTTCAATGATCCACCAAGTCCAATTTGTTCTGTCCATACAGTCACATACAGTCACAAGTGTGGGACATGGTCTACCTAACAGGAGTCACCCTCTTTCAAAAAAAATGTTTCAGGCATTTAAAATTGTCATATCTACTTTCACATTCCATCACCAACTTCTGATTTACATATTCTTATCCCGCTTCCTTTCTCACATCTCTGCGAGGAGGGGGCCTTATTGATCTAACCTGACCAGGTCAAATCTGATAAGCAAGATAGGCCTATTGTTCTACGTCTCTGTGTCCTCCCTTTTCATGAGCTTGATGAGCCTCTATGACAGGCAGCCTTCTCACTCACTGGCAAATACTAAACGTGGTTTTCTTCTCAAGGGGTTTGTCTTTTTAAAGTCAACTTTTGTTATCTCCTATTAATTATATTAACACTTTACAAAGCACCTGGTACATATTTCTCTTGATTTTTATTACAGACTGACTGCACAAAATTTTTCTTATTTTCACATTGTTGAATCCGTAGATTCTATCTGATAAGGCCCCTGTGTTTCTTTTGTACATAGAACTTAAAAATGTTTATATTTCTTTCCAAGAAAACCTTAATTTATTTTTAAATATATTCTATTTATTTTTAAATATAATTGAAATAAAACGTTTATTTTTTTTGCATTTATGATCAGGAACTCAGCTACTCTTTATTTTAAAAATGCATGTTATTTTTCATTGATTTCTATGGTTACATATGCATAACTTTCCATGTGCTTATAGCTGCTCTGGACACTACACCAGTTTTTCTGCCCTGAATGCAGTATACATTAGTGTTACTATAAAGCTAGTACATTTTAGTGGCCTGTACTGTGAGGGTTCTATCAATCTTTTTACAAATTTTCCTGAAATACTTACTATGATGGTCTGAATGAGGATGCCCCCCCAGGCCTCTTCCAACACCTCCCCCTCCCCCCTCCCCCCTCCCCCCTCCCCCCTACCCCATCCCCCCTCCCCCCTACCCCATCCCCCACCCCCCACCTCCCATCTCCATAGGCTCAGTTGTTTGAGTGCTTACTCACCAGGGACTGGAATTCATGGAAAGGATTAGATGGATCAGGAAGATGGCCTTGATGGGGGAGGTGTGTCATTTGGGGGCAAGATTCGAATTTTCAAAAGCCCATGCCAAGCCCAACCTTTCTGTCTCTCCCTCCTTCCTTCCCTGCTCCTCCTCCTCCTCCCTCTGAGGATCAGGATGTTACTCTCAGCCATTGCTCCAGCATCAAGGGTCACACCATGACGATAATGGACTAAGCTTCTGAAACTGTAAGCTAGGCCCCAGTGGAATGTTTTCTCTTATAATAGGGGAAGATGGTTTGTAAATATGTTTCCTCCTTTTCTGCTATCATCTTAGTTTTTGCTTTCATCATTGTCACCTCTTTCCCTTAAAAGACCCCCAAATGTGCCCCCCCCCCTTTCATCAGTCTGGCCCATGTCAAACACAAATGTAGCCATGTTGAATCTGATGATGTCAGTCCTGCATCAAGATTTGTTTTTCCTTAGTGATATCTACTTCCCACTGAATTCAGTGAAAGCGTCTTTGCGCTTGGTGATCTGGTTAGGCTTCAGAGAGACAGCCATAAATATCTACAGTTTGTTGGAATCTACCAATACACACATCTGCTTACAACTCTCTAGTCAGGTCTCAGTTATCAGACTGCGCGGCTCTTGTCTCTTCCTCACCACTCTGACTCTGAACACACTCCACTTGCTTCTGCTGGTCTGTGCTTGTAAATGGTATCACAGTACACCTGCTGCGCTCTACTTCCAAGGACCATCGTTGGCTGATATGAGTCGACCTGTGTGAACATATCTGGTAAATGATAAACCATGTGTAAATATAAAGCACACTATTACTGTACTGCATTTCTTTCATTCTAAGGAAGTCCACATTGCTGGGAAAGCAATGAGCCTAAGTACAAGCTGCCTTTATGAGCACGGGGAGGCAGATACTTTGCTCCATGGGAACACGCAGGAGGAAGGTGCTAAGAGAGCTGGCCTGCTTACTGATAGGAAGCTATGTCTCCCATGCCCCGGGAGGGAGAAATGAGCATGGCTTTGTTACTCAGTGACTGCAATGTGGTGTCTTCGGGTAATTATGTCGTGAGCTTTTCAATCCTCATGATAGCCCTTGGACCAGTTTCAGTACCATCATGGGAGAGCTTATTAGAAGTACAGGATCAAACCAACCCTCAGCTTCTCAATCAGACTTCCTGTATGATAATATCCCCAGGTATATCAAAGGTACATTAAAGTTTAGAAAAGTGATCTCCAGGGCATATTTCCATTGTCTCAGTGGGAAAGTTCATTTTGAGCACATATTCCAAAGTACATGATCTCACACACACACACACACACACACACACACACACACACACACATCTGTATTAAAATTAATGAAAGTATAGGAATTTGTTTTCAAATTCAAATTTAAAAATCGAAACAGTTTTATGTCTTGATAGCATAAAACCATGTGGCCATCAAAAGTATAAAAGTATAGTTCACTTTTTTTCTATTTTGGTAGTAAAACAGCATGGACAAAGCACTTAGCCGGGTTTAGAGTTCCAGAGGGTTAGACTCCATGCTGGCAGAGTGAAGGCTTGGTGGCAAGAACAGCTGAAAGCTCACCTCTCAGACCACAGCAGGAGGCAGCGAGCAACTGGAAATGCCAAGAGTCTTTTGAAACCTCCAAGCCTGCTCCCAGTGACACACTTTCTAATCCTTCCTGAAGAGTTCCACCAACTGAGGCCCAAACAGTCAAACATACGGGCCCATGGGGACCGTTCTCCTTCAAGCCACACTAAGGAATGTCAAAAAATTCATGACAATAATAACGTTCAGTATGTTTTATATTCAGACACTGATGTAAACTTATGGTCCCACGTTGTACATTTTCAGTTCTTAGCTTTAAGATTTGTTATAGCTGAAACTTACACTGCAGAACAAGTTGTTTGCAACATTCTCCCCTTGGTCCCACTGACACTTATTCACTTTTCTCTAAGGCTCACATTTATTAGTGTTCATTCATATACTGTAGGATTTATACTTTATAGTATACAGTTCTAGAAGCTTTGAAAAAAAAAAGGTTCTATAACTTTTGCAACTAGATGTAGCAGTGTCATCATCTCCTGCTCCACAGGTTTCTCCTGTTCCTTTGTTGTCACCATTCCTTACAGCCCGTTAGGGTCTTTGTCTCCCTCCCAATGTCATCCCCCCATCACTTCCCCCTTTACTTTATAGTTTGGGAATTATATACATAGCACAATTTCATTCTGGCTCCTTTCATTTAGCATCATGCATTTAAAGTTTTGTTAATTGGCAACATGCAGAGTACAAGTGTACGTGGTGTGCTCAGCCATAAACGGTACCCTAGCTTACCTGCCCCGCCTCCCACACTTACGGGGCTGCCACAGAAGAGGAGGGGCAAAGCCTGTAAAAGCCAGAGGTGGGGAAGAAGACTAGGGTGAAAAACAGTCTCTTTTGGATACAACATAGACACTAAACTCAAAATGGCTGTTGTTGCCTGCACAAGAGCCGCACCAGGTCAATCCAGTCAACAAGTCACAGTGAAAAGAGCCCTTAGCTCTAGCTGAGCATCTATTGGGCCCCAAGCCCAAGCTGAGGAGCTCTTGACAGCTCCTGGCTGCTGAGTGTGGGGAAGGATCAGTTTTCTTTTTTTTTTTTTTTAAATTAAGATTTTATTTTATTTTTATGTTTGTGAATGTGTGTCTACAGGTGCACACAGAGGCCAAAAGAGTACCTCAGATCCCCTGGAGCTGGAGTTTCAAACAAATATGAATTGTTCAACACAGATTCTGGGATTCAAACTCTGGTCCTATGCAAGGGCAGCAAGGGCTCTTAACCACTGAGCCATCTGCCCAGGTTCCGGAGTCATTTTCCGTTAAGGATATTAACTCTGGTGAGTCAATCATGCTCTAATAGATGGCCTCACATCCATGAGTATGTATGTATGTATGTATGTATGTATGTATGTATGTATGTATACACACACACACACACAACATAATGTGGACTAAGCAGGTTATAAAAATAAAGGAAAGAGGAGACATGGATTTGCGAGGGAGTAAAAGGGTAGGAGTGGATCTGTGAAGTGTTGGGGGAGGGGTGGGAAATGAATATGCTCAAAATGCATTATCTATGCATGAAAATCTGAAAAATTTATAAAATATTACATTTTTTAAAAGTTTCGAATTTGGGGAAAATGTATCTTTGCAAAAAAGAAACAGATAATGCGTTTAAACCCAACAATTCTTCACTGCTTTTCTGTAGAAGAAACAGGAACTTTCCATATGGTTACAGACATGCTCATCCTTACTTGATTAAGACATGTCGGTAGAATTCATATTTCAAAGGCCTCACTTTATGAAACAAGGTGCTGGAAACATAAATGGCAGACCAGCAGGTAGAGACACTGTGGCACACCCTGGACTTCCTGAACTCCCCTGTATTCTGCTCCAGCTTGTGTGATTTGTGGCAAGCTAACTTAACTCCGTGTTTCCCCACTTAGTGAAAAAATCCACCTGTACAACATTACATTATTTTTTCTCTTCTTTATATTGGATCATACTGTACAGAAAGGCGTCTGTCTCCCTCTTGCAGAGCTCTGCTTTACTGTTGTGATTGTTGTAATCATACAATGGTATCACACAGGTGGGCACTAAAATGCAGCTTCCCAGCCCCCAGTGGAACTACTGCTTTGGCTCCAAGGAATTGCTTTTTTTATTTTCCTCTACAGGAGAGACTCATTTGAAGAACTGTTAGAACATGTAAAAACTGCATAGGCTTAATTTCACAGAGTTAGGCTTGATTTAATGCGTGCGGGAATTGCATTTAATTAGTTGCCTCAGTACAAGAAGCCGAACACTTGCTAGACAGGCAGTGGTCCTGTGCCTTGTCACTCCAAGTGTGCTCTGAAAGTACCAGCATCACTTTAGAGTTTGTTAGAAAGGAGAAGCCTTGGACCTCTGCAGCATCGAGTGTTAACAAGATTCCTGGATGGTTCACATATGCATAAAAGTTTCGGTAAATCCTGCTTCAGCTAGAGAGCCTAACCTCAGGTGTTCATAGTGTAAGTCTTCTTCTTTAAGTGTGCACTGGCGCCTGGAAAGATGTATTCATATTATATGCTTGGATAGGATGACAATGCAGTTTCTGCTTTTCAGATGATGAAACTGCAATCATTATATGAATGGGAACGTGCTGTCAGGTAAACTTCTAATTGAGTTTGTTATGTATTTAATTTGCATGAATTATCATGTATTATATATGCACATTAATGTTAAAACGTGTTTTATATAAATAACATTATTTATTTTGTCTGTAGATAATTTATAAAAGGCACTATCACTTTACATAGTATTATATACACAGTTTTTGAATGTTTTAAAAATTCACTTTACATCCTGATTGTATGCCTCCCTTCCCTCCTCCAGGCCCCCCTCCCTCTGTCATCCTACCTTCCCCTTTAAGCTAGTCCTCAGAAAGAGGGAGCCCTCCTCCCCTATCATCTGACCCCAGCCTATCAAGTCTCCTCTTGACTGCCTGCATCCTCTTCCTCTGTTGGCCTGGCAAGGCCGCACTACCAAGGGGAAATGACCAAGAGTGGGCACAAGCGTGCATGTCAGTGGGAGCCCCTACTCTCCACATTATAGGACCCATAAGGAGACTCGCTGCCTATCAACTACATCTGAGTAGGGGGGGTTCTAAGTCCTCACCATGCATCGTCTTTGGCTGGTGCATCACCCCTTGCCCCCCAAGCCCCAAGCCCAGGCCCAGATTTGTTTGTTTTATTGGTCTTCTTGTGGAGCTTCTGCCTCCTCCAGGTAACTTCTATCCCCTCAACTCTTCCATAAGACTCCCTGGCTCCACCTCAAAGTTTGGCTGTGAGTCTCAGTATTGACTTCAATGCCCCACTGGATGGAGTCTTTCAGAGGACCTCTTATAAGTGAATATATACCATGCGTTCCTTTCTAGGTCTGGGTTACCTCACTCAGTTTCTAGTTCCATCTATTTGCCTGCAAATGTCAAGATTTCCTTCTTTTTAATAGCTGAGTAGTATTCCACTGTGTAAATGTACCCCAGTTTCTTTATCCATTCTTTGATTGAGGGACATCTAGGTCGTTTCCAGATTCTGGCTATTGCAAATAAAGCTGTTATGGACGTAGTTGAGCAAATGTCCTTTCAGATATCTTTCAGATATCTGCCCAGGAGTTATATGGGTAGGCCTTTGAGGTAGCACTATTCCCAATTTTCTGAGTAAGCGCCAGATTGATTTCCAAAGCAGTTGCACAAGTTTGCACTCCCATCAGCAATGGGGGAGTGTTCTACTTTCTCCACATCCTCACCAGCAAGTGCTGTCACTTGGGTTTTTGATATTAGCCATTCTGACTCATGTAAGATGGTTGTGATAAGAGCACCTAACATAGGATCTACCCTTTTTACAAAACTTTAATATATCATGTAGTACTTAAATAGCAGCATTGTATACTATGTCTCCATCTTATGTAACTGAACCTTCATATCTGTTGAATGAAATTTACATTTATCTCCTTCCCCCATCCTCTGGAAATACAAATCTAAACCACAGTGAATCAACTCATATCTGTTACATGGCTTTCATTTCCTCGATAACTGATCATGTTATGATGTCC
Organism: Acomys minous; assembly: GCF_964271855.1. Taxonomy (NCBI): domain Eukaryota; kingdom Metazoa; phylum Chordata; class Mammalia; order Rodentia; family Muridae; genus Acomys; species Acomys minous. Next base: position 59,244,205 of record NC_140494.1, read on the forward strand.
CCTTTGAAAAAATGTTTATAATAGTCCTTTGATGATGATGATGACGATTTTCTTCAGGCAGTGTCTTTCTAGATAGCTCAGGATAGCCTTAAACAATGATATGTACTTAGAAATAAAACAAAGCATAGAAAGACTATAAAATAACTACAGAGTTAAGTGATGGGATCATGATGGGTCTCTACCATGATAGCCCTTATTTAGGATTACAGTCGAATCATATCATCACGGAGGCCCATCTTAATTGGAATCTCAAACAAGGGCTATTATGGTAACCAGCTTTCCATTACTGTGACAAAATATTTGAGAGAAATTGATGGGAGTAGATATTTATTTTGATTTTGGTATCTAAGGTGTTAACTCCTGGTCACTGACCCTATTGCTTTGGGCTTATGGCATCACAGGGTATCGTGCCAAAAATGCCTAACAGCTGAGCCTGTCTATGTACTTCATGGGGGCTCGAAAATACAGTGAGAAAGGAAGGACATGATCCCCATATCCCCTTCAAGGGCACACCTACAGCAAGCTCCTTCCACAAGGCCCTACTGTCTAAAGTCCCAACTTCCCTGTTGTCACTATGGGCCTTGTGAGATGTTCAAGATCCAAACTGGAAAAACTGCACAGCCTTTTCTTCTGGAAGAGAGTGTTGATCAGAGGGACACAAACTTATCTTAATTTTGAATGCGTCATTGTGGCCCTGCTACGACCAACAATGACCCTCCTCTCTCATCCTCCTCAGTATTTTTTTCCTCAGAGATGTTTTTGCCTTATGAAGTCTTCCTGAAGGCTCACTTTCATGATGAGATCTTCCAGCGTGTGGACTGGAGCCCTTTGCTTCTCCTTCCTCCAGCCTCCAGTTCCTCAAGGTAGAAGGAAAATGCTACACAAAGGAAGCTTTCATTATAGAATAGTTTTCATCAACGCAACAGCCTCAGGCGACAAGGACCATGGCTGGAGGCTACGGCTTCCTTCCTTGTTGAAGATGAAGACTTGCTGGGACTTGTCTCCACCAGGGCCCAAAATAGGAGACTTAGGTTGGGTTTCAGTCCTCTCTTGAGCAAGGCTGCCCTTCTGCTAGTGGTCAAGTCCTGTCTGAACTCTATCAACCAGCAACACTGGGAGGACAGAGTGCTGGAGTCAGACAAGCCACTCTGAGTGACTAGTCTCTGCTGGTTATGTGTAATGGGAAAATCAGTAACCCGTGAGTTTCATATAGGACATAGGAACTATAAACGTACTTATCTCATAGAACTACTTTGGTTAATTAGTGAGACAATGATGTAGTTTCAGTCAAAATAGCACTGGGCATGCAGAAACTTACGGACACATGTCACTGTGACCAAGTCAGTCCTTTGCATTGTATCTAATTGCTTGACATCTTATCTCTGGGGAATATCCCAAAGACCAGATGGCATTTTGTGTGTACTGTGTGTTCTGTGACCAAGTTAATTCAATGACTCCTAACTTGCATTTAAAAAGGGAGTGAGAAATAGAAAGACATTATAAACCACGAAGTGAGAGTGTTTCTTTAACCTTTACACTTCAATTAGTTAATATATTTAATCTTATTAAAATAAGATAATATATATTATTCTTTTGCTGAATACTGAAATCAAGCATACTTTACTATAAGTTTTAATACTTGACAATTTCTAAGCCATTTGATCATTTTAGAGCCTATGAGACCAAGGTCCAGAGGATGGAATGGTGCTCCAAAGTCACTATAGTGGACCCTAGGAAGGCTCACCCCACCAAATCACAGCTTTTCTTCTAAGCCAGGAGCTCCCAGACAAACACTGGCAATTTCACTGAAGAGACACAAGTGCCATTTAGTATTCCTTGGATAAAAAAGAAGCCAGATCCTCTGTACACATCCAGGAAGTCATGCTTCAAGTCCCTGAGGCCCTGTAGTCCTGTGGAAGGTTCATCAATGCCATCTAATTGCCATCTCCCTGGGTCCTGTTCTATGGGTCAAGACTCGGATTGTTTTGGCATCTCTCTGTCACAGGAAACACAAGCATGAAATGCCAGCTATCCTCAGGACAGTCCTAAGCTTCTAAAAAATAACCAGCAATGCCAGGGAATCTTGTTGAATGAAAAACTAAAATTATTATCTTCATCATTTATTTTCTCCTATTTGTAAACAAGAACTTGTCCAGAGGCAGCCTCTTTTCTATTAGCCTCTTCTTCGTCCTTTCTTACATGGGTCACAGGGCCACGATTTTAAGAGAGTAGTGCTTCAGACCGTTGACACCTTTCCATATTCTTTCTGTGACCCATAAAAATGTGTGCAGTGGTTTCCATGCATATGCAGCACCTTTTACCACCTAGTCTTTGCTGGAATTTTCTGAATCTGCATTCAAGATCAGCTGCAAAGGAGAGTGTACTCCATGGCATCTCAAGGTAAAGCGTGGCTGTGGGTGAGGAAACACAAAACCCCAGGGAGCCTGGGGAGATCCAGTGGACAGGTATCAAATAGGGAGCCATGCAAAGGTGAAGATACCCTCTCTGCAGGGCTGTTCTCTTCATTTATTCTGAAGTCCATGGACTTCAAGGTTCATGGTTAGGACAAAGAAGAGGAGAAAGGGCTAGGGGTGTGGAGGGGAGGAAATGAGAAACACAGGAATTTATTCTTACTTACTTGTTTGGTTTGTTGGCTTTCGAACCAGTAACACAGATCCAATGCACCACACACAGGAGTTTTTGGTCCTGCCTTCTGTTTACATCAATTCCAGCATGCATCATATGGTTTCCTCTAACTTAAGGTTTAGGAGGCAGGGATGGGGAGGAGGGGAGGTGCCCTCAGGGGCAATCATACTCCATTTTGGAGCATCACTGGCAACTTAGGGATGGGACCAGAAAGGACCAGGGCTACACAATGAGCATTTTGTCTACTGCTCTTCTGCCTTTAGGAAAAATTTTTGTAAATGGGAATGGAGCTTCATTTTAGGTAACATAGGGAGCACCCAACAAGTTGTTTCCTAGTGGGGTAAGAGAAGCTGTGCACAGAGGAGCTGAGCACACCTAAGAGGCATGGAAGGCCAGGCAAGACACCTATTCTTCTCAAAAGTTCCCAGCTACTGATGACTTCCTGGGTGTTTTTTTCCCCAGAGCTCTCTCCCAGCTGTGCACTCCTCTGATTGGCTGGCCTTAACCCTTGTTCCATATTGCAGGACCAGGGAGAGTATAGTCTCATTCTCGTCTACATTTCTAGTGAAAGAGACCATCTGGTTGGATGAAAGACCGGCTTCCCCCTTGGCCTCTTTACCTTATTATTTTCCTCCTATTGACTAATAATGCAAGCATAGGTCAGGCAATTCACAGAAATCGGTGTGCCAGGGCTTCTGGAGCGGAAAAAGCATGAATGCCAAAGGAAACACAATGCGCTCCACTTGGACCTAAAGGACAACAAGGTTGCTCATTGTGTGTGTGACAAAACAGACCTTCGCATTATCCACAGAGACCCAGGAGACTCATCCTGAATTATACTTGTGTTTCCATAGTATTACAACCACCTTCTCTCATGTAACATGGACACTGGGTTCAGCATTTACTGCTATGATATGAAGTGGGAATTCTTTCTTCACTAGACTCAGTTGGCTTGTCTTCCTTAGGTCAAATAGCCTAAGGACGATTGCGTGACGATCATGAGAGTTAAAAACAATTATTTCGAGACAATATCTCAAAAGGCTGGCTTCAAACTCCCTACATAGCTGACACTTGTCTTGAACTCCTGAATCTTCTTCATCCATCTCCTAAGCACTGGGTTTAGAGTGTCAGCCATTATGACTAGATCTTAGTCAGTGGATTATATATTGTGTTGTGAAGCTGAGCTGTTCTCACTGTTGTTCTGGGCTTACCTTTATCCTGAATGTCTCCCTTGAGTGTAGAGCTTCATAACATTAAATTGCTAATACTTCTGTTGTACTTTAGATCAGTCATGCAGTTTTGATGTCAGGGTCTCATGTAATCATCTTTATTGGGCATACACAGAGGTCGTACAATGGTGCCTTCAGCATTATGGAATAGAATTAATTGATGTTTACTTATTTGGGACCAAATATTTAAAATCAGGAAGTGTCATCGTAAAGCTTGTATCTCAGAAAACACTCTCTGTTTACTCTGTTTAGGCTGCTATAACCAAATATTAGAAGGCATAAGTTACGATCAAATTTTATTGCTTACTGTTGTGAAGAATAGGTAGTCCAAAGTCAAAGGTACCAATAGATTTGTCCTCTGGAAAGGGTCAGTCACTTTGAATGACACTGTTGGACTCCTTGGCCCTTTGAGGTGAGCTCTCTAATCCTGTGCCTGGCAGTCAAGCTCTCATGAAGTAGTAAACTCCCAGAGGCTCCTCCTCATAATCTATCATGGCAAGTAATAGCTTTCAACCTACGCATTTCAGGGGTGTGTGTGACAGAGGACAGCACCTGAAGGCTGATGACGTTAGTCACTAGTCCCTCTTGATGACAATCCTCCTGTTGTGTGCTAATTGTCTTTTCCAGATCACCCTTATACTCCTAGATTTTTTCCCTACCCAAAACACGGCATTAAATGTTAGTTTAGGCACTGGGAAGTTTTCTTTTAACCTAGAAAATATTTTTTTCTGCACTCAAGTTACTAAAGAAGGTGATAAAATGTAAGGTAAAAGGGTTGAGCCTGTGCTTTAGGTGCACACGTGGAGAAATTCCAGTTCTTGGAAGGAAGACAGAGGAATCTCCTCATAATACTAGTTGCCTCCCCGCTTCCAGTTGCTACTGTGGGACCGTGGTTTGTCCTGTTTCAGAAGCCTCTTCATACACCTTGGAAGCCACCGCTTGCCATCGCTCATTATGTAGCCCACCTCCAGTCCTTTCTTGATTGCTTTTACAGTACCACAAGGAAAAGAAGAGGCCGGCTGAATGGAGAACTCAGCATGGTCATCAGCAAAAGACAACAATGAAGTAGAGATGCTGTAGCTGGGATCTGGAGTCCTCAACCCCGAGATGTTCATGCGCTGAAACTGCAACCAACCGCAAATGCAGCAACGTCCAGAGATGCTGTCTAGTGCTCCCACTTCACCTCCGTTACTGTGATAAAACACTCTGAACCTAGGAACTTAGGAAGCAAAGAGCTTCTTAATCTTCCATGTTTTGGAAGTCAAGCAGTAGCTTGAAACAGAAACCATGGAGTACTTCTTGGTAGCTTGTTCCTTGCAGACTCATGCTTTGCTTGATTTCTTATGTAATCCAGGGTTGACCTTCTTACCACATGATTTCTGGTCCAGATGAGGTGGGAAGATTTGCTCTGCCACTGTTTCCCCGTCACAGTGTCTACCCTCATCACGGGCCTATACGGAGGGACGACAAGAGGATGTGGGTAGACACCTCTGAAACTGTGAGTGGAAATCGATCTCTCACGTTCAATTCCTCAAACATCTCCTCACAGAGACAGAGAATAGAGCAATAGAATAAACATATATTCTTTTGGCTCACTGCTGACTAGTTACAGAATAAATTATGTGGTGAAAAGTCGTAGCATGGGGACATTCTTTATGTTTCTTACCCAGATGGTAATTCCAAGTTGGCATTATTTTCCTGCCAAATAACCTTAAAACTTACAAGGTACCCAAGATGGTGACTCTGAGTGCCTTTGATGTGTGTATAAACATCCTATCAGGAACAATGGGAAATTTCTCAGGACCAGAAGCCAGCTCAGGGTATGTGAGATTTCTGATATACCTTTCTTCTACTGACAATAAACCAACCGGAGACATCAGGTTAGCATCCAGATAGACTGTCAGTAAAGAGAAGGTGGGACTTGCAGTAAATGTCTCCTAAACACTAAAGTTTGGAGAGAGCTTCATGAGTCCCAGGGTGCTGAGTACAGTACCTGAATGCAGCAAGCCCCTGGGGAATTCTAAACCCTCGTTGCCACTTACACCAGTGAATAGGAATAAGGCACCCGAATGGGTTGAGATAGCCTATGGGCTCCCTTTCCTGTGTCAGAATCGGGTGATTCATCCAGAAGGGGCCAGGAGAGAGCCACACTGCGGAGGGGTTTTATGAGGTAAGCTGTAAAAAAATTAATCCTGGAGGCGGGAAGGGAGGAATGTCGTTTTCTTAGAATCTCAAGGTAGAAATTAATGTACTTAGAGTTTAGAATGGGAGTTGTTTTTCAACAAATTATTCTCAAGTCAGCATGCGAGTAATATGGACTGCGGAAAAATCAAGAAGTAGATATTTAAAGCAGAGTGTTTTCTGTATTGAATAAGGGAGAGAAACCCACTCAAGTGAACAAGTACCCGTGTGTGCACACACGTCAGTTATTTAACAAATGCCACGTTGGCTTCATCCCTTACCCTGGGAACTTATCCTGAATTATTTAAGCTGTGTGGACATTACAAGATTAGATCCCCAAATGCGTTTTCAGTCAGCATCTAAGATTGCAGGCCTCCCTCCGCACAGTGACACAGGGGCTACTTCATAGCTGACTAAGTGTATTACTTAACAAACATGGTGTTAGTTATTTTCTCACCTCCATGGCCAAGCATGTGAAGAAACAACTTAAAGGAGGAAGGATCCATTTTGTTTCATAGGTGAGGATCCAGTCTGTCATGGCAGGGGAGACACAGTGGCTGAGTGGCGTGTCGGGTGGATCAGGAATGAAAGAAAGGGAGAGCTGCTTCTCAGCTGGCTTCACTTTTATTCAGTCCAAGACTATACCTCACAATACAAGCCGCCTCCATTCATGGAGATCTTGCTTCTTTAGTTAAGCCTTTCTGGAAACCCTCAAAGGCATGCACAGAAATGTCTCCTAGGTGACTCCAAATCCAGAGAGTCATCGTCACAGCTCTGATTTCCAGACTGACTCAAAACTATCTGTAGAAACGTGTGTAGGTGGGTTTTACCCAAGACCATGATTGAGTGAGAAACTTGTTTTGCATTGGGATGTCACATTTTAACAATGGATATGAAACATAATGCCCTATGTGTCACTGGAACAATTGTCTTGCCTTCCACGACAGTGATACTTTTGATGAGTTTCTGTCAGTGGTCTTGTATGTTATTTTTCAACCTCTATATGTGTCCTCTGTTAGTGCTGATAGGAAGACGTCATGAAGAACACAGGCTCTGAAGCCAGGGAGTTTCCAGTTGAATCCCAGCTTCATTTACAAGCTGCTAGAATGGTATCCAGCACACAGAAATCATTGGTTTTCCATTGTTAGTAGTAGAAAATATACTCCAATTTTTTGGTGGGTCAGGAAGGCTGATTTTAAATGATTTCTGTTACTCTAGTGATAAATGATAAGAATATAATTTATTCTCAATTTAATATAATAATAATCACTAAAGTATCATATACTGAGTGTCAAGATACAATGTTGAAGCTGCTAATTTATGTACACAGTACTCAATATTTTAGCTATATCCACATTAAAATGGAAAGATCATAAGCTAGTAAATTGTCATGCTTAAATGTATCACCCGCTAATAGGAAAAGCAGAATTTATATTTTTATGGACCTGGCAATAAAAGTATCTTGATGTGTCACCCACACTGCCACTTCCAAGCAGTTCTGAATATATCACATGTCTCTGAGCTGTAAACTTCTTACCTGTTAAGTGGTGATAATAATAACCATCTTAGAGACATGTTTCTAAGCTGTTTCCCTTTTGTAGTGCCCAGCAAGCCTTTTAAGCATACTCTCCAGGAGAACAAGACAAACACTCATCTACTTGCCCTCACCAGCGGCTGCTGGCCATTTAGTTAGATTACTAAAAGTTATTGAACACTAATAGTCTTCCTCATGTTAAGCCCGGCACAATTACTTAATCACGTAGCCGGAGCCAGGTAACTCTATCCTTATTCTATGCTTCTATGAGATGTATATTCTCTCTGGATGATACATAGATGTGTACTTTAGAGGTTGAAGGCTTTGGAATACTTACATTAATTTATAGGAGTTATGGTGTATTTATTTTATTACTGTCATTTAAAAGTTAGCAACCATTTAGAGAGGAGGCAACCCACCATTGTGGAGAAAGTACGCACTATGGAGTGAATGCTGTAGGGCTTTGGCATCAAGAAAGCCATCTGATACTTGTACACCTAAATTTTCTCTCTTTGTGAGAAGGGAAATAGCACTGTCTGAAATGGGGCTTCTCAGTAATGTTTCTGCACTCTCCTCCCACTCCCCCCTCCACACTTCTTCCCCCCCCCCCCATTCTTTCAAGTCCTTCTTCTCTCCTATCTGCTGTTCTCCCTTCTTGATTCATGTGCCTGTGCATGGTATGAGTTAAGATCAGGGCCACTAAAATGTTTTTGAATATGCTTTAGGTAAAGCAATCTTTGCCCACTTCTTTTAATGACTTGGGAAGTGCTACGCCCATGTTCACTGTATTAGAAGTACCAATGTTTCTATATAGTAATGCTGTATCTCCAGAAAACTATGTCCATTAGAAATAGGAACAGCTTGCATCCTTTTTACAAGAACAGATTGCTCTCTGTTCCACCATGTGGCAAAAGGTGAACGTGGCCAACCCTGTGGTAATGGGGAAACAGTGTGGTAGATATTGTTGCATCAGATGTGTGCATGGCTGAGAAACTATGCACAAAAAGTGATGTGACCTCTCTACAGCATCATGACCCATAAAAAGCTCTAATCCCCTTTGCTGCTCGCATAGCTTTATTGAAAGCCACCTTGTCACATGTGTTTGAGAACCAAAGCATGCATCTTTTAATTGTGATCTTCTGGTAGTTTCTAAAAGCATTTACTTTTGTTTTCCCTCAATCGAGCATATGTTAAAAGACACTCACATCCTAATTCCCTGAAGTAGTTACTCAAAGCTGTTGTAATATTTTAATCCCTATAGCAAACCTGAGTGAAATATGATTTAGCTGGATGCTGAACTAAATAGATAGCAGTTAACCAAGTATTTCAAAATTACAGAGTGGCCCACACAGAGCTGTGGCACATAAGAAAGTGTGTATATGGACCTAGAAACCCAACACGATGAAATCCTAATAGATCAGCAGGTCCTTTTTGGAACAATGTGCAGCTGTGTATTAATGGGACAGGTTAGGGAAGTGAGGATCAACTACAGGAAAGACAGGAGTCAAGAAAGACGATATATTTGAATATTTCATATTCTTTAAGCTTTAAGAATAAGAAGAACACAGACCGGCTGTTTGGCAATGGTTGGCAATTGTTCTTAGTCTAAAAGTGGCTAGAACTTTGTTCCCTATATTTCATAAAATACTTTGAGATTAGTGTTCCTTTAATATCTGCAGACATGGCAGTACCTGCCTGTAAACTTTGGTACCTAGGAGGCAGAGACAGGAGGATTGCAAGTTTAAAGTCAACCTGGAACACACAATGAATTCTAAATCAGCTTTGACTACATATCAGGACTTTGCACAAAAAATAATAAGTGAATAAAATCAGAAAACAGATCCAAACTAGATGTTCATCTTCTGAGACATTTCCTTGTTTCACTTGTCAGGGAATATTTAAATGAGGAGGGTTTGTGATCAATTGAACCTTGTGGTTCGTTCTTCATTTGAAGGAACATTCTGCATAGCTAAAACCAAGTCTTTAAAATTATCCAGAAAACTCAAGAGTATTCTCCCAACAAAATAACATAGAGAGAAAGGGTTCTTGGGAGAGTGGTTGGAGGATGTTGTCATTACATGTCCTAAAAGACCTTCTGTGCCTACCATGAATTCATTTTGATCCCTTTCACTTTGGAACCCTGGTTTCCAGGAGCTTGACAGAAGATGAAACCACTCCACCCAAGGCTTGAACTGAGTCACAGATGTGCAAGCGCCTACAGAGTGCTTGGCAAGGGAGATGCTATCTAATTGCAGTGAAACTGTGCAAAGGGCAGAGCTGGAGTCAGAAAGCAAGAGAGGGAAAGTCTGCCCAGGATGGCTTAAGGGCACATCCTTGTCAAAGATCCCTTAGCAAGATTGGTGTGAGTCTTAGTCAAGTAAAGGCAATCCAAGTCCTTTAAGAGCCTGTATCTTCCCTGATCTATGTTTGCCTGTTCTGGTAATGTTCATCATATTTTCCAGATGGGAAGAAATGCTGAGGGCAGGGGTTTCTTCCTTCATATTGTCTGCCTGTTTTGTCTGTCAGTCAGTTCAGAACAGCTTACGGAAGGATATGGCTGCTTCTTTCATACACAAATCTGTAGTTCTCTTAACATTTACAACCAGTGTGACTTGCCCCCTTTAGGTTTTGTTTTCTTTGTAATTATGTGTCCATGTGTATGTGTCTGGGTGTGAGTGCAGTGCCTGTGGAGGTCAGAGGAGAACATTGCCTCCCCAGGGCTAGAGTTAAACAGCAGTTGTAAACTGCCTCATGTGTGTGTTACGAGCCAAACTTGGGTTCTTTATACTAACCATCTGCCTTTTAGTTGCTGAGACATCTCTCCAGTCTCCATGATAAGCCTTTGGAAATTTCAGCTAAAGTGTACAGTGACACTTCTGTCTGCACATGCAGGCTAGACCCAGGAAGCACAAGCTCTGGCTCCCATAGCTCGGGAACTCCAGTTTGGAAAAGGGGTACAAGTAACTGTGAAGAGAATTCTAAACCAAATTAAATCTTAGTATTATAACACAAGTGAAGAGACAGCATCTTATATAAAAACCACATATGTGTGCTGAATGTACACAGTACTTACACTCACCTGCACCAAGTGATTGTGTGAACAAGAAAGCAAGCCCTGTTAGTTTATACCAGTTTACAACTGGAGATTGCAGTTTAAGTAGATATTCTACAAAATTCCTGCTTCTTGAGGTTGAGTGAGAGTGCTGTTTAGGGGCTTTATATATTTTTCAATGACATGGAAATATTTTAAAACCCTGAGAAGAGAAATTCTGCTGCATGATATTATGGTAATCTTAAAGTACTCTTTCCCAAACCCAGATTTGAACACTCCATTGTCCATTCTGATGAAACAAATGCAGAAGGTGAGTGGTACTAAAGAATGTGACACATTTCATAAGGTGTGACAGGCGTGAAGTAGGATTTGGTTGGACAGTATGGACGTGGGAGCAAGGTGAACAGGGGATACATTTGGGGGCAGTTTTCAGATGGTTAGATTTTGGCGATAGGGGTGACACAACCCAACAATACTCAAGGAAAACCTCCTTTTAGAGAGTCCTATTCCAGGAATATGATGAAAACAGGATAGAGTGGCATTTACTGTCCAGGGCTACCAGTTAGAATTGAGAAATGGGCCAAGGTGTGACAAAGAGCATCTGGATGACACAGATAAAAGTTACAGGAGACTAACAGAAGAGGCTTTCCACAGGCTGGGAGGCTCGAGAAGCACAGTGGCGCAGATGTTTCCAGGAGATTTTAATGGAGCTTCATCAACCAGATGGGAAGGAGACATGTGGAAAAGAGGGCTTCTATTCAAGATTGAGAAATACCATGTTGTTCCTCACATGCCCAAAACACTGCATTTTGTGTCCAACTTCAGGGGAAGTTATCAGCCTCTTTAGTCCATGGAAGTCCACAGGTCAGGGTTAAGATGCCCTGTTCTAGCATTTAGCAAATTGTAGTATTGAAAGCTTCTTGAGCAAAACAGGATTACGTTTTGTTCCCTAATAGGTTGAGAAACAACACACAATACTGGGTGTCTATAAAAACTCTCCTGACTTCCCAATTACTTAATTATATGAACTAATTACGCAGCTGTTAACACCACTGTGATGTATCCTGTGCCCATACCGTCCTTTGCTTCTGAATGTTTAATTTTGTAGTTCTATTTAGACTAATATGATGGAAAATGACGACTGTGGGTCTAGTGAAACAAGGATGAATACTTTGTCACTATTTTTTTTATTGCTAATGTACTCCTGTTTCATTCTATTTCCCAATAATTTAAACTTTGGGTAGCAAATAATTAAATTTCAGAGCTCTAGAAATGAAATAGGCTTACAAATATACTATAGTATTATTTAGAGTTACAATGCTTTAAACTCCTCAACTTAATATTCATTGGCTGCTCATGAAAAATGAAGTGGGTGGAGACTGAAATTAGGATTTTCACAGATTAATGGAGCAGACTAAGTATCTATATTCTACTCTTATCAAACTATGTTAATAAAAGAATATGTGGTTTTGGCATAATAGGCTATTCTTGCTCAAGGGTAGACTTGTGTTTTGGAAAAAACATATCCAGCTTACTCTCAGAAACTAGATCTCACTGAAAACATGACATTTCTTCAATATTTGGCCCCAGGTTATTACATTGTAAACTTGTATGATTTGAGGAATGCTGCACAGTGTTATACAACATTACAACTTGTAGATATGGTGTTTCCTGGTGGGCGAGCATTTCCGCAGTGGGATCTCTGTCTTCTTGAAGTAGAACTCCTATCTGAGACTCAGGCATGTTGCGTATTAGCACTTTAAATGCAAAGAGGTCTAAGCATCTTAGACCAAGAGCTATCATGGTGACTCACCAACTGGAAAATGGGAACTAATGGGAACATACTGTTTAGTGGGAAACAATCTGGGGTGATAAGAACTAAACAAAACTAAACCATTCTCTCTGGCCTTACTCATCTGAGCGTTACATTGAAGGCAGCAAATCCTCCAGCTACCAAACAACTTTTCCCGAATCAACAGGGAAAAGCTGATCGTACACCAGCCGAGGTACTTAATCTTCTGGTCCAGTGCAAAACGACTGAACCTTTCGTTGAAAACTGATTTAGAATTTCAAGAAGGAAAGAGCAGAGAATGAAAGCAGGTACAAGGTCCTCCACAACACAGGGCCTTGTGAGACTACTGCGGCTTTTTCGGCAAAATGGGGTAATTGAACGCCATCTTGTAAATTCAACTTTCTGTCATTTGTACTGTAGTTTTCGTTGTAGTCTAGTATTGTATTGCTGCAAGATAAAACCTTGTTTTCCCTAACGGCGCTTTGCCAGTGTATACACCAATCATGACCACCAGCATTTTCATCCTTTCTCAGAACCATCTCCCTGTTTTGTTTACTTCTTTATACAACAATCATCAAGATGTATCTTGTGAAATATTTTTGTGTTTATTTCTCCTTTACCATTGTCACGGGAAAGGCCGCTTTCCGGGATCTGGGCCATGGCAGCCTTTCAGATGATGGTATCATCAACACCCATCATCCAATGCACTGTAACGAACCAGTCCCACACTTGAGCCACACAGAAGTTCAGAAGTGGGTTAACTCAGGCTCAAGCTCAGGTCTGTTTCCTAAGGCAGAGTCGAGGCTTCTTCAGGGACACAACCCTATGAAGAGTTGTGAGGCTGGAGGGTGCTGTCCAGGTGGCTCCTTCACTCGGTCAGTGAGAGAGTCTCAATTTGCTCCTCACAAGGACCTTGCTGTGAATCTACTTCATTGTCCCCATTGGTCTAAGGACTGTCAACTAAGAGGAGGGCTGAAGAGCAACAGCAGATGGAAGCCATACTAGGCACTGTTTCCCTTGAAAGCCCACACTTGATCTCTCCTTCCACATTCCATTTTTTGGAAGTGAGTTATACAATCCAGTGCATGTCCAAGGAAAGAGAATTAGACCCCATCTTTTGATAGAAGGAGTATCCAAACCCAGAACTTTACAAACCTACTTAAAAACCACCACATCATTCTTTCCTTTACCTCGGTAAATTCCCTTTATTTTCCTTCCAAGTTCTGCTTCCTTGATAAGGCTTTAGCTCATCAATATTTTCTGATCAGAGCATACAAGTGAATTGAAAATCTCGAAGAATGGGTGGTGGTGTTCCTTACAGTTCCAGTGGGCGTATCTACAAACCATCTCATCCCTGGGCCTCTTTATTCTCTCAGTATCTACGCACTCACCAAACCCAACCACACACGACTCTTCCTCTTGTGAAGATATTGCTCTGTGTTCTGGTTTCTCTAGGCTTGAATGTCCTCTTCCTTGGTACTTTGCATGTCCAGAAAGAAAGTCATTTTGTTACCTCTCAGATGCCCTGTATTGTTTTCAGAGTGCAACAAGTCTGTTTTCCTTTTCTATCTTCAATTTTTAGCTTCTATGTGAAGTACCATTGATCACTTATAGGGTAATTGTTGGGCCAGGCAATGCATTTGAGACAAAGTTTTACAGGTGAAGTTGTTTTTAAAGTTTAACATATCCTTATACGATGCTCATAGGATATCCTTTAAAATGTCTCCTTGGAAGAAATTTTAGACATCATTTCTTGCTCCTGCTTCAATCCTAAGTATGTATTGGCTGTGAGACAAACATGGGGTAGACATAGTAACACGATTGCAGATTACAAATCAATACAAGAGGATAACTATCTGCTAAGAAGTCCTTTCTCTGTTGTTCTCTTAAATGATAGCCATTTCAAAGCACTTGAGAGAGTTAAACATTTTTTTCTTAATCTGAGACTAACTTTACAATAGCAAAGGAAATCACTTCAAGCTGATAACTAGATTTTTCCTTGGCCACATCACCTAATTGCATAGTAGCTTACAATACTGTTATCCAAAACCCTGTGTCCCTGAAAGCGTTATGTGTCCTTGTGTAGCCCTAGATAGACATCCTTGGAGACCTGGCTTCCAAGTGTTCCTTGTTTTGCTTTCCAGAGCTCCTTAATGAGGTGAGGGAGCAAGTCTTTGCAATGAAACACTGCAGCTGGTCCAGCTATGCTTCCATAAATGTGTACTAAAAACTCATGAACTAGTCATGAGAGTGACCCCAGGAAAACCTTTTGGCCATGCATAACTGAATCACTATTCCCCTAAGAAATCACAGGGTCAGAGTCGAAGCTGCCTGAAGCAGAACTTATGGGACATGAGGCATTTTCTGTAGGGCAGGTAGGCTGAAATTTTCTTTGTCAAAATTAGTACCTGAAATGAGCTCCAGTAAACAGTGTAAGTGACATTATTTGACATGGAGAAAATAAAATATCAGTTTTAGACCTGAAACTTTCAGTCTACTAGAAAGAGGATTTTGCTTGAATTAGATCACTGGACTAAGCTCTCCAGGGTTAGGCAGCTGTGACTTCTGACCTTGGGCTCCAGCTACGGATTTTTGTGTTTTGTTTTTTCTTTACAGAAGAATTCATCCAATACAATATAGTCTCTGGAGACATAAAATAAAATCCACCATTTTAAAAAATGAGCAAACTCCCCTAATGGATAAAAGGAAAGTTATCCAAAGGCAGTATTGCATGCAATCTTATAGGTTGAGATATATGTGTATGTGTGTGTGTGTGTGTGTGTGTGTGTGTGTGTGTGTGTGTGTGTGTATGTACCAGAAATCGATGGCTGTTAGGTGTCTTTCTTAGTCACTTTTCACCTTATTGTTTGAGTCACAGGTCTCTTACAACCTGGATGGAAGTAACTAATTTGGCAAGATTAGCTGGCCAGCAATTCTCTTGCCCCCATCCCTCTATGCTTAGGTTACAGATGCTCTCCTGATGCACCAGGAATTCTGCAGGGGTTTTGGGAATTTGAGCTAAGCTCCTTATGGGTTTAGAAAAAGTGATTTACTGTCTGAATCATCTTCCTAGATGCCCTCAACCATTCCTAAATTTTAATTTTCAGTCAGAAGCAGGAAGAAAGCAAACATTATGATAAATCTGAAGTATTCCATAGTCATCACTTCCTTCACCCTCTTCCTCATACTGGTCTGGGTCACATTCATTTCCTTACAAATCTTCATCATACAATATTTCACGATATTTTATTTACCTAGAGATGTTAGGTAGTGCAGCGATTGAGGTTTTCTTTATCCTACGTCTCTGACAACAGATAATAAACTCTACCTTAAAAGTGGAAGCAAATAATAATAAAATGAGGGTGTTAACTATTAACAACAAGGAAATCTTGGAGTTTTCAGGCAAATGGATGGGTCTAGAAACAATCATCCTGAATGAGGTAACCCAGACCCAGAAAGACATGCATGGTATATATTCACTTATATGTGGATATTAGCCCAACATAGATGTCCTTTGAAAGACTCTACCCAGCAGGGAATTGGGACAGATGCTGGGACTCACTGCTAGACTCTGGGCAGAGCACTAAGAGTGGTATGAAAAAATGAAGGGATGGGAGGATCCAGAGGGTTCAGGAGCCCGACAAGGAGACCATCGAGGCCAGCAGATCTGGACCCGGGGAGCCTACACAAATGGATGCACCAACCAAGGATAATTCATGTAGTGAACCTAGACCCCTTGTTCAGATATAGCCAATGGACAGCTCATTCTCCATGGTTGTGGGTTTGTGGGGAGAGTGGGAACTACCTTTGACATGAACTCTGGTGCCCTCGATTTGATAACTTCCGCTTTGGCAGGGAGGCCTGGCAGCACACAGAGGAAGGGAAAGCAGGCTATCCTGATGAGACCTGATAAACTGTGCACATATGGTGGGGGAGGTCCCCATTTTTCAGAGATCTAGGGTAGTGGAATAGGGCGGAAGAGGGAGGGAGAGTGGGAATAGGAAGATACAAATGAGGGGATAACAATCAGGATGTAATCTGAATAAATTATAATAAATTAAAAACAACAACAACAAAATAAAAGTGGTAGGGTCTTTTATGTTTTATCGTCACAAAAATAGGTAGGAATGGGAACTCAGAAAGAGAGAGGGAAATTTTTGCTTACTCCTTTGCTTCAAAGAGGCAAGTGCTTGCAGAAAGTAAGGGTGTTAGCATTTTTATGTAAATTAATTAATTAACCACAAAGTGTCTCTTATTATAATAAAGAAACATCCACAGGGATTTAAATGTCTTCCTTTTACATTTCAATTTTTTGCTGGCCATCTTTATTTGTCTTTTCCCTTCAAATAAGATAACCAAGGATACAGACAGGATTCAGCAAAATAAAACATAAAACAAACTCTAAAAGACTGAGAAGCTACATGTTACATTTAACCTAATTTTATTCATGCTCGCTTAGGGATGGAAAATATATCATTCAATAAAAACATACAGTAAAAACAGGGGCGGGGGTGGGACGGGTCTTATCATGTACAATGTTTAAACTACAATAATGATGTGCCTTAATTACTCCCATGCACACAAGTCTAACATTATAAGTTAAAAAAAAATAAACATCATTAATACTTCTAGGAGCATTTTATAATAAATTCCTAATTTTTCTTTGTAGAGAGATCAAGCACCTCCAAAATACAGATTCCTATACACAGTGCGTACTTTATTTAACGTACATGGGTACACGGAATGCTCAGAGCAAGCTAATGTCACATCATCAGCTTGACAGGCAGCAAACCGTAGTGCCAAGTGGAAAAAAGGGCAGTTGCAAATAAACTGAAAAACTAAGTTATCTTTTACAATTAAATACAGAAAATATACTGATTTGCTAAAAATAAATAAGATGTGATATATTTAACACTTCACTATAAAGAACGAATAGCAGGACATATATAAACGTGAAAGAGTCTCAGTAGTTTACTACAATAAACGCTGGCCAGATAGAAATGTATATGCCATGGAGCACTGTGGGTGGCTTATGTTTTACCACATACTTGAGGTAGATAACACATGTGATACCATGTGTCTTAAGAAATGTGTTCAGTATGAAAAACTTGAAAATACTATAGGCGGTAAACTTTAAACCCCTACCCAGATCTAGCCAATGGTCAGAATAGTCTCCACAATTGAGTGGAGAGTGGGATATGACTTTCTCACGTACTCTGGTGCTTCACCTTTGACCATGTCCCCTGGAGGGGGAGATCTGGTGGCAATCAGAGGAAGGACAGCAGGTTACCGAGAAGAGACTTGATACTCTATGAGCATATACAGGGGGAGGTAATCCCCCTCAGGAACAGTCATAGGGGAGGGGAATAAGGGGAAAATGGGAGGGAGGGAAGAATGGGAGGATACAAGGGATGGGATAACCATTGAGATGTAACAAGAATAAATGAATAAAAAAAAAGAAAAGAAAAGAAAAAGAAAGAAAAATGTTTCAGGAAAAACAGATCTTTTCATGCAATTATGTAGTCTCACTGTGTAAGTTTCACGACAAGGTTTGTTTCCCGTGACGCAGGTCACTGGTCTATGAGAACGCCTGCTTATCCTAGCGCGTCCTGTCTCCTCCTGCCCCGTCTGCTCTATTCCGTGTGTGTGTGCAAACGACATGCCAGGTCAAATGGAAACGTCTGCACTAACCGAGAACCAAGAAAAATCCTTGCAAACTAACGACACCTTCTGATTCAAGTAAAACACACACACACACACACACACACACACACACACACACACACACACACACACAGACGTAAAATATTTTTGATAAAAGAAAAGACAACACATTTCATGAAGAATAAAAAATATCTGCTGAGTGTTTAGTTCGGGTGGTTCAGAATGCTGCTGTATGTCTTGTGAGGGATTTGAGGGGAAGATTTCATAGCGGAAGGTGTTAACGCGGCCTGGATGGACTTAAGGGGGGACCTCACTGGACTGTGGAACTGAAGGGTGCCTATGGATTCTAGCTGCTTGCTCAGGAGGAACTCCCCCACTGCCATTCAGAAGCCCCGCCCCTCGCCCTCCCTCCCCAAGCTTCCCCTCCTCCACTGGCTCAGATTCTAGCATTTCTAAGTCTTCTTTCCTGGTAAAGAACTTGTCCAGGTAGCTGCTGGTGTGCGTGCTGTCCTTCTCCCCATGCTCGTCCTTCCTGACCTCACAACAGAACTGGCTGATGAGGAAGCACTCCTCCCCGCCGCTCACCCGCCACCCGCTCACGTTCACGAACTGGCTGTCCCGCGAGGACTGCTACCAGGCTCCCAGCTGAGCCAAATTAGCCATTCCCTTTTCTTGCTTCTCTCTGCTCACTGGCTTGGATGTCACGCTTTTCAGTTCTAGCTGGGACACTGAGCTATTCAAGTCAACTACATCGGCAGGCTCATGTTGGGAGCTGAGCTGAAGAGTCCCTGCGATGAAGGAGTCAAAGTCAAAGGCCTGGCTCTTCTCCCTCTCCTTCTCAGCCAGCTGCTGGGATGCTTCCTCCAGCGCCATCTGTGCTTTCACCAAGCCGTTCCTCTCACACTTTGACTTGCATTTCTTATCGGACTTTTCTTTACTTAGCTATTTCCAGTTGGAAAGTTCTATAATAAGTTTGGGCTCATAGTAATGGTTAACCTCACTCTCCCTCCACACCAAGTTACCTAAACATAATGACGACTGTGTTTTGTAATGACAGATGTAGCTACACTCCAGATCACAGTACTTGTTCTCATGGTGATCCGGGTACTGCCAGCCAGGCTCAACAAAGGAGCTAGTGTCAAAGGTGGGGTCCTCCAGATACCTCTCTCGGTCTCCATCCAAGTATTTTCTAGGATCAATTTGAACTTCCTCTTCGTCAATGACATCAGAGCTCTTGGGTCAATATCAAAGTTGTCATGAATAGGCCAGTCATGCTCCGAGAACTGACAATCATGATACTTTTCCTGGTTATAAATGTGACTATATGTTTCATCCATAAGCAAAATGTCATACACTTCATCCTCTATGTGAAAAGGATGGCTGGAAATCAGCTCATCCATTGGAAAAGAGTAGATGTTCCTGTAAGAGTGGGAAAGCACGTCCTCTGCTGTCAGCCGGTCCTCGGGGCTGAACATTAGAATCTGCTCCAGGAAACCCAGTGCTTTGCGACTAATTCCCGGAAGCAGCTGAATTAGCGATTTGTGTGGCTCAGTCATGTCGTTTCTAATGTAAACTGGAATCTCGCTGAGAAGCTCCTGCCGATCTTCCTCATGCACAACAATAGGGATGGGCTCTAAGATCAGCTGCGTCTGTTCAAGTTCATGCGCACCTGCAAAGAGGGTTTTCCCAGTCAGCATTTCAGCAAAGACGCAGCCTGTAGCCCACATGTCAAGGGCTTTAGTATAGTTAATAGGAGACAGTAAAAGCCGTGGAGATTTGTACCATTTGGTAACCAATCCTTCAGAAAGATGACCCTTATGGAAATAATGAGGATCCATGATCTGGACCAGACCAAAGTCACGTATCTTCAGCACCAAGTCTTCAGTGTTAATTTAAACATTAGCTGGCTTGAGATCTCTGTGCAGCACATTTGCAGAATGGATATACTTGAGCCCACTTAGCAGCTGACACATGAAAAGCCTGGCACGCTCTTCCAGTAAAGGGTCCTGCTCCAGCGCGTTCGCCAAGTCTGTCGGCATGCACCCGTGAACGATGTAAATGCTGTTCAGCTCTGTGAGGAAGCCCACATCATCTGTTAACTGGCTTCCGCTGGGACCAAGAATTTCAAACACTTTCACAATGTTATCGTGGTTAAGTCTTCTAATAATTTTGATTTCACAGAGAGCATGTTTGACGCTCTGGGGATCAGTGAGGACAATTTTCTTGATGGCTACTCTCTTGTCACAGTCATTGTCTACAGGAGGAAAAAAAACCAGGCCATTGCCTCCACAGCCCAATGGTTTTAAGTCCATGTACCTAGAGCCCAGATCAAAACCATGAATGTTCATGAGACTTTGAAATTTCTCCGCCATTTTGAAACCCTTACAATTGTCTTTTCCCTTCAAATTGTTGAACTTGTATAAACAAGGAAGAAAACTGGCACCAAAAGGAAAGATCTCTCAAAAAGGGAGAAAAACAACAATGTTTCTATAGCTCGATGGTTTCTTGATGTTCATTGCAGATGCCAATCATACCTGCTGAATTCCCCTCAGACTTAAAGCTCAAAAATCTCTACTCATATTGAGAATTAACAAGATTGCAGGGCTTATAGTTCAAGAAAGGGCAGTAACCCTGCAGACATTTAAAGAGAACACTCAAGAAACTCAAACAGAATGAAATGACATACTGTGCACTCATATTTACTATGCTACTGACTTTACATGGGACAAAACTGTGAATATGCACCCAGCGGGCCTCCGTGGACATCCTCTCACAGTGCAGATACATTCAGTGTTGGACTGGTACTGAGCAGCATCCTCAGGCGCTGGGAAGCACTTTTTCCCTTTGCTTCCTCTCTTCCTTTGTAGCTCTATATCAACAGGAAGCCCTGGGGATGGTGGCGGACAGACATCTCTTGTTAGTGATCACATGGCTCCAGCTCACCGTAATCACAATTAAAGTTACCCTCCATCTTACCCTGATACAATGGGACTTCTCCAACTCATGGAGACAATTCGAGGCCCAAGGACAGCTCCAAAGGTTGGCTCAGGTCTCCAGCTGTGCTGGTTGTAGAGGCAGAGTCTCCAGGCTCTCACTTTGCCACAGTCACTGCCATGTAACCTCAACCCGTGAGAGAGCTACATTTTAATTTTACAAACTTTATACATGCATTCAATTCGATTTGATCATATTCACTCTCCAGCATTATTAAAAGATTTGGCCTCTGGTAAATCAAACATCCTCTAAGGCAAGGCCCCATATGACTGAGTACATGAGCAACACAAACTAAACTTGGTGTGTCATTAAATGTAGGTCATGCTATGTGATGTAGTACAATAAATTTAAGCACAATTATAAACATCTACTGAGATAATTCTATAAGACTTTTTTAGGGGTAGTGTTGGTAATTGATTAAGGATACATTACTACTAACTCTATTATTATGAAAGAAACCCCTCTTGGTTATATATGTTTTTCTAAACAGAATGTAGAGGCATTTAAAAATTATTAGCTGGAAGTAGATATGGGTACAATTTACCTGAGGAGACCAAAACTGAGCAAACAAAAGACTGTACCAAAAGTTATTATAAGCCGAATTGAGTCTCTGTGAGATGAGACAGATGTTCCACTTGAATCATGTTAATAAATGGGCTCTCTGGTAACAGAAATATGATTGGATACAATTAATTAATTAATTAATTTACTTTACATCCTCATTGTAGCACCCTCCTTCCTCTACTCCCAGTCCTGCCCTCTCTTCCTCTTCCCTGACCCACCCTCCCTATTCCTCAAAAAAGAGGAGCTCCACCCACCCACCTACCCTCGCTCGTCAAGTTGTCAAGTTGAATCAGGACTGAGCAAGCCCTTTTCTCTTGTGGCCTGACAAGGCAGCCCCACAGAGTGGAAGAGGGAGTGATCAAAAAGCAGGCAACAGAGTCCATGTCAGAGACAGCCCACACTCCTCTTACTAAGGGGACCACATGAAGCCTGAGCTGCTCATCTGCTAAATCTGCATTAGGGGGCCTAGGTCCAATCTATGCATGGTCCTTGGTTGGTGTTTCCATCTCTGCAAGCCACTCTGGGCCATGGATAGTTGGGCTCTGTTGTTCTTCTTGTGGAGTTCTTGTCACCTCCAGGTCTTTCTATCCTTCCCTTCACTTTTCCACAAGACTCTTTACATGTCACCCAATGTTTGGCTGTGAGTCTCAGCATCTGTTTTTATCTGCTGCTGGATGGAGCTTTTCAGAGGACAGCTATGTTAGGCTCCTGTCTGTAAGCTTAGCATAATATAGTTAATAATGTCAAGAGTTGGCTCTCTCTCATGGGGTGGGTCTCAGGTTGGGGCAGGCATTGGTTGGACATTCCCTCAATATCTGTTCTATCTTTATCCATGAACATCTTGAAATTCCATCAACGAAATCAACCATATAAACAAACTGAAAGAAAACACAAAGAAACATAATCATCTCATTAAACACGGAAAAAGCATTTGACAAAATTCAACACCCCTTCATGTTGAAAGTCTTGGGAAGATCAGGGATACAGGGCACATGCCTAAACATAATAAAGTCAATAGATAGCAAGCCTATAGCCAACATCAAATTAAATTGAGAGAAACTTAAAGCAATCCCACTGAAATCAGGGACTGCCCACTCTCACCTTATCTCTTCAATATAGTACTTGATGTCCTAGCCAGAGCAATAAAACATCAAAAGGAGATCAAGGGGATGCAAATTGGAAAGGAAGAAACCAAAATATCACTATTCTCAGATGATATGATAGTAAACATAAATAATCCCAAAATTTCCATTGAAGAACTCTTAAAGCTGAAAAACACCTTCAGCAAAGTGGCTGAATACAAAGTTAATTCAAACAATGAAAGGACTGATAAAGAAATTAGGTAGGATTAACATAGTAAGATTGACTATCTTACCAAAAGCAATCTACATATTCAATGCAACCCCCATCAAATACCATCACAATTCCTTATAGACCTTGAAAGAACAACTCTAAACTTCATATAGAAAAACAAAAAACCCAGAATAGCTAAAACAATCCTAAACAATAAAAGAGGCTCTGGAGTTACCTCCATCCCTGACCTCAAGCTATGCTACAGAGTGATAGTAATAAAACCTACATGATACTGGCATAGAAATAGACTGGTTAATCAATAGAATCAAATCAAAGACTTGTAATAAACCCACACACCTATGGACAGTTGATTTTTGACAAAGTCACTAAAACCATACAATGAAAAAAAAAAAGCTTATTCACCAAATGGTGCTGGTCTAACTGGATGTCTACATTAGAAAGATGCAAAATAAATTCATACTTAGTACCCAGTACAAAACTCAAGTCAAAATGAGTCAAAGACCTCGACATAAAACCAGAAACTAAATCTATTAGAAGAGAAAGTGGGGGAGAGCCTTGAACTCATTGGGCCTCCCTCTTTCTAAAAACAACCACACACTTATTACTAGCTCAATTGGCCAAACGCCTATAAAAGTTTAGGATTGGGGAAAATGCAAGTGGTACCTTGGAAGAATCCTTGTCAAGAAGGGTCCTGGAAACTTCTCTAAAGCTCTAGGTCACTTTCAGTTCAGAAAGGAAGAGAAAGCTCTCCTGGATCCAGCCATGAGCCCCAATCTCAGAGCAGTGTCTAATTCTCATGCTGTGTATGTGGAGATGGGAAAATGTCTACTTTTGGATGATTTCTGCTTGACTGGGGTCCTGTGGCTTTGCCTCTGACCATCAACGATCTGTGACAAGAATTTAGCAAGCCTGAACTTGCCCAATCGCCTGGACCTCATATGTCTGTAATCATCTTTTCTATACAAATAGAGAACTGTGAGAGAGTCGGTGGAACTCTTGGGACTTGTTATCTCACCACATGGACAATATATCTGCTGGCAACAGCAATGGAAATGTTAATGGTTTTTAATTCAACTCTGAAGCCAGAAAGAAACAACTACTTTTGACTATGTCAGTTATTCCATCTTCCTATCAGAGAAATGAAATTTAAAATATTTATTTTTGTCCTAAAGCCACAATACAGGAATCAGTGTTGTAGTAATTTGAATGAAAAAGGCTCTCATAAGCCCCTAGGGAAGGGTAACACTAAGAGGTATCTCCTTGTTGGATTAGGTATGCTCTTGTTGGAGGACTTGTGTCCCTGGGGACAGTCTTAAGGTTTCAGAAGCTCAAGCCAGAGCCAGTGTCTCCCTCCCTCCCTCCCTCCCTCTCTCTCTCTCTCTCTCTCTCTCTCTCTCTCTCTCTCTCTCTCTCTCTCTCTCTCTCCTGCCTTGTATCTGGATGTACAACTCTCAGCTACCTTTCCACCACCATGCCTATCTGCATGCAGTCATGCTTTCCACCATGAAAACAATATACTAACCCTCTGAGTGTAAGGCAGCACCAATGAAATGTTTTCCTTGATAAGAGTTGCCATGGCTATGAATCTATCCACAGCAATAAGGCCATAACTAAGTCAGAAGTTGGTACCAGGGACTGGAGTATTGCTGACTGTGCTTTTGTTTGGAGGAATGTGAAATGCTTTTGAACTTTGGACTAGAAAAGCAGTTGAACATTTAAGTGGGGCTTAATGGTGTATAATACTAGGAGTATGGAAGGCGGTAGTGCTGAGGGTGATTGGAACTGTGGGGGTCCAGCTCACGAAGTTTCAGCGGGGTATATTATTAGTATGTGGCCATCTTGTGCTGTTTCAACAAAAGAATGTAGCTGCTTTTTGCCTTGTCCAAAAAATCTTCCTGAGAGTAAATTGAAGTGTTACAGATTAACAGGTTCAGCAGAGAAGATTTCCAGACAGCCTCATATTGATGGTGCTGCTTGGTTACTAATGGCCATACTTCACACTTGCTCTATAGTGAAAAGGAGGAAGCCGAGCAAGGAAAGATACAAAGTGTACAGCTTGAGACGAAAAGACATCAGGGAGTGTAAAGGAGCTAAGATCTGCCTTCAAGGAGATGAACATATTAAAGGAAAAGCTGATGTTAAATGGAATAAAGGGAGCGGTGATCTTAGGGCTAGACTCCTCCCAGCTAAGCTTCTAATGTATAAAAAGGAATTAAAGAAAAAAATTGGGAGGTGGCTGTGGTGGTGCATATCTTTAACACCAGCATTTGGGAGGCAGAGACAGGCACATCTCCAAGTTGAAAGCCAGCCTGGTCTACAGATCAAGTTCCAGGAGTCAAGTCTAGGTAGTGAAGAAAACCATTGAAAAAGAAAGCTGGTGAAAATGTATTTGAACAAGGGGAAGGATCGTGTTCCAGCCCCAGCTAGAAGCAACAGAGTTTGGCAGTTTTGGTTATGTGGTTCTGTCTTTAGAGACAAGGATACAAGAAAGAGGTTATGACTAAGGAAATCTGCTGAAGCCAGGCTTTGGCAGGTGTGCCCCTGAAAGGCGGCCCAGAGAAGCCATTGTATGAAGCTGTGAGGTGAAGTCTGGATTGCCATGGAGACCCCAAGATGTTAGAGATGCCTGAGTCCTGGAATACCAGCCAAGGAGAGTTGCTAACAGGCAGTGGAACCAGCTCAAGAGAAAGAAGTGTGTTGCAGTCAACCAAACTGAAAAGGAGTTGGAGATCTGAAGAACACTTTGACATCAGACATGGAGATACAGAGTTTGGAGTTTGCCCAGATGGTTTAGGTCTTTCTTTGCTCTAGTAAGAACTCATTATGGCCCCTTTCTACCCTTTTGGAATGGTAGTGTGTATCCTGTACCATTATATATTGGAAGCATGTGATCTGCTTTTTCATTTTGATTTTTACAAGGGATTACAGTTAAGAAATTTCATGAGACTACAAAAGAGACTTTGAACTTTGGAACTTTAAACGGTGATGACACTGTGATAGACTAAATGCATTTTGCATTATGATATTGCACAAGCCTGTGGGGACAAGGAGTGGAATGTGGTGGTTTGAATGAAAATGGCCACCATAGTCCAACAGGAAATAGTACTATTAAGAGGTGTGGCCTTGTTGGAGTAGGTCTGGCCTTGTTGGAAGAAGTATGTCACTGCGGGTGGGTTTTAGACTCTCAAGCCAGGTTCAGTGGCTTGTTCTCTCTTCTTGCTGCCAGATGGTCCAGGTGTAGAAGTCTCATCTAACTCTCAAGCACCATGTTTGCCCACATGCTGCCATACCTCTGAACTGGAAGCCAACTCCAATTAGATGTTTTCCATTACAAGAGTTATCATGGTCATGGCTTCTGTTCATAACAATAAAATTCTGAGACACATATCATTCTCAAGAGAAAGATAGATGATAGATATATAGATAGATAAATATAGATAGATAGATAGATAGATAGATAGATAGATAGATAGAATGTGTTTTCTTGTATTTACCCTTCTGCATATTCGTCTCATGTCTACATCCTTTTTTACCCACCCAGGTTTATGCCTCCTTTTAATTTTTAAACCCATCAAGTGTTGCTGGTGCTGCCCATGTGTTTTTGCATGTGTGGTCTTCCACTGGAAAGTGGTTGATCTCCCAGGGCCCATACCATAACGAAACCCAACCTTTCCTCTATCTGAAGCTATGAATTGCCAGCTCCTCCTTACTCCTGGGGGTAAGATTCCGTGTTCAACTCTCCTTCGTATGTTGGAATTTTGTCTGGCTTGTGTTTGCATAGACCTTGTTGTGCACTAGGAGTCAGTTGCTTTGAGTTCAAATGTGTGAATGCCCTGCTATGTCCAGAAAACACTCTTTCTTTGTAACCATCCATTGCCTTTACTTCTTTAATCTTTCTCTCTTCTTTTCCTCAATGATCTCTGTGCCATGGGAGAAAATGATGTGACATAGATGGCCTATCTAGCTCTTAGAATAATACTGCATCTTATTCTTTGAACCGAGACCACTTGTGGGCAGCTGTAAATCACCACCCACTGAAATAAAGAAGCTTCTCTGGTGAAGGCTGGCAAAGCTACTAATCTATAGGCATAATGCTAACTCAGCAGAAGTCCATTTAGTAAAGCAATGGTAGTAGGATCCAGCTAGACACAGGTCCCTGATAAAGGGGCCATGCATGAGTTTCATCTTAAGGATTAGTCATTAAATCCAGGGAGAAAGTAGTGTGGCTTATTCCTGGGACACACATGCCACTCTTGTACTGATGGGAATGACTTGCCAGACTATTAATTGTAGCTTGCATGGTTCACAGCTGGATAAGATTAGTAATTACTTTCTTTTTCTGTAGTCCACACGACATGTCTTCCCACTATGAGGGCTTGCCAGAAGAGATAAAGCTTAAAGGTCAGTGCCAGCTTGAAATTTCCATGGTCTATGGCTTAGATATGTAGAGCTATCCTGATGTTACAGATGGTAACCAAGAGCATTGGCCCCTAGCCTTTACTTTGGAGGTTGGCAGAAGAAAGCAATTGAAGCCAGAAAATGAACTTGCTAGAAATTTATCTGAATTTTGTATTTTTTTAAAAATTAAATGTCTTTGGAGAATTTTGGACCTGAATATTGTATTTATGTGATTTCTATGTCTCCCTCTCCTAATTCAAGTCCCCTTGTGACCGCCTCTACTCCTTTTCAAATTCGTAACCTCTCTTAAATTATTATTGTTATGTATATAGATATAAACACATGTATTTATAAACACAATGTGTTGAGTCCATTTAGTATGACACACACACACACGTGTGTGATCATCTGTTTTCACTAAGATGTATGTATATTTGCTAACAGTTGATATCTGGTTATTTGCCAAATATGAAGTATAATTGATATGAGAGATTTAGAAAGAAATGAGGCCCATATGGTTTCCACTAAGGATGTTGGAGAAAGAGGTTGGGACTTTGAGATCACTGCTCTGCATTAACATGCAGCCTCCATTCTTACTGGGCTTACATAGCCGACTATGGTCAATGGTTGCCCAGAGCACCACAATATCACGCCGTCAGGATTCCATTTTGTGTAAATACCTGATGGCTGTCCAGGCTTCGGAAAGTTTTCTGTTAGCTATTATCACATTTTAATTAAAAAACAGACCCAAGTTGCTGTTCAAAGAACTTGTTTTAGCAGCAGCTTGGTAAAAAATTAAAACAGTTTGAAAAATAACAGTTTCGCATATATATAACTTATAGCCAATAATCGCAGCCTTTGATTTGTATAGAAGGCAGCAGAGAACGCCTCCGTTTCTAGCCTTCGCCTGATTTTTTTTTCACATGGCTAAGAAAATTGCCCAGATTACTTAATTGGCAGGTATGGCGGGTGGCAGAAAGCAGTTTATCTTTCTCTTATAAAATTGGTGGCACTAAGAGGGATAATTTCATCAGCCTACAGTTGACCCATTGGCTGTCTCTCACTGTGGCTTTCACAGAGTTTTCTGTGTGCCTTTTATCACGTCTATAATCTCTCATTGTTTAGATAAGGCGGCCTTACATTCCTGTGGTGAATATGCACACCTTCATACAGTGCCATAAAGAGAGTGCGGATCATTTTAAAAGTACAAAGAATTTTTTTTTTTAAATTTTGGTGCCAAGTCCTATAGAGCTTTTCCTAGGCAAAAGTAAGTAGAAGTACATAAAACAATAGGCTGCTCTTGATTCTCATGGCGAAGAACTCTCAGCTCCTGCTGTTGACGTCAAAAAACATTCTCTAGAAACATTCTCACAATATGCTTGTGAGCTTAGCCTCACACGGTATCCATGATGGAGGAACCATTTCCAATTGTCATGTATGGAAGCTGAGGTTAACAAGAGGCAAGGGGGGACGACCAAGGAAAGAATGTCTAGCATTAACCCTACACACTTGCCTCTAGCTGTGCCATCTACAACCCAGAGAAAGCTGCAGGAACGGCACAGGGTGCTCTGCCTAGAGATACACACACTGGGTTGGATCCTGTGTAAGAGCGTTTGCAGCAATTAGCAAAGCCTCAATGCCATGCTTTCTCTGCATCTGTCAAATCATTCCTTGGCATCACTGTGATTTGGAAAAGAAGTTGTTACCCTTTATCATAGAGGAAAACATACAATAAAAGATTGAGAACCGTGAGATCTGAATTTAGACTCAGTTTTTCTACTAATGAGCTGCATTCTTTTGTGCAAGCCTTTCTGTGACTTCTGACCTTGGTTTCTGTTATCGTGTCTGTAAGACAGGGCAGAATGCCTCATAACTGCATTTTTTAACTTGACAATGGAGATTAAATGACCTCTATCTTCCATTTCTCAGCATCTCTAAGAATCTGAAAACATGGGAGTTAGTTAGCTTAACTTCTGCAGCCATTCATGAGGCAAGCCTCTGTGCTCACCTGCGAGGGATAATCTGGATTGACCTCTGGACATGCCTGTAAGTGGTTTTCTCTACTAAGTTTACTGAAGTGAGGAAAAACCCACCCAGAATGTGGGCAGTATCCCCCACCATCAGCCCAGATCTAAGGTCTGGGGGAAGAGCTTGTGCCTTTTGCCTGCTTGGCATCCATCTTTTCTCAGCAGGGAGTCTACCCACTCCATCTCTGCCTTCTTCCAGATTCACCTGTTACCTCAGCATCCACCTTCTGCAGCCTTCCAACAGGAGTGGAAGGCCAGTGGCTCGGCAAGAATCCTCCAGGCCTTTAGTTGTGTCATCCAGCTGTGCAGACCATGCAACCACTGGTTCTCAGCTTCTCCACTGTGGGGATATCAGACATATTACGTAAACCAACCAAATAAATTTCCTTTTACTACATGTTCATTCCATACCGTGTGTTCATCTAGAAAAAAAAATCCTGACTGAAACAGCTTATGAGGAAAGCAAGAGCAGGGACAGAACCACAGCGGGGGAGTGGAATACAGAAGCACCATAGCTCAGAGAGGACCAGAACGTCTGTGTGGCCAGTGGCCAGAGTAAGCAGAGACATCCTGCAGCATCGGGGTACTGCGAGGCTCAAGGGAGTCCTGAGAAAGATATTGCCTTAACGGTGGGGCAAACAAGCTCTACACTAAAAGTGTCTTTGCCTATCTCTCAGAGTTAAAAGCAGTGTTTGAAAGGATAAAAAGATGCCTCATAACTGCATCCAAGAAGAACGTATCAACATCCTTTAAATGAATGTAGGTAAAGTACCCTGACCCATAACGTATCGAGAGGACTTACTCAGCATGCCAAGGAGCAGGAACACATGACCCATAACCAGAAGGGAAGGGTGAACCAATGTGAAAAAAAAAGGCTCAGCAGTGAGTCAGATGATGTAACTAGTATTTGAGAGGATTAAAGCAGGTATTTTAAGTGTATATATGCATGTGAGTAGCTGGAAGATGCTCGTGTATTGTGAGGGGTAAATTTTTTTTAAAAAAGAGAACAAAACTTTATTGAAAGCTTGACTCTAGGGGCTGGGGAGGGATATGGTTCAAGTTGCTGTGGTTCAATTCACGGCACGCACGTGGCAGCTCCAGGTCCGCGGGATTTGACGCCTTCATCTGGATTCCACAGGCACCTCATGCACATACTAGACACATACCGACCAAAAGAGGGGAGCGGCGGACGTGGAAAAAAAACTTTAGTTCTAATACCTGGAGAATCTAAACGCTGTTGTCCTGGGCTTCTTCCTGTGTTGCCAGCCACACCTGGAAAGCTCAAACCTCGTTAAACATGGGGCCGGCCAGGTGTTAAGGATGTACCCACAAGCTGATTTAGGCAGCTAATCTTTTCCTCTCATCAAGGGCACACCTCAGCTACTGGGAGGTCTTCTCTTGGCTATGATACCCAGTACGGTCCAAGAGACCCAGCCTGCAGTTCCCCGGGGCAGCTGGAATTCATTCTTTATGTGCTCATAGGGTATCAAGTCTCTTCTTGGTAGCCTGCTATCCTTCCTCTGAGTACCACCAGGTCTCCCCATCCAGGGGATGTGGTCAAATATGAGGCACCAGAGTACATGTGAAAGTCATACCCCACTCTCCACTCAACTGTGGAGAATGTCCTGTCCATATGCAATACTTTTAAAAAATTAAAAAAGTTAGTATACCAATAAAAGAGATAAAAATGAGCAGTGAAAAACCTCAATTCAAAAATAGTAAAGAAATGAAAAAATTAACACTTGGGAAACATACCAAGATGACTTATGAAATCAGCAATTTAAACAGAGAGTACCACTTATATCTGGCCCAAGGGATATGTCCCCTGAAAGTCTTCACTTACCAGGAAAGTGGGACAGAAGGGAGGACATCCTATTGGGACTCTAGGTGAGAGAAACATTGGAGAATGGGGAAATAGAAGGATCCAGAGGGTCCTAGAAACCTACAAGAAGAACATTATCATGGGCAGATCTGGGCCCAGGGGTCCTGCTCAAACTATGGCACCAGCCAAGGACAATACATGCAGTAAACATTGAACCCCTACCCAGATCTAGCCAATGGACAGGATATTCTCCACAGTTGAGTGAAGAGTGGGGTATGACTTTCACACGAACTCTGGTGCCCCATATTTGACCACGTCACCTGGATGGGGAGGCCTGGTGTCACTCAGAGGAAGGATAGCAGGCTACAAGGAAGAGACTTGATACCCTGTGAGCATATACAGGGGGAGAAAGTCCCCCTCAGTCACAATCATAGGGGAGAGGAATAAGAGGAAAATGGGAGGGAGGGAAGAATGGGAGGATACAAGGGATGGGATAACCATTGAGATGTAATATGAATAAATTAATAAAATACATTTAGAAAAACAAAATAACAGCATACAAATACACTGATTAAAATACACATCTAAACATATTGAAAAAAGGGATTCACTGTCATATATACTGATAGGAGAAATAAAGACATAAATTAATAAAGAAAGAGAGAGGGAATATTGGTTTTTACTTTTTTCTTTTATTTTGGCTTTTTGAGACAGGGTTTCTCTGTATCCTTGGCTTTCCTGGACTCCCTTTGTAGACCAGGCTGGCTTCATACTTATGAAGATCCCACTGCCTCTGCCTCCTGAGTGCTGGGATTAAAGACAAGTGCCACCACACCGAGCTTTTTTGGAGGGATATTTAAAAACTTAAAAGTATAACTATCCTTTTTTCTAGCTATACCACTCATGGAGTCAGAGGGACTCAAAGTCACCACACAATGGAGATAACCTCACGCCCACACAGTTGCCAATTAGTCACATTACCCAAGACATGGAGTCAGTCTAAGCATCCATCAGCGCATGGATGGATAAAGAAAATGCAACACCTGAACACAAGATAGTATTACTTAGCCACAAACAAAACAATGCCATGTGGTTTTCCAGGAGAATGGATGGAACTGGAGTGCTTCATGTTAAGTGATACAAACCAGACTGAGAAAGAAAAATATAACATGATTCTTTCATGGGTGGGATATAGATGAAATAAAACCCAAAAAAGTAGAAAATTATCTATTTAGGAAGAAGAAAGGGCCTAATAGAAGAGAGGAGTCAATATGATCACAACACATTATGTACATGCATGAAAATGTCATAAAGAAACTTTATTTTGTACAATTATGTATATATTAGTAAATAACATTCTATATACATTAAATGAATGTCAAGGGAGAGGCTCTCTGACCTCCTGTGACTTTCTATTCCATCACCTTTAAGGGCACTGGACTGTGGACTCAGGTCCCACCTGCAGAATTCAGGAGCAGGGCTCCATTTTCAAATGTAGCTAATGAAGTCTGCACTGAGGTCTTAATTGGAGATAGCAACTCATTTCTTTGTTCAACACTATCTGACACAGTGCACTTATACACAGTGTTGTTCCATTTTTGCAGAATTCTAAGTTAAGATGCAGCAATAATGAGAGGTGACTCCAGAGGCCAGGTAGCGGGAGGCAGGGGTGGATGATATGGGGGCCTAGGCATATTGAGGGGTGATAACCTTTTTTTTTTACCTTGTTGGTTTACTACTGTTTGTTTACAGTTACCAAACTCACCAAATTAGACCCTCAAAATCACTAAAGTTGTCTCAGGTCCTTTGTTTTAAATAACTTGAAGTAAACAGATTTCAAATAAAATACAGAAAGCAATGGTACTGAAACTAGTCAAACTGGGCTGCATCCCTAATTCTTCTGATCCCTATTTATACAGAGAAACTCTGAAGTGAAGGACAGTGGAGGAGTAATAAAGAAGCTTAATGATTAATTAGGGACTATTTCTGTGCTTTAAAAAATACTTATTTATTTATTTATTTATTTATTTATTTATTTATTATGTATACAATGTTTTGCCTACATGTACGTCTGTACGTCAGAAGAGGCCACCAGATCTCATTATAGATGTTTATGAGCCACCATGTGGTTGCTGGGAATTGAACTGAGGACCTTTGGGAGAGGAGTCAGTGCTCTTAACCTCTGAGCCATTGCTCTGTGCTTTTTAATTTAAAATATGTTTAAAACATTTTTATCACACCAATTTATTTACCTACTTACTTAATTTTCTTACTCTTTCCCTGTGCCTGTGCCTGTGCATGTGTGCATGTTTTCTTAAAATACACTTTGAATATAAGATTAAACTTCTTCTCTCTGGTAAAGTTTATTTAGGGAAATCAATAGAGCTCGGAAACGCAGACCGCATAGGCACATGCTCGTTCACACATCCTCACACATCTGGGTAAGAGTCTCCGCTTATTATCATCGGTGTCTCAGCACACTATGTCTACCTGAAGACTTTAGTGCTGTGAGAAATGTGAGGGATGAGCAATAGGTTTTAATTAGTTATTTGTATTTTACCAATTAAAATTGTTTTCATGTAATTTCACACACACACTACACATTCACACACACACACACACACACACACACACACACACACACACACACACACACACGCTGCAGCCTGATTACTCTCATTCTCCTCTTGTCTTTAATACCCCTCCCATTTCTGTAAACCTTGAAGATCTTACAAAAAACATTGTCATGTTTTGAACAGACTATTTAAAAGGTGTTTGAACCTATATCTGAAAACAAAAAGAACGCACAGTAGTGGAATGGCATGTGAGGTTTGATATTTATACATTCTGTGTAATGTTTAAACCGGGCCACACTTATGTTTCCCCAATTTTCTGCCTGTTCTTCATGGTGGAAACATTTCGGTTTCTTCCTTCTCACATTTAGAAATGCCTGGTGCATTGCTGTCACCCCTAGGTAACCCACTGAAATGTTCATGACGTCTTACCTCCATCACCTGAAAATTAGCCGATGGACTTCATCCGTCTCCTCCATCCTCTGCTCCCTTTGGCATCTGCTGTGTGCAAGTCTACTGCTAATTTCAGTGAGATCCCTTTTGCTTTTGTTAGTCTGATTCTTGGGATGCGTCTCCCTTGGGTTGCTCAAACTTGTAATCCTCTTGCTTCAGGCCCTGGAATCATAGGCTTGTGCCACCACATCCAGCAGAAATCAACTTCTAAGAGTTCGCTGTGGATGCAATGGTGTGGTACTTGCATTTCTGCACATGAAATATTTCACACAATGCAATTCTTTTCTAAGTCCATCCTCACTGTTGCAAGGGACACAGTTTTAGATTTTAGTAACTGAATAATATCCCATTGTGTATGATGTATATAGCACATTTTCCTCTTTTTTACTTACACACACACACACACACACACACACACACACACACACACACACACGTGCAGAGGACAGAAGAGAATGTGAAATCCCCTCTGTGTAGCAGTTGACATGGTGACATGGTGACAGGGGAAAAAACTTGTGTCCTTTGAAAGAGCAGCAAATGTTCTTTTCTGTTGAGCCATCTCCCCAGCCTAACAGCTTATTTATCACCTAAAGAGTGCATTGGTTGATTCATTACCTTGGTATTTTTTAAAATATGTATATCATATCTTCATAAGGCTAATTAATAAAAATTAATCATAAATAACACGTTTATTATTATGAACACCATCCTGAGGTTAGGTAGGAAGTGACCGGGGAGCAATGTAAATGAGGAGGCCAGAGCTGGGCAGCAGGAGCAGCAAGAGTGGAAGGAGCCCAGGACAGGCTGAGCAACGGCAGTGGTGAAGCTCTTTGGTACTTCCTTATATGACAATTCTCTTTATGTTCTTTTATTTACATATGACTTATGAATTGCGGTCCAGTGCTGTGGAACGGAGAACCAGAACTTATCTGCCTTACGTGAAACCCCGCGGCCACCCATGAGTAGCTCCCAGCTTTGCCACTCTGCTCAAGGCCCTGCAGTACATGGCCATCCCCAAGTTGACTCGACGAACTTGTCTATTTCAAATTCTCACATCGCAGTTTTGTGTTTATGTGACTGGCTTACTTCTCTTAATGTAATATTCTCAAGGTCCACCTACATCTTTATGTATGGTAAGACTTTCTTTGCAAGGCTGAGTAATATCCTATGTTCTTTACATACCACAATCTCCCATGTCCCAATCCATTCATCTATCAGGGAACGTTTAGGGTTCTGTTTTAGATACGTATTTAGAAGGAAGTTGAATACTACGCCCACCTAGCAAGATGGTTGTAGCAGGTTCTTCCCTATGGTTTGTGACTTCTTTAGCCATGGGTTTTGGTTAAGTTTACAATACCACGCACGAGTTCCCTTCTACTGGGCAGGCCTCAGTTCCAATCAGACTTAGCTGCACTCAAGATATTAGTGCTGCTATTGCACACCATTGGGCACATCTTTTCAGGGCCAGCTGTTATTCAAGCTTGGGTGACTCAGAGCAGGATGGGATCCTTGATAACTTGTATGGCCCAGCATGACGCAGAGCATCTTTAGACACTATGACATCTCTAGCCACCCAGGGCTGCAGCTCAGCAATAGCTTGATTTTTCCCACATCCTCAATTTTGAGAGTTTAAGAACTGGTGGTATATTTTCTTCTAATATTTGATGGAATTTACCCTACATGCTATCTGGTCCTTAGCTTTTCTGTGCTGCAGTTGTTTGATTAATGATTCCGTTTTCACATTAATTAAAGGAATTTCTTATTTTTAATATTCTCATAGTTTAGTTTTGGTAGAATTTCTATTCCAGAATTTATCTATCTTTGCACACTTACCAGTTTGTCATGTACACTTGTTCATAATAGTAGTGCATGCAAATGTACATTTGTAGGTGTGTGCATGTATGCATGTGTGTATGTGCACATGTGCATTTCAATGTGTGCTGCTGGGTAGTAAACCCAGAGCCCTGCACATGCTAAGCATGTACTTTAACACTGAAATACACAAGTAGTCTCATAGGTCCTTTTTATACCTATAGCACTGATGTTAATTATCTCATATTTCATTTATTATTAGTTTATTTTCTTGAGTATTTTAAAATTTAATCTGGGGTTGGTCTGTGAATTTTCTTTTCAAAACAGCCAAGTTTTAGTTTTATTGAGTCCTTTTTCCCATCTAGTTAATTCTGTGCCAACATTTGTTTCTTGGTTGTTTTTGCTTACTATGGGCTTGATTCCTCTTCTTTGCCTACATCCTTAAGATGTATCTATGGGTCATCTGTGGAAACCTCAAATAAAGAGACTCTTCTAAGGATGCAAGAAGGGAACAGTGAATCTGATACTTGTGTTATTTCTGCTTTAGAATATTATCCAAACTCTGGAATATTATTTAAACGGCTTTCAACTTAAAAGCAGAATACACCATGATTAATGGCAATTAGATGATTACACTAATCAGCTGATAACATAAGTCATGAGTTATCACAATATTTTCTATGTAGCCCTTCATTTTTATTTTTTGAATATTTTGCAATATATCATATGAGCAAGTAGAAATATAAAGGACAACAAAATACTAAATAAATACAAGAGTGTCTCATGTGAAAGCTAAAAACATGATACTGACCTTATAATTTTTTTTTTATTCTGGCAATTTGCCCAACCCTAGCATTTTTAACATCCAAATGCCACCTGCAGGAGCAGATCTGTTCCTATCTGCCATACTGGAAGGCACCACTGTTCTAGGATTTACCATTAAAAAATATGCCAAACAATTTAGAACACATACATTGGTATATGTATTATATATAAACACACATATATGTAGACACATGTATGCATATATTTTTTAAAATATAAAATTAGTATATTTTGCATGCTCTAGAAATTGAACCTGGTTTCACATATTCTTTCATGGTTTGATTTTTCTTTTTTTAAATATAACGTTTTGAGATTCATCCTTGTTTAATCAACTTGTTTTCATTGTTATCCCACTGCATATGGTGATTAGGATTTATTTGTGTTACTGGGAAATAGGAGCATTTTCTTTATGAGCATTTCAGTACCTGGATCTTAAGGTGTGTGTGCAAGCATTTCCTAGGCCACTCAGCTTGGACTGGAGTGGCCTGGCAATAGGCCAGGTCCAGAGAGTAGGCCACCATCGCTTTCCAAATGGGATAGGATTGGTTTGCTCAGGTTGTGACTGAGTTCACATGGCCTCTCGCATCTCTCCATACTAGATATTAAGCTGTTTCCTAGTGTTTTTGCCAGTGAAGGTGAAAGGATCATTTCTCTGATAAGAATGTAAGGATCTTTTATTTTTCATGTGAGGCATTCCCTCTGCTTAGGTGCAGGGCTATAACTCACCTTTATTTACTTATTTTGGTGCACAGAAATTTGTGCTATTTCTTTCTTAGTGATGCACTGAAATTTTATATTAGCTTTATTTCAATAGGGGAAGCTTCCAAGTAACTTCTTATAAAGCACTTGGTGTATTTTTTTTCATTTAAAACTTTTCTCTATATTTTAAGTGTCACTTGATTATCTGAATGCCTAAATTTTAATACAATCAAATTTACTAATATTCTCACTGTAATTTTGGTTTTCACTTCATAATAAATCCTTTCCTACTCCTAAGTAAAGATATATTTTTTCTGTAATTATATTTGGTCATAATATTTCTTTCATATCAAGTATAAAATTCACTTCAAACCAATTTCATGTTTTTCCTCAATTATTCATTGCCATGTTCAGTCATAATCATTCCTTACTGATGGATCCACAAGTGACAGTTATATTTGCCAGAAAATAGCTTCTGATTTTCACCTGTGCACGCTGTGCCCCTGTGGTTCAGTCTACTCTCCTCACAACCTACTTACCAGCTGGCCATAGCCATAGCCTCAGAATGTCCAACATGAGTGACAGTGGACAATTCTATTAGGAGAATTACACCAGACTCAGAAAGGCAAATTCATATTTTTCTCTCATCTGTGCATTATAGATTTTAAAGATATGTATATAACACACACATATCATACATATGTACATGTGTTATATACAGTATCACATACACATATATACATGTTACGTTACAAGTGTAGTATATAACGGATATAAGGACAATGCATATATATATGTTATATACATGTATACATACAATCTCCATACATGCATATATGACATGTCTATATAGGCACAAAGCTTTCTCAGGGAACACAGAGGACTAACAGCAGAGGGTGATAAAGTTAGTAGGGTGATATGACACACTAAAAGTGAATCATGCACTTCTATGAACATGTCCTTATGAAACCCATTGCCAGGAAAGGGTCTTGTTGCAGAGTCTGACAGTTTGAGTTTGATCTACAGGAGCCACATAATGGAAGAAAAGAATAGACCACTTGAAAAAATAGCTGTCCTCTAGATCTACTCAAGTGTGCCTTGGGATGTGCAAGCACACACATATGCAAACACACACACACACACACACACACACACACACATACACACACACACTAAACAAACATAACAACATCTCTAAGATTACTCTAACAAGACATGGGCACTGGAGAGATGGCTGAGTGGTTAAGAACATTTGCTGCTCATGCAGAGGACACAGGTTCAGTTTCTAGTACCCACGTGGCAGCTCACAACCATCTGCAGCTTTAACTCCAGGGATCCAAGGAACATACATGTGCATAAACATACATTCAGGAAAAACATTCATATAATAAAATAAAAAAACCTTAAAATTAATATAAAAACCTAAAATGTTTTCATGATTGGAAGATGAGTGTTGATTTTTTGAGGATTTTTATTTCTTTTTTTGGGGATTGGTGGGCTTCAGGTAATAATATATTGGGGTTGATTGTAATGGCTATGATTCAATTTAGAGTGTTTGGTGATTTCATGGCATTGCATTTTTTTTGCAATATTGAGGTCATGGTAAATTTTCATTTTTTTTACAAGTCTTTTAAAAGAGGATGGCATGAAATTGTACGGTTATGGAGGTGGGTGAACCTGGAGGAGATGACATTGTTCAAAATACATTGTATGGAATTCTCAAAAATTAATAAAACATTTTTAAACCTTAAAATATGCAACATTTTCATTGCTGCTTATGTTATGAATGTACCTGCTTACACTGTTACCATTTTATTATTCGTAATATGATTCATTTGCTAATTTTATATCTTTACTATTTAACTAGACAAAAGCTAACTGAACATGTTAGATTTGGTAGTTTAAACTATTTAAAATTTCCAAACAGAAAGTCTTGTGACAGACAAAGTAACTTGTATTGTCTTTGATTTTCACCTTAAACGTTATTTCAGCTTCTTCATCTAGTGCATTTCCAGACAGACTATGAAGCCATGCTGGCCTTCCTGTGCCTGGTTATAATAGAATTGTGCCTATATATTCAAAATTACAAATGATTTTATATGATGACTTTAATAATTGTATTGAAACACATTTGTTATTTTTCTCTGCCCTGGAAAAATATTAGTTAAAACCTTAGATAAATCACAGTATAGTGAATACTTTTGTTAGAGTAATTCCTAATGCCATCATTGTGATAACTGCCAGGTTTCCAGGTAGGACACTATTTTAGGGGACTATCGATCCTGCATTAGCCGTGGTTGAACCAGAGGAAGGCAGTTTCTAGGGATGGGTGCTTGAAGGTTCAGTTCCTACCTTCTTCTCCATTTCCTTATCTGCCAGTGGCATGAATAGCAACTGCTACAAGCTCCTGTGTATAAGACTTGAGCTGACTGAAACTGTTTTTGTGACAGGGTTTCTCTGTGTAGCCTTGGTTTTTCTGAACTCGCTTTGTAGACCGGGATAGTCTTGAACTCACAGAGATCTGTCTGCCTCTGCCTCCCAAGTGCTAGCATGAAAGGCGTGCGCCACCACCATGCAGCAGAAGTTGCTTCTGCAGGTATTGTGGTCAAGGTGAGGCAGATGTATTTCAGCACAGACATCCAACACAAAACAGAAGAGGTCTTTCCTTCACATAGGCATTAAGAGAAACACTTTCCATTATTAATTATTAACATGCTATTTGTTGTGAGTTTTTATGTAAATAGGCATATTTTAAATAGGTTAGCTTATCCCAGCTTGCCTAGTGCATCTCCAATCAAATAGCATGGTCTGTGTTCTTTAATGCTATAAACTGATTTTCTTTCTGTTTTAGATGCTGAGAATTTAATGGTGACTTCCCAGAGGCTTTCCTGTGTGTGTCTAAGTTGTAAACTCTCTTGGGGATGGCAGTGACACTGTATAAGGAGGCATCCTACAGACCACATTTTAACCTAGTCAGTCCTTTGGAAACCTATTTACCATGTAGTTTACCCCATAGCACAGGTTAATAATACATCAGATGAGATTTTTCGAGGCGTATTGATTGAAGAGAGAGGTATACAAGTGTGATCAGAGGTAAGCGTGGAACCCAATAAAACGTGTTTTGACTTCCCGAGACCTGCTCTAACGGTGCTCAGGGAGAGCAGGGCCTGTGAGTCAGAGCTGCCTGATAGGCAGAAGCGGCATCCATGTGCTTTGAGCTATGACACCCTGCAGGGAGCAAACACCCTGGCCGGCCTCCCCTCCAACCATTGAATTTCTTGTTCACACTGCCTGAGTCCATAATGCAGCTGCAATCAAAGCCCGAAGCAGTCCTGTCCTTTTGCCTTGACTTCCAGAGCCCAGATCAAGGTAGAAACTGGGAGAGGGGGAAAAAAAAGAAAGAAAGAAAGACAGACAGACAGACTGAGCTAGCTCCCCTCCAGCTCTCAATGTGCTGACAGGCTGTTAGAAGATGGATTTCTAAGCTGTCTAGTCCCTTTTCTGTATCTGCCGAAAAACAAGCCTGTTTTGTACTTACCGGTGGATTACAAATAATTGTTTCATGAGGTAAATCCAATGGATGCAAAGCTATTTACTGTCCATTTCAGTGTACCATTCTTTGCTTAAGTTTTCCATCTTTATTTGTTAAATTAGACTGATAATTTTCTTTCTCGTACAACTCTGTTGAGTGTGATGGTGAGGGGGAAGTTGGCTTTATAACATAATTTGACAGCTTTCTGTTTTCCTCTCCATTTGTCATTGGTAAACATCTATAAAGCCTAGAGCTGCATGTTTTCAGGGGAGATCAGTGGCCCTAGTATTTTTCAGACAATTTACCTATTGATTCCATTTTCTTTATTCAATTTTTTAAAGGTTATAAAATGTTTCTTTTCAAATAAAGTTTAACATACTCTTAAAATAACCAGAATTCAGACTTATGGAAAGTTTACCTTCTGATCAACAGAAGTTGATATTACTGTATCTGTGTCATTCCCCCCCTCCCCCCCAGCGTCCCCCACCACGGAGCCTTGTCACTAATTTCTTCCTTTACTTCTCATGTTCCCCCTTTCTTTTGATTTTGCAACAGATAGAGGCCATTGAAGGACCCCATTTTTGGGCATCATAGCCCAGTTGGTGCTCGAAAGATCTCCATTTGTGAGTGCAGAAACCCAACTGTTAAGTTTACAACACAACCCCTATACCTAGGACTTAGGGAATGTCACGGAAGCAGAAAGATTCTAAGAACCAGAGGACCAGGTTGGCTGCTGTGAAATAAGTCTCTCCTGGCTTTTTTTGTTTGTTTGTTTTCTTTTCTTTGCATTAAAAGAATTGTTTCTAAGTCATTAATTGTGAGACCATTCTACCATCAAGTTTCACACACATCTCTACATGCAGCTCATATTTAAAGAACACATTTTAATATATATGGTATATTAAAAATAATATTGTTCCAATTGGCTTTTATTTTTTTTATTTTTTATTTTTTTTTGGTTTTTCAAGACAGGGTCTCTCTGTGTAGCCTTGGCTGTCCTAGACTCGCTTTGTAGACCAGGCTGGCCTCGAACTCACAGGGATCCGCCTGCCTCTGCCTCCCGAGTGCTGGGATTAAAGGCGTGCGCCACCACACCCGGCTTCCAATTGGCTTTTATATCAACTGAGTGGAATTGTTTTATTATATTTTAAGTTCCATCTGATTTATTTTTAATTTTTAACTTTTTTGATAATTTCACATATCTGTACACCATATTTACACCATTTCTCACGACTCCCTCTGTGTCTTTCCCACCATTTTTAAAATTTATGACATCTTTTAGTATAAATTTTATTATATACATTATCTATATATAACATACTGAGTCAAATGAGTGTTTCACTTATGATTAGATGATTAGATGACCCCTGGGGTAGTGTTGTCCTTGGAGAAAACTCACTGTCCCTATCTCAGCCTGATGCATTTCTTCCACAGATCAGAACACATGAAGTTTCTCCCGGCCACATTGGCATGTTGGTTGGTGTGGTCACTGTTGATATTTTATGCAGGTAGCCATCTATTGTGATTTCATTGCTGTAGTGTCTCT
Source organism: Acomys minous (assembly GCF_964271855.1). Lineage (NCBI taxonomy): Eukaryota > Metazoa > Chordata > Mammalia > Rodentia > Muridae > Acomys > Acomys minous. The sequence continues at coordinate 59,286,862 of NC_140494.1, forward strand.
GTTCTGTCTAGAAAACCTATCTACTGCAGGTAAGTCTTTTTTTTTTAATATATTTTATTAATTTATCTTATTACATCTCAATTATCCCATCCCTTGCATCCTTCCATTCCTCCCTCCCTCCTGCTTTCCTCCGACTCCCTTCCCCTATGACTGTGACTGACGTAGACCACCTCCCCCTGTATATGCTCATAGGATATCAAGTCTCTTCTTGCTAGCCTGCTATCCTTCCTCTGAGTGCGACCAGGCTTCCCCATCCAGGAGATGTGGTCAAATGTGGGGCACCAGAGTTCGTGATCTTAGTCCTTTGGCTCTTACAGTCTTTCTGGATCTTCTTCCATGATGTCCCTGAGCCTTAGACTGTAGCAATTGTATTGTAGATGTACCAGGTGGGATTAGGTACCCACAGTTGTGCATCTTTTAGTAGCCTTTGTTGCAGAAGAAGCATTGTAGATATACCAGTTGGGATTAGGTACCCACAGTTGTGCATCTTTTAGTAGCCTTTGTTGCAGAAGAAGCCTCTTTGATGAGGGGTGAGATCTACACTCATTTGTGAGTAGGAGAAGATAAATATTTAGAACGTAGTTAGAAGCGATGATGCTTTAGAAAAATGGTAATGGTGTGTTCTACTCTGGCTCCACGACTTCTCTAGCTGCTGGATCATGGCTGAATTTACAGTACCAGGCATAAGTTCCTTCTTACTGAGTGGGTCTTAAGTCCATTTAGTCTTAAGGTTTTGGTTACCCCAGAGACGCTAGTGCTATTATGACATCACTGACCTATCCTGGTCACTTGGATGGGCATTGCTGTGTTTCACAGGTTGGGTAGGAGAACTGTTTATCTCTTAGTTGGCTGGATATAACTTTACAATGCTATGAGAGCTAGCAGCAGGGGGCTTTCAGATCAGCGCAGGCTTGAATCTGCCAGTTGTCTAAACTATGCCGTGTCTCATCCTAAAGTTCTGAAAGGCAACCAAAGAAAATGGCCATATCTGGTATTGGTTTTTGGGGGGTTCTCTTTGACCTCTTATGACAACCAAGTAAAAGGGAGGTGTCTCTTTGTCTGGCACTTGCTGCATTAGTTAAATAGTCTGTCTTAGATACTTTTTATTGCTGTTATGAGACACCATGGTCAAGACAACTTATAAAAGAAATCATCTAGTTGGGAGCCTAATTATAGTTTATAGAGTGAGTCTATGGTCATCATGGTGGGAGCCTGGCAGCAGGCAAGCAGGCAGGTAGGCTCTGTAACAGTAGCTAAGTAAGAGCTTACTTCTAATGGGTAAGTTGGTCATGATGGGGGGGGCAGTGGGGGAGGGAGAGGCAGACAGAGACAGGAACAGAGGGGGAAGGGGTGGGCACGAGGAGAGAGGAGAGAGGGAAAGAGAAGAGAGGGGGGTAAAGAGTGGGCAGGAGAGAGGGAGGGAGGAAGGGAGAGAGAGAGAGAGAGAGAGAGAGAGAGAGAGAGAGAGAGAGAGAGAGCACACTAGAGAGCTCCCTTGGCCCTGGCTCTCAGCAGCCCCTTCCCTTTCCCTGTAGCTTGAAGCTGTAAGCCACCCACCAGGTGACTTGAAATGTATCAGTGTAGTAGGGTATCTATTTTTCGGCTTATATCCCAAGGAATGGGGTAGTTGGGCCATGTGGGTGGTAGTTTTTGGCTTTTTGAGAATTCTCTATGTTGATTTCCGTAGTGGGGGCACTAGCCCGTGATTCCACCAACAGCGAGTGATTTGCTCCACTGCACTCTCCCCAGTTTCTGTTGTCTGTTGTGTATTCTTATCTTAGTCAAAAAAAAAAAAAAAAAGGAAGATATAATGATCTTTTTGAAATATTTTAAAAACAACTTTTTATACTTTTTCTTTAAATTCTTTTCAGATGATATATTTTGATCATATTCTTTTCATTCCACATTCTCTTTCCAGCTCCTTCCAAACTTGTCTAAACTATGTCCTACCTACTTGCAAAACAATAAGAAAATGTCCCCCCACAAAACCAAAATTCCACATTTTAAAAAAAGGCATAAAAAAATAAAATAAAATCTCGAAGTAGTTTTCACTTGCATTTCCCTGCTTGCTAAGGATGAGGGACATATTTTCACTTTTTCCTTTGAAAACTCCGATCCAAAGCACATTTTTTTTGATTGTGTCGTTTGTTGTCTGTTGATGTTTTGATTGCCTTCCCCCACTGCCTAAATATACATTTTTACCTTAGTTATCTTTAGAAATTGTGTATGTGTCACTGATGTGTCAGTGAGGGTAGGCATGGGACATAGACCTTTGTTTGGGAAGGGTGTTTTTTTTTTTAAGCCATTGCATATGCCAGGCTAGAGGAAATAAGCTGTCTCACCCTTCTATCTCACACAACACTAGTCTTTCCCATCGGCTCTGAGAATTTAAACATCAGTCACCATGACTGTGTGGTAAGCACTTTACCCACTGAGCCATCACCCCAGACCCACAGATAACCAAGAGTTACACTGTATGTACGATCAATGTACAATATATACTTGTATGTGACACAGTAGTGAATACAATTAACAGCTGCTTTTTTCTTGCTAATGAATTGTAGTTCAGATGCTTTTTGCATGGTAAATATAATATGAAAGTTTTAAGAATTTGTCAAAGAAAGCTTATAGTCTTTCATATACTTATTTTTCTGTGTCCAGCATGTTTAGGAGCGAGGCACATATTCTCCTTTTGGCAACAAACAGTTTACATTTGCTTAAAGTAGTTTTTAAATTTCCTTTCAGTGTTGGCAGGAATGCCTTTGGTTTATGGCTGTGTCAAAATTTTCTTTACTCCTCCCACATTTTGAAGACTTAGATTTGTTGAGTGTCTATTTTTCATTTGACAGGCAATTTTCTCACTAGTCCATGCGTATGCACGTGTAACACATATTACAGGTGTAATTCCACATACCATGTTATATGCATTTAATCTTACTATTATTGAAGCCAGGATAACCGTGCTTCTCCTGGTCAGTGAGTTGCTGCTTCTCCCTGGTCACGGGGATGATCCCTGGCTCCCAGACACCCTGTGGATTTGTGGCAGTGCGTCCTGTGCTGCGTTTATGTGCATATATTCTGCTTGAAACAGTTGACTGTATACTAAGATTACTGTACATTTCAACATTTCCCATACATGCTTGATCATTCCTTCTTGCAGATCTTATTGTCTTATCCTGGAACTCAGATTTAATTGTGATTTATCTCCCCATGGCATTTTCTGAGTCTTTTTAACCCTCCCTTTGTGTTTATCTAAACTGTATCTTGTATTGTTTATTTATTTTTGTATTTAGTTTTATCAGTTCCCTTGGTGCCTGTTGATAACCTGCTGTTCACCTACTGGGCATTTAATAGAAAGTACACGCTTTACTTTTGTTCAATTCACTTTAATCTTCAGAATCATCACCATTTTTTATTCCCTGCTTACATTTTAGACTATCCCAGTTATTCTTTGTTTTTTTTAAACATAATATGATACTTCCTCCCTGCAGTTTCACTTTTTATTGTCACAGTTTCTCATTGTCAATACATGGTGAAACAAAAATATGGAATAGCCTAATGTGTTTTTATAAATATACTACTTGATTGTTACTGTCATGATTCTTTTTTCATAGTATTTTTATTGCTTATTTGGGAATTTCACATCATAAACCTTGAGAATACTCATTTACCAGTCCCCCAGGTTTCCCTAACTTTGTGATGTTTCCCTCAAAAAAGGAAGAAAAAGAAAAACAAGTCCAATTCGTGTCTATTTTATGATACATTCACTGGAGTGTGGTCAAGGTCCCAGTGGCCAGCCCTTTAAGGAAAACTGAGTTCTCCCCACTCACATCCCTAACAGAAGGCATCAATCGTGCAGAGCTATGCTCCAGCATCCTTACCACAATTTTTAAGAGTTGCTTTCGTGGAGTTCTGTCTAGGCTGTTACTTTTGGGGATGGGGTAGTGGTTGTCACTGAAGCCTTCTACGTCCCTCTTACTCAGCTGTGAGTCTGGAGTCAATAATACAATGGCCAAAGTAGCTCCCTTGGCCTTCACAGTCAGCAGGGGCAGAGATCATACACTCACACACAGTTTTGTGGATGTTTACATGGTCTCGGGTGGCAGCTGTGGACGGCCGCTGGGAAATAGAGGAACGTCCTCAGGCGGACTGAACAGTGTGTCTGCCGTGATTAAATCCAGAAAGTGTGATTCCAAACTTTCAGATCATGATTTGCAAATTCATAATAATAATTATGAGTAAAGCATCTTGGAAAAATGAATACTTCTGGCACCTAGAATGAGACAAACATTTCCTCTGCTGGACTCTTTTGCTTATCAGTGTTTACCTCTTGTCACTCTGCACTGAAGACGCTACTCTTTAAGGTTCCAGGATAATGCATAAAGAATGCATTTAGAAGCTCTAGAGAGCTCCTCTGCCTGGTACCTTGTGTTCTGTGTAGGCAACCAGGCTCAAACAGAAATGCAAGGTCTCCATGGCTGGGCAGAACCTCTCAGGATAAAGTTGTCTCTGTCTTATGCTCTCACTCCCCAGGATTCTTGCTCTCGTTTTCTTTTGTGAGACCAAGACACCCACTAACTTTAGAATAGCCCATTAAGTCATTTAAAACTATGCTTTTACTTTTTACTAGCACCTAGTTATTTCATCAAGAAGGCCACTCATTGTTTGTCTGAAGAAGCAGAATCTATTATAATATTAAGGTGTTCAGTATATACTTGGCCATAAATTATTTAATTTAATAATGACTCATTCAGTCAAGAAGAAGCAGGCACATCAAAGTCAAAATAAAACTTTGCAAGGAATATAAAAATGATAATAGGATCTGCAATTATATTTCAAGTTGTCTTTGAATATATAACTATATTAATTTAACTAACTACTATATCAACATATAACTAATATTTTAAAAACATTTATGTGAAAGAGAAAACTATGACAAGTAAATATAATTTGATTTTTATTCAACTGTATGTAATAAATATGCATATCTTTAATGAGTATTAAAAGAGAAATGATTGAAAAGCTTTTACTCATTTTTTTTGAACCCAGTTCATGCAACAACAAGCTATTGGTATATTTTGTAGAACAAAGAGAAATAACTCAGGTTATGGTAGATTATTTTTCTCATTCTCAATAGGATAAAATAAAAGATGGCAATCTGCACTGTTATAATTGCTACTCAAGCTAAATATGTTATCTCCTTGAAAAATGTGAATAAACCATGCATTTTCCAAATGGGTATAAAGTACACAATGTCATACATATCTGTAGTCATCAGTGAAGATATTATTTTAATGTCTTTATGTTTTATAAAAGAGTTAGTTAGGATTCAGATTTTAAGTCTGTAGTATTTTTATTTATTTGTGATCATTAATTTCTACTGTAATCAGGCAATGGGTTACAGTATTTCTGATGGGCTGGTTGAGATCTTTTGTTCTTCCTGGGTCAGAATTGAGGAGATTTAAAGAGAATTCTTCTGGCATTGTCATTTCTGGCCTGTGTGTTTCCCACGTGTATATGCTGGGCTTGCAGAACTCGAGACTTAATGTCTTCAATATCTTCAATCCGTGAGACTTGAAAGACGGCTGTTGTGACTCTGAGCACCTGGGATGGCTACTTCCCGCTCTGGGATTTAACCACCTGTGGCACTGGAGCTGGCAGCTCTTGCAGTCTCTAGCTTCCAATCACACTGGGTAGCAACAGCAAAGAGCAGTAAGCAGTAGTATGTGGTACTAGTTTTGTAGCTTTCAAAGAGGTCTCTGAATCCGGGACCCTCAGCCATAGAGACTCAGGTGTCACCAGTACTGGGTGGCTCTTATTACAATCTCAGGCCAGAATGATCAGATTCAGCCTTTGACATTGACAAGTATTAAGGCTTCCAGGGCTACAGTGTCAGACCATGGATCTTAATTCTTGCCAGCTCCCTGAAATTCATTTTGTGACTGGATGCCCACCATTCCTCTTTTCTGTCTCTTTCCAGCCTTTTCTATAGCTCTGTGCTCTTTCCTTTCCTGCACTCTCTCACCATCCTTGTTTTCTGTTGTCTTTGCTCCCTATAATTTCTACCATGGAGGAAATGATGTCTCTGTTGCTCCTTAGACATTGGCTCTATTGGTCTCAGCTGTTATTGCCAACATGGCTGCTTTTATTTTGTCATCCCCTTTTCAAGTAACCAACTTAATCTCTGCTAATGACTGAGATCCAGAACGAGCAGAAAAGACTATTCAAAACACTTTTATTTGGTCCTGTTTCAGAATTGAGGGCAATGGAAGATGGCACCTTCTGTTGACCGAAAAGGCAAGATCGAACTCCCAGTAAGGGGTGTGGCAAAGTTTATCTCCACCAATCTCAGCATGCCTTTATGCAGATAATATTTGCATAACAGTCTAGCATAGAAACGAAAGTGTATATTTGCACCAATCCCAGTCTTTTTCCTGGACCTCCAGAAAAAGTGCTCCCTCTTGAGACTGGTAAATATTGCTGTAGATTTATTTACAACTCACTGAGTCTTATAATTGAAAAAAAAATGTCAGATATGATTTTTTTTTTCAGTAGCAGTGGCAGCTACAGGCCACAATCGAGCCCAGAGTTGTGTTTCAAGAGCAACCATTGGCAGTTTCTGTGTAGCTTAGTCAAGGTGTCCTTGGAGGATTCAAAGCAACTGGGGTAGAATGTGGGGAGCCTGCCTTGCCTTATGGCTTGTTCTTTTTTACTTAAGGCCTCCATGAGGGTCTTACATCTGCCTGTGACCTAGAGTCAAGTCTTGGACTCTAGTGGCTTACTTTATGTTAACAAAACAAAACATTAAAGTGGATACTTCAATTAAAAATAGCTTAATCATATTCTGCAGTGCTCTGATTGTGCTTGGCTCCTACCTTGGTGCCACAAAGAAGGTAGGTCCCTCTAATAACAACAACAACAACAACAACAACAACAACAACAACAACAACACCATGACTACCACAACAATAAAGAGGTCCATAGGACTGCATAAAAATAATGAGAGGGCTCCGAGAATTAAGTTAGGGTAGGAAAGCTACTCCGCTTGACACCAGGGCACCGATACAGCATTTGCTTGATGAGTACGGCTATGTCGCTGGTCAGTGCAAAGGTGCAGTGGCAGGAATACGGAGAACAATCAAACAATGAAACTGTGTTCCAAGCACCCTCTCCCCCAGGATCAGCGATACCACTCAGCAGCTAGCAGTATGGAGGCAGCTATATGGTAGTGTGCCTTGCTCTACTTTGCTGTGTAGGCTTTGATATTTTAAAAACCTGCTTTATTTTGAGTTCTTTAATGACTTTACTTTCCTGCCAACCCACCTACTCTAGATAGGAGAGAAAAATGGTTAATAGGGACAGGAGTAGACCTTTTTTAGACCCAGTTCCTTGGGAGCAATTCCACTCTTTCTTGTTAGGATCCCAGAAAACCAGTTAAAGGGCAAACCAGAAATTCAGCAAAAGTGACCACAACCACAGCAGCCAGAGCCTGGAACCTCGAAGCGGTCTCTGGAGTGATTCACTCTAGGAGCTTCTCGAAGCAGAGAGGTGAACAGGCAAGATTTGTGAGGTGATGCAAAGGCCGAGCCTCAGAGTCCACACTAGGACATTTATCAGCTGGCAAAGACCATGCCCCTGCATGAAGTAGTTCCTCTTCAAGAGGACAAACGTCACGTGCCCTCTCACAAGTCTGTTTCCAGCAGACAAAACATCAAACGCCCTCAGTCAAGTCTCTTTCAACATCCCACGTTTGGAATTAAAACAAAAATATGTTTACATCCAGTACACTCCTAAGCCATCTTTGAGATGAGGCGAGACTCAGACTGGATGCAGTGTCTGCCGTGCCTGCCTGTCTTCCTTATTCCTGCTCTATATGATAAAGCCCCACAGAGTTAACTGTGCTCAAATGTATATCACCTTTTGTCAGTAGAAAAGACTAAAACACTAGGCAATTTTATAACAATACAATTTACTCAACCCGATTAAGCTACACACCTGAACTTCTGATTTCAATCTCTTCACATGCCCTCTACTGAACAAACACCGACATTTTCCTATGTGAAGGTGAGCCACAGTTCCTTAGGGAATCCTCATATCTTTTTTTTAAAAAAGATCCAGTTTGTCCTTTTGGGACAGAGCAAAGTGGTAGAAGCTTATTTCCCTCCTTACAAAAAAAAAAACCCTACTATTTAATTTTATTATGTATTCCTTATAATCTTGAATTAGGTAAGGATACATTGCCCTCAGTGCTAATGAGAGGTGCAGTTTTAGGATAATTTTCAGTGAATGTTTAGTTACCTCAATGAGAAGATTCAATAGAAAACATGTTTCTTGAGTGGATATAGCTCAGTGGTGACACTATATGCATACATGAGGACCCATGTTTAATCCCCTTTAATTCAAAATGTGTCTCCCAGCTACTTTAAATAGAATTTTTAAATGTCAATGATTTGAACTACACTTTAACAACTTCTCAATGTGATCATCAGCAACCTCCAGATGAGACTCAACCCAGAACATCTAGGTGTCAGTCTTAGGTGTTTCCATTAGCCCAAGAGACATAAGTTCCTCACACCAGAAAAGGAAGCAAATATGTAAGTTAAATAGACCGCAAGCTATGCTCACAAAGTTGTAGGCTCAGGTGTCAGAGTGGTTAGAGATGCAACACAAATGAAATAGTATTTTATATCTTATAAAAGCCAATATAAAATAAAATTAATCTCGGTAATTTGAAAAATATATTTTATACACCCCAAATATCACTTCGATGTCTAATTCTTAATACAAGCTACTACTGAAATACATGACACTTTTGGGTTTTGTCTGTTGTAAGTCTTCAGACTCCACCTACGTGACATTCCAACTCACACCAGCCACAATTTAAATGTTCACTAGACACATGACACAGTCTAAACCCTGAACTGAAGATCCCTCACGGTGGCTCCTGAGGTCCTTAATGATCTGGAATTCCTTTCCAATCAGCTTCAAGATTGCAAACTGCCCCTCTCATGTAGTTTTCTGCTCAGATGGTAGCAAAGCATGTCGGGTTTAGGAAACTATCACCACAGCTTATCTCATAAGCCTGCTGTTTTTGGTTTGAAAACTATCAGAAGGTTAAAGTCAGTGGCCAGAGGCCATTTCCATGATGTTCACTGTGGAGCTGCTGGTTTTCCAAACATTGGGAATTCCTAGCTAGGTTGTTGACCTCACATGACTGGGACAAAGGGTTAGACTTCCCACAGCATCAACAAAGCAGTTCTCGCTCCCCTAGGCTTCACTACTTCGCTACTTTGGTAAATCCATCACTTTGACCTGCCTTACCTTGATTTCCTACTTTTGGGGTGGGGCCGTTGGCTGCATCTCTCCTGTCTCATAACCTCAACTCTGATTCTTGGCTTCCTGGGTGAGATTCTTAGAACGTTGAGTCAGTCTCTGGCCCACTTCCATGCAGCCTATTTAGATCATTCAAGTTATTCCTGTTTGGTATGATCCAGGAGTCAAATAGAGCAGTTGTTGAATTTTAACAGCCCGAAAGCATTCAAGGTAGAATCATGGCAGATTTACAAGATAGACTTTAGCTTCTTTGCTGTGGAAGATCCATAAGTAGGAGGCACAGCCCTAGAACAGTGTTTTAGCTTCAGGAATTTGTCAGAAACATTTTTGCTGTCCTGCCATCCCTAAGGCATGACCTGGTAGTTTCTGTCTCATGTTCTGTAGGGTTGCCTATGGATACAACATCCATAGCAACTTTCAGTCATTATTGATCATTAGTCATTTTGAACAAATGGGGAAGTTCTTGAAGAGATTAAAAAAAAAAAAGGTATTAGTAGTTTCTTTTTTTTTATTTCTTTTTTTCCAAGATATAAATTATTTTATTAATTTGTCCTTGTTACATCTCAATGGTTATCCCATCCCTTGTATCCTCCCATTCTTCCCTCCCTCCCATTTTCCCCTTATTCCCCTCCCCTATGACTGTTCCTACGCTCATAGGGTATCGAGTCTCTTCTTGGTAACCTGCTGTCCTTCCTCTGAGTGCCACCAGGTCTCCCCCTCCAAGGAAAATGGTCAAATATGAGGCACCAGAGTACCTGAGAAAGTCATATCCAACTCTTCACTCTACTGTGGAGAATGTTCTGACCATTGGCTAGATCTGGGTAGGGATTTAAAGTTTACAGCCTGTATTGTCCTTGGCTTATGACCCCATCAATAAGACTGAGCAGGGTATGAAAATATGATAATTAATGGTAGAGACTTTAGTTTGAAATGAAAAAGTTGTTGTTGACTCTGAAAGAGCACTGTATTGTCTTAAATTATTATTTTTTGCTTGTTTTAAAACTCTGTCCACTGGCCAAATTCATTCTTGTAACTTCGATCTTTCTGAGTTAAACTACTTCTCAGCATCAACCAATAATTGTATTTGACCACGCTAAGTGGTTCCTACATATTTCCTGTTACCACCATTACCATGCATCTGGTGAGAGTAGAGGTGGGATGTAAATTGCAGGTTAGTAGACAAGGAAGGCATGCATAGGTGTGAGTGGTGTGAGCAGCTGATAGAAAGCTTTTAATATCAGGGGAAGCAGCTGCAATAACCACTGAATCAGGGCACTCCTTCTTCTTCTTCTTCTTCTTCTTCTTCTTCTTCTTCTTCTTCTTCTTCTTCTTCTTCTTCTTTTCTTTCTCCTCCTCCTCCTCTTCCCCCTCCTCTTCCTTTTCTTTTCTCCTTCTTCCTCTTCTTCTTTTTCTTCATATTGTGAGCAAATATCTGACAAGCAATTTAAGGAAGGAAGGTTTATTCTGGTGCACAGTTTAGAAGCGAAGGCTCAGCAGTCAGAGTGTGGGCAGCTTGCTCTGTTGCTTTCTCAGGCATCAATGGGAAAGAGGCGGGCGCTGATACTTAGTTTGCTTTGTCCTTTGTAGTCAGCCCCAGACCCCGGTCTGTGGGGGGCAATGCTGTCCACAATCAGAGTATGGCTTCCTTTCTCAGTTAAAACTCTCCGGAATCACCCTCATAGACAGGGCTAGACTTATACTTCTGTGGTGTATCTAAATCCAGCCTGTTGAGGAAAAAGTTTGATCATCATAGACTGTTAATTCTTTGGGAGGAGGGGAGAGTTCTCAATTGATTTTTTTAGACAGAAGGATCTACATTGTGTTACTTTCTCACTTCAGCATCCGCTGTGCTCCATTTCTGACATCTCAGAGTGAAGTGGTACCTTGGGGGGCAGGAATGAGCATTGTCCTTCTGGATGAAGGGCTCACACACGCGCTTCCCTTCTCCATCTCAGATTGGGTTCTGTACACCTGTGTCTCTCAGGAAGCTCTGTTCCTTCTCCTGCAGTATCTTGCAGTTGCCATGGCACTGCTGGACCATCTCCACTTTAGATTGATTCTCCAGCAGTGTCAGAGGTAACAATGGACTTAGTGGCTGCTGCCCTGAAACTGACCCTTTAAAATCAGCTCCTCTTTTTTGATCTAATGAGTTGGAATGATGCCCAAAGGCATCTTCTATCAGTGTTTTTTTTTCCCCACTTTCTTCCTGAATCACTTTTAGTGAGCGTGGATGCCTTTAGAATGAATGCCATTCTGCACTTCTGCCAATCATCTCAGTGTACACCACTTGAGCCATCTGATAACAAAACATCCAAAAATAGCAGTTGTGAATCAGGTACTTTTGATGCAGTGGATTGCTGATTGAATGAAGGACAGTATAAAGAGATTGTCTTCTTCACATTATGTAACCTCTTACTCAGAAAGAAGAAACTATTGTCACTCTGCTGCCTCTGAGATGAGGTGCAGCCATGCAGGCTAGAAGGGCTAAATGTAATAGTTTACTGTGAGATACATTTTGGACACCTGGACACCAGCTTCTTTCAGATAGACTGGAGATGTATCTTTTAGCATCATGTATTAACCTTGGGCACTGATTTTAATATTTCCATCATTGTTATTTAGATATTATTTAGGGAGGGAAAGTCAATTATTATCCTTGCTCAATGGTATTTATAGTGAACATGTGAACTCATTTAGGATATTCTTTGGTTTAGACTGAGCAGCCTTCTATCTGAATAATTGTTTTTTTTTTCACTTCCAAGAACAATCCTGGATTATATAGGAGAGTTGTTAGGTTAGAGCAAACCATGTGAACCTCTCAGGATTAGTGAACCATAAATTCAAACAGTAGCAGAGAGTGCTGGGATATTGAGCTAATCCAGTCACCTTTCCAGGGGACAGGTCATCAAGATGGCCATTCTTAAAGAACATGCTGGTTTGGGAATGATGTCAGTGCTGAAATTTAGCAGTTGGCCAGACGTCATTGTTCATGGTTGGGTAAAGTAAAAACATGTCATTCAAGCAGCACACTTCCTTCAGTTAAGTCATTAGAACATCAAAGGTGATTTAGAACTCTCTCTTCAGTTAGGAAAATACTTATATTATTATCAATGATTGAAAACACCCCCCAACAACTATGTCACTACTAAACAAAGCATTTAAATCATGGCAGAGGAACACAGTTTAGTTGGCATAATGTGTGTACAAAGTCCTGTGTTTTATACCCAGACCACATAAAGTCAAATATGATGGTTCATGCCTGAAACACAAGCATACAAGAAGTGGCGGTAAGACAACATGAAATTCAGGGCTATCCTAGGCTACATGAGTCTCTGTCTACATGAATAAGTAAATAGCAAATATCAGTATGAGTACTTTTACATTCCATGTTCTGTAAACCTAAGATGATCCACTTATTATTATACAGGCTTAAATTTTGAGACAGAGTATCACTATGTATGCCTGGCTGGCCCAGACCAGGGTGGCCTGGAACTCAAAGAGATACACCTGCCTCTGCTTCTCAAGTGATGGGGTTAAAGGTGTGCTCCATAACCTCAGATTTACAGCTTATTGCTTTCAAACACTTTGTGTAATTATTCAAGTAAGAGCAGGGTAGGAGAGTTGAAATTTTATGCTGCTCATTAAGAGAATGGACCAACTTATTATTTTGGCACCAGCCTTTCCAGGTCTTAGGTCAGAAAGTGTGATGGGAGACAGAAGAGGTCTTATGCCCAGTCAGCTTCCCTTTGCTTGTTGTGTTATATTTGGGACAATTGCGTCATACTTCTGAGCCCAGCTTTTTTTTTTCATTTAAGGTTTATAAGTTAAAATCATGAAACAAAAACACATAAGGCAGATGAGTAACTATAGAAACTAAGGTCAAGGTGGAGAAGAATTATATTCATGAATTTCAAGTGTGGCATCAGAGAGACCAAATGACGGAGCAACAAAAAAAGTTTGTATCTGCTGAAGTGAGGAGTAGGAACTCAGGAGACTAAAACAGAATGGTATAAGGACCCAAAATGGGTCAGCTGAACATGTGATGAGCTAAAAGGTTCTAGAATGAGGCAAGAGGCTAGGTGGGTGTTTGGATACCTGGATCTGAACTGTCTGGATGAAGCCTCAGACTATTACTCCTGGAAAATATTACATTAAGAAAGATATTGGAAGACTATCAAATGCTCTCTCTTGTATGTGGTTCCTACTTTATAGTGTGTATGTGTGTGTTGTATGTGTGTTGTGTATTGTGTATATGTGTGTGTTTAAGTGGGAGTGGGTGTGGGATAGAAAGGAGATCTTGAGAGTCGATAAAGAGAGGTATTTAGCAGGCAGACTGAGCAATAAGACACACGAAGCATCAAACAAAAAGAAATTTATAGGGTGTTGAAGGGTACAAAGTGGGGGTGAAGAGTAAGAAGAAAAATAAGGGTGGCTAATGAAAAAAACACTTTGTTGGAAAATGTCATCAAAAGCTAATATTAGTTACACTAATTAAAAAGTTTAAAACCCTGTGCTACTATAAGACATGAGATCATTATCTGTACAAAGAAATCTTAATATATATTAATATATTATTTGGTTTAAATATATATTATATATATTATAGATTGGATTGGGACAGAAAAAGCATGGGAAGGCAATGGGACATGCCCATTGAGACATAACAGCCAATGGGTGCTTTTTATTTTCTCCTGGAATTAACTTTACTTCTGAAACAGGACTGGGTATGACTATTCTCTATAAAACAACATAATAAAATAGGACAATCAAGCTAAATATCTGAAAAACAGTTACTTTTCTATATGCTTATATGGGTTTCTGCCATTTGGATCATAACTTTTTCCCAGTGACCCAGTACAACTTGGGGACTGCCTTTCTCCCTAGATGGCTCTTGATAGGCAAGTGCGACAATTAAACCTTAAGCTCCTCAGAACCTTAGTGAATAAGACAAGTAAATTAGGTGTGACATAAATTTATTTGTACTGTGGTGGTCTGAATGAAAATGACGTGATCCAGGCCCAGTGGCTTCCTCTCTTTCTGCTGCCTGAGGATCCAGGTGTAGACCTCTCAATCACCTCTCCAGTGTCATGTCTGCCTATATGCTACCATGGTTTCCTCCATGATGGTAATGAAACATAAGCCAGAGCCAATCAAATGATTTCCTTTATAAAGTTGATATGGTCAAGGTGCCTCTTCACAGCAACAAAAGACTAAGATGTGTACCCTGTGTGTGTGCTACTTTTTAAGGGAATGAATATAGACCCCTTCAAAAGCAAATAACACTCTCAGAAAGGGACTGTAATCCACTAGTGATTAGTTAGTAAGTTTGGGGGCTTCATATAGCTATTGAAGTATCAGATATCTATGAGTGATAATAGGGAGCCCCATGGCACCATTTAAAATATTGAATTATACACAAGGCAAGAGCCTGGAAACATGAAGGTACACACCCCTGATGTTCTTACAGTGAGGGCCTTTCTGCTGGGAAATATCAAAAGCAAACAAGCAAGAAAAACAAAATCCCTGTTGCCATGCTTACTCTTTATTGTCATTTTTAGCAACTGTAACCAAAAAAAAAAAAAAAAAAAAAAAAAGTAAAGTGCTCCATGACTTCCTAGTGGTTGAGAAAAGGAGATATCCTTTGGCTAAAAATAATTGCATTTATAATGAAGGTCTAATATATGTGGAGCAGGATTTTCATAACCAGTGAAGAATGTAAAATAAGAAAGTCATAATTCTCAGGGAGGTGGACTGGAGAGGAGCCACCTTCAGCAGCATCCATCCATGTACACACCTCTGGTTCAGCACTGGTCAGATGTTTGTAACTCTCAAACTCAGTCTTGAATCTAGAAGATCTGTTTAAGGTCACACATAGACACATCTTCAGAAGCCATAGAAAAGGTCCAATGCTGGCAACCACTTAAATCAATTTCCCAGATTATGTGGGTATTGAGACACCAACATAGCTTGTGGGCTTAAGTAAGAGATTGCAAGACATAATCACGTACCACTTAGCCCTCTTGGAACATCATTTGTAGCTTTGAAGCTCCTCTACATTAAAAGGCCAAATGTAGTAATTCATGAGATTCAATTTGAACAGCCCTACAAAGCAGCCTGGTTTAAATTACAGTCATATGTCCCATTGTGTTTCAGTTGATGATAGGTTATGTAGTGGCTTAAAGAAATGTCCCCATAAGCTCATGTTTAAATTCTTAGTCTCCAGTTAGCGGAACTGTTTGGGAAGGGTTAGGAGGTATGGCCTTGTTGAAGAAGGTATGTCATTGGTTTCAAGCTTTGAGGTTTCTAAAGACCCACACAATTCCCAGCATGCTCTCTGCCTCCTTCTTGTGAGATGCGAGCCTCAGCTGTCTACCAACATGACTTCACGTTGCCATCATGGACTCTAAGGCTTTGATGGAATAAGCCCATTCAAATTACTTCTTTTATATATTGTCTTAGTGATGGTATCTTATCATAGCAACAGAAAGGATTACCATAAGATTGCATGTACCATAAAGGGTGTTACAGCACAGGAAAAGTGTAGACACAGAACAGTATAGCATCTGACTTCAAGCACACAGGGGCTAGTTTTACAACAGAATTTCCAAACGATGCATTTCACTAGACATATTTGTTATGCTCATTCTTAAATGAGACATTATTATAATTAAAATAAGATGAAAAAAATTTTAGTTCTTTGGAAGCCGATAATCACATTTCAGATGCTCAAATGCCACTTTTATAGGTCTGGTGTCATGGCACTACTTTAGGTATTTAAAAATCTGGGATAGGAGTATTATAAGCTTGAGGCCAACATGGTCTACATAGAACATTCAAGGCAAGTCTGTGTTATAGAATAAGTTAGCTTTCTCGATAAACAAGGAAGTAAGCAACCATACAAACAACAATGTGTATGTGTATGATTAGCTGTGTCTACACAGAAGCATGGTGTGAACCACGGAGGAGTATGAAGTGTTCTTATTATCACACATAATTTGATTGGCACCTCCTGTCAGCTTCTTCTCGTGACCACGTGGTGTCTGAGCACATTCATCATTAAATGTGTAAGTACTTAGGGTTAAATTGTCATCATTAGTACATAACTTTTAGACAATTAAGTCTATTGGATCTTGAGTTTGCATTAGTGAAATTCCAGTGGGAGTTAAGTGTCTGGCGATCACAATATGAAGACTGAATAAGGCAGCCATTGAGATGGCTCAGCAGGGAAAGGCACCAGCTGCCAAACTGATGACTTGAGTTGAATCTCAGCGGGCGCTTGGTGGAAGGAGAGAACAGACTCCCACAGGCTGTTCTCTGATCTCCACACGTATGCTGTGTCATATACCCCTTCCACACAATGACACTAAATAAATAAATAATAAATAAATGTAAACTAATGCACCGAAAAAAAACCAACAGCCAACTAAGTTTCTATATAACCACAAAGTAGATTCAAAATGAATAAAGATGTAGAAAAAACTGTAAAAATACTTAGCATATATTTATAGTCTACCTTAGAAATAAACTTTAAATACTTGAGGGTTGGTGGAATAAGCCATTAGTGGCTTTGAGTTAGAGAACTTGGGTGAATGCTAATGAAAATAAGCAGTCTTTGTTTTCCTTTATTTGTCCACAATTTACTCTGCTATTGAATATGGAGGCCATTAATACATATTGGATATCTTCCTTCCTGTTGTAGGCACTGATGTTTTAGCTGAGAGTTATTGCTTCCTTCCATGGTCAACTGACTCATTTGGCAAAAAGAAAACTGTAATAAAGAAGTGTGTGTTGCACAAGTTTCATAACTCATTATGATTATTAGTATTTTTTTCTTCTTGCAATGTTTTAAATTGGCAATTAAGCATTACATGTGTAATATATAGCGTAATTTTATGAAATATGTGAGCTGTGGATAAATCAAGCTCATTAGTGGGCACTTTACCTCACATACTTGTGATTAGTGGTAGATTTAGTTAACAAATGAAAGAAAGAGGACAATATTTTATTTATCTTCTCACCAATTCTCTATTTCATTAGAGAATTATTTCACATAGTCATAAGAAGGAAGTCCAACACTAACACTTATCCTCAGATCAGATTTCCTTTTTAGTAAATAGCCTAGAATTACATAAACTCACAGAAGACCTCACTGGGTAAATCCCCACCATTGTACCCTATACAGCAACTGCTCTGACTGTAGATGTGGTACATTTGGTTTGTCGAATATGAGATTGCATGCTAAAATGCAACTCATAGGATTAAAAGCATAGCCCAGGGCTGTGCTTCGCATGTGGGATATCTTCAGTCAGTGGGAACCTGGCATCGCCAGCATATTAGCAAAATATTGCAAAAAAAAAAAAAAAAACAACAACAACAAAAACAAAAAACAAAACAAAACAAAAAACAAAAAACAAAAACAAAAAAAAACAGGAGCAGATTTCTTTAACCACAAACCTTTCTTGAGTGTCAGTTTACTTAGCATGTAGCTGAGGCTTTATGAGGGAGACATAACAAAGAAAAAGTCATGCTCACACAGTGCTTGCCTCCTAGATAATGAGAACACTGGTACCTATAAAAGCGTTCACGCGCAGTTATGCCAGGTGTCAACAGTGTGTGGAAATGGGATGCCAAAGTCCATCTCTATAAACTAAGGCACTGAGGAATTCTTGAACTCCTCAGTTCAAGTGATAATAAACTTAACATCTGCTTTCATCTTCTATTTTGATAAAACCCAGTCTTAGCATCTTGATAAGATGTACACCTCAAATTCAACATATTATACTTGTGTGCGTGTGTTTGGTGTGTACACGTGCATGTGAGTGTCTCATTACTCCAAGAAGCCTGTGAGCTGATCTCTGCAGATAAGGGGAGAGGGTGGCTCTTTGAGCATGCCGTATAAGACTATGATCTTATGTATGTTATTTGAGTTAGTTAGAAAACTAAGAAATGTCTGAATTGATGCTTTTTAGGATGCATACAAATTTACTTTAGATTACATCAGCTTATAGAAACAAATATAAACTTTGAGATACCTAAGAGCAGAAAAATAAACATAATGGTTTATCTATTCCTGCCTAACTAAGTGCCCCTAAGTTGCTGGCTGAAGGCAACACCTGTTATTGCGCTATGGGTTTCATGAATTGGCTTCACTTGGCACCTCTGCCATGCGGTTACTGTTCAGGATCATCCGTAGTGTAGTCAACTGAGATTTTACCCAAAATTGCAGCCACTCAAGGCTTTACTAGGCCAGTGGTCTTGTTTACAACCATACTCAAGTCGTCACTGATGGAATTCCCCAATTCCTTCCCATCATACAGGAGACTTCTCATAAGCAGGTTCTACTGCTCTATTCTTAACATTAGAGCAACCTTTGCCTAGAGTGTACACTCCAAGAGAAAAGACACGAGGTGAAAGTTGGCAGGCTGTTAATGACGTCGCCATAGACATAATACACCATCAATTATGTGACTAATTGTGGAAAAGTAAGGTGGATAGACATATATAGTCATGATGGTGAGAGTTACCAGGCCCACGATGGCTGATGACTAGGCCAGAACAAGTATCTCAGAGAAGAAAGATTTTAGTAGATGTGGGTGGTCTAGACTATTTATCAGTGGGAGCCAACATTGAGAAATTTAGAGTCCGAGCTGGAGACAGACATAGCTGAGTGGCTAAGAGCACTTTCTCTCTTGCTAAGGACTCAGGTTCAGTTCCCCACAGCTCCACAAGCCTCTCACAACTACTAGTAACTCCATTGTCACAAGGTCTGAACTCATTTCTGTCCCTCATGGGCATCTGCATGCACAGTGCTCATAAATAAATGCAGGCACTCGCAATACACATAAAAAACCTCTTAAAAAGAAATTTAGAGTCATATTACATTTTGTTTCACTTTATCAGTAAACATATTTAGGGACTGAGAATCTCTGGGTACTTAAACTAATATATTTACTTATCATTATTATGTATACCTCCTCAGAAAAAGACAATATGAAAATCATTATATTAATTCTTTCTGTAGTAGTGTATAGGAAAGACACTGAATAATCTGTTGAAACTATGAATAAAGAAGTTCCAGGAGCTCTAATGATTTGGGGTGTGCCGGTTGTCAGGAGTGGCCCAATTAAAAGCTTCAGTATTTGCTTTACTGTAGGTGACTTTTTCTTTACACGTCTCAGGAGGCTGATAATGATGCTTCAGTAACTGTAGGGTTGATTGGTTCAATTGATTATATGGCTTTTAGATTCCTTTCTGAAAATGTGTGCACTATTTTTGTAGTAAGAAAGCACACCCAGTCAAAAGATATGGTCTTACTTCAAGTGCATAGAACCATCCTCATTAATTTCCATGCTGGATAATTGGGTGGACATCAATTCCAAGCAATAAAAAAATATGACAAATGTACACATAGGTCTTGAAGATCTTCTTCGGGTGGTTTATCTTATACTTTAGTTTTTTACTGGAGCAGCAGTTCAAGGATCTAATGACTCTTTCACAGGCATTACCTAAAACCATGGGAACACACAGCTATTTACTTTACAGCTCATAACAGTAGCAAAGTTACAGTTATGAAGGAGCAATGAAAATAATTTTATGGTTGGGGTCAACACAGCATGAGGAACTGTGTTAAAGGGTTGCAGCATTAAGAAGGTTGAGAGCCAGCTGGGCATGGTGGCACATGCCTGTAATCCCAGCACTCTGGGGAGGCAGAGTTAGGCAGATCTCTGTGAGTTCGAGGCCAGCCTGGTCTACAAAACAAGTCCAAGACAGCTACACAGAGAAACCCTTTCTTGAAAAATAAACAAACAAAAAAGTTGAGAACCACTGGCATGGACACTAATTTCTTGTTGCCTGCACTCCCTGGTTGGAGACTAGAAAGGGGCGCAGAGATCCATACTCATCTTCAAAGACTCCTTCCCTGAATGAAAGTCCAGAGTGAATTGTATAACTCTGGACGGTAGAATAGCAGACCAATTCTGAGATACACTCTGGGTCTCATAACCCCCCTTTCCCCATGTTTAGACTTTAGGCAAATGGGGCATATGTCCTGTGCATATTGTTGGGAAGTTGTGTGCCATCTTACCACTTACTTTATGCACTTCCTGAGAAAACTCCAGCACACAGAAAATGGCGGTTCCTGGATTTTCCCTGCAACATATTGAATACTCCAAGTATAGTGTCTGTGTGAGGTTGAGGGAGAAAGACGAGCCTTCATCAGTTGGCCAAGTGAGGGACTGAGGCAAAAAGAACTCGAGCTTGCCTGCCTCCGCGATGTGGAAATACTAAGAGGGAATTCCGCTAAACCATTGGGTTGGTTTTGAGGGTTGGGTAATTTACTCAGCAATCATGAATTTGTTCAGAAAATAGTCATTTCGGTCTCTTAGTTGGTGTCAGGTTGAAACGTCTAAAGTTACAATGGTTGAAGGACAAGAAAGGATGAGAGCATGAGTGACAAAAGGAAAGGAGGCTCCATCTGGCAAGTCTGCTTCCTATATTTCTATATTTAGAAAGCCCAGGGATGGTGTTGGTTGTATTGACTAATACTCAGACTCAACCAACAAGCTCCAGTAGGGAGAAAATTGCATTTTCATTAAAAAAAAAAAAAAAAAAAAAAGAACACCGACATGTCAGAAATATCTGGGAACAGGAAATCTTGGGTTACACTTGAGATATATAATTTGGATATTTTCTGTGTATTTCCTAGCTGCAATGCCGAACAATGCAAAATGTGCATTTTCCCTCTTACAACTGCAGTGATGACTATGGGCAATGGAGGGTATCCCAGAGCAGTGATAAAACAGTTGTCCCCAGCAGGGTGCTGGGAGATTGGAGCACCTCTGCATTTGCTGAACTCAACTCAAATGAAGAGATGCTTTCCCTGCCTTCAATGTCTTGCTTATTAAAAGCTTTCTCTAATGACAAGATACTATCACTGCAGGAATTTTTAAGTGTTTTCTCAGGTGACTTCCAGTGTGTAATTAGGTTTTGGGTTACTTTAAGACAGATGGCTATGAGACCACGCTGTTCTCTGATGTGTTGATGTAGCCACTGAGGTGACCCTGGCAGGCCTGTGAGTCCTTGCTTGGAAGCACCCCAAGCCTCTGTCTATGGTGAGTGCACATCACAGGCTCAAGCTCACATCTCCAGAGTTCATGCAACACTGACATGGACTTGAAACCTGGAATTTTATTATGAATTAATCAAAAGCAATTGCTTTCATATATTAAAACACACCTGGGCCCAGTGTGGCAGGGACAAAATGGAATTCAGAGCAAAGACTATGTCACCCTGATGTGAATTACTGAAATATCAGAGAAGGGTGCCACACACCCAAGGTAACACAGATTTTTAGAACTGAAACTAAAACTTCTACTTTCATTTTTGAGTCTTCTATTTGTTTCTCCCTTCTCCTCCCCTCAAATGGAGCATATTGATCAGTTAAGTCCCATTGTTTCAGGGTAAGAAATGGAGGTACAAAGATTTAGTGGGGCTGAGAGGTTAGACCAAGCATTTGTAACAGGTTGATGAATCCATCTCATGCTGCAGAGAATATGGTCTGTCGCATGGGAAAAGACAGAGAAAGACTCTGTTGAATTAACTGAGGACACTAAAGGACACTTAGAAGCCCACTTGTCCTCAACTCTTTCACATTTCTCTCCATTTCCTCAAGATCAAATTCCTTGGCTTTCTTATTTTCAATCCCCATCCTCAACTGCATCTCCTTGCCCCACTTTGGTCTTCGTTCATCCTCTCGTGACTTTTTGCTTCTCCTCAGTGGTATTTCCCTTCAGTTCTCACATCCTCTTTTGTGTTTCGGTTTCTTCGCTATTCTAATCTCAACCACATTATGATTGAGCTGAAAGCTGGAAACACCTGAGCAAATTTTATGATGCCTGAGAGTATGGCAAGGACAGCTCCAGGGTGGTTATGTTTCCTCAATTATTTTCCCATTAAAAAAAATCATTTTCTTGTTCTGACAAGTTTGATCTTTATATTGTAGTGTTTTAGTAAAGTCCCTCAGTTTTCACTTCACTTGGAATTTGCCCCCCCCCCCCCGCCCCGCCTGTGCTTATCCTCTCTTGACATTACAGGAAAAGCTCTTCTTCTGGAGGGTCTTTTACACTCTGGTTGGGAAAGAAAGCTGGTGGCCTTAAGGTATTATTTTAAAAATTCTGATTATAGGTCCACAAACCTCTGCTTTATAAAAGTTGGTTTGAAAATAAAAACCTATATACTGTATTGACTGCTTCTGCTAGTAGAAAAATTAATTTGAACCATTCTTTGAAAGGTTCAGAGATTATATATGCTTATTTTTAAAATAGATTAAAAATCACACAAAAATGCAAGTCCTTGGGAAGGTATAAAAATACACAGATAAAAAATTAAATAACATTTCTTAGCTTAAAAAGCATCTTTAGATACCAAATACTTGCAGAGAGTATCAAATATTTGCTATAATTAGGAGAGTGGTTTGTTAGTAACCCTAGCAACCTATAGATTTTAAGTGTTCATGGACAGTAAGCACCGTTACTATATAGGTTAAGAATGTCATAAATGAAAGATATTTCAAATTTGGGATACAAGTGATAAAAACAGAATACAAAATGGTAAAGGACGCACTTGAGTACATTTTGTTAAAAATATGTTGACCCTTATGCTATTTTTATTTTCACTTGCTTTAGTTTGTAGACAGCTGTCATTGGAAGTGGAATAAATATTGCCTGTATATTGCTTGAGGCTGTTTTCGATAGAACTTTGTGTACACTGATGACCACATTGGGAGTTTCAGTTGAAGGCCAAAATAGAAATGGCACAGCTTACAATTTTGTTACATTCATTTTCAAAAGCAGTGTAATTGCCTCTTTGAAACTACAAGACACAGTTTTACTATTTACTACTTAAATGTGTTCACCACCTTCATTTCTCAATTGCTACTAATGTTTTAAATTTCTAACTAGTGTGCAGAAAAATATTCAGGCCACTGAATGGAAGAATAAGTGCTTCTGTTTGCTATAAAAGCACCAAAGCTAATGGGAATAGGTTTCCCCCCAATGGGCCCAGATGGAAGTTGAAAAATAAAGATGATTGTACAAAATGAAACTCAAGAGGGACTTTAAGGAAATGAAGAAACATGTCACTCTATGTGCTCTTACAAGCTTGGTGCTGTCCTGGCTTTGAAAGGGGCATTTTAATAGAATTGACGCTTAGAAATTTCCTAAGTAGAAACACATGACGGGTGCATCTTCTTGGTCCTCTGTGGTCATAGCGATACTGTTCGGTGATTTCCATTCGTGATTGATTTTCAGAAGGGTGAAACCTTGCCTCAGCCTGGCGGAAGTGAACGCAGTGACCACATTCTTTGATTGAACTCTTCCGTCAATTGGGCAATTATGGTAGCCCTGGGCCCTGGACACATTTGAAGTTTTATGGAACTTATTTTACTTTCATGGATTGCTTGGTGAGTGTAGTAAATTTCATTTCAACCAAATCACTAACACATTTCTTTCTGCTTCAATGAACAAGTCTTTGTATTTTAGTTAGGAGAAATATTTCAATCTTTCCTTTGAGAAGGTTCTAGTTGACCTAGGTGAAGTTCTAGTTGTGCAAACTTGGAACTTGGTTCCTGGTCGAATTTGCTCCTTGCCTTTTTTTTGGTTTTTTTTTTTGTTTTGTTTTGTTTTTTTTTTTTGTGAGTTGGATAATCTGCCTAACCTCTTGGTGTCTCATTTTCTCATCTGTAATTGCATAGGCCTGAGGGAAAAAAATCAGTAAGATGCTACTTTGAAAGCAATGACATAGTAATAGGATACACCAGATGCTTAAAGTTGGTGATGATGTGTGAGGCCTTCCACACCTGCTCAGTGGTATCCGGTTTCTTTTATAAAGCTCGCCATGGCGCAAACATGGTATTTCTGAGCGTCGGTCTCCTTTCGTTGACTGGAGACTCTGTGAGGGCAGAGGCATGAAGAACGTCTCACTTCATGACTGATCTTCAGTTACTCTTAGCAGATGCAAGAACACCTAGCCCAGACATTCAAACAGACATCAGTGAATGACTGCAGGCAAATGAAAGTCTGTGGAAGAAAACTTTGATTTCACCTTTAAAACAAATGAGGTGGGCAAGGTGGCATGTGGTGTTTTATAAAGATACGTCATTTTCTAAATTGCGAGTTCCCTTAATTACTTACTTAAGACAGAGAAAAGATACTTTGATGTCAAGTTTAGCCGGGTGTGATAGCATCTGGATGGAGGGCCACCTATGGGTGCCTGGTCACGATAGGGTACCTATTCACTGTAGGGCTCCTTTTCTTTGCACGTAATATCTTTCAGTTCTAGAATGAAAAGAAGAGACTAGAAATAACTGATGTGAAGATGCTGTATAAGGTTTGCTTCCTTCCTTGTTACCAGGACAGGAGATAGTTAAAGGGATGATTGTGGCAAAATAGAAAGAATAAGCAGTAATTAATGTCTAAGGATGAGATGCAATCCTTAGTGGGAACCTGTCTGCCTAGTTGTAAAGCTCAGACATAGTATGGTTCCAATGCGTAGTCTAATTATTTGCAAACAAAAGACAAAAGGGCATTCCAAACAAGAAAAAGAATCGCTAAGCCACCAAACCCAGTAATTCCAGATGGCTCTGGGCAACAAGCTCATCTATGACATCTTTTCTCCAACAACTAAGAGCGTATAGCTTGTCAGATAGTTTTCTGATGGTAGATATTTGCCAGGCGTTTCCATGGAAGTATTTATATATGGGTCCTCTTGACACCTCACTCCTTGAACCCTTCTTTCTGTTGGGGAGAACAGAGGTGAGTTGGCTACAATCATGTTCTTCTAAGTGATTTCAGCAAGACAGACTGATTATCAGTCCCCTTTATGTTTTTTCCTCTGACGGGCACATTAGGAAAAATGAAAACATCACTGATTATTATAAAATTGCTTTCTATACCTCCAGGTTACATTTTAAATTAAGCATAAGAAGATTAAGAAGAGCAGTTTTAATTAGAACTAGAGTTTTAATTAGAAGAAGAAATATTAGCTTTCCTAGCTAACTTAAATAATGGAACACGGTTATCTTAAACAATGAATTTCAGAGTTTTCCTTTTTTGTGAATTGTTAATGGAATCATTGACTGTGTCCACCACTAATAGTATGCAATAGTTTTAATGGAAGTGTGTGATATTTGTAAAATGAACACATTGCAACAGTTGATAGTAGCACACTTAAATATCCAATTGAAACAGATATTTTTTTCTTTTTTAAAATTAATTTATTCTTGTTACATCTCAATGTTATCCCATCCCTTGTATCTTCCCATTCCTCCCTCCCTCCCATTTTCCCCTTATTCCCCTTCCCTATGACTGTTCCTGAGGGGGATTTCCTCCCCCTGTATATGCTCATAGGGTTTTATTGATACATTGCTATAGTAAGTTGGTGTATACTTATGACAATTATCTGAAGAAAATGAAATGGCGAATATCTTAGAGTGCTATATAAGCTTGTAGACATCTTCTGGAGCATATGATTGCATTCATGGTATATTTTTTAAACTCTAGAAAGAACACTTCTATTCAAACAAATGAAGGAAAAAATCTTTCTCCTTCTGGCAATGAATTCCTTGGAGACAGAATTTAAAATACAAATCAGAGTCTCCTTGCTGAAAAAAAGCATATAATTTTCCTCCTTAGGTGTGTGGATTTAAAACAGCTGCCAGGCCTTCTTAATTATGGGTCCTTAGAATCAAAATTGAAATGACAGATTTTCATTTTGATAGTACCATGTTGAGTGTTTATTTAGCAAGTATAGGTAATTATTCTAGTTCTTATTTGAAAATTTTCTTTGAAATTGGTTGTATATTGTTAGTGAAAGACTGCAATGTCAATACTCAGCATTTAGGGTCCCCTGCCTCTCCTTATTCTTACTTGCGTGTGAGTATGTGTGTGTGTGTGTGTGTGTGTGTGTGTGTGTGTGTGTGTGTGTGTGTGTTGGAATATTTTCGAAATTTAAAAAAGAGATTTCTCACCTACTGGTAAAAAAAATCATATCCAGAAAGAGAAATGCATTACATTGTTGATAGAAAAACATTTTTATATATTTCAAGGCAGAGATCTGAGTTCAAAATGTTCCAGTCATGAACTCAGTGGGTCACTGTTGAAGCTGAAATTTCTCATTTTTATTCTTCAGTTTTTAAATGTGAAACGCTAAATCCATGGCCACAGTTCTAGCGTAAGACCAGTAATTTACTGCAGGCAAGGAACGGCGGTGTTTACAGGCTTCGGGACTTCTTGCAGCTGCATAAATGACAACTTTCTATTTTGACAATGTGGCCATCTGGGGACAGTTTCATTTGGCTTAACTTTTTTCTTTTGAACATCACAACAGTAATTTAAGTGGGTATGGAAGACATATTTACTTCCCTTTTAACTGACAGAGAGACACTGAGTCTTGGAGATGCTAAATGTCTTAGCCAAATAAAACACTCATTGCACATTGGCTACTGTTCCGGAAGGCGCAAAGCTCCTAGTGCAGGGTCCTCAGCAGAAAGGCTGAGAAACCGGAATGTTACTGAGAAGCAGTAACCAGAAATGAGGAGGGAAAGGGGAAACATTGTGAGGACTTCCTGAGAAAGCACAGCTCACCTAGTCAATTAAGTGATTCAATTCATAGAAACAATGTATTTTTAAAGGAAATCTCATTTCATTTTATATTAAATCTTATTAATTTGAGACACCAGTGTAACTGGGTCTCTGCCTTTGCTTATTGAACTTGACAACCATTGCCTGTTTCTCCATCTGAATGGACAACATGAGTAAAAATGTTGACGATTCTGACCACTTGTAGTAGAACCTCTGGCTTGTAACTGGGTTGCTCATACAATAAAATGGAGAACTAATCTTAATGTGATGTCATTGTAATAAGGACATTACATTGATGGTAAAGTTAAAGTGAGATCCTTTGGGTGGATCCTAAAGTAATGTTGCTACGTGTGTGAAAAAAAATTGTAACAAGAGTTAAGAACACACAGAAGGAATATGAGAAGACACAGGTCATGTGAAAACAGTGAACAGTAACCCAACGTTCTGGGAAACAACAAAAGGTGGAACCCAGGCAGGAAATCTCTCCTGAAATCACTAGAGAAAGCAAAACCTCACTAACTCTGATCTCACTTCTAATGTTAGACTTCTAGCCCTCAGAACAAAACAAGATTTCCAATATCTTTAAAAAAATATATATTTTATTAATTTATTCATATTACATCTCAATTGTTATCCCATCCCTTGTATCCTCCCATTCCTCCCTCCCTCCCAATTTCTCCTTACTCCCCTCCCCTATGACTGTGACTGAGGGGGACTTCCTCTCCCTGTATATGCTCATAGGGCATCAAGCCTTTTCCAATATCTTAAGCCACACAGTTTATGGAATTTTAGCAAGATCCCTCGGACATAAGTATAATAGAAATTAACATGAAATTAATAATTATTCATCACTGCGGCAGGATGCCAGCTGCGTCCTTGTGATCCCTACCACTTGGAAACCCACTTGGATGCTGCAAAGGCTTATGCACTGCCTGTTCAGCCTTGTGATCCTGTCAAACCATCATGACTTTATATACGTGCTCCACCCATGGTCTTTCCTGGCCTTCTGATTCTCTTCCCCTTTAAACTCAGATATGACTATCATCCATGTCACATGGATTTCTAAGTTACTCCTTAACTAGGAGGGATCAATCTGAATTATAAATTTGATGAAAATCTCACCCTGAATTCTAACTAGATCTAAAATATCTGGTATCTTGAGATGGTATAGTCAGAGACATTTAAAAAGAAAGAAAGAAAGAAAGAAAGAAAGAAAGAAAAAAGAAAAAGAAAAAGAAAGAAAGAAAAGAAAAGAAAAAAGAAAAAAAAAGAAAACACAGTATCAAGGATCAAGGCCCATTCTCTCTAATGACCCCATTGCACATGGCTTTGCTTCTGATCTTTCCAGATCAGCCATTCCTGAGTTCAAAAGAGCTGAGAAAATTGCACTATGTGGCACCCCAGTGGCCATGTAATAGCCCATATTGCTCTGCTCATTAGAAGATCATTTCTCCTTTTGCTTTCTGGAGAGTGTTAATGGATAAAGTGGGATTTTAAAAAAGTTTCCAATGGCAGACAGAAAACAGGCAAATACACCTCCCAGGTCCCTGGCCTCCTCGTGACCTCACAGTTCCAGCATCTCGGACACAGGGCATATTTATTAATCCCTTACAAGCAAACCAGCATTGACAGGCGTTCTGCAAGGTTGCTAAATGCCATACAGCTGTCACTCATTTAATAGCAGCAGAGATCTTCCTGAGAAGTGCAAACTCCTGGCTAAGGCACTTAGCTCCCCAGCGTGGACTGGGGACTTTTTACCTAGGCCTCAGGTTGGCCTTGCCTCTTCCCCTTCTTTGTCTGCTCTGTGCCGCTCTCTGGGACATCCGGATCCAGCTCCAATGGCATGTCCTCACGGACCTCTTGACCGCCCCTGCCTTGTTCCTTTTCTTCTTTTCATGATAAGTTCTATTCTCTAAGTGTCAAGACCAAGATTTGCATCCCTAGTGCTTGAAGATTTGGTTCCCTTGTTTGCTAATGTTATTGTTTTCTTCCCCCCATTATGAATGGAAGAAGAAGATCTAACGGACTGATCACTTAGGGAGCAGGGAAGAGACCAGAGTCATGAATAAACTCCCACTTAAGAGAAGGCTATGGAGAAATAGTTCATTGAGTGCACAGTAAAGGAACAATTGGCTGGGCCATGCTTAGAACGATGCTTGTCTGATGTTCTCACTTTTGAACTATTTCAATCTCCGCTGTCCCCCGCCCCCAAATTAATAAAGAACATGCTTTAAAGAGGGATAAGCAAATTAACTGCCAAGTACATAGCAAGCATACCTGAGCTGCAGAGTAACACCACAGTGGTCTGTAACAACTTCACACGGTGAAGATGGGAAGAATGGAACCATGAACAACTTGGTATATATTTGTGCAAATCTTAAGAGAAAATACTACCTTTTGGTCTCTATTTGAAAACAAGCGTTTTCTGATGATTCTTGTTCTTGGCAAAGCACCTTCCTTAGGCTCCTTAAAGACAAAGTTGGAGACTAATGCACCTTTGATAATAGCAATTCATACTCTGATTGCATGAGTTTTAATTTTTAATTATAAAAAAACCTGAAAACAAAAGATTAAAGTTTCACTAAAGTAACCTGTCTAAATGTAAGGATGAAGAAGCGATATAAAAGATGTCTAATACGAAGAAATTTTCCACCTTAAGAAAGTATTATCTCCTCTCAAGGCTTATGAGGGACAAGAATAACCTTGATAAGCTCATAGCACTAATATTTCATAAACTACTGGAAGGAACCCATTGGGCTCCATTTGTTTATTCAATCATTCATTCATTCTTAAAATGTGTTGTTGTGTGCCAGGCCCATACACTGTACCACGTATTCGGTACTTACGAAGAGTAAGAGGCTAGTCACACCGCTGACTGGCTGTTCAACGTGGCCATTGGCGTTTGCCCACCTCAGATCTTTGAACTCGCAGAATGTGCATCGTTGCCGGATACCTGCATGACTCATTCTGTCATTTTTAGGTCTTCATGAGCATATACTGTGAAAGAGCCAGCTTCCCTTAACTCATCCTATATATTCATTTCCTTCTCAAGACCCCTTGTTGCTTTCTTTATTTCATAGCACTTCTCATGACTCAAAAGATTAAATATTATGTCTTTTTTAAAAGGGTTATTTACATTCCAGAAAGAGAAAAAAATATGTATTTTGTAGATTGCTGAGTTCTTTCAGACCAAGCGCACACATTATTTAATGAATGAATAAACATGCAGAATACTGTCTATATTACTGTAAAGTCATCAAGCTTTGATATTGGGAGTTAGAGTGGGATTAGGAGCAGGAGTTCAGAGGCTGACAGCGCTTCATAGAATCATCTTGGAGAATTTTCTTAAAAAAACATCCTAAGCAAGTGTCCTGGGCTCCTTCTTTGCCTCTTATATAGGATGAACAGAGCATTAGCAGGTAGACTTCTCAGATTAGACAACGTTAGTCAGAAGACAGTTCACGATCAAGCACTATGCTCTCTCACTTATCAGTTTAAAACTAAACTGATAGATTAATAAACTGAGCTAGAGTCTGTGCTTTCTACCCAAACTTCCACACATAAGAGTCACACGATGCCCAGAGAAGAACACAATTATGATACCACTGTGTTCTTTCCTGGACACTAATTATCCCTTAGTGAAGAAGAATAAAGGGTTGACTTAACATTTTTGAATGTGCATAACTATGTATTTTAAGATGATTCATGTACTTTTTAGAGTTACTGTGTTAACTGGGTAGGCTATTTAGTTAAAAAGCTTACCAAAATTGTTAGTACTTTTGTAGCTATTATTTTATTATATACAAACTTGTATAGTGTGAAAAATGTCAATAAAATTATTATAAAAACATGACATGGCAAAAAAAAAAAAAGATTATTGAATATACTGGTTGATACGCCTTCCCAGAGTAGCGTCTAGTTTCCGTTGTCTGACCTATTTTATAATTCTGTAAGATGTAGAGAATCAGAATAATGCAAATTATTCTGCCCACAGGAACATAAGTGGAGATGAACACTTCTAATATTCTTTGACTGTTGATCATTTGTACAACTCAGTTTGGCACATGTAATTTTCCATATATATGTAAAAAAGGGATTTCTCTTTGAATAAGTTATGACTTATTGCTAATTTGCACATTAATTTAAGCAAATTTCTGTTAATTGTTATTTTCATATGTGTATGTCAATTTTGGATTTTTGTCTTTTCAAATAAGTTCTTTAAAAAACTTCTTGGTTCCTGCTATAAAGTATGGATGTATCAGTCAGCAACAGGACATCTTAGTATTGTTTATTGCTATTCTAGGTATGTTCTTGCTTTGCTTGTTTTGAGTCTCACTGGTTCACGTGTTTGAACACTCAGTCTTCAATAGCGGAGATATTCGGGATGGCTCTGGGATCATTCGGACTGTAGCCTACCCAGCAGAGGAGCACAGCTCGAGGCAGCCTACCCAGCAGACGTGCACTGCTCGAGGCATCTTGAAGGGAATATTGACTTCTGACTTCAGTCCAAGATCACAGCTTCCTGATCCACCAAGATAGCGGAAGTGGCAGCTGGGGTCAGCCCTTTGGTAGAGTATGCCCTCTGACAATGGTGGCCCCAAACAAGCCTGTCTTACCTTAGTATGCTTCTGTGAGCTCCTGGTATTTTGTACAGGCTCGGCACTGCTGTCCTCATCCATCTCTCCTTATAAGTAAATCAAGCTCCATAGATTTGACAAATTACTTTCAACCTGTTGTAAATGACCCCATTGGAACAGGCAAAGCCCTCAAGTGCTTTCTCTCTCCTGGTCTCAAGCCCCAGGTCATATGCCATTATTCACAAGGATAGTTCCTAATAAGCAGCACAATGACTGTGTGGCAGGCACCCCTAAGAGAATTCAGACAAGAGTGGGAATATAAAGGCAAGGCTATTCTGGAACCTCTTTGTGAGTTGCCCAAATTAACAACTGTTTCTTTGCTGAGAGGAACTAATGCCCAGTCTAACAATCATTGAAGGTTCATAATTTGATGTTTAATAGGTTTTGCCATCTATAGTTACTGTGATAATTAAAATATGATGATTCAAGTAAACATCTTACCTCATTGTGCCTATTTTATTAACCCCTTCCTCTCCTCACTCCTTACAGAAAACGTTCTTACGATTTTTTTCATTGTTAGAATTTTTGCATGTTTTGAGGTTTGCATGTCACATAAGCAAAGCAAAAAAATTATAGTTTATATCAAAAGAGGAAGATTTTGAAACACTTGCCACCAACTAGTTTTTACAAAGTTGCACCAGGGCTGGTGCACTCCATAAAGTCCTTCATTGAAGACTTAAGATCGAGGCTTCAAAATGTGTGTGCTCCTATTAAGACTGTAATTGTGAAACTGGTAATGTGATTTTTCTTTGGCTAAAGTCATCTTGCCTTTAGTTCATTGGAGTTGACTTGAGAAGAATCCTCAAAATAGGAAGCAGATGGGAAGCTTCAAATGGCATAAAGCTTCCAGAGATTTCTGCAGTGGTAATCCTTGAGTATGTTCAGCCTGGGACACCCAATTGTTGCTGAATCCAAACTTCCAGTTTCTAGAAACCAAAGCTCATTTACTGTAGTTATTGCCTAGTTTGCATTTGGTATATGTTAGTATAAAAGTCTGAAAGTCCCTGAGATGAATGTCTACCACATGGCAAAGGCTGTGTAGGAACAGAGAAAGGTAGCAAAATGATCTGCCCTCAAGTAAAGACAGGTCAAGGCATAGCATTTTCATTCTCAGCACTGTTTTAAAGTAACAAGGCTAGAGAATCTCCTGGAAGGAAAAGGAACATGGGTCATGTCCATTCAAGTTTTACCTTTTTACAGAACACCTTTCTCTGAGGGAATAGTTGTTGAGCAAGTTGAGGCATTATAAAACCAGCAACCAAGTATTTTCTTGGTAGACCGCTATCCTTCCTCCGAGTGCCATTGGGCCTCCCCCCAACAAAGGGACATGGCCAAATATGGGGCACCAGAGATCCTGTGAAAGTCAGTCCCCAGTCTCCACTTAGCTGTGGAGAATGTTCTGTCCCTTGGCTAGATCTGGGTAGGGGTTTGATGATGACTGCCCGTTTTGTCCATGGTTGGTGCCTTAGATCATGCAGAACCCCTGGGCTCAGACCTAGCCATCATAAAGGGGGAGGAGGTCCCCCACAGCCACAGTCATAGGGAAGGGGGATTGGGGTGAAAGTGGGAGGGAGGGAGGAATGGGTGGATGCATGGGATGGGATAGAAAATGAGATGTAATAGGAATTATTTTTAATTTTCAATAAAAATGTGTTATTATTTAAAAAATAAAATAAAATAGTTCTTCCAATTTGCTAATTCTGTATCTAGGTGCTGAAACCAACCACTAATGATGCCAAGAAATTGTATATAATTATTACATTTGTCTCGTGGAGAATTTAAATAATTAAAAAAATATAAGCCACAAAAAAAAAATAAAAAAATAAAACCAGCAACCAGAAACCTGTGCTGCAGTGTGATGGCTTCAATGTACTCTCCGGTCCTCAAGTTTCACCTCTGTGTCTAACCTTCCACCAGAGGAGCTTAAAAGGCAGCGCTGCAGATTTTGTTGTAAGTTAATGCACTAACAATAGGGATATGCGTTTACTCAATCCTCCCGTCACTTTGTTCCAAGGGAGTTGTTTTCTCCAGTTATTCACCAAGGCTATTGATGCTTTAGGAGCTTAAGTAATTTGTTCAGCAGTCATAACTCTTAAGAAGGAATAAAAACTGGCATTCAAACCATGGTGACCCAACTCCAGAATCCATAGCTTGATCTTTAATCTTTAATTTCATTGGACTTGGAAAGATTTAACCACCAGCTGTTGAAAACAATAACAGTTAGTTCTACAGCTTTTTTTTAAATTTTATTTTAAATACTCACTGGTAAATCTACAACAAATATAAGAGAAAACTCATCACGCCTTCGCTAAGCTTTCATTTCCACTTTAATATATACAGATGTTACAGCTTAATGGAAGATGTTCATAAAGAAACTTTGAAGCTTATATGCTTCAACAAAACATATCCCAATTCCTCAAATTTCTTACCAGCAATAGCTAAACTTAGCAACTTGATACTATCAGTTAACGTTTTGATCAAACACTGAAAATAAGCCATTTTCTAAGCTCTTTTCATATGTTAAACATATACATATATTAGGTATTCACGGCATCCCAGTGACATTGGCATTCTCATCACAATTCTATAGGAAAAGATTTAAGATACTCAAGTCACAGCGGCCCCACAGAGTCTCCGTATGAGATGACCATGGTTCCCTTTAGGAATCTCAAATACTATCCATTTTTTTTACCTTAAATGTGCCATCAGCAGTAGTTTTCTAGGTCAAAGTGCATGTACAACATTTCTGTCTGTGTGCACAACTCAGCCTCGGGCAAGAATGTTCACGTGCCAGCTTAAGACAACATCCCTATAAGGAAGACAGAACTGTTTTTAGAGCTCAACAGACAAGGAAAACTGGAAGTAAGAGAAGATGTCATTTGCCTGAGGATGCAGATGACATGAAGGAGGGATGTGGGCAAAACGAAGAAGGAAACGTCTGGGGAGGGGAGAACTCAGTACAGAAGGAGGAAGGAGTGACGGATAGCAGTGAGTTAGTTGATAAAGCCACAAGGAATCGTTTTATATTTGTTTTAAATTATTTACAACATAATACATGTAAGTGTATATATACGCATAAATAAAATATACATATATTTATATTTTAAAATGAAGTTATGCCTCACAAGTTGACAATGCTCCTGAGAGCCATAAACCATCTAATTTCCATTACCAGCCATGAGATACTTCCATTGGAGTTGTTGGCCGGGGTTGTTCAGGCAACTCCCCAAACAATGTAGGCTACTCTTATTATCCTTAGCTGCCTCTCAGAGAGTGAAAGAAAGTTTCTGTGGCTGGTGATATCCCACACTTAGGATGTAGGACTTGGTTGATTGTAGCTGGGTCTAATCTGAAAGCCTGCTTCCTCTGGCTTGGCTTTCACAGTAGCCAACAGTGCTATGTATGCACACTATAAATGGAGCATCAGCAGTTCTCTCCAGCTGTGTTGCCTATGGACCATAACAATGACAGCTGTGGCAATATATCTTAAATGTGCAATAGTGGCACTTGTAACTTGGCGGTAACTAAGAGCTCTCGGACTAGACTTAAGGAGCATCCAACAGGAAGGAAATTGTGCTTGGTACTGGAAAGCTACCCAGCTCCAGGCCTAGTGAAGTCATGGGACTTAGAAGAGTACCTAGTACTGCCACGTGACTAGACTAGAGAAAAATTCCTAACTACATTCTAAATCTTAACATTCTACCCACAAATAAGTGGAGCTCTGAACCCACAGCATAGAAGCTTCTTTGGACGGAAAACCACAGCTGAACACAAAGTGGAAAACACAAAGCAGACCACTGGAGCTCAGTCCCGATGTAGACATTCTCAACACAACTCCTGCACCCAGGGATCAGGGAAAAACTGCAGAAGATGGGGAAGAAAACTTCTAAGATCCAGAGGACTGGACATCTGCTGTGAGACAGTGCCTCTTAGAAATGGCCGCCTAAACAAAAACTGAATAATAACAATACCAATAGACATGCTAATGTCGAGAGGGTAAATCTCAGAGTTCTACCTCTAGGCAAACAATGACTGCTGAGAGACGGAGAACTAACCTCTCCCAGGGATGAGCCCCATAATTTGTTATCAAATACACAGAGGTCAGCCTCGAAATCATAAACATACAAGCAACAAAATCAGACTCAACAGGTTATATATATTATACATATATTATATATATTTGTCTATATATATATATATCTAACCTGCCACCAGATGTAATGTGTATATATATATACATTAATATAGAAATATAAATAAATATCTATACATATACACATATTATATATGTATATATTTGAATATATATTCACAGGAAAAAAGCCATATATTTGAGAGGGATGAGTGAACATGAGAGGGTTGGAGGGAGGGAAGAGAAGGTGATAATGATGTAACAAAAAAGAAAAGTGGGAAGAAATGAGAATGAGATACCAAGTTCCCTTGCCCTTTGTAGATAGTATAATAGTAATTGATTGTAGTCAATGGCAACATAGCAGTTAAAGTGCACGTCTAAAGTTTAGGACAAGCTCTCAGGTATCACATTCTAAATAAGTGGTACTGTGACACTGAAGGAATCAAGACACTTTACTTTCAAAGTGCTGGAAGGATCTATTTATATTGCCGGGGTAGAAAATCATTCAATAATCTGTGGAGAGTTCAAGCTATAATAACTACTGGCCTGACAAGATATGCCCATTCATGCAATAGTGGTTCAAGTGTTACGGGAGTAACCACATGCTTTCTGATTGGATTTAAAGCCTCTTTGCAAGATGGGACTCAAGGCTGGTATTCTTAATTTTGCCAAAAAGCTGTAACTTGTTAGGTGAAATGGGCAGAACATACTATTGCTTTTCTGATAAGTAGTCACAATAATCAAATTTTTTATGTTCTTATCTGCGTATCTATGGAAGGGTGCATATCTTAGCCCTCATGGAAGAAGTTTCTTTTTCAACATACATTGACTGGACCAAGGTCTCCTACACATATGTAGCTGATGGGCAGCTGGGTCTTCATGAGGGTCTCCTAGCAACTAGAGTGGGGGCTGTCTCAGACATGGACTCTGTTGCCTGCTTTTGGATCACTTTCTCCTAGCTGGGCTGTCTTGTTGGACCTTGGTGAAAGAGGATGTGATTAGTCCTGATTCAAATTGATGTTCCAGGGCAGGTTAGTAGTGGGAGCTCCCTTTTTTTCTGAGGAGAAGGGGAGAAAGAAAGAGGGAAGTGGGTGGGAGGGCAGGAACGGGAGGAGAGGAGAGAGGGGGCTGTTATAGGAATGTAAAGTGAATTTTAAAAAGAAATTATGTAATGGGCATACTGTGAGAAATTGTCTTCATTGTTAATTGATATAGGAGGACCTATCCCACTATGATGGTATTCTAACTTGTATAAAAGTAAAAAATACCAACAAGCAAGAAGGTCACATGGATGTGTACGAGGGATGCTCAGTGATAAATGTGACATCTATTCATCTATATTAAACCTCTGCCCCCATTACCACAAGGTTCAGAGAGCACTGCGGAAGATGTGGTGGAAAGACTATAAGAGGCCAAAGTGGCAGGTGTCTGCAGTAAAACATGATTTGCTGGACATGGCAGGGTTGTTGAGCACACGGAACCCACAGTGGTTATGGCTGCACAAACAAAACATTCAACAGATCGAGCCACTGTAAAGACTGTCATGATTGGGGAGTAACTTTGGGCATTCCACTCTTAAGGGAGAAGTTATATGCAAATTATAACTGCTGGGGGACAAATTTTCTTCAGGAATGTGGCCCTTGAAAAGCTAACCATGGTCCAATAGATGGCTTCCCACTCGTGTATATACAAACAGCACTATGTGGGTTCACTAAGTTTAGATTAAAAAAAAAAAGGTAGCACATAAAATTGGAACATCACAGGGGCGGCAGGGGAGGAGTTGGAGGGAAGGTAATGGTGGCATATTTAGGCAAAGCAATATTTGCATGTCTAAAATTCTTGGTATAAAATGAAACTTTATCCTTAGGCAGCTGCAGAGACCAATAAGAGATCCCTTGGGTCTTGCAGTGTTTGCTGTTAATTGTCAACTTGACAGATTCTAAAGCCCTCTGGGCGCTTGCTAAGGATTGTTTAGCCTCTGTGCGTGCACGTGAGTGAGTGTCTTGATTTAGTAAATTGATGTGCCCAGGTCTGTTTTAACAGTGGGCGGGAGCATCACCTGGGTGGGGCTCCTGAACATTTTAGAAAGAGAAAGTGAGCTGAGTGTAGGATTCATTCATCATCATCGCTCTCTGCTTCCTGGTTACGGATGCGGTGGGACCAGGTGCTTTAAGGTCCTGCTGCCCTGACTTCCCTACCATGGTGGACTAAACACTTGAACTGTGAGCTACAGTGAGGGCGTTTTATCCTAGCGTTAGGAAAAGAAACTATAACAATCCTTTATCAGCGACGGACACATATGAAGAAAAGATGTGTCTGCTCACTAGCTAAGGTTCTAGTCCTTTCCTTGACAAACTAATATGTGCGCTAATCCCTTTTTCTTTCTTTCTTTCTTTCTTTCTTTCTTTCTTTCTTTCTTTCTTTCTTTTTACTTAGCCAACTTCTAAATTTTGGTCGGTTAGTATGTAACTTATGGTTTTTTATATAAAATGCATTTTCAGTGTTCTCCTCCATCTTCTTTGACCTAAGCAATAAGATCTGAAAGTTTGATAAGTGAGCTGCAAAAATTCAAACATGTATTAAAAATAAACCCTAAGTATTTTTATGTGAAGGCATACTTTAAAAATCAAGGACAAATTTAAGGTCAGGGAAAAGAATGCTTAGTTATAAAGGATTCACCAGTGAGCTCAAGCTTTGTAACATTCGGTAATACTCTGAATGTATATTTCCCCAGAGATCAATAGACAAAACTTCTTTCCCGATTTGGAGAAGTTCAGTGGCATGGAGGACAAGTTTCAAATGTGTAACACCTTGACACAGAAATACGGTGAGAATTCATTACAGCGCTGAGGAGCTGACGGCTCAGAGGATGTGAAACACTCCATAAACATGAGACAGAACCTTAGCTGATCTGCAGGAGAATCTACTCTTTGTAATTCCTTTGTCTACCTCTAGGGTAGGGGTGGGACATTACCTGATGAGTTTCCATAGTGGTGTTGGTTACCACCATAGGTCTTGGGGCCCCGTATCATGACCCTCTGTTAAACGTTTTCGCCACCCCAGGCCCCGTACTAGAGCACAGCATAATCAGCCCTCATGTTCTAGGCACAGGAACTGTGTCAGTTATACAAATAGGGGCTTTCCAAGCTGCTACTTCTGAAACTAATGTTCTTTGTCTGTCCAGGAAATACATTGACGTAATTGTTCCTGTGTTTATTATTTATAAACACATATATTGTCTACATGTGTACACATATGTAAATGCAGTTTTCTACGACAAAACATCATTACTTCCTACTCCAAATTTAGTCACTGGGATGAACCCCTATCAGTAACATCAGGTTACAAAGGATTTTGTGACTTGTTCTTACATAGAAAATGGTAGCATGGCAAATTGGACCTAGAGCCCTGGGGTTGATTTAAAATACCCATAAAACATTTTCATATTTTTCAATAAAGGAAGCATGGAGTCCAAATTTTCCTTTCTTAAACTGAAGGTAAAGAGAGTGGCTTCCCAGTGAGTATCATGTGGTGAAGGAATTCCTGGAGACGAGTGATCTAAATTCTTGCAGCCTCTGTCTGCATGGGCTCTGGGAAGCTGGTTCTCAGGACACACCCTCTTAAGATAGATCCTCTTGGAAGTTTGCCTTCACAGTTTAAGGACACATGAGTAGTTCAACAGAAAGCTAGAAGGAAAAATAATTGAGGCCCCCAGGTGACAGGTGTGGCTGAGCTCCTAGCCAACAGCCAGCAGTAACTTGCCTGTAAAGGCACTGAGTCACTCTGCATGGGGAAGCCTGGTCAGACTGAAGACTGTAGCTGTCGCTGGTACCAGTTGGCAATCACAAGAGAAATTACTGTTGACCTAACAGAGGCCCACAGATTAGAGGATGGAAAAAGCTGAATCCTTTTTATCCTAAGCATTCTTGAGGTTAAATATCTGAAATTAAGGTGTCAGAGGGACAGTGCTATCTTTTAGAATCATTGAGAAGATTTTTTTCCTTGCTTTTTTTAATTTCTGGATGCCGTGACGTTCCTTGGCTTTTAACAGCATGACTCTTATATCTACCTACTTCCATCTTCATGCTGTCTTGCTTTCTCCCTCTTATTCCCTCTGTCTCTCCTCTGTCTCTGTATCTCCCTCTCTCTCCTTCCCTCCCCCTCTCTCCATCCCCATTCTCTCTGTCTTCCTGTATCCTCATTTCTTCTTATAGAGTTAACAGTCATTAGATTTAGCACCTAGTCTAAATCCGAGACGATTTCAGCCTTAGGTTCTTAACTAATTATAGCCACACATTTTCCATCCACCGGACATTATCAATCAACTCATATGGACTCCAAGTAAAACTTAGAGCCAGACTCTTGATTTCTGAAGTTCATTCACAAAGTCAATATGTTCACTAGTCTTTTCATCATTGTGACAAATACCAGGGGGAAATAGGCAACAGTTTCCAACCCATGACTGGCTAGGTTCAGTGCTGTGGGCTAAGGGAAGGCCGAATGTCACCGCAGGGACACATGGGCATAAGAAAAGTATGGTTTTCAGCTACATTTGGGGGGTTTCATGGAGCCATAGAGATCTGTGTTGCTTTGTTTTACAACATTCCATTGCTGTTTTTCCTCCCACAGAACTTGAAACTTTAAAAAGCTCACAGCACAGTGAGTACATGTAACAGCTACTTTAAAAAAAACTACTTAAAGTTGAAAAAGTTTTCTGTTCTTTGTTTTTATCATAGAAGGTTTAAGTTCATGAACTATCAAGTACAGCACCTCTTGCCTGACAGGCATTAATGCATATTAGCTCTGCTTTACTGCTGATACAACAACAAAGAATTGCTTCTATAGTTTCCTAAAGAGAAAATCTGAATACTGTTTCTATCCACTTGGGCCAAATCCCTAAATATAAAAAATGAATTTGATTCATATTTGCTCTCTATTATTTATTGGGATCATCCTAAGACTACATTCCAGCTGTGGCAGCCATTCTTCTAGCTATAAAGAGGCACTGTGACGAAGGCAGCTCTTACGCAAGGAGGCATCTAATTGTGGACTTGCTTATAGTTTCAGGGGCTAAATCAATTGTCATCACAGGAGGGAACATGGCCGCTCAGAGACAGGCACTGGAGCAGTATCTGAGACTTCTGCATCCTGATCTATGGCAGAGAGAGAACCTGGGTCTGTGATGGGCTCTTAAGATATCTAAGTGCTCCCCGTTCCCACCAGTGACACGCTTCCTCTTACAAGGCCATTCGTCCTAATCCTATGAATCCTAAAACTTCAAAATAAAAAAATCCCCTCCCTGGTAACTAAGCATTCAAATGTATGATCCTGTGGGGCAATTCTTACTCAAACCACCAGAACAGGTTTTGGCTTTGGGTAAAAGAACACTTACTAAGTTATGCAAAGATGTAGAAAATACAGCACCAGTCACTTACATTTTACTAGTGTTGCCAGAAAAAATATATCTTTGATACATATGGTGTATGTGTCTGCATGTGTGTGTGCGTGCGTGTGTGTGTGTGTGTGTGTGTGTGTGTGTGTGTGTGTGTGTGTGTGTGTGCATTCGTTTCCTGTGGTACAGTCAACAGCAGTTACTATCTCTTCCATCTAAAATATAATCTAACAATCATAATTTCTGATCTAAAATACAACCCAAGGGATTAGTATTAATCCCTAATTATTATTTGTGACATAGCTAACAGTTTCTCATTTACAATGGTTTGATTATTAAGAGTAAACAAAAGTATAAAACTACTATGCAACTGAAAATGATCCTTATAGTTTTAGTCTAAAGGACAGAAAACAGAGGGTAAATATTTTATAAAGCCTCAGACCAAGTGACAAACAGGGTTTAGATAAAGTTTGCTGACATCTAAAGAATTTTCCAATGATTTACGTTTTGAAAATTTTCTTCAACTTTTTTCCCCCGCATGTGTGTTTTATGGCCATGTTTTTCTTATTCTATCTCATTTTTAGTCCATTAATATTTCTCCAGTGTCCTTTGTCTTTTCTAGTTTTAAATCTTAACCCAGAGGACACTTATGATCACTCCAGAATTTTTTCAAATGTGTTACTTATTGGGTAAATATTATTAGTAATTAACTCAGATAAGTACACAAAAATCACCCACTAAATTACATTACTATTTACTTTTTTATGTCTAATAAAACTCAAAATGAATTTTTACCACAGGCCTATACTATTGACACAATGTTTTAAATTTCCTGCTCAATCATGAGTTGTTCTTTTATTTTGAAGCTTTTAAAAACATTTTATTAATTAAACATTTTTATTTTTTACATATACATTTCTATTATTACACATATATACAATAAACTACCTATAGCAAGAAGATCCATGACACAATCAGGAATTATATAAATGTTGCATTCTTAATGTTTTGGCTATTTGTATTTGACAGCCTTGAAGAAGACATCTTTCCTATCTTGGTGCATCTAAAATTCTGAATGTAAATCAATCTCCATCACATCTCATCATTATCAACTTAAAACATCTATCTAGACCTAAAAGCATCTTAATCTTTAAACAACTAAGCTTCATTGTAAAACTAAGCTACTTGGTCTTCATCTCCATCAGAGACTTGAGAAGAAATAAATTTGATTACCTGAGTATGCCAGGAGTGCAGCTTTGTAGCTTTCCAAATGAGAAGATGTCAGAGACAGTTTTCTACCTGAATAGTCACACACACAAAAAAACCTCTCTATAATGTTGTAACATCTTCTTCAGCCTTCTGGCCCAATATATCTGACAGACATATTTGTGAGGCAAGAACTATTGAGGACTTGCTTATCCCATCTTGGCAGAGTTTGGCCATCGACTCTACCTGCATCCAACCTTGCCTTTTTTAGGCAGAATTCTGTCTGTGGTAGAAACAGGGACATTTTCACCCAGTGGCTTGTTTGCTACATTTGAAGCCATATCCATAAGGAGAGTTATTTGATGCTCATCATTCTCTTTGAGGTAGGCTGGGTTTTGCCCGAAGTTAACCTGTGTCATTGTCAGTGAATCTTTAAAATAGTAAAAACATTTTAAATGGCATATTCTGCATGTCTCTGAGGTTTTTGAAGACCTTATCTAATTATCCAACTTTATTTTTTCTATAGAATCATATCTATCTGCCACACCTAAGATGTATATACTTCTGATAAAAATAGACGAGGGATTGACATGACCACGATCTGATCAACTAACAATTAAAATGTATAACTTATTTATCCTAAACAGCCTGCATTAGCACTTTCAAAGTATTAGAAGTAAACCTTGTATTATAATTGAGTTATATGGGTACAATGCATCATCTTAGAGTATATTTTGAAGTTTTTTACAAGGTTGGGATGGAGTTGAGAGTGAGTAGAGTATGTCATGAAAATGATTTAATAGGATACTTATGTATAAAAATTTAAAAAAAAATGTAAAGAGTACTGCTGACAGTAGAAGCAGTCTTTACAGTTTTTTAGAAAACAGCAGACATCATTATGAACTATGAAAACTGTCCTGAGCTACTAAGGGGCTCAATTAAAAATAGACCCTTGAAGCTTACTTGAGAACTTAGTTG
Organism: Acomys minous; assembly: GCF_964271855.1. Lineage (NCBI taxonomy): Eukaryota > Metazoa > Chordata > Mammalia > Rodentia > Muridae > Acomys > Acomys minous. The sequence goes on from NC_140494.1 coordinate 59,330,176, forward strand.
GAGGTTCTAGCTGGGTAGTGCAGCTGCTTGCCTACTCATGCTCAAAGACTAATCACTTTGACCCAGTGCTTAACTTCAGAAGGAACAAAAATGGAAGAAGAAAGTGGACACCAACCTAACCAGCCATATCAATCAAACCAACCCTAGTGACAAATCAGATGATTAATGTCGTAGCCAGATTGCCCTTACTACTATCCTGCTAAATGGACACAGCATTAAAGTACCCACTGATGAGTTATGAGTATATTGATAGATCTGTGCAGCTGTCAGCTCTCCTTCAAGACCATGGTTTTATAGTAAGTGCTTATTAAAACAGAGACTCAGAACTCGTCAAGGTATAGAGACTATAGTGCTCAGCCCCAAATCGACAACCTGTATCCTATTCCCTTTCCCCAAATTTCAGGAATCAAGAAGAAAGGGGCAAAAAGAGGGTAAGAATCAGAGATTATGAGTGAATATATACAAGGAAGCAGAGCCTTCTTGGACAAGCAGGGCATCTGAAGATAGGAACTCACAATGCTGTTACAGTAAGTACAAGGGCAAGCTCAAGCCACACCAACTTCCCTTTTGGAGAGAGACGGTGGCCATAAAGTCTCACATCTAATTGAGGACCTTTTGGCAACTGACCACTTCTAGAGAGATGACCATACTTCAAATGAAGGCCATACACCCAATAATACATGAGAAGCATAAATTGGACTTAGTGGGGTTAAAGCTGGTTCAGAGAATATGTAAAGTGTAATGCTCTTTTGTAAGAAGTTTTATGACTTTTCAAAATAAATTTAGTGAATAAAAATAAATGATAGCAATTAGATGAGTAGGAAAGAAAACGGTGGATCCTGGGGGGAAGTTGAGGGAGATAGGCTAATATTATCAAAGCACGTTTGACAAAATTATTAAATAACTAATAAGCATTTTAAAAATAAGGTAAAATGTAAATTGTACATTTGACTTTTCATGAATACTACAAGCAGAGACAACTACAAACATTTCTTATGCAGTAGAAATCTTAAAAATCTCATTAATAGAAATGATCACACAGACAAAAGCATGGAACTTATATATGCAGTAAAAAATTTACTTTGAAATTTCTTCAATTGTTTCTCAAAAGAAAAAAATATTTAGTGCAAACAACAAGTATATGTTTCAGTGTAGATTGGCTGTACTGAGAAAAATCAGAGGAGATACGGAGAGCAGAGTGCCTGGGTCCTCTGGCTGTCCTAGAGTGACCTCAGGTGGTCTTCAAGTATGATCAGAACATACGAGAAGCTACTTATAGTAGGGAGGTGAGGCTGCCATAGTCAGAGATGTTTGCTTATGTGTTATAAATTGGAAAACAAAAGGCAAATAGGTAAAAAACAAATCCACACTGCAAGGACTAAGCCACAGCGGTCATAAAAGTGAGGAGGTAATAGAAATGCCTGAGGCCAACAGGTCTAACTCATCTGGGACTCTCTAGACAGACAGGCAAGAAAAGAAAGGCTATTGCGGGATTCTTTTATTCCCTGGATTAAAATTTCTGTTTTTAATAATATTTAATAAAAAATAAAAATTAAAAAGCCAAGTGCCTTAGTCGGTGTTCTATTGCTGTGAAGAGACACCACGGCCACAACAACTCAAGAAGGATTTAATTGGGTGAGGAGCATGGTGGCGTGCAGACAGACCACACATTGTAAAAGTAGCGGAGAGCTCTACATCTGGATCAGCAGGCAGCAGGAAGAGAGAGCCACTGGACCTGCCTTGGGCTTTTGAAACCTCAGATTCCACCCTTAGTAAAACACATTTTCCAACAAGGCCACACCTTCTCCAATAAAGCCACACCTACACTAATAAGTCCACACCTCCTAATGCTTAGGTAGTGCCACTCTTTATGACTGAGCATTCAAATATATGAGTATATGGGAGCCATTCTTACTCAAATAAACACAACCAAGCTTAGTGGCACAAGTCTATAGTATCAGTTATGTGGGAGGCTAAGGCTTCAGCATCACAATATTAAAGCCTGGATTGGGCTACAGAAATGAGTTCAAGGCCAGGCTGGGCAACATAGCAAAGGCCTTTTCTCAAACTAAGAATTTGAAGGAAGCCTGGGGGACATATCTCATCAAAAGAACACTTAATCCACTCTTTAGTACTAAAACAGAAAAAAAAAAAAAAAAACATGAGACAGGAAGAAGAGAAAATAGAGAGGAAGAAAAGGAGGGAGAGAGGGGTCCAAAGAGAGAGAAGTGGAAATTTCAGATACATGAGTAATTTGTAACACAAATTCACATAAGGTTTTAGTTTAATTTACCTCACTAAAAACAGCCATTCCAAAGAAGGGTCAAAGGAAGATAAAACTGGAAGGTAACTTACATCACCAGGTGAAATCGATGTACTTGCTATTGCACAGGTTACCACGAGGCAAGTACAAATTAATTGATTAAATTACTTTGCTAAAACTCATAATACATATGAATGATATATTAATATGGGAAAAAATTCCTCAAAGGCCCATTATCTTCCACGCAACAAAAAAAAACTAACTCAGTTGTATCCTACAAGGGCTCTCTGGCCTCTCAGATATTTTGTTTTCTTTTTTCTTGATTTCTAGCTGCATTTATAGTCAGTAACTACTTGTCTTTCACACAACTTAGTGCGTATGTCAGGGAAATTGTTATAGGAAGTCAAACAATGACCTCTCAGCAGAGGTTCGTAGCAAAGAAGTAATGACTAAAACAAGCCACAGTCTTAAAACTGCCACAAACTAAAGTTTCTCTGTTTTCTCCAAACCCTCTCTGAATGTGGTCCTTCTATTATAACCCCTCCAGGTAACTGGAAAGGAAGCCCAAGCTATAATGAGGACACCGTGCTCAATGTACAGTGGATACATCACAAACACTCTGTATTCTTTAGTTTAGTACAGGTTTATGTTCACAATTTGGATACTCAACCTTTCAGATCTGTACATTTCAGATTCATTTATTATGTATAGATTATATATGATAATCATATAGCATTGCTTTATTCATTTATTTATTTATTTTTATTTTTTATTTTTTTAAATTCAGAATTTTTAAAAATTAATTTATTCTTGTTACATCTCAATGCTTATCTCATCCCTTGTATCCTCCCATTCTTCCCTCCCTCCCATTTTCCCCTTACTCCCCTCCCCTATGACTGTGACTGAGGGGGACTTCCTTCCTCTGTATATGCTCATAGGGTATCAAGTTTCTTCTTGGTAGCCTGCTATCCTTCCTCTGAGTGCCACCAGGTCTCCCCCTCCAGGGGACATGGTCAAATATGAGGCACCAGAGTATGTGTGAAAGTCATACCCCACTCTCCACTCAACTGTGGAGAATGTCCTGTCCATTGGTTAGATCTGGGTAGGGTTTTGAAGTCTAAGGCCTATATTGTCCTTGGCTGGTGCCATAGTTTGAGCAGGACCCCTGGGCCCAAATCTGCCTATCATAATGTTCTTCTTGTAGATTTCTAGGACCCTCTGGACCCTTCTACTTTGCTGTTCTCCCATGTTTCTCTCATCTAGAGTCCCATGCTTTATTCATTTTTAGTCAATTAGATCTATCTGATTCATTTTAATGTCTCGATTTAATATTGCTGTATACCCTTGGATGGCTCTGAATTTCCTAACAGGTGGATTTGTAATTTCTTCATTGTTTTCAGGAATGTTAATTGAATACACATCTACATCTTTAATACATTTAGACATTTATTGCCTCTTTTTACCATGGAAGACCAGTTTTTTTAAGGAACATATAATACAAATTTAAGACAAAAAGAATATATATTTAACTATATATTTAAAGAAATTATATATACATATACATACATATATATACACACACACATATATATAATTCTTCCTCAAAACTGAGGTCAATTTAAGAAGGATAATATAAATATTAATTTTCAAGTATCTCATCAGTAAACCACACTGGGAAATGAGCCAATAAGCCTTGATGGGCGATGAATCACTTGAGGTCAGGCAAAACGTTCCCAAGGCTGGAAGAGTACTGGCAGATAATGATGTTTCCTTCATCTTGTAATATCTAGAGAACAGCATGCCTTCCTGATACTTAGCAGAGCATGGACTTAGAGACAAGGACAGGCTCAGAGCATCACTGTGTGGACAATGTCCAGCACACAATTCCAACCTGTACATTTGTGGTCATTTTAATAGATTTTGTCCTGTAGATTAATGTGTTTAAAAGCTTGGAGATGTGTGTGTGTGTGTGTGTGTGTGTGTGTGTGTGTGTGTGTGTGTGTGTGTATGCATATCTTTCTTTCTTGGACCTCATTTTGTTGCTAGAAAAAATTCAACCATTGTTTAGCAAAAATATTTCTCCTTTAAAGAAAAAGTCTCAAACCCCATCTGAACCTTGATCCCTTTATCTCTTCTATATATCTTTTGGCCTTTTTTCCCTCACTATGTGGTCTGATACAGAGGGCTCTCTACTGCTTTTGGAAACTTCGAGTGAATTTGTTTCTAGAAATTAAGACTCTCAGTGACACTGTACACCTTCAATTTAGTTTAGACTCCCACATTCAGTACTTCTGTTTTTTTCTTTGTTCTCCATATTAGCACATAGCTCATACTTTTTCTGTTTCTTTGGTGATATATAAACTTGTTTAGAATCTATTCCATCTAGTAAGGCAACACTGTGTCCCTTAGGATAATTGTGTCTACAATAGTGATCTTAAGAGGATCTTTTAAACTATTGATTTTGAAAAAAGGGTTATATCTTCAATCTTTTTACAGCCCCTCAAAAACTATTGTTAATGTATAATTTTGAAAGTGATAAAAATTTGTCTTTAAACATAGGAGTAGCATTACAGACAGATTAATTTGTTATTCACCCAAATAGGGTAGAGATGATCAAGGTCACTTAATTTTTTTTAATGTTTTGAAATCAAAATACAATTATATAGTTTTCCTCTTTCCTTCTCTTTCTACCAACACCACTCACACATGATACTTGATCTCCCTCAAGAACCAAGGTCACTTTTAAGAATGATATTATAAATATTAATTTTCAAGTATCTCATCAGTAAACCACACTGGGAAATGAGCCAATAAGCCTTGAAGGGCCATGAATCACTTGAGGTCAGGCAAAACGTTCCCAAGGCTGGAAGAGTACTAGCAGATAATGATGTTTCCTTCATCTTGTAATATCTAGAGAACAGCATGCCTTCCTGATACTTAGCAGAGCATGGACTTAGAGACAAGGACAGGCTCAGAGCATCACTGTGTGGACAATGTCCAGCACACAATTCCAATGTACACCAACGTGAGGATTTGAATAGTTTGACACCCATAAACTCATGTGTTTGAACGCTTGGCCCATAGGGAGTGAGATTATTAAGAGGATTGGCCTTGTTGGAGTAGGAGTGACTTTGTAAGAGGAAATATGTCTCTGTGGGGATGGGGCTTTGAGATCACCTAAGCTTAAGCTCTGCCCAGTGTGGAATCCACTCTCCTCCTGGCTGCCTTCCGTTCAAGATGTAAAATTCTTTACTTCTCTCTCTCTATTTTTTTTTCCTTTTTAAACTCTTGACTTCTCTAGAACCGTATCTGCCTGCATGTTGACATGATAATGGGCTAAACCTCTGAAGCAGTAAGCCAGTCCCAATTAAATGTTTTCATTTATAAGAATTGTATGTCTTTTCACAGTAATGAAACCCTAACTAAGACAACGTAAATCCATAAAAACCTAGCATTCATCACTCAAAACACCGGCTCAAAGAAGAGCCGGATCTCGTATGTGGATGGAATCCTTTATATTTTCCTTGTCCTGGGGTTACTTTTTCATCTAAGCATTCATCCTTTATGATTTTGTTAAAAATATTTTCTGGTGTGGGGAGCTTGGAGTCTTCTCGTTCTTCTATTCCTATTATTCTTAGGTTTAATCTTTTTTTTTTTTTAAGTGTCTCAGATTTCTTGGATGTTTTAGGTTAGAAACTTTTTAGTTTTAACATTTTCTTTGACTAATGTATTGATTACTTCAACCATATCTTCAACACTTGAGACTCTTTCTTTTATCTCTTGTATTCTGTCAGTTTTCCTTGTGTCTTCAGTTCCTCTTCTCTTCCCTAGGTTTTTCAACTCCAGGATTGACTCAGACATGTGTGTGTGTGTGTGTGTGTGTGTGTGTGTGTGTGTGTGTGTGTGTGTGGCTGTTGTTGCATCTAATTCCATTTTTATATCTTTAATAGTTTTATTTGTCCCATTTGATTGTATTTTCCTGTAATTCTTTAAAGGTTTTATTCAATCATTTGTCTATTTTAATGTATTTTCCTCTATTTCTTTCAGAGATATATTTTCCTCCTTCAAGTTTTCTATCATTTTTATCACCTCAGATTTAAAATCTTCTTTTTGTGCTTTATGGGTGTTAGTATCTAGAGATACTAACTTGCTATGGTAGGACCACTGACTTCTGGTGGTGTCATATAACTCTGAGTTTTGTTGCTTGTGTTCTTACTCTGGCCTCTATACATCTGGTTGTCTCTGGTGTTAGCAGGCCTGGAGATTCCTCTGATGGAGTCACTGCCTGTGTCCCAGGTAGGCTAGGCAGATTGGGAGCAGGTGAAGAGAGTGTCAAGCCTAAGGCTGTTTGCTATGACTCCCTCACAGACCTCCTTAGGATGGTGACAATGGGGGTTGGAGCCTATGCCCAGCTCAGCTCTGCTGGGTTTCCTGTCTGTGCTCCAGTTGGGGTAGGCAGGAGAGGAGTAGGCTGAGAGAGCTCTCAGCTGAAAGCTGCTATGGTGTCCCACAGGCTGCCTCAGGATGTTGGACAGTGTGGGTCGTGGCCCGCACCTGACCCATCTCTGCTGGTTGACTCTAAGCCTTCATCCTCATTTAGCACCCTAAGCACACATTGAGCCTACATGCCTATTCTGGAGCATCTTCATGCAAAATTTGTGTTTTTGTGTCTTTTATTCAAAAGTTTGTCCTTATTCCTTTTATAGTCCTGTTGCTAACCAAACTCTCTGGAATATTATTCCAAGGTTGCTGGTTTAGGCCTATCTGATTCAAACTGCGTTTATAGAAGAACAACTGAAGGCAAGATAATCTAAGTTCTTGAAACCATACTATAAACCCATCTTGCCTTAACTGTTTATAAATTTACTAAATTCCGGAGCAAGAATTCACAATGCAAGAAACAATGAAGTATTTGATGTTTCTTCTTATCTGTGTAAACATACATATAAGATTTTTATGGTTAGTTCATGCTAAGTCATTCATGGATTCCCCAACTGACAAATGACCCTGAAAAGGTTAGATATTAGTTGTCTGTAGGTTTACATTCCATTTCCAGGCTCCGTTCTTTGTTAAACTTCTTTTCTAGTTGGTTCTTAATGATTAATGTATTCGTCTTCTGTCACTGTGAAAAAATGTGAAACCACTTAAGAGGAAAAAGGTTTACTGGCTCACTGTATCAGAGAAAGGAGAGAGAGAGAGAGAGAGAGAGAGAGAGAGAGAGAGAGAGAGAGAGAGAGAGAGAGAGAGAGAGAGAGAGAGAAGGAGGGAGCGAGTAAATGAGGGACAGAGAATTAATGAACTCAAGAGAAAATCCTACCCCTCCTTAGGACATTCTTAATGAGTCACTCTTGAAGTTTCTACCCTCTCCCAATAGCTCACTGAGTTAGTAATTAATGAATGGATTGATCACTGATGACATACGAGTCCTCATGACCCATACCTTTCCAAAGGCCTCACTTCTCAGCACAGCTGTTGAGGATCAAGTCTTTAACGTGTGCATTCTTTAGGTACTATTATGGTGTACGTCTCTGAAGTGTTCTCAAGATTCTAAATACAGAAAGCTTGGCCTCCAGATGGCTGTGGTAATTGTGAAGTGACTAGGTTGAGACCACACTGCTTAATGCAGTTATATTTGACTCAGTTCATAGATAAGTGTGGTGTTTGAAGGAGGGAGATACTGCGGAAAGATATGTTGTATTCTTGGATGCATGTTCTCTTGCTCTCCCTTCCTCCTGCTTCCATGAGGTAGGCAGTTTTGTTTTTTATCATGTGCTCCCTGCTATAACTGTTCTTTCTTACTACAGGCCCAGAAGCAGTGGAACTGAGCAACCATGGATTAATATCTCCGAAGCCTTGACACAAAATGAATCTTCTCTGCTTTGTGACAATCTGCATAGGTATTATGTCACAACTACTGAAAATGACCAACATAGGGATATTTCAGGCACAAACCACAGCAACCAGCTGTGTGTTACTTTTGGCAACAATCCCTCTGCTTGTCCACCAGATATCAACAATATTGATCAGCTACTATTTGTTAGTAGATGTTATTGTTTCGTTATTGGTTATGAGCAAACGATATTAGGTGGACTGGATACTAGTTGCTTAACTGAAGTTCTTGATCTGTTAAGGGTATTCTGCTAATTTCTATCTTATTTAACACTTAAACCCATGAAATAGATAATATTAATATTTTAACTTATATACAAAAATATAGTTACTAAAGCTAAGTCCTTTATTTTGTATGCAATGATACCTTTCAAATTACTTGAGAGAAATATTTAAGTGTGAGGTCAACCAAGACTTTCCAGTCCACGGCAATTATTAATCATCTATGAATAAGTCCAGCTACTCATTTTTTAAAAAAAATATATCATTCTTCTTCCCCTCCCTCTCCTCCTCCTCCTTCTTCTTCTTCTCATTTTTCTTCTGTTGCTGCTGCTTATGCTTCTTCTTCCTCTTTTTCTTCTTGCATCCTCTTACTCCTTCTCGTCCTCTTTTATTTGTTCCTTCCCTTTTTCTTCATTTTTTCATCTTACATAATTTGTTTCCAGAAGAAGTAAGGAATTTAGAAATAGATAACTTCATTAGTGGGCTGAGTAGCCTGAGTGGAATCCCTGGGCATGTTACTTTTGACCACGTCTCTTTCTAATCTTATATCTCCTTTCTTTCCTTTCATCATTACTTACAGGATGATAACAGGTCCTCTTAGCACAAGAGCTGATTAAATCAGCAGCACTATTTTAAGCTAAGCTTCATTGAAGTCTCAGGACAATGCCAAACTGTCTTAATCATAACATCTGAACAATAGTGCAAACTCTCTTTTTATTTTAATCAAATGTATTTACATATATTCACATTTGTCTCTGCAACCCAGAAATGATCTCTTGTGTGATTTAGGCATCAAGCTACTTGCATGAACACCTCTACGCTTAAATATGCTTTAAATCTTTAATACTTATGATGCATGGCTTCCTTCTGCCTTTTCCACTTTTTATTTTTCTCTCTATCATCTGTGTCACAAATAGCTTCCACTTCTATGTATCTTTCTATACTTTCCAGAGATTCAAGTGGTTTACTCTTGGTTTCCTTAGAGCCATAAAATATTTTAAAATGAACATTATCTTGAATCATCCTTCAGAATCATCCAAGAAGTCTGGTACTTTGAAAATTAATACTGGATTAAGGTCTACAACAATATTCCAATATCATAGTTTCTGGCTACACTATGTCAGTTATGCACTAGAGAGTGGATAGTGTTACATATGAAATAATACTTTTGGAATTATTGGATTATAGTAAATTAATTCCATTTATTTATTTTGTAATATGGCTGCAAAAATGAAAACATATATATGCATATATACATATGTCAATCTGATATGAAGACAGTGTCCTGTTTTGGTGGTGCATAGTGATTAAGTTTCCCTCTAAAATTATAGGTATATATTTAAAGAGTAAATGATATATGATTTTTTTTTGCACAAAATTTCAGTCATCTGATATGTAAACTCTGAAAAAAAGACAGTATCTTCAACAAATGGTTCCAGGAAAACCATATCATCATTTGTAAAAGAATAATATAAGTTGGAATAAAATAGTACAGAAGGAGATATAATGTAATAAATACGATATTATATAAATATGAGGTAACTTGTCCCTTAAAATGTATTTTGAAGACTATCATGACTGTCTTGGTTAATATATATTCCCCAATAAATATAACACTTATGATTTGTCACCATGAACATCAGCAAAAAATACAGAATATGAAATTTGAGTACATTACTTTTCTTGTTACTGAATATATACATCCTGGTGGAATATAATCTATAAAATTTCAGTTTACCATAAAATTTTCAAAAGTGTAGGGTTCATTTTTATTACTACTTATACAGAAAGAAACAGACTGCTTCTGTCTCGAAATGGGCAATTTTATTCTTTTGCTGTTGTACTTTATTGCTTTGTGTTGTTCCAGAAAAAACCTGAAAATGTCTGGCATGCAATGCAAACAGAAGATTTAAGTGAGAACGTTTTTTGTTTGTTTGTTTGTTTGTTTGTTTGTTTTTATAGTGGGTTAGATCAAAGTTCATTGTCTTATGGTTTCTGTTGTTGTGAAGAGACACCATGATCACAGCAAACCCTATAAAGGAAAACATTTAATTGGGGCTGGCTTACAGCTCAGAGGTCTAGTGTCTTGCCATCATGGTAGCAAGCATGGTGGCACTCAGCCTGACATGGTGCTGGGGAGGTAGCTGAGAGTTCTACATCTGGATTGGCAGAAACAGTGAGAGAGAGGGAGATGGAGAGGGAGATGGAGAGGGAGAGGGAGCCTGATTTGGGCCTGATTTGAACTTCTGAAATCTGAAGCCCACCCCCCAGTGGCATACTTCCTCCAACAAGGCCACACCAACTCTCTCAAGGCCACATCTCTTAGTAGTGCCACTCCCTATGAATTTTTACATATCCATGTTGTTGTCTCTGTGACATATTTGGTACCACTAAGCTGTGCTGAATTAGTGGAGTCTCTAGGTTCTGTATGTGCAATTCTTTGTTCTTTTCTTCTCTTTGTCTTTTTGTGTTTATTCCTGTTGGTGCAGTACTAGGACTTAATATGGTCATCCATATGCAAGGCAAGTACTCTTCCAATTGGACTATATCATACCCAACAGTTAAAAATTTGTTGTTTTAAGATAGTGTCCCATCCAGGTTTTTGAACTCACAATATAGCCCAGGTGTCCTTGAATCTACCTTTGCCTCTCAAATACTTAAATAGCTAGTATTATGGGCATGGGACACCATGCTTAATTCTTCTTTCTCTTCTAAAAGCTAAATGAAGACTTTTAAAATAATTTTAAATCACAAGTAGAATGATGTGATGAATATTTCCTCAGTTTTTGCTGGAAGCTTTCGTACTTAGGACCCAGTTGGATTGTTTTTCTCACTACGGAACACTGAAATTTATATTAATCTATAATGTTTTGAAAAATATTCCTGAAACCGAAGCTTTGACTATTTTCCCAGTAGTAACAGTCTCTTAAAGTTGATATATGTTTTAGTATTGACCTCGTCAGATAGGTCAATGAGTAAGAACCAAATGTGAGGTGAGTTTGATGGGAATTTTGAATTAGTTATGACTATGGCTCCATCCCAAGCGCATTCTAGGACTGCTCTGTGATCACAGAGATAGTGTACACTGGGAGATTGTTTTTATAAAAAAGCAAGTATAAGAAAGATGCATGTCCATAAGGAAGCACTTATGTACGGGTCCATGTGCTCTACTGAAAGCCAGTCCTCGGAGATGTCTAGGACTGTAAATTTTCTTCATTTACAGTCAACCATATGTGGCTTTGATTTATTCTAGTTTGGAGTGTGATGCCGATGTAGTACACTGTGGATGAAACACATCAGATTAAACAGAAAAATTAATTATCCTGTCTAATCCAGAACCTTGTGTTGGTTTCCTGGCCTGAGGCCAACGTATCATATGGCTCTGTGCTTGGACATGTGTGACTGCCTTTTTCCTAAAGGAGCTCATCAGTTGCTTGAAGCCTAGCTCTTCTTCTTCTTCTTTTTGTACACTAATATCCAAACAAGCGGTTCCTTGCTGTACCTCACCTCTCAAATGATCAGACTGCTTCAAGAAGGAACAACAACAACAGCAACAGCAAGTGGCCACTGACACAAGTGACAAAGGAGGGTTTGGCACTTATAACATTAATTCCAGCAGTGGTACCAGACATGGCAGCAAGCTCATTTTGAACTAATCTTCCAGGAGCACAGATTATTCAGTCAAACACTGAGCTTTAAGTCCTGCTTTCGCTTTTTAATAGTTGCTTGAGCTCAGGTGTGTTGTTTACCTGATTTCAAACTTAGCTCCCACTCTAAAATCCACGTCATTGTTCTTATCTTCCCTAGTTGTAAGGATTAAAAGGGGTAGTTCTTATTGTTTCCTGAGTTTAGCAGGGTGTCTGACACATACGGGTGATTATTACATGAAAAGATACATTAGCTCTAACGTCCTTTGCACTCATGGACCTGAGGGAGCAAGAGAAACCCAGCTACACCATTGCAGTGGCGGTCAGGGATCTACCCCAACCCTCACCAAGTACTCATGCTTGGACTCCTGTTCCAAGAATTGCCCTTTGGAAGAATTTCTGTTGCCTATGAAGCTTGTCCCACTTCCCCTTTTATCTTGACTCAGATTCCATAAAAATAAGTAGTGGTTGCCTTATCTTAAATTCAGACAGCCATAAGCTTATTGCTACGTAAGAGCACTGAAACACCAGTTATTTATTCACCTTATTTAATTTTTCTACTGATTTGAATGTTATAAAGAATATTGCTTTTTTTTAATGAAAGAATGAATGCAGTTTACTTTAGTATCATCAAGGAACTAGCACCAGGGTTGGTGGTATAGCTCAGGAATAGAGTACTTGCCTACAAAGCACCCCTGGGCACAGCTCTGTGGGACTATGTGATAGTTCCTGTTAACATGAAATGAGACTAAATGCCATACAATGAATGGTATTGTCCCGAATCCAGGTATATTTTCAAGTACAGTAAAGATATTAAAGATTATATGATTTTAAGATGTTTTGGATGCACCCACTGCATCTCTGACATGCCCACTAGTTTATTTTTGTTCCTTTTAGATGCAAGGGCAATATTACATAATTATCCTTGTAATACAATGATGAAAAGATAATGAAATTAGAATAAGGATTTACCAGACTAATTTGCCCTAAAGCTGCTTGAAAACTGTTTGTAGAAGGATCCAGAGGGTCCTAGAAACCTACAAGTAGAACATTATGATAGGCAGATTTGGGCCCAGGGGTCCCACTCAAATGAAGGCACCAGCCAAGGACAATACAGGCCGTAAAACTTTAAACCCCTACCCGGACAGAACATTCTCCACAGTAGAGTGGAGAGTGGGATATGACTTTCTCACATACTCTGGTGCCTCACCTTTGACCATGTCCCCTGGAGGGGGAGACCTGGTGGCACTCAGAGGAAGGACAGCAGGTTACCAAGAAGAGTCTTGATACCCTATGAGCATATACAGGGGGAGGAAATCCCCCTCAGGAACAGTCATAGGGGAGGGGAATAAGGGGAAAAGAGGAGGGAGGGAAGAATGGGAGGATACAAGGGATGGGATAACATTGAGATGTAACAAGAATAAATTAATAAAGGAAAAAAAAGAATAATCCAAGTTTACGATGACTAATTTACCTATTTAGTGTAATTGTACACTCTAGTTTAACATACATACATACACTTGCACACATTGAGCACGAGTGGGCATGTTTCAATAACACTATCTTTATGTGACTCACTTCTCTGGGTGAATTCTTCACTACCTGTCTTATCACCATCGGAACTGATTCCATCTCAGAATGTCTAGAATAAAACTACTATCCTAACTCAAATTTCCCAGTTTAATATTTTTCAGTTAGAATATATTTTTTCATGCTTTGTATAATAGGTAGGAACATAGTACCAGAAGCACACTAAGTTTGCTGAATAAATGACCTCTTAGCAGAAACTTTAATGTAAAATCTTTTAGTCAATGAATGTAACCCTCTGAGGCCCCATTAGAACGCTGTCCTTCAGTGTCACATGTTGCCTGTTAGCTTTCAAATACACGACTAATATCTAGGTTTCAAATCCACATCTTCACAACTTCATCTCCTAACAGAGCTTTAATAATCAGGCCGACAGTTGCTATAGCAATAGGAAACTACTGGATCCTCTTCAGAATCTCCCTTGGGAGCAGCTGCCCTGCTCAAGGAGTTAATGCAGGAGCCTTTGTCATTTTCTAAAACAGCCAGGTACAGGATATTTGGAAGGACAAGAGTGAAACAGGAGTAGGCAAAATCCTGACATTTGATTTGTTTGAACGGTGACATCCGCCTTTTGTTTTTCTCCAGAGATTGTTTTTTCTTTTTCCCTCAAAGTTTAAAATGTGAAAATACGCAAAACAAGACAAAACAAACAAAAACTGGGTAGCTGCCCACCTCACAGGAAACAAGGGATGATAGAGTCATCTGCAGCAGCAACACATTTTTGTTTTACAGTCAAGATGATGATTTTAAACATCTGCTCTAGAGGCTGACAGGGGAGTGTGGCACAGTAGCATGCAAGACAGAATTTTGGATGTGCAGGCTCTAAGACTAAAAATGAGGAGGCGGAGTGAGGGGAAGACTTTTTACATTGTGGGTTAAATAAATAGTGTATAAGCCAGCTACGTGGAGGATATCTGTTGCCAAAGACCCTGACCAAGAAGTTCAGGCAGAGAGACAACGCTTGGTCTAGAACTAAATATCAAATCTACGGCTCAGTTGGGTGAGCATCAGGATGCCACTGAGATTGAGGGGGTAGGGCGGGGCCAGAGGGATGACACTAAGCTGAAAAATCTCCAAGTCACTGAGTCATCTGGCTGTGAGCTGGCCTTCCAGCTGGTGCAATGCTACTCCGAAGAGTACAGAAAGCAAGCAGGACAAACAGTAGGCCGCCGGTGGAACGAGTTCAGTTGTTTCTTCTTGACCCAAATGGGAGAAACAGGCAGGCTGTAAGGGAATGACAGCAGATGCTTGCCTCCCTGGTCCTATGGCAACTCTTCAAACACTCACTAGTTGTCCAGCCACCCTGTGTAGTTCAAGGATCAGCACAGACACTCTTAGGATTCAGAGGTACAAGCCTCTTTCTCGTCACTCCATTTGCTTGCATTGCTTCTAATTACTTTCTGCATTTTCTGTGGTAGATCCTTGATTTATATATCATACACATATATATCATTGATATATGTATATGTATATATGTGTGTATATAAACACACACGTGTGTGTATGTTACTTTTTTTGGTGGGGGCTCACCAATACATTTCGTCTAATTGAACTCAAATATGATTACTTCTACTCCATAGAATGTGTACCCCATTTACCCAGATTCTACTTTTGCCCTTGGGATCAAGAAGACATTGTATATTAAAAAACAAAACAAAACAAAATAGGATTTAATTCAGCCACATGGAGTACTTCTGGCAGCAACAACCCTGACCAACAAGTTCAGCAGAGAGGACCTATTTATCCAGTAGAAGGTTTTCCAAGGTGAACTCTGAAAACAGGACCTAAGTACCAGTGTTGGCTAAGGAGTTACTATCTGAAAGAATGCATAAAACATGGTGCCATGAGAAATGAAAGGAGGATATAACATATATTTTCATCCTCAGAATGTGCATATGAGTTTTACTAGGGAGCTATGGAAGGAAGAGCATTGCTCACACCACAGAGTAATTCCAGCCGAAGGAATTTTTTCTCTGACAGCTTTTGAAGGCTCCTCGGGAGCTCATTTATTTTCTTTCACTTTCATTTAGCCTCTCACGTAGGCTGAATAGAGTCTGGTGGGCAGGAATGATGTCAAGCAAAGATGTGCAGGTCCCGGCAGTTGGCATGGTTGATTTTCTTTATGGAGATGTTAAGTGCCAAGTCAAATAGCCAGTGTCTGTCAGTCCCCAAGCTTAGGGCACACCCATGCTTTGCTTCTCTTCCTCAGAAATGGGTCAAATTTCATGCTCAACTTCTAGAAGATTTTGCCCCCGATTCTGACTTTTATTTTATTTCCAGTTGCATACGAACATCATCAAAATGCATACTCCTGACTTTAACAGCTAAAGATCACCAGATGAACACTTCCCCCTCTGCTTGCCAAAGAAAATATATTCCCTAGTTTACTTTGTATCCAGCATCACTGCTTTCTTAAGACCCTGTAGGTTGTGGTTAAGCTATCACTGCCTACCTGGGCAAACTGCTGTTTAAGTAATCTCTCTTTCTAGTCTTGATACTTGTAGCCAGACATTATGGTTAGTTTATTGAATTCCTATATTTACCACCCTCTCCACCTCAATCCCTTCCAAACAACCCCCCAACCCTAGGCAGGCAAGAAAATAGGTTAGAGGGAAAGGAGGCATAGACCTCTTTAGACTACTTCCTGCTGATTAGTGGCACTGAGTTCCTTAGGGCAGCGTTCCTTTGATCTTCGTTGACAGGATATCTAATTTCTTCGATACAGAACCACTAGATGGACCACAACAAACTGTAGCACCTGGGGTGCAGCAGCGACTTCTTCAGAATGCCCCTAGTCCCTCTTGGAGCTCTGACATTTACACTCTCTGAAAAGTTTCCAGAATTCCAAACATCACATACTTGCAGAAACCACCTGCAGCTGGTAAAACCAAGGCCCTGCTAGAGCACAAGGCAAATCACAGTGAAGCAGCCTCTTATCCCACACCTGGGATTAAAACAAAAACATATTCACATAACATAATGGGGTTCTTAAAGAACCCAAAATTCTCAGTACAGATGCTTCTAGCTTTGGTTTGTTTCCATTTGTACTGTATAACTTAAGTTTTTTTACTCCTGTTATCAGCTTTTATATGTAATAATCTCAAATTAATGTCTTAGTTACTCTTCTTTCAGTGACAAAATATCTAACAAAAGCAATTCAAGGAAGGGTGGGGTTTTATTTGTCTCACAGTCTGTGGCAGGACAGTCCTAGCAGCAGAAGCTCGTGCAGTTTGGCACCTTGTGTATACCATGGGGAAGACAGTGATGAGTGCTGGTGCCCAGTCAGATTCTCTGCCTGTCTCTCTCTCTCTCTCTCTCTCTCTCTCTCTCTCTCTCTCTCTCTCTCTCTCTCTCTCTCTCTCTCTCTCTCTTTTGACACAAGGCAAAGGAATGGTTCAATTCACATTTATTGTTTGTCTTTCTACCTCAATTGACCTAATCAAGACAATTGCTCACAGACATACCCAGAGGCTAGGCTAATCTGCATAGTCCCTCACAGATGTGACTCTACAACCCTGCAAAGTCGAAAATATGAGTCATGACACTTAACAGCCATAGATTCTTTCTCTCTTAACTCCCAAATCCACAATAAAATTTATTCTCTACACCGTAATGATATGAAGAATCTTTCTGAAACATGTCATCTTTTCTCAGGAGCCTTGCAATTCCTGGATGGATGATTGACTCAAGGTCTTCCTTAAGTTTTCCACATTACCACTCCCAACCTTCTTTTCAAGTCAAGTTCTTTCAGTTAGATTTGGAAAAGGGCACATTTATTCTATACTCCCATGGCATTCCCAACTGGCACAGTCTCCTCCCTAAACCAAATCCTATTCAACTTTCAGGGCTTAAGCCCCATCTTTCTAGAAGTTTATCAACCTCCCCCACAAACCATGCTGAGCTTTCTTAACAGAACCTCTTCTTTCCTCTCAGTCAACCATCTGATTCTCACATTTCTCTGCAGCATGACATTATTTTAATATGTCTGTTTTAGCATTTATAACAGCTGTCACCTAACACTTTCATGTTAAGATATTTCAACATTTCATCTTTTCATCCATAACAATAAGAGGTAATTACTATTTTCCCACATTCAGAGTGGAAGAGAAAGCATTAGAAAGTATGATGAACTTATCCCAGAAGAGGAATATTTCAGACTAGAATTTGACACCAGATCTGTGCGATTCCTAAAAATCTATCTTATCTTTCCAAGGGAATTGTGAGATCATTAAGAATGAGGGTGAATATTGTTGCTTTTTATATGTGCTGATTTATCTCTGCTAGGAGATCAAATAAATGATTTGTTTAGGTTTTGTATGAGCTTTCTTAAATTATTTTGAAAAAAGAAACAATTCAAAGGTTATGTCTGAAGTTTCTTTTGTCTACTAAATCAGTTACTTAGATAGCTTGTTTATTTAATTGAGATATTGATTAATGGTAATTTAAGTGTGATCTCATTATGTTGCCTAGGCTGGCCCTGAACTTGTGATCCTCCACCTTCAACATCCTTAGTGCTAGGATTAAACTATGTAGCACTGTGACTGGACTCTCAATAATTTAAGAAGGAAAAAAACCTAAAATACCTAATGACTAAAATTGTCTTTGTTCATCATTGGTGAATCTGATCGTCTAGTTTCCAGAAATCACACACAGAGTGTGACAGTTTCTCAGAATATTTTATTATTACAATAATTATTTGGTGAATGAATGATTCCATTGTGGGTTTTGGCTTATTTTGAAGACACTGAGAAACTGAACTATGTCATAAATATGCAATATAATCTTAAATCCTTATAGAGCTAAAATATTAATACCACAGAAAACAGAATTTCCTCTTTCCTCTGTGTATTTGGCATTGGACTGAGCTCTGGTGCTGTAGACTTAGCAGAGGGCATCTATGATTTTTGCTGGCATGCAACCTTTTTCATGAGCAGAAGAACTTTGTCTCATTTGGAATGGAATTATATAACATTCAGTTCTGTCTTTTTCATGATGGGAATATGGTATAACATTCTCTCAGGCTTTCTTTTATTAAAATGGTTATATTTGACTGATGATCCAAATAAGTTAATGGAAATTTGTGCCTCTTGATGCAAGAGATGGTATGCACCGTTGGCCTCTCTTGGTTCTAACAGGATGGGGAGAGGGGGCAGAAAGCTAATAGATACTTGATGTTTTCTGGGTAAAACATTTCATGGCTCCAAAAGATTTTGAAATGTGTCTGGAACCTGAGGCAGATCAAATATTATTTCTCAGTGTAAACTAAGTTACTGCCACCTGGTGATTTACTAATGTATGAATTATTGATAGAATGAAACCAATTTCTAAATGCTTCTCTTTTCACACAATTCTCATTTCTAGGCACAACACTAGATGGAATGAGACACATCCTAGACACAAGCCTAAATTGGCTTTCAATTTAGTTTTGCAGTTTTAGTCGCTTTTGGAGTAATTGCCTAGTCAAGTTCTGGTCAGTAAATCAGAAACTTCATAATTTTGTCCAGAAGCAAATAAGCCCATGTATTTGATTCCCTCACTATAAAACGATATTCTGTGAAAATGGTGACACTAGGCTGGCACAAAACAATGATTTTCATGCTGTGCCTTGTCCTGGCTGTCTCCATTTTCCATGCAGCATTTGGCTACATAAACTACCTGCCAAACAGCACTCCTGAGGTACAAATGAATAAACAACTCATTCTGGAAGGAAACTAGTACTGTTCTACAGAACTATCCAAGTAGACTGGGAGTATACAAGCACATTGACACATGAAAACCCTGACAGAAAACCTGGCTTGAGCTTGAGAACTCCAAACCAAGGAGAAACAGCCTCACTCAGACCTATCTCATAGAGAGGATGACACTTAACACCACCATGGTAATGGCTTCTGTTGACCTGTCATCTGGTTACCCACTGTAATGTATTCAGGAACACAGACAAGCTTCTGATCATTCCTGAGCAGTAGGCAAGCTGAGGGGAAGTGAACATTAGGAGGTCCGAGTCCATGTCGAAGTAGTCCCTACTTCCCAGATTGTGGGGCACACAAGGAGTCTGTGCTGCCTATCTACTACATCTGTGCAGAAGGTCTAGGTCCACATCCTACACTACATGGACCTTAGTTGGCACATCAGTCACTGTATTGTAATGTGGTTAGCCTGAATTAAGTGGCTAACATCTGCTTACGAGTGAGAATATGCTATGTGTATCTTTCTGGGTCTGAGTTACCTCACTCAGGATGATTGTCTCTAGTTCCATCCATTTACCTGCAAATTTCAAGATTTCTTTGTTTTTGATAGTGGAAGAGTATTCCATTGTGTAAATGAACCATAGTTTCTTTATCCATTCTTCAGTGCAGGGACATCTAGGTTGCTTCTAGATTCTGGCTATTACCAATAAGGCTGCTATGAACATAGTTGAGCAAATGTCCTTGTTGTATGGTAGATTCTATTTTGGGTATATTCCCAGGAGTGGTATGGCTGGGTCTTGAGGTAGACTCATTGCCAGTTTCCTGAGATAGCACCAGATTAATTGCCAAAGTGGTTGTACAAGTGTGCACTCCTACCAGTAATGGAGGAGTATTCCCCTTTCCCCGCAACCTTGGCAGCATGTGCTGTCACTTGAGTTTTTTTATCTTAGTCATTCAGGTAGGTGTAAGATAGAATCTCAGAGCCATTTTAATTTGCATTTCCCTGATGAATAGGGATGTTGAGCATTTCTTTAAGTGTTTCTCAGCCATTCAATATTCCTCTGTTGAGAACTCTCTGTTTAGCTCTGTACCCCACTTTTTAATTGAGATATTTGGCTTGGTAGTATTTAATTTCTTGAGTTCTTTATATATTTTGGATATTAACCCTTTGTCAGATGTAGGGTTGGTGAAGATCTTTTCCCAGTTTGTAGGATGTCATTTTGTCCTGTTGACTGTTTCCTTTGCCTTACAGAAGCTTTTCAGTTTCATGAGGTCCCATTTATTACTTTTTGATCTTAGACTCTGGGCTGCTGGTGTTCTGTTCAGGAAGTTATCTCCTATGCCAATGAGCTCAAGGCTCTTCCCTGCCTTTTCTTCTAATAGATTTAGGCTGTCCGGTTTTAAGTTGAGGTCATTAATCCATTTGGACTTTAGTTTTGTGCACGATGATAAATACAGGTCTGTTTGCATTTTTCTACATGTAGACATCCAGTTGGACCAGCACCATATGTTGGAGATACTACCTTTTCTCTATTGTATGGATTTGGCTTCTTTGTCAAAAATTAAATGACCATACATGTGTGGGTATAATTCTGAGTCTTCTATTCAATTCCACTGGTCAACCAGCCAATTTCCATGTCATTACCATGTTGTACTTACTGCTGTTGCTCTATAATATAGCTTGATGTTTGGGATGGTGATTCCTTAAGATCTTTTATTGTACAGGGTTATTTTAGCTATTCTGGGTTTTTGTTTTTCCATATGAAGTTGAGAATTGATCTTTCAAGGTCTGCAAAGAATTGTCTTGGAATTTTGATGGAAATTGCATTGAATCTATAAGTTGGCTTTGGCAAGACGGACATTTTTGTTGTGTTGATTACTCCCAATTCCGGAAAATGGGAAGTCTTTCCATCTTCTGATATCTTCTTCTATTTCTTTCTTTAGAGACTTGAAGTTTTTCTCATATAACTCTTTCACTTGTTTGGTTAGAGTTACACCAAGATACTTTATATCATTTGTGGCTATCACGAAGCTTGTAGTTTCCGTAATTTTTTTCTCAGCCAGTTTGTCATTTGTATAGATCAGGGCTACTGATTTTTTTGAATTGACTTTGTATCCAACCACCTTGCTGAAGGTGTTTATCAGCTGCACAAATTCCTTGGTAGAGCTTTTTGGATCCCTTACGTAAACTGTCATGTCATCCATGAATAGTGATAGTTTGACTTGTTCCTTTCCTATTTGTATTCCCTTGATCTCTTTTAGTTGTCTTGTTGCTCTAGCTAGAACTTCAAGTATTATATTGAAGAGACATGGAGAGAGTGGACAGTCTTGTCTTGTCCCTGATTTCAGTGGAATTGATGTAAGTTTCTCTGCATTTAGTTTGATGTTGGCTATAGGTTTGCTGTACATTGCCTTTGTTATGTTGAGGTGTGTGCCTTGTATTCCTGCTCTCTCCAAGACTTTAAACGTGAATGGGTGTTGGATTTTGTCAAATGTTTTTTCAGCATTAAAGGAGATGATCATGTGTTTTTTTTCTTTCAGTTTATGTATATGATGGATTACGTTGATGGATTTCTATATATTGAACTGCCTCTGCATGCCTAGTATGGCGCCTACTTGGTCATGGTGAATAATATTTTGATGTGTTCTTGGATTTGGTTTTTGAGTATTTTATTGAGTCAATGTTCATAAGAGAAATTGGTCTGAAATTCTCTGTCTTTTTAGAGTCTTTCTGTGGTTTAGGTATCAAGGTGACTGTATCTTCATAGAATGAGTTTCTGGAAAAGTTTACAGAGAATTGGTTGAAGGTCTTGTAGAATTCAGCATTGAATCCATCCAGTGAGGGGCTTTCTTTTGGTTGGGAGACTTTTGATGATGTCTTCAATTTCCTTAGGTGATATAGGACTATTTCATTTGCTTACTTGATCTTGGTTCAATTTTCATAGTTGATATCTATCAAGAAAATTGTCCATTTCATTTAAGTTTTCAATTTTTGTGGCATATAGGATTTTGAAGTACTACCTAATGATTCCTTGGATTTCTTCACTGTCTGTTGTTATGGCTCCCTTTTCATTTCTGATTTTCTTGATTTGATTACACTCCTTTTGCCTTTTAGTTAGTTTGGCTAAGGGTTTGTCTATCTTGCTGATTTTCTCAATAAACAAAACTCGTGATTTTGTTTATTCTTTGAATCATTATCTTTGTTTCCATTTTATTGATTTTAGCCCTGAGTTTGATGATTTATAGCCATCTACTCTTTGCTGAGTCTGCTTCTTTTTGTTCTAGAGCATTCAGGTGTGTTGCTAAGTTGGTAATATTGGAATTCTCCAGTTTCTTAATAATAGCACTTAGTGCTATGAATTTTCCTCTTAGCACTGGTTTCACTGTGTCCCATAAGTTTGGGTGTGTTGTGCCTTTGGATTCAGTTAATTCTAGAAAGTTTTTTATTTTTTTTTTATTTCATTCCTTATCCAGATATCATTGAATAGGGAGTTGTTCAGTTTCCATGTGTTTGTAAGCATTCTGTTGTTTTTGTTGTTTTCGATATCCAGAGTGGTCTGATAGGATGCAAGGAATTATTTCTATCTTTTTGTGTTTGTTGAGGTTTGCTTTGTGACTGATTATATAGTTGATTTTGGAGGAGATTTCATGAGGTGCTGAGAAAAAGGTAAATTCTTTTGTGTTTGGATGAAAAGTTCTGTATATATCAGTTAGGTCCATTTGATTCATGACATCTATTAGTTTCACTGTTTCTCCACTTAGTTTCTGATCATCTATTTGTGAGAACAGGATCTTGAAGCATCCCTCCATTAAAGTGTGGGATTCAATGTGTGATTTAAGCTTTAGTAATGTTTCTTTTATGAATGTGGTTGCTCCTGTATTTGGGGCATAAATGTTCAGAATTGAGACATCATCTTGGTCAATTTTTCCTTTGATGAGTACAAAGTGTCCTTCTCCATCTCTTTTGATTAGTTTTGGTTGAAAGTTTATTTTACTAGATACTAGAATAGCTACTCCAGCTTGTTTCTTTGGTCCGTTTGCTTGGAATGCCTTTTTCCAGCCCTTTACTCTAAGGGTATGTTTATCTTTATTGCTGAGATGTGTTTCTTGTATGCAGTGGATTGATGGATCCTGTTTTCACATCCATTTTGTTAGCCTGTGTCTGTCTCTTCATTGGGGAGTTGAAACATTGATGTTAAGTGACATTAATGACCAGTGGTTAATGGTTCCTATTATTTTGATTTTGGTAGTGATAGTGTGTGTGTGTGTGTGTGTGTGTGTGTGTGTGTGTGTGTGTGTGTGTGTCCTCCTTTCTTTTGTTTTTGTGGATGTGGAGTTATTTATTTCCTTTGTTTCCCTGTGTAAAATTTCCCTCCTTGGGTTGGAGTTTTCCTTCTAGTATCTTCTGTAGAGCTGGATTTGTGGTTAGGTACTGTTTGAACTTGCTTTTGTCATAGAATATCTTGTTTTCTCCATCTATGGTGATTGAAAGCTTTGCTGGATATAGTAGTCTGGGTTGGCATCTGTGGTCTCTTAGTGTCTGCATGACTTCAGACCAGGCCTGTCTAGCTTTCATAGTCTCTGTTGAGAAGTCAGGTGTAATTCTGATAGGTTTGCCTTTATATGTGACTTGGCCTTTTTCTCTTGGAACTTTTACTATTCTTTCTTTGTTCTACACATTTAATGTTTTGACTATTATGTGGTGGGAGGATTTTCTCTTCTGGTCCATTCTATTTGGAGTTCTATGGGCTTCTTGTGTATTTATGGACATTTCTTTCTTTAGATTAGGGAAGTTTTCTTTCATGATTTTGTTGAAAATATTTTCTGGGCCTTGCAGTTGGGAGTCTTCTTTTTCTTCTATCCCCATGATTCTTAGATTTGGTCTTTTCATAGTGCCCCATATTTCTTGGATATTCTGTGTCAAGAGCTTTTTATATTTAGCATTTTTCTTTGATTGCTATATCCATTTCTTCAGTAATATCCTCTATATCTGATATTCTTTGTTCCATCTCTTGAATTCTATTGGTCATACTTGTATCTGTAGATCCTGTCCTCTTCCTTTGGGCTTCAATTTCCTGGATTATCTCAGGAGGTATTTTCTTCATAGCTTGTATCTCCTGTTTTAGGTCATGAAAACTTTTATTCATTTTCTTTTTTATGTTTGACTGTAGTTTCTTCAAGTGATTTGTTCAATTCTTTCTTTGTGTATTCCAGTTCTAGTCTGAGGGATTTATTGTCTTCCTTTAAGGTCTCTACCATTTTCAGAACCTCAGATTAGAACATCTTCTCCTGTGCATCAGTTGAGGTAGCATCTCCAGGGCTTGTTGTGGAAATGGAACTGCTGGTGTCAGTTTCTGGTGGTACCAAATGGTCCTTGGGGCTGTTGCTTGGGTTTTTCGGCTGACCACTTCCCATTGTGATGTTGGAGTATATGCCCAGTGCCTCCTGGGACGTCAGAACGTTCTGTGTTTTTTCTAGGAGACCTGAGATCAGATCCGCTTGTGATCTCGACTGTGGGGTCTGCTCAGTACTAGAACTCACAGGCACTAGTGATTTTGCAGACTCAAGTTAGTACTGTGTACTAGGAAGTTCACTAGCTGTCTACCAGCTGCACATGTGGTGGGCACGAGAGCACACAGGCATGCAGCAGCTGCTTAGGAACCCAGGAGCTCCCTGTGTGGCTTTTCTGAGTGACCTGAGATCATATCCGCTTGTGATCCTGACTGTGGCATCTGCTCAGTACCAGGACTCACAGACACTAGTGGTTTGGCAGTCTCCAGATAGTTCTGTGTACCAGGGAGTGTACAGAGCTGCCCACCAGCTGGGCATGTGGCACTGCCTTTGGAGGCTGTGTGCCCGTTTCTGTGCGGACAGGGACTTTGTGGTTTTGCCCAGTGGCCAGAGGCTAGATACAGTCGTGTTCTACAAAATTTGGATCCCTCTCACCTCTGGATCACCAGTATTGATGTTTTGTGGCTCTCAGATTGGCCACTGGGTTCTTAAATAGTCTTTGCTGTCCTGCTGGTCAACCAAGGTGTTTGTTAGATGCCGCCAAATTGGATCTCCCCCAAAGTTATTCATTTTTATGTAAACATTTTTTTGTCATGAGAAAATGAATTAAAATTGACTTGTCACAAGTAATCTTTTATAACATTGGTTCTCAACCTGTAGGTTAGGAACCCTTTGACACATTTGAAGCTATCTCCATAAGGAGGTTCTTTGATGTCATCATCTTCTTTGTGATAGACTGGGTGTTGCCAGGAGTTAACCTGTCTTGTCAAAGAACCCTTAAGACAATAAAAACATCTTTAAATGCCAAATTCATATTCAAAAACTCTGAGGTTTTTGAAGACTTTATCTAATTCTTTTACCTTATCTATCTATAGAATCATATCTATCTGTTAAAGCTGGAATGTATATTCTTGTGAGAAAAATACACTAGTAATTAACATGACCATGATTTGATCACCTAACAACTAACTTCTATAATTTATGATCCTAAACAGCCTGCAATAGCACTTTCAAAGTATTGGAGGTAAACTTTGCATTTTACTTGATTTGTATGGGTATAATACCACATATTAGAGTAGAACTACATATATAATGTGTGAGAAGAATAACCTTAAATTTGAATTCTATACCAAGGAAAGATAGCCTAAATGCTATGAATGTAACATTAATATAATTCCTGATTCTTTCTGGTAGGGTCTCACTTTGTATCCCAGTCTGGCTTCAAATTTACTCACATATTGCCTTTAATTCCAGAATTCTGAGACTCATTTCTCATGAAACTCTCAGCAGTCATTAGAAAACAAAGATTATGTTTTAATTATGTTTCAGTGTTGTTACCTTTTTATGTTTAGCCTTATGAATACTATAAAATATATACTCATCATGTTATAAAGATCATCTTGAGAAAGAAAACCTAATAAACTAAGTTTTAATAATAATAATAATATAGAAAGAATCCTTTGGCAAATCTCTATCTCCAAAATTTTTTACATTATAATTCATAACAGTAGAAAACTTATAATTATATAGTATCAGAGAAATAGCTTTATGGTTGAGGGCCACTTACCATAAGAAACTGTATTAAAGGGTCAGAGTATTAGGAAGGGTAAGAACCACTGTTTTATAATCTTTAATTTTGATATGGAAAAGGAAAAATGAGCAAAATAAAGGAGGCATATTTTTCTCCATTCCTGGTGTCATAAAATGATTGTAGCAAAGCAGTTTGGGTTATGTATGGATAGCTTTTGCCTTTAAGAAGCATGTTGAATTTTTTAAAAGCTTGGAAAATTTGCAACCTACTTGTCCTCATAAAATATTTAAGATCTCAAAACAGTTCAATTTGCCCCAATGGTGGACTAGAGATTTTGAAAATACGTCATAACTAGCTTGTTCTTTTGCATTTTAAGGCTTCATGCACATTTCAAAAACTGTTACCTGTGGGGAAAAAACTGAAGTCTGAGCTGGGCCTAGTATGCATGCATCTGCTTCCAGCATGGGGGAGACTGAGGTAAGGGGACGGCGAGTTTGTGCTAGGTATGGACTCCATGGTGTGATTATGTCAACCAATCAATCAGTCAATCATCAGTCAAACTTTAGAGTAATATAAAGATATTATAAATAGTTGCCATGGCAAAGAAACTGACTATTATGAGATACCAGTTTTTCTCTTTCTTGAACATGATCTCTTGGAGAATTTTTGCCCACATTCCAATTAAGTAAGCCATTTAGTTGCCCATGGAGTAAAAATTCCAGGAAAAATGATCGGCATGTTTTGGAGCTGCCCATACTAGCTCTAAAGCTTAGTTGGAGGCAGAGTGGTGCACAGAGAAAATGGCCTTTAGAGCTGGGAACATCATTCAATTCCCATTCTTACAACCCACTGGTTATGTGACATTAAAAAATTATTGATATTGTTTGATACTAACTTATTGAACAGAAATATTTGAAGAAGATGAGCTTCTCTAGATTCTAAACCATTATTAATGACGATAAATAAATCATTTAATAGTGCATAGAGCTGTACAGTGGGTTAAGTTATATAAAATTCTAATGTGGAGTGAGTCAAAATATAAATGTGTTTGTAGACTGGGCCTTAAAGAGATGCTGAAAGCAGGAACATGTGGGGCATAATGCAATCTGACAATGTCCTTATAAGAAGACTAGGGGCTGGAGCGATGGCTCAGTGGTTAAGAGCACTGCCCGCTCTTCCAAAGGTCCTGAGTTCAATTCCCAGCAACCACTTAGTGGCTCGCAACCATCTACAGTGAGATCTGATGCCCTCTTCTGGTGGGCAGGCATACATGAAGGTGAAACACTGTATACTTAAATAAATAAATCTTTAAAAGAGGAAGAAGAAGAGGAAGAAGAGGAAGAAGAAGAAGAAGAAGAAGAAGACTGGATCATTCACATGCTTGGCTCAAAGAAAGACCACTGAGAGAGCTTAGCATAAACATGGCTATTTATACACCAGGAAGAGGCCTTAGAGCACCGAGTTCTCAACCCTGTTAATGCTGCAACCCTTTAATACCGTTCCTCATGGTGTGGAGATCCACAAGCATAAAATTATTTTTTTTTACTACTTCATCACTCTAATTTTGCTACTGTTATGAATTATAATGTAGATATTTTTAGAGAGAGAGTTGCCAAAAACAAAAACAAAAACAAAAACAAAAAACCAGTTTGTAACCCACAAGTTGAGAAATACTGTCTTAGAAGAAACCAAATCACACAGA
The DNA here is from genome assembly GCF_964271855.1 of Acomys minous. Taxonomy (NCBI): domain Eukaryota; kingdom Metazoa; phylum Chordata; class Mammalia; order Rodentia; family Muridae; genus Acomys; species Acomys minous. The sequence continues at coordinate 59,358,215 of NC_140494.1, forward strand.
CACCAAGAACATTTATGCTGTAGAACTCTGGGAAAATATATTTCTGTGGTTTAAGCCACCTAGTCAGTCTATCATATTCTGTTATGTCAGCTCTAGAAAGCCAACATGGACTTCTAACAGATACGTGGGACTCGTTACAGGATGGGACATTTAGGTATAAAGGCTTAAGGTGGGTAAAATAGGCCTGGCTCATAAAAGGTGGTAAGTAATTATTGAATGAGTAAATGATGTAGCTGGATGTGAAGCCTTAAATCTTCCCCAGTGAACGTACCAGAGAATTAGAAAGTTCCATCTCTTTCAGGTTTAAGTACTGAAGAACCCTTTGAAAATGCATATTGAGTCATTATCCTCCATTAATGTCTCTAGACAAATGGTTTAGAAAATCGCAGCTGGTCTTGCAGATGGGATCTTGAGAACAGATTATTCAGAGAAACCAAGTTTCAGATCAGGGAGGGGGAAAAGCGAACTCAGGGCATAGGGGACTTACGGGCAAAGAGGCTCCATTATGTGCTGGTGACAGTGTGATGAGGGGGTGTACCCTGAGCATGCACACTGAGTCAGTGGAGAGCTCCCAGGCAGAACAAGGTATTGTGGTGTGCTGAGGCAAAATCTCTGCAATTACAGATTTTCTTCCAGTATATGGAGATTTGTCCCTTTCTATGAGATGTTTCCCTTGTCAGTGTGTGTTGTCATATAAAATTTTCAGCAGCATGAGGATGGCTCCCAGCATTGTGCAGGCATTGAAAAGCAAAGAAGTGTCACATAGAAATGATCAGTTTATAGAATGTTAAGAGAATTTAAAAGACAAGGGGAAAATGCTAAACATGAAGCACATGGACTACTGTTTGTAAGAAAGAAAACCTGAGAGAAAAACAATATAGACATGAAAAACTCAGCATACTCTTAAATGTTTGTTAAAGCTATTATTTATCCCTTCCCAATGTTTAAGCCAACACCCAATGGCTGTAAGTCACCCCTCTTAACGGCTTTTTAAAGCAGCACTCCATGAACTCGAATTGTCCTTTGATATGGAGTAGTTAAAATGAAATGAACTAGAGAAGACCACTGCAGTGAGAACTAAAATCAAACAGATCCTCCTAAACAAAGCCTTCATCCTGACAGCATCTATCCCTTATGCTAGAGCAGTCAGTCAGATAGGCAGGGTTGTTGAGAATTAGTGGAATCTGGGTTTTAAACTGGGAGGCAGTTTATTAGTGTCAGTCACTTTCTTTACAAAATAAAGTGTTTGGATTTAGGTGACACTAGTGTCCAATCTAAGCATATTAGTTTTGTAATTTTATGACAGAACTTTGTAAAAAAAAACTTTTCTAGGTCTTAGCCAGGACAAAGATCACAGTGACTTATTTGTCATTGAATAAATTACAAAATGATAACGCTTTTGATCCTTAAAGTTCTAGTTTAATGATAAAATAAATAAATAAAAAATAAATCCCATGCTAAATCAGATGCTATACAAGTAGTCCGTTCAATGCTGGCCATATGGGTTTTACTTTTAATATGACCAGTCCAACATTTAGCAAGAGTCACTCTTGGACTTTTTGGGTTTTAGTTCACAGAATGTAAGCTCAAGATATTTCAAAGTTTTCTTTCTATCACCCATTTTATGAAAGTACCACCATATTTACCAGCACTACCTATTTTGTCTTTTATAAATTATGGAATTGAAGGTGCCCTGACACTGACAACTCTGGCCTTTTAACTAGAAGACAAAGACACGCGTTGGCATTCCAATAAAGATATCAAGGATGGGAGGGCCAGTAGAAGAGGAATTCCGAGTGACAGGGAAAATAATACTAAAAACCCCTACATTGCATCATATAGAAACCTCCTTGCCACTGTAGAAGCTTTTATATGTATTTAAAATTGAATTACCCTCTAGCAAAATGACAATGCCCCCGTTGGACACTCAGGCCAGTTAATAAACTACTAAGGAAAAGAAAGCCAGGGGAAGGGCATGAGTAATGGCAAAAGTATGACATATACATAAGTGGAAATGCTACAGCGAAGCTCATGAATTTGTGCTATTCAGATATGTCAGCAGTTATAAAAAAAAAAAAAAACATATGCCCTGAAGTGTGAGACACTTTAAGTGAGCAAGAGTCAAATATTGTGCTGCTGGAGAACCTGCTCTGTTTGTTATTATATACTGGTTTTTGGGACTACGTGACTACAGGTGCTGGATCTAGTCACAGCTAATTCACTAAATGGGAAGGCGATTACTTCCGTCCTTTTATGAAAGAGTTGCTCAGCTTTTCATGGTCACTGCATGCTCTGAACTTGAGAAAGCTGAGCAGGCATCTACCAGGACGATAGCCCTCTTGTTCAGTTTGGAGAGGGCTATATTAGTTAGAAATAATACCCAAATCAGGTGAAATTGAATTGCAATTTTATTTTTCTGAAACCTTGAAGTGACACATTAATTTGAATATTATATTGTTCTTTATTACACGTTGGCAGGCAAGGCAACAAACTAATTAAAGCACGCAACATTTTTTTCAAGTCTCTTGGGTTTTCCACTCTGTAACTGAAGACAAATATGCATATTTTTATCCTGTAAACTATTTAGTTATAACAATGTTCATAATGTACAGGCTATATACTCTTCTTTTGTAGTAATGCGCATGAGTAATTGAAATCAACAACAGTCTACTTCAGAAAAATCACAGCATTTAATGCACAAAACCAGACTAAGGGTTTACTGATCTGAATAATCTAAGTATGACATTTCAATCAGGTACATTATGCACATTTTTCCTCTCCTCACCAAGAAGCACGTGCACTTGGAAGTACAGACAGGTCTTGTTGCTCTCTGATAAGGTCAGTGAAGCTTAGCTAGGATGTAGTGATGCTCAAAGCTCATTGGATTTGCCTGTGGAGCACAAGGCTGTTACCATGACTACAAAGCAGCGGTTGCTACGGCATCCACAGGCTCATCTGATGTCAAGGCTTCCGGGTGGCCTAGCACAAAAGCTATTACTTTATGTTGTTCTCAAGAAGTCTTTGAATAGTAGTGCATAGCTAAAACAATTTCCAGTAAACAAGGTTTTCTATACTTTCCCAGGTAGACAAAAAAGCTATTCTTCTATGTGAGATCATATGACTAGAAACAAAGAAGAGGGATGGAGGAGTATTGAATGAAAAAAGTGCATACAGCTGATAGTAAAAAGATGCCTTCTTTTCCATTAGTACGTGTGAATTTAAATATTATGAAGAATTCCTACTTAACAGCACAGAAGTCTGTGAATCATCTGAGTTGGCAGGTCACAACAGCCAAGTAACTTTTTATAAGAACTGGAAATCTTTCCAAGCTGAAAGAAGCCACAGTATGTACCAGAAGGGCCAACTCATGAACACCTGTGCCTCTAGAATAGCCAACAGTAATTAATATTAAATATGGGTCTGTATAAAGACACACATAGCCTTTTGGAAGCTTTCAGTTCATTAAGACATTGGTGGATGCTATTTCAGAGAGTGGGAGGAGGCAGGAAAGAGGAATAAAGAGAAATAGAAGAAACCTTTAGGTATTTTTGCTGTATTATCTCTTTACTCAATAACTAACCATTCCTTGAGGCTGTGTAAGTGGGTGTGAAGGAGGCTGTGTAGGTCACACAGTAAGTGGTTGATAGAGGTGGGAAACTCTGGCTGTGTTCCCAAGGGTCTCCCTTCATCTATGGGGAGATGCTTTCTCAGGAATGTTGCCTGGACGATAGCTGTGTCTATTACATAGGGTGTAAGAGTCAAGTGGTGGGCATCTCTTCAGTATATTTCTATTGCCCTTGGTTGCCCTCAGGTGGTGGAAGACATGTCCCTATATCTGGAGACATCATATACTTCAGAAACAGGGACCAGAGGCTCCTGAGATGGAAATGTACTGAAAGCCTACAACAAAGGCACCATGCAAGCTTCCAAAAGAGGGGAAACAAGCAACAGTTCTACCCAGCTGTAACACCTATGAACCACAATGACCAACAGGGCACTACAATCATCAAGGTGCTGTAGTGGCAACATGTACTTGGGCAGATTTCAATAACTCTGTAATTGGATTTAAGATGTGATCAAGAGATACCTAGGGCTAGTTAAGTCATGCATCTTAGAGGAGAACCTCAACTATCCCTTCCTAAGCTGGCATAATCCTTAGCTAAATTCTAATGTCTGTCCTTATACCCATAGATAAGTGTAGCTTTCACCCCTATCAAGTATAATTCTCTTTACAGCAGAAGGAAACCATTAGAGTAACCATAATTAATCAAAATTTAGAGTTATGGAGCCCCATACCCAGTGGACACATCTACAAAGCACATCCATGCCTAAGGCTCAGAGAATGCTATGGAAGATGGGGAAGAAGTAAGAGCCAGAGGACCAGGGAGTTTGCTGTGAGATTGTGCCTCCTAGTCATGTCAAAGCTAAACCTATAAAGTCTTGCCAACACAACTACCCAAACATGAGCTAAATAATGATAACAACAGACACACTAAAGTAGATGGGGAAAAAAGCCCACCAGGCATCAACCCTACAAAAGAGCTACTGGCAACCGAGGAGCAGTGAGAGCAGGAGAAGTGGTCTCCTCAGGGAAAAGTGCGTGAATTGGTTGTCCAATACCAAAGGGTTGGCCCTGAAAGCATGCATACAAGTAACGTCATCCAGAGTAATCAAGTGGTAATACAATATATATATACACATATACATACATACATGCACACATACGTATGTATATGCTTAACAACAATTTAGGATGAAAGAGCCCAGGAATTTGAAAAAGTGTAAGGAGGGACAAGGGAGGATTTAGAAGGAGGAACGGGAGGGGGAAATTGAAATAATTGTAACCTCAAACACACCTACACACACACACACACACACACACACACACACACACACACACAAACAAAAACAAAAACAAAAGAAAGAAATGAGTAGTGGGAGAGTCTACAACATCACCACCTGCTAGGGACCACAGGGATTTATTCCCATCTCTGGTTCTTGAGATGATTTTAGCCTCTAGTTGTAATCTCAACCAGAATAAACATCTCTTTTGACCATAAGCACAATTTACTAGGGAGCACACCATTAGGTTATTTGTATTATTAAAACTGTCTCCTCACCAGTGGTAGAACTGAGATACAACCAAGCTTAGGGAATAAAATAGTTGGGGATAAATTTGGAATTATCTTGGATATTTTCTTTCATGGGATGCCTAAGGATAGTAGATAAGAAGAAGCTGGTAAGGTTTTTATATCGCTTTCTCCTTGGAGCAACGGTGGCCTCACCAGACACACTGTGTTTATCACGGTTCCTTTATAATATCCAATCTCAGGAGCCAGTGTCATTGATATTTGTAAATATAAGCTTGGTCTTAAGAGCACTGGGACCTCGAATTTCTCCATACAAATTTAGTCAATGCTACTTAAGCACACAGAATTGTGAGTATTCCAGGCTGTTTTTACCATCATGATTTTACTACTACTTCAGATCTGATTTTGTACAAGAAGCAAGTAATAATAATAATAATAATAATAATAATAATAATAATAATAATAATAATAATAAATGCTCCATTATCTTTTCTTACAGAATAATTTCATCATTTTCTTAGAAATGACAGCCACTCTAAACATCAAAATTGTAAATGGCATTATAAATTAATTGTGAAGGCAAAGGAGAAAGACTATTTCTCAGGATTTTTGTTTTGTTTGTTTGGTTGGTTTTTCTTTTGAGACACGCTTTCTCTGTGTAGCCCTGGATATCCTGGAACTTACTCTGTAGACCAGGCTGGCCTCAAACTTAGAGATTCACCTGCCTCTTCCTCTCAAGTGCTGGGATTAAAGACGTGCAGCACCACTGCCCGGGCAGGATTTTTAAAATTTGAACCAAATAGTCTACAGGGAGGTCTCTGAATGCATCATTTCCATAAATCCAAGGCCTTGTGGGAATATGAGTCAGTGTACTCTGTACCACTGTAGAGAGTGTCTTTTCTGGGTACCGACAGCTCTTCACTGTTAAATATTTCATTTTTTGCCACAAATGATGAGTAAACCAAAAGCAATGGGAGATTTTCATATGACTTTTGAGAGTTCTGCAAAATCAAATAAAATATATACCATGTTTTTAACTAATGTATCAGAAATATTATAATCTAATTTAAATTCACACTGGGATATTTGACAAAGTCATGGAGTTTGAAATCTAGGCAGAAATCCTGGCTTTGGCTCATCTTCTAGTCTGGTATCAAAGTCTGGTATGACTTTAGGTAGGTTGTCATAGGATAACCGGTCCAAGTGTGCCCACACAGGGGGCTTTAAGATGCTATTACTATCCCAAAATTCAGCTGAGACTGAAGCCAAAAGGTTAAGCCTCTCACCCAGAACAGCAGTGTCAGCTTTCCAACCCCAGCAGCCTGTTTTCTTTTTAACTAGTACTTCTAGCTAGCATACACAATAAGTGGTTTCGTCGCATCATTTTCATACATGGGTACCACTATGCTTTGCTCATATTCCCAACTTGTGGCTCCCTATTCCCACAAATAGTTAGCGTTTTGCTGCTCATGTAGCATCTATATGTAGATTCTTTTGTTTTGTTTTGTTTTGTTTTTTTCTCCTTTATTAATTTATTCTTGTTACATCTCAATGGTTATCCCATCCCTTGTATCCTCCCATTCTTCCCTCCCTCCCATTTTCCCCTTATTCCCCTCCCCTATGACTGTTTCTGAGGGGGATTACCTCCCCCTGTATATGTTCATAGGGTATCAAGTCTCTTTCTGCATATGAGAAAGAAGATCCCCTTGATGGGGAGGCCTGATGGCACTCGGAGGAAGGATAGCAGACTACCAAGAAGAAACTTGATACCCTAGCATCATATTCAAGGGGAGGAGGTACCCATCAGTCACAGTCATAGGGAAGGGAAATGGGGTGAAAGCAGGAGGGAGGGAGGAATGGGAGGATGCACCGGATGGGAGAGCAATTGAAATGTAATATGAATGATTTTATTTTTCAATTAAAAAAACATAAAAAAAGAGAAAGAAGATCACAATTTGCCTATTACCTATTTCTTTATGTATTGCACTACATGATCATCACTGTACCTTATTTTATTCCTTTTCCTTTCTTCAAATAATCCCTCATTTACTTTTATCACTCACAAACACATTTCATGCTATATATATACATTTACATACATATGTGTATATATTATATATTTTATATGCATAATCATTCCAAAAAGAAAAATATATTTGTCTTTCTGAGCCCAGCTTATTTCATTTAACATGAAAATCTCCAGTATTTTTATAATTTTATATTATAATTGAATAATAATACATTTTATCTCTCTCTGTGCCTGACTCACTAATACCAGTGTATGAATGTACTGTTTCAGCTTTTTTTTTTATCAGTTTATCTGTTCATGAGCTTGTGATTCCATGTCATGGTTACTGCATACAACGCTGCTACTGCAGCAACAGATGTTCAGGTACCTCTGGCCATGTGTGTCAACTCAGATTCTTTCAGGTACATGTTTAGGATTGGTGTATCCTCTATCTGTAGATCTCTGAAAAAATTCTGCCTTGTTTCCATGATGGCTACACATGCTTATATCATATTAGTATAATACTGACTATAGGTGTATTAGGCAGAGCTTCATGTTAACTTATATTCTTTATGCCCTTTGATTCTTCAGGGCCTTTATTGTGAAGGGACCATGGACTTTGTCAAAGGTCGTCTATATGGCCATGACACTTCTTCCCCTTAATCTGTTTATATTCTATATTACATTTATTGACTTGTATATGTTGAGCCATTCTTTGCATCTCTGGGATGAAATAAACCTGTATACAGTGTATCTTTTTAATGAGTTCTTGGATTTTGGTTGAAAGTGTTTTATTGTGAAATTTTATAACTGAGTTCATCATAGAAAGTGATTTATAGTTTTATTCATTAGGTTGGTTATTTATTTATTTCATATTGTTCCCTTATGTAGTTTTGCTATTAGGGAATATAGTTTCATAGCATGAGTTAGGAAGCATTTATCTTTGTATTTCATGAAATATTTTGAAAAAACATCGCTACTAATTTTTCTTAGAGTTTTGGCAGATGTCAGTGTGTATCTGGTTTAGTCTTATGCTTCTCTTTGTTGTCATACTTTTTATTATTTTGTCAATTTCAATGATAAGGCATTTTCACAAGACCTTTACATATTCTTTAATTTAATTTTGATAGACATGTGCCTAGAAATATATTAATTTTTCTATATCTCCCATCTTGTGGCCATATACCTTTTCAAAAAAATAGTTCACAATATTTGAATAGAATCGAATAGTGTCTTTCATAATATCTTATTTTTCTCTTCCTAGTTTATTCATTTGGCTATTTTCTCATTTTGGTTAGTTTGGCTAAGAACTTTTCAATTAAGTTTGGTTTCTCAAGGCATCAACTCTTTGTTCCAATTACCATTTACATTATTATTTTACTTTCCGGTTTACTGGTCTCCTGTCTTCACGTGTCTTCCCATCTACTAAATTTCTGCCTTGCTATTGTTTTGTTAAGTTGTGGAGGTTCGTCATTTGAGTTATTTATTTGAGTATTCTCAATATTTCAATTGCAAGCACTCTTAGCTATACACCTCTTTTTAAAAATGTCTCTGCTGTATCCAAATGTTTTTATACTTCATTTATTTGTCAATTTAATCCTAGATGTTGCCCTTAATTTTCCCGAAACACTTAAAAATGTATTGTTCAATTTATGTGTTTATTTATTTTTATAATTTCTCTTGTTATTTATTTATACATCTTTATAATGTTTGATAAGATAGGCCTTGTATTTGATTATTTGGTTGAACTAAGAGGTGGTCAGTTCTAAAGGCAGTGTCTGAGAGGTTCTGAGAATGTGTATTTTAAACATTTAGATGAAATTTCCTGTAAATGTTGTGCCCATTTGATCTATGGAATATTTTAACTCTACAGTTCCTATTGGGGTTTTGGTCTGGATCATCTATCTACTGGTAAGAGTGAGGTATTAAATTCACACGCACATATTCATGTGTACACACACAATCTCTTATGTCTCAGAGTATTTAATAAAAGTGGGCACACTCATTTTTAAAGCATACACATTTAAAATGGTAATATTTTCTTGATGGATTGCCCTCTATATTAATATTTATTAGTTGTATTTATCCTTCAAGATCATTTTTTGAAAACTAACTTTATGACATATAAGTACAGATACTTTTCTTTGGTTCTGTTGTCTAGTTGGTTTCTAATTTGACTTCTAGTCTTTTACTTCCAGGGTTTTATTGTTGTGGGGGTTTTTTGTGTGTGTCTTTGTCAGTTTTTGCAGTTTGATTGCTGTTGTTTTTTGACAGCAGTTACTGGACTCTCATGTTTGAGTGAACCACCTTGTTTAAGTCTTTTTATTGGGCTGTTATGAATTAAATGTTAGATGCTCTTGCATTTGAGAATTTGCTCCGTAGTGCTGGCTGTTTCAGAAGGGTGTGGAATTGTTAAGGGATGGAACATCACTAGAAAAAGTTGGTACCTGGGGTATTGAGGTATTAGAGCTTGTCTCCACTTCCTGTCTACTACTTGCTTGCTGACTGCAAACATAGTGTGAGCAGCAGTTTCATTCTTCCTACCGCAGCTTCCTTGCATGTGTAAGGTATTATCATCTCAAACTGCGGCCTATTATAAACCCTTTATTCCTTACATTGCTTTCTGTCAGGCATGGGTCATGGGAAGAAGAGAAGTAACCACTGGAGAAAAATTAGCAACAAAGATTTGGAGTGTAGCTTTGAGAAACTGGAGCATGCCTCAGCCTCCAAAACTGGTTTTTGAGATAAAGTTGAGGATTCTGCAGCTGCTTGGCCTCATCTGTTGGTGAGTGTTTTCAGTGTGCTTTTTGTTACAGTCACCTTTTCACTGACAATATTTTCTTCTGTTTTGTAAATATCAGTTTTATTGATGAATTTTCTCATCCCACTCAGTTTTTTTTTGTTTTTTACAACCCAGTACCACCTTCCCAGATGTTGCAAAGCCCACAATGGACTAGGCCCTTCCAAATCAATAATTAATAAAAGCCCCACCCATCACCTACAGGCCCATGTTGACTTTCTCGCCTGTACTTGCTGACTTTATCATCCCGGCATTGGATTGATCATCTTGTCTCACTTGTCTAGCTGTCTTTTTTCTCTTTGAAAACATTCTCTTTGAAAACATATGCATTCGAGCATGCCTGGTGTGTGTGTGTGGCAAGGGTGTCGGAGGGAAAACTCACATGTTCCTCGGATACTAGCTATCTCTCCTCTGAGACAAGATATCGCATTAACTTAGAAGTTGCCTATTAAGTACGGATGACTAGCCTGAGACCCAGGGATCAGCCTGTTTCTGTCTACCTGATGTCATCAAAGCTGGCTTGTTTTCTTAACCTAGATTCTGAGGACTGAATCCATGTTCTTGTGCTGTTGATTTTTACTGCTGGGCTGTCTCAGCCCTGAAATCATCGATTAATTGTCACAGGTAAGTGTTTGAATTCTTTGTCCAGAATTTCAAGCATTTCTATGCATTTGGATTTTCCTATTGAAATGCTATGATGTTTTGTCTTTTTTTTTTTTTTTTTTTTTGGTTTTTCGAGACAGGGTTTCTCTGTGTAGTCTTGGCCATCCTGGACTCACTTTGTAGATCAGGCTGGCCTCGAACTCACAGCAATCCACAAGCCTCTGCCTCCCGAGTGCTGAGACATTATATTGACTTGCTTTTTCCCTGTTTCTGTTGTGTCTATTCTATTGTTTGCACAGTCCCAACCATGGAGATCTCTTTCTGTATCTGATTAGTTTATGTCAACTTGACACAGAACTCGAGTCATCTGGAAGAAAAAAACTTTGTTTGAGGGATTGTCTCCTTCAGAGTGACCTATAGGCAAATCTCGGAGGCATTTTATTGATTAATTATTGATGTGGGAGGGCCCAGTCCAATGTGGTCTGGGCCACTTTTGGGCAGGGGTTCCTGGGTTGTATTAGAACGTAAGCTTGGTTGACAAGGACGAGTTAGCCAGTAGGCAGCACTCTCCTGCAGCCTTTGCTTCCTGATTCCTGCCCCAACTTCCTGACGGATTGTAAGCTTTCAGTGAAATAAACCTGTTCCTCCCCAGGTTGCTTTTGCCCACAATCTTAGACTGATACTTAAGGGCCAAGTGAAGGCTCTCCTCTTAATTTCTCCTTAGTCACAAAGGGAAGAAGTCACTCTAGCAGCTGAAGGAAGTGAGATCTGGAGACACTGTTAACATTAATAAAGCTAACTACTACACTACCAGTTACCGTAGAAACTGCAATGTGCAAAGTTATTTCAGGTAAAGATAAGATATTAAAACAATAGAATAAAGGAACAAGCAGGGAAAGAGAAAGGCAAGTTTTAATAAAAGCAAAAATGAAAAAAATGAAGAACAATATTATAAAGAGGAGAACCAGGCAAGAGATTAAACTATCTGATTGTATAATTAATAACACACACACACATGCACACACACACACACACACACATCCAAAGAGGCAACCCTTAGCAATCAATGCTTTCAACCATCTTTCTCCTTTATGATGACTTCCCACTAATAATAAAAAAAATAAAGGTTAATGAGGAACATTTTGAATTATTTTTAAAAATTATTATTTTTGTGTGCATAGGTATTTTGCATGCATGTATGTCTATGTGTCATGTGCTCTCTGTATACTCTGAGGCTAGAAGAGGATGTCAGGTCCTGAGTAACCTGAGTTCCAGACTGTTGGGAACCACCATGTGGGTGCTAGAGAATGAGCTTTGTCCTCTGGAAGAACAGCCAGTACTGTTATTTTAAATTAAATATTTCTTATTTTTTACATATACATTTATATTATTATACATATATACAATAAACTACCTACAGCAAGAAGAACCATGAAACAATCAGGAGTTATGTAAATGTCACACTCCTACTGTTTTTGGTTATTTGTATTTGGCAACCTCGAAGAAAACGTCTTTCTGGATCCTTCTACTTTGCCATTCTCCCATGATTCTCTCATCTAGAGTCCTAGAAGCCTACAAGTAGAACATTATGATAGGCAGATTTGGGACCAGGGGTCCCGCTCAAACTAAGGCACCAGCCAAGGACAATACAGGCGGTAAACCTTAAACCCCTACCCAGATCTAGACAATGGACAGAACACTCTCCACAGTAGAGTGGAGAGTGGGATATTACTTTCTCACATACTCTGGTGCCTCACCTTTGACCATGTCCCCTGGAGGGGGAGATCTGGTGGCATTCAGAGGAAGGTCAGCAGGTTACCAAGAAGAGACTTGAAACCCTATGAACATATACAGGGGGAGGTAATCCCCCTCAGGAACAGTCATAGGGGAGTGGAATAAGGGGAAAATGGGAGGGAGGGAAGAATGGGAGGATACAAGGGATGGGATAACCATTGAGATGTAACAAGAATAAATTAATAAAGGAGAAAAAAAAAAGAAGAAAACATCTTTCCTATCTTGGCCCATCTAAAATTCAGAATGTAAATCAATATCTAGCATATCTCATCATTATCAACTTAAATCATATATCTAGACCTAAAAATAGCTTAACCCGTAAACACCTAAGCTTAGTTGTATAACTAAACTATCTATCTTCAAGCCCATTAGCCAGGACTATTAGCTGCTGAGCCATCACTCAAATCCCATGAGATGAGTTTTTACATGAAAAAAAAACCTGAGTATTCTAAAATCAAATTAAGCATTTTTTAAAACCAAGTACATACTTTTCAGCTTCATGACAAAGCATCCTCTTTAGCTGTTCACAGGAAATGGATTCACGTAAGCTCCTTTTTCATCTTCCAGTCTTATGGGATAATAGCTATACTATTAGCTGATTTGAGATCACTGAAGAAGGTAGAAATAAAATGTAATTGGCTTGTTGTGAGCTTTCCTACTTGGTCAGAGACTTTCATCATGCCACTAATCTGTCTCAGACACCAAGTACTGTCTTTTTGTCCCTTTTCTGCCTTTGAAAATGGACAAAGCACATTTTAAGTGCTCACCTGACCCTATTGTTATCCAGGGTTATGCCATTCATTACTGATTAAATGGCTCCTTTTCACTTACTTTATTTTGGTGAAGAGTCGTTTTCTCAATCACATAGATGCATTTAATGTGCTAAATATTAGAAATAAACACCAAATATAGAGTGACATGGGCTCTGTGGAACAGAGGTTAAAAAAGAACCACCAGAGAATGCAGAGGAAAACCAAAGATTATAATGTAACAAAAGTTCACAGACAAGCTATTTATTTGGTCCAGCAGCAAAATCTACCTGCTATGGATTATTTCATCAGTGAATGGGAAAAAGAAAGATTATAGAGGGAGTATATTATAGCTTACTTTTTCCTGTACAAAATACAATTCAAGATGATAGTTATTTTATGGCAGATGAAATCACTGCCATGTGTATGAAGTGAGCATTCTCAAAAATGTTTTCATTTCTATGGCTCTTTCTATTAAATAAGAACCCACAGAGCCTCCTGCTTCTTGGTAATATATACCAGGTCGCAGCATATCAATATTCTCATTAATATCAACTAGAAAATCAACTAAATTGAAAAAGATAAAATCATATTTTTAATCTCACTAGTGATCTACAGAAACAAGGAGAACAAGAAGAACTGCAATGGGACATTTATGTCATGTTAACACTCAGGGAACACCACAAAAAAGGGACCAGAAAGAATATAAAGGCTGAAAGCCAGGGGAAAATGCTGTGAAATTCTATCTTTGAAGTATAATACAATTGTTGTGGGGATGATAGCCAATAGAGACATGATCTCACAACAGCTCTTAATACCTGCACAGGATGGGGCCTGTCAACAGCAAATCATAGGTCATATGGGCGGGGGCTATAGACCCTGTTTTCCCCTCTCTTGTGAACTATTGGCTAAGGATGGATTATTTGAGCAGTATGGTCATTGTCTTTAATTGTATCCCCAACAGAGAGCCTAGAAAGCTCCAATGCATAGTTACAAACCTGTTGTAACACAGGCAGTGCTGATTACAATCAGTGTGTCAGAAAATAAAGTGAAAAAATCTGGATATAAGAAGAGACCTGTAGAGAGGAGGAGGAAGGATTGGCAGGTAGGAGAAAAAATTAAAAGTAGGAGTGAGAGTGAACAGAATACACCACTTATATGTATGAACCCATAAAAAACTTATATTATAAATAAAGATGAGAAAAATACTTATGATCTTTGCATAAATGCATATAACATATATAAGTGCTTAAAGCTGCCACGACACTACTTCATATGCACTCTCACCAACAGCAGCAAAAATATTTTGCTTCACTTAGCTGTGGACTAAACACTTACCACAATTTTATTGAGTGAAAAGCCTTGTTTTTTGTTTTGTTTTGTTTTTTTGGTTTTTTTTCCTTTTTTTACATCTCAATGGTTATCCCATCCCTTGTATCCTCCCATTCTTCCCTCCCTCCTCTTTTCCCCTTATTCCCCTCCCCTATGACTGTTCCTGAGGGGGATTACCTCCCCCCCATATATGCTCATAGGGTATCAAGTCTCTTCTTGGTAACCTGCTGTCCTTCCTCTGAGTGCCACCAGGTCTCCCCCTCCAAGGTGACATGGTCAAATGTGAGGCACCAGAGTATGTGAGAAAGTAATATCCCACTCTCCACTCTACTGTGGAGAATGTTCTGACCATTGGCTTAATCTGGGTAGGGGTTTAAAGTTTTACAGCCTGTATTGTCCTTGGCTGGTGCCTTAGTTTGAGCGGGACCTCTGGGCCCAAATCTGCCTATCATAATGTTCTACTTGTAGGTTTCTAGGACCCTCTGGATCCTTCTACTTTGCCATTCTCCCATGCTTCTCTCATCTAGAGTCACAATAGAATGTCCTCCCCTCTGTCTCAGTTTCCTGGTAAGTGAAAAGCCTTGTTTTTTTTAAATAACGTTGTGAAAGAATAAGTAATAAAATTTTAAAATTGAAAAAATGAATAACCAGTTAACAGAGAACAGTCAACAGAGTACACAGAGGTAGAAATATAAAGAGGATACATGGATAAAAAACATGAGTTGTGAGCCACGCCATGCTCAAAATTCTGATACACACATAAGAATTTTTCTTTTTCACCAAAAGATAAATAAGATACAGATGGAGGCAGGAGCAATTTTGGAAACAATGATGGTAAAGTAGTTTGCAACACCAGTGATAGATCTCAGACCATACTCAAGGGGCTTTGAGTAGCACAAGCACCAACAGGATCACCTTCATACAGAACTGCTTAAAGTGGCTAGAACTCAGATTATAAAAACCTTTAAAGGTAATAGAGAAAGAAGACAATCATTCAAAAAAAAGAAAAGATATTTTCACTTCAGAATATCTACTAAATATGCTGATGATGCACACATATATTCCGTTACATATTCTGAAGTTTGATAACAATAGTCTGCAATGCTCAGTTGCCCCTCTGTAAAGTAGGTCAGTAGTTGCACATAATCTATGCACATATTCTTTTTTAAAAAAAAGAGTTATTTATTTATGTTATGTATACAGTGTTCTTCCTGCATGTAACACCTACAGGCCAGAAGAGGGCACCAGATCTCATTATAGATGGTTGTGAGCCATCATGTGGTTGCTGGGAATTGAACTCATGACCTTTGAAAGAGCAGACAGTGCTCTTAACCTTTGAGCCATCTCTCCAGCCCCTATGCACATAGTCTTATGCTCTTTTTATTTGTTTATTTTATGTATATGAGGCCTCTGTCCGCATGAATGTCTGTAGGGAATAAGAGAGCATCAGATACCATTACACATGGTTGTGAGATGCCATGTGGTTGCTGGGAATCGAACTCAAGACGTCTGGA
Organism: Acomys minous; assembly: GCF_964271855.1. Taxonomy (NCBI): domain Eukaryota; kingdom Metazoa; phylum Chordata; class Mammalia; order Rodentia; family Muridae; genus Acomys; species Acomys minous. The sequence goes on from NC_140494.1 coordinate 59,374,105, forward strand.
AGAGCATCTAGTGCTCTTAACTGCCATTTCTTCAGCCCTCCCACATCTTCTATGCAATTTAAATCTTCTCCTATATTACTTATAATTCCAAACATAATGTATGCTGTGTACGCTGTTGGATTGTTTAGGAAATACTGACATATGAATTTTTCAAAAGTTTTCTATTTGTGGTAGGTTATGTCTTCAAATGCACAGGACCAACCACACTAAAATGAATATGGCCTGGAAGTTTGTGAAAATGATCAGAATACATTGTGTGAAATTCTCAAAGAACTAATATGAAACTTTAAAGATGTATATGTCTTATTTGCTTGATATATTGACTGAAATGTGTGATGTGAAAGAAGTAACTGCCAACTTCTGTATCTTTTTATGGAGCACAACCATCCTTATAGTAATGTCTCTGTTATTTTGTCATCAATATCTATCTAAACAAAAATAATAAAAATAGATGTTTAAATCAAGAGAAAATATGATTTAATGAGAACAAAGGGATAACTGGGAAGGAAGGACATGGTAAATAATTAATGTATAGGTAAATATTTGACATTGACTATTTCCAAATGTATTAAAATATTTTGCTAAGATAAGGTGTTAGTATGCAGCTCAGGATGGCCTTAGCTTGGAGTAATATTGTTTTTTGGCTTAACTGTTAAGATTACACCATGTGCCACTGCATCCAGCAATATTAAAATAATTCAATGATTAAAATGTATACTGCCTAAAATTTATGAGAATTACAGATGATGGGAAGATGTTAAACAAGGTTATCATATCTTGTGGCTATAGTTTCATGAAATAAGTGTGAAAATTCACATTTTATGCTCTTGTCAAAGATTAAATTCTGAAGTTGCATTTCCTAAAACTCATAAACCATGAGTGAATTTGCCCAGTGTTAGCTTCTGTATCGTGGGGCTCCTTTCTATACACCACAGTGTAAAGAACTATTTACATAGCATTGAACTTACACAGTATTTGAACAGTAGAGATAAAGTATATAAATGAGGTACATAGGATACACTGAAACACTACACCAATATATGTAATTTACTTGAGCATATGTATTTTGGTGTCTGAAAGGATTAAAAAAAAAAACCCTATCCCCTAAATATAATAGGGGGTGATTATTACAGGAAAATACAATCAAACAGGTATAGGAAATGAATAAAACTGTTCAAGACCTGAAAATGAAAATAGAAGTAATAAAGAAAACAGAAACTCAGGGAATCCTAGAGATGGAAAACCTAGGTAAGAGAAAAGAAACTACAGATGCAAACATCACCAACAGAATACAAGAGGTGGAAGAGAACATCTCAGTCATAGAAGATACAATAGAAGAAATTGATAAATCAGTCCAAAGGTGATAAATTTAAAAGTTTTTGACACAAAATATCCAAGAAATCTGGGACAAAATGAAAATACAAAATCTAAGAATAATAGAAATAGAAGGAAAAAAGTCCCAGCTCCAAGGCTGAGAAATATTTTCAACAAAATCATAGAAGAGAATTTCCCCAACCTAAAGAAAGATGCTTATGAACATACAAGAAGCTTACAGAAGACCAAGTAGATTGGACCAAAAATAAAAATCCTCCAGCTATATAATAATCAAAACACTAAATGTACAGAACAAAGAAAGAATATTAAAAGCTGCAAGGGGAAAGGCAGACCTATTAGAAACATTCTTGACTTCTCAACAGAAACTTTAAAAGCTAGAAGGGCCTGGGGAGAATCCCAGCACAGACTACTATATCCAGCAAGATTGTAATTACTATAGATGGAGAAATCTAAATATTCTATGATAAAACCAAATTTTAAAAAGTCAATCCACAAATAGAACCCTATAGAAGATACTAAAAGGTAAATATAACACAAGGAGATTAACTATATACAAGAAAACCCAGGAAATAAATAATTGCACATCAACAACACCAAAAGAAATGAAAACACACACACACACACACACACACACACACACACACACACACACACACACACTCCCCTACTACCATCAACATCAAAATAACAGGAATTAGCAACCATTGGCCGTTAATATCTGTCAACATCAATGGACTCAATGCCCCGACCCTCCACCCTCCCCTCCCCACCAAAAGACACAGACTAACAGAGTGGATGTGAAAATAGGATCCATCATTGTGCTGCATACAAGAAACATACTTCAGCAACAAAGATAGAGATTACCTCAGCATAAAGGGCTGGAAAAATATTTTCCAAGCAAATGGACCCAAGAAGCAACTTGGAGTTGCTGTTAATAATCTGGCCATAGTTCTGCTACCTCAGGGCCCTGATGACCATGAGAAGAATAGGCAACTTCAAAGCCAACATGGAAACACAGCATCACTAGTTGTCAATGCCGCAGGAGACCACTTTCTGAACAGAGTACCAACAGCTCAGGCACTAAGATCAAAAGTTTCAAATGGGATCTCAAGCAACCAAAAAGCTTCTGTAAGGCAAAGGACACCGCCAAATATAAAATGGCAGCCTACAGATGGAGAAAAGACCTTCAAGAACCCTCAATCTGACAGAGGGCTGATATCTAAAATACATAAAGAACTCAAGAAATTGGACAACAAAACCAAATAAACCAATTAAAAATGGGATATAGAGATGAACAGAATTTCCAACAGAGGAATATATAAAGGCTGAGATGCATGTAAGGAAGTGCTCAACATCTTTAGTCATCAGGGAATTGCAAGTCAAAACAACTCTAAGTTTCTACCTTACACCGTAAGAATGGCTAAGATCAACAACTCAAGCAACAGCTCATGATGAAAATGATGTAGAGCAAGAGGAACACTCCTCTATTGCCAGCGAGAGTGTAAACTTGAACAACCACTTTGGAAACCAATGGATAAACAGACTGTGGTACCTTCACACAATGGAATGCTACTCAGCTATTAAAAATAAGAAAATCATGAAATTTACAAGCACATGGATGGAAATAGAAAATATCATCCCACTGTGGCCAGACAAGGCAGCCTAGTTAGGGGGATGGGATACATGGGAGATGTCAGAGTCAGAGGGGGCTCCCAATCCAATTGTTGGGAGATCTACATAAAGACCAAACTGCACACGTACTACATATGTGCAGGCAGTCTAGGATCAGTGCATGCATGCTCTTTGGTAGAGGTTCAAACTCTATGTGACCCCATGGGCCCGGGTTAGTTGACTCTGTATATCTTGCAGAGTCCTTCACTCCTCTGGCTCCTTCAATCATTCCTCCAACTCTTCCATAGGACTCCCCGACTTCCATCTAATGTTTGGCTATGAGTCTCTGCATCTGTTTCCACCAGCTGCTGGGTGAAGCCTGTCAGAGGAGTTATGCTAGGCTCCTGTCTGCAAGCACGGTAGAGTAACGTTAGTAGGGTTAGGCATTGGTTCTCTCCCATGGAATGGGTCTCAAGCAGAGCCAGACATTGGTTGGCTTCAATCTTTGCTCCATCTTTGTCCCGCATATACTATCGGCAGGGAAATTCTTGGGTTGAAGGTGTTGCAGTTGTGTAGGTGGTCGGGTGTCCTTCTCCCTCCACTGCAAACCCTGCCTGGCTTCAGGAGGTGGTCACTACGTGCTCCATATGCCTGGCTGCGAGAAGTCTCGGCGGGGGTGACCCTCATAGACTTCTTGGAGCCTCCTATATCTCAGGCTTCTGGAAAATCCTGGAGGTTCTCCCCCACCTCCAATCCCCACCTCCAGTCCCCACCTCCTATAACTGTTCTTTTCTCTGGCCCTCTCTCCCCCACTCCACCTATTCCTAATCCCCACCCTTGTTTTCCTCTGCATCTCCTCTCGTACCCAGTTCCATTCCTCCATGCACCTCCAGTGCCTATTTTATTTCCCCTTCTGAATAAGATCCAAGCCATCCTCTGTTGGGCCTTCCTTGTTACTTAGCTTCTTTGGGTCTAAGAACTATAGCATAGTTATCCTGTGCTTTATGGCTAATAATCCACTTATAAGTGAGTACATACCATACATACTTTTCTGGGTTTGGATTATCTCACTCAGGAGGATATTTGCTAGTTTCATCAATTTTTCTTCAAATTGCAAGATGTCCTTGTTTTTACTAGCTGAGTGGTATCCCATTGTGTAATTGTACCATATATTTTTTAATCCAACATGTTAAGGAATATCTACATTGTTTATAGTTTCTGGCCATTACAAATACAGCTGCTATGAACATAGTTGAGCAAGTTGTGGGGTTTTTTTTGGAATATCTTTTGGGTATATGCCCAAGATAGTATAGCTAGGTCATCAGAGAAATGAGATTCCTCTGTTGAGAATTCCCTGTTTAGCTCTGCACTCCATTTTTAATTGGGTTATTTGGTTTGTTGCATTATTTCTTGAGTTCTTTATATAGTTTGAATATTAGCTAACTGTTGGATGTCATTTTGTCCTACTGACAGTGTCCTTTGCTTTACAGAAACTTTTCAGTTTTATGAGGTCTCCTGTGCCAAATAGTTCAAGGCTATTCCTCACTTATTTCTTCTAACAGATTTAGTGTATCTGGCTTTATGTTGAGGTCTTTGATTCACTTAGATTTGAGTTTTGTGCAGTGTGATAAATATGGATCTATTTGCATACTTCTACATGTAAACATACAGTTAGACCAGCACCATTTATTGAAGATGCTTTCTTTTTCCATTATATGGTCTTGGCTTCTTTGTCAACAATCAAGTGTCCACAGGTCTGTGGGTTTATTTCTGGGTCTCCAATTTGATTCCATTGAACAATCTGCCTTTTGGTATGCTAATCCCATGCAGATAAGGGACATAAGGGGTGACTCTGGATGGTAGGGAGATAGGAAGAACTAGGAGGAGGAATAGAGAGAAGGGATGGTGTAAGCAGGATATGTTATATGAAAAAAATACTTTTCTTTCTTTTTGTTTGTTTGTTTGTTGTTTTGTTTTTGGAGACAAGGTTTCTCTGTAGAACAGCCCTGGCTGTCCTGGAACTGACTCTCTAGACCAGGCTGGCCTCAAACTCATAGAGATCTGCCTGCCTCTGCTTCCAGAGTAGTGGGATTAAAGGCCTGTGCTACTATGCCTGGCCAAAGTCAAGTGTCAAAACAAACAACAACAACAACAACAACAACAACAACAAAAACCACCAGAAATATTGACACCAACTGGGAACTAAGAATTTAAATGTTTGAGACTGTGATGGCCATTTAGTCTTCAATTCAAGATTTACAGCTCAATAAATGACAAGAAGGTTATTAGGTAGCAGGGAGTTCTGCTTTGCCCTGGTCAGCCATAGGTGAGCCTGCATCTCTCCAGAAGGTAATTTCAACAAGCTAGAGCTCTGAAGGGATGTCAGGGCAGGCATGGCTGCCAGGCTGGTGAGGAAGTTATGGTGCAGGTCAGAATAGGGACACGTAACACGGGGTTGGAGGATGGATGTTATGGTTCTGTGTTAGCTGGTAATTCATCTTGGTAAACCACAGTGTAAAGAAATGTAATTGATTTCCTTAGTGAACACTGAGAAAGTCTGAGATAAATATTTGAGATTTAGTTGGCAAATTGAAAACACTCATGGAGCTTTTTCTCCCTCGATGTTTAATTCGCCTGAAGGATTCTGATAGTTTTCATTTTCTTCACCGAGAGTTTCTGAGAAGAGCTTTCTTTTTTATGTCAAGGAGGTATTTCTATGTGACTCTTAAGAGAATTTGTTGTTTTCTTCTGAGAAAGAAAAAGTTACTTTCTTTGAGTAAGCAAACCAGCAAGCTGAATGGTTCTTGTTTTCAGTTGACAACTTCAACCCTCAGGTCACTTCTACAGGGTGCCGCTTGCCCAGTTAGTATGTGTCCAGCTATGTCCTCCTGGTCTTCAGGCAGTGAAGCAAGTTCTAATCAAAGCTGGGGGACTGAAAAGCCACAGGAGTCTCATGCAGTTTCAACAAGCTTTCATATACCCATTAACTTTTATTTCCAAAGTTATTTAGCTAAAGAATGATAAAACACATGGAATATTATTCCATACATGCACACACAACTGTTTTGTATGAATGAAAGAGATAAGGATTTGGAATATTTGGAGAGGCCTATTCATATATTTCTTTTGTTTTATTTGAGACAGTTTCTTGTATCATAGGCTGGACTGTCACTTGGAAGTCCCATTGAACACGTGGATTACCTATGTACGCTACTATGACTAGTTACCGAAACTTTACCATACAAAATGTTCGACTGTGCAGCTAGGTGCAAAGAGAACACAAAATCATCATTACATTTTCAGAGAATTATTAAAAGCTTGATGACACAGTGTAAGCTAAGGATGCTGCAGTAATGAATAAAATCTGAGATACTGATGACCGTATTGCAAGGATCTATTTTCCACTTGCTAGCTCCTATGCAGTGAAGTTTTAGGGTAGAAGCAGGAAGGAAACCTCTATTTTTCACACAATTGCTTAGGGATTCATGTTAATTGAAGATTAATGATTTCACAGGGTGCTCTCAGTTTCATGGTCTTCTGGATGGGGGTTAGGGGAGAGAGAGGTCTGCCTGGTGATCTCCCAGAGGGTTACATATCTCTTCCATGTATTCTAGGATCTGGATATTAACAACAACAACAACAACAACAACAACAGCAGCAGCAGCAGCAGCAGCAGCAAAAACACCATATAGCCTTACCAAATATGATTGGAAAGTACAACTATTTGTGCATCTAGAAAGCGGAAAATCAGATTTTTAAACTTTTATTTTTTAGATTATAATATACTAACACCATTTCCACTTCTCTTTCTTCCATCCAAACCCTCCCATATACGACTCCTTGCTCTCTTTCAAAATCATGGCCTGCTTCTGGGTTAACTCACTCATTATGAGCATCTCTAGCTCAATCCATTTATCCACAAATTTTGGGAATTCCTTGTTTTTAATAGCTGAATAGTATTCCATAGTGTATATGTACCACAGTTTCTTTATCCATTCTTCTACTGATGGACACTTAGGCTGTTTCCATTTTTTGATACCCTATGAGCATATACAAGGGGAGGTAATCCCCCTCAGGAACAGTCACAGGGGAGGGGAATAAGGGGAAAATGGGAGGGAGGGAAGAATGGGAGGATACAAGGGATGGGATAACCATTGAGATGTAACAAGAATAAATTAATAAAAAAAGGAAAAAACCCAAAATCATGGCCTGTATTTCTCATTATTTTCTGTTACATAGACATGTATATACTCTTAAATAGATAACTATAACCTGCTCAGTGTATATGTTACTTGTATACATGTTTTCAGGGCTGACCATTTGGTATAGGCTAACCAATTAGTGAGTTTCTTGCTGGAGTAGACTAATTCTTCTGCTCTCATACTGAGATTTATATTTCTTTACGTTGAGAATTTTATAGATGGATATAATGTGTTTTCATCAAACTCAACACTCTTCTAATTATTTTCCTATTACTCCCACATCCAACTTTATTTTTTCTTTCTGTTTCTGCCTCTCTGTCTCTCTCCGCACTGATTTCACTGTGCTGCTTGTGTGCACATGGGTGTGGGGCCATCTATTGGAACATAGTTAGCCTTTCAGGGGGCCCATCTGACATGGCTCCCTTCAGGAGCCATTGATGGCAAGTAGCTTCTTAGCTAGAGGTAAGACTTGAGAAGCCTTTCCTATTTCATGCTGGGACTGTGACTGGCTTGAACTAGTGTACATCTTATATATAGAGTCCCACATACTGTGAGTACATGTGTGCAACATCCCTGCCATGTCCGGTCAATATTGTTTTGCTGCAGACATCCATGACATCTCACTCTTGCCATCTCTCCACTGTTCTCCTGGGATGATTGGCAAGCCTCGGGTTAAGGGTGTGTAACGTATGTCCCATATAGAGCTGAGCACTCTGTCTGACAGAAGGTTAGGTATCTCAATCCTCACCAGAAAGACTTCATTTGTAGTAGATGGTGGTTAAGATCCACAAACTATTCAATATACAGAAAATCAGAGACCATGAATTACTCAGCTACAAATGGGAGAAGTGTGTTTTTTTTCAAGAGAAATTTCTATCTTAGTTGCAAAGATTTATGGGTTATGTTGTATATTTATTAAATAATCTAGTAAGATAGTAATGCCTCCATTTGATAGCCAAGATACCGAAGGGCAGAGGCAGCATTACTTGTAATATACACAGTAGGCTGCTGGATAATAGGGGGGAGAACCTGGAGTTTAATTTTCTGACATTCATATGGACTGAAAAAAAAAAAGAGACTAGAACACAGAAAAGTTGGACCAGAAGCACTAACAATTATGTCTTTGATCACACAATTCCACTTAGGAAGATACTAATGCTTTCAGCAATTTATAGCAATTTAATATCAAAACAACATCTTTTTATATAAAAGCAGACAATAATTTGAGTCACAGCAGAAATAGCTGTTGACACATGGAAGTGTTTCAGTTTTTTAGTTACATCAACCTTGGGACTGAATCATGGTTGAGTACATGAGAATTCATTTTCCAGTTCACTCAACAGGGAATTTGCTCTGGTTTTGTCCAGGGTAGTTCTCCATATGGACCCAGGCACTTTCTGTCTCCCCACGACCCTCTACTGCTCAAATATCTCAGCTCACCATTAAGTTCAGAATGAAGTGCAGACTTCCTGGCATGCACTAGAGAGTCCTGGGTCACCGCACCCTTGCCTACTCAAATTTAAAACTTGCCATGACCTCTATTTTATGACAATCTTTTGGAGTCCCACGCCCTACACAGCCTGTGCTCACTTGGCTTTAAATGTTTTATTTGAAACAAAATAGCCAAACGGAATACTCAAATTGTAATCCTACCATCAAGGCATACATTTGGTTAATGGCAGTGTGTTTTCTTATTTAAAGTCAAAGCAAAGAAAGAAACTATGCTTGAGCTTGCATTTGAATTTCAAATTCCAATTTCAGTGGCAAAAATCAGAGACTTACCTATCCCAAAATTGACCATTTGCATCTTGTGTAAGATTGACTTCCAGTTCAAATGTTATATGTGCTAATACCAATTTAAACTTAAACTATTTTAGTATTGATATAGCAGTATTATGTATATATACATTATACATACTATTATATTATATAAAAGTAACTAATAGTATTATTACTAATCTTTTAATATGCTTCTCTTGGCCCCTTCAACTTCTACCTACCAAGGCAATCAGTATAATAATAATAATCTAGTATTGTGTTGTTCTTACCTTCCTCCATGTTCATTTTACACAATATATAAACATTCATCACTATGAATACCTTTAAAGCAACAGAAAACTCACCCAAACTCAACTCTGCCTTATGGACCACCATCCTCACGGTAGCGCCACTTGTTCCTTAGTAGAACTGAGGGCCACACTAGATCATGGATTCAAGTCCTACAATAAAGAGAGCGAATGTCTTGATTCAGAATTCCAGAACTATTAGCATTCTCAGGAGAAGTTTGATTAGACTTTTACAAGTTGGCTTATGGTGTGATTTTGATATCAGTATCTTGTCATGTGAGTTATAGACTAGATCTTTCTTGGGAATGAAGCCTGCATAAATCACATTGACTGAGCTCTCGTCAAATGAGATTCAAAGGTGGTTGCTTCATGTTCAATATACAACTCCTGGGGAGATGTGTGTGTGTGTGTGTGTGTGTGTGTGTGTGTGTGTGTGTGTGTGTGCATGCATGCATATGTGAGTAAGTGTGCACATGTGTGAGTATGTGCATGTATGTGTATGCATGGCCATGTGCGAGTGTATGCGTGTGCATCTGTGATTAAATGCATGCACGCATGCATATGTTTTTGCTTTTACATGTGAATATTGTGCATGTGCCTGGTTTTCAAATAACTGCCTTATATGTCAGAGATTATTCCATAGTATAATAATATTCTATTGCAAAAATTTGTCATTTAAAAACTTACTAACTGAAATTGAGAAGTTTTGTTTTGTATTTTTCTTTTTTGTAAGTATGTCATTACGTAATCCAGACAGAAGTCTGAATATTTTAATGCCTTAAGCTACCATGTGCTAAGATCACGTAGGTGTGCACACTGCACTCTGAACCTCTATACTCCTGCTTTTATTTTTACATGCTACATCCTGAAAGATTATTCTCGTTAATGTTTTTGTACTAATACTTCATATATTATAGTCTTATAAAACACTTATACTTTCTGAAAAATGCCATTTTCAAAGGCTTGTGTAAACTCTCATTTTTACATACTTGAGAGTGCCTGCATTTCTTTTTTTTATTTATTTTTATTTATTTTTTTTGTTTTTTTAGTGCCTGCATTTCTACAAATGTATGAGGACCAACTATCTTAGATCAATTTTGCTGTGAAAATGTCATCTCATTTTTTTCAATTTTCTTTACAATGAGGTTGTTTGTTTTTCCAAATGTTTATTCAAACAGATTGGTGTGTGTGTGTGTGTGTGTGTGTGTGTGTGTGTGTGTGTGTGTGTGTGTGTTTGCTTGTGTGTGTGTGTGTGAAATCACTTTGTAAACCTTCTTTATTCTTCATTGTACAGGAGTTATCAGTTTAAGTGTTCTCCAGCATCTTGATATTTTTATATAGTACTTTGTGTCCCTGAGGGAAAACTAAATTCTACATTGTTAAACATTGATTTTTCACTTTGTTTCACGTGGATTCTGTTTTGGTAAATGAAATCATTATGCTATAAGGTTTGACAAGCTTTACTCCCACTTTAATTTGACAACTGCTTTTTTAAAAGCTTAGCATTAAAAAGTAAAGGAGAAATACCTGTTTTATTAGTTGGCTGAAGAAAGTTTTGTAGAGATATTTATTAAAATCGTTCTTTTATCTTTCCATTAACGACTCCCCCAATTGCTCTTTTCTTGCTTCCTGACCTTTATGGTTCCTCAATTCCGACTTACACACAAAAATCTAAAACTTCAAAATTTAACACAAAAATCCTATGAGGAGAATGTATGACACTTATCTTTCTGGGCCTGAGTTACCTCACTCAGTATCATATTTTATGTTGCCATCCATTTTCCTTTTTTAAAAAAATCATGATTTTATTCATTTATGACTGACTAGCATCATACATGTAATTCGTTTTCATTATCCATTTGTCAGTTGATGAGCCTGCAGGTTGGTCCCATGTACTAGCTGTTGTGACTAGAGAAACAACAAACATGGAGGAGCAGGTGTCTCCAGAGCAGAATGTAGGATCCTCTGAGTATATGACCAAGAGTGATTCAGGTGGGATATATACAAATTATATTTTTAGATTTTTGAGGAGTCTCAACCCTGATTTTCATAGTAGCTGCAGCAGTTTGCACTTCCTCTAACCATGAATAAAGGTGTCCTTATATGGTTGTGATTTGATTTTTTTAATTTTAATTTTTTATTAATTTATTCTTGTTACATCTCAATGGTTATCCCATCCCTTATATCCTCCCATTCTTCCCTCCCTCCCATTTTCCCCTTATTCCCCTCCCCTATGACTGTTCCTGAGGGGGACTTCCTCCCCCTGTATATGCTCATAGGGTATCAAGTCTCTTCTTGGTAACCTGCTGTCCTTCCTCTGAGTGCCACCAGGTCTCCCCCTCCAGGGGACATGGTCAAATATGTGGCACCAGAGTACGTGTGAAAGTCATATCCCACTCTCCACTCAACTGTGGGGAATGTTCTGACCATTGGCTAGATCTGGGTAGGGGTTTAAGGTTTACCGCCTGTATTGTCCTTGGCTAGTGCCTTAGTTTGAGTGGGACCCCTGGGCCCAAATCTGCCTATCATAATGTTCTTCTTGTAGGTTTTTAGGACCCTCTGGATCCTTCTACTTTGCTATTCTCCCATGCTTCTCTCATTTAGAGTCCCAATAGGATGTCCTCATATCTATCCCACTTTCCTGGTAGGTGAAGACTTTCATGGGACATGCCCCTTGGGCTAGTGTCCAGTTATAAGTGAGTATATACCATTTGAGTCTTTCTGCTTTTGGGTTAACTCACTCATTATGATCATTTCTAGTTCAATCCATTTGTCCACAAATTTTGGGAATTCCTTGTTTTTAATAGCTGAGTGTTATTCCATAGTGTAAATGTACCAGTTTCTTTATCCATTCTTCTATTGAAGGACACTTAGGCTGTTTCCATTATATTTTTCCTTCTGATAATAGTTTAAATTCTATTTTAAATATTTTTATTTACTTATTAACTTTACATCTCAATCATAGTCCCCTCCTTCTTCCCCTCCATGCTCCTCCCTTCTGACCCTCCCTCAATTTCCTATCCCTCCTCCCATGCCCCTCAGAAAAGGGGAGACAACTCCCCCCCCCACACACACACACAAACTGTCTTAGTACATCAAGGCTCATCAAGACTGTGTACTTCCTCTTTCACAGTGTCCTGGCAAGGTAGCCATACCAGGATGAAGTGATCAAAAGGCATGCAACTGAGACCATGTCAGAGACAGGCCCTATCGCCTTTCTGTGGCTAAGTTGCCCTTTGGGGATACATGTGTAGAGGGTCCAGGTCTAGTCTGTGCCTGGTCCTTGGTTGGTGCTTCAGTTTCCACAAGCCCTTCTGAGCCCAGGTTAGTTGCGACTGTTGGTCTTCTTGTGGGGCTCCTGTCCCCTCCACTCTTCTACAAGGCTCCCTACGCTCCGCCCAATGTTTGGCTATGTGTCTTGGTTTCTGTCTCCACCCTTTGCTAGGCAGAGCCTCTCAGAGGACAGCTATGCTAACCTCCCAGCAGCAAACACAATAGAGCATCATCAATAGTGTCAGGGATCAGCTCTCTTCCATGGAGTGGGTCTCCAGTTGCCCTGGGCATCGATTGCACTTTCCCTTGATCTCTGCTCTATCTTAACCCCTGCATATCCTGAAGGCAGGATAAATTATAGATGGAAGCTTTTGTAGATGATGTTCCCTTCTCTCCACCAGGAGTCCTGTCTGGTTAGAGGGCGCCCTCTCTAGTCTCCATGATCCCTGCCACCAGGGGGCCCAGGTAGAGTCATCCCCATATCTTCCCAGCAGCCCACCATTTTCTCAGAAATATTGGCATAGCTCTCTACCTCAGGACCCAGATTTACCACTCTTTGGCATATATGAAAGAGATGCCCTGCCACACAACAAGAGTATTTGTTCAACTATGTTCATAGCAGATCTATTGACAATAGCCAGAAACTGGAAACAACGTAGATGTCCCTCAACCAAATAACGGATAAAGAAAGTGTGGTACATTTACACAATGGAAAACTACTCAGCTATTAAAAACAAGGAAATGAGGAAATTTTCAGGTGAATGGATGGAACTAGAAAAGGTCATCTTAAGTGAGGTAACTCAGATTCAGAAAGACACACAGAGTATGTACTCACTTTTATGCTGATATTAGCCATACAGTAGGATAACCACATCACAACTCACATACCTGAAGAAGCCAAGAAACAAGGAGGACACAAGGGAGGATGCTCGAATCTCACTCAGAAGGGGAAATAGAATAGTCAGCAGAAGCAGCTGAAAAGAGGGGACAGGATAGGAGAGGGAACACTGAGGGAAATGAGGATGGGGGTCAGATGGATGGTGAGCTGGGGCTAGCGGACAGAGCAGAGAGAGGAGCAGCCATGCATGAGGCTCCTCTCAGACGAGCTGGAGACCCGCAACGGCTGAAAATTTCATGTTCCCAATGAAGAGTGATTGGTGTTATTAGAATTTTAAAGTGCTTATTAGCAACCTACATTTTTCTTTCTTTTTCTTTTTTCCTTCCTTCCTTCCTTCTTTTAGTGCTTTCTTTCCTTCCTTCTTTCTTTTCTTTTCTTTCTTTCTTTCTTTCTTTTTTTTTTTTTTGAAAACTCTCTGCTTAGTTCAATAGCCCACTCTTTGGTTACAAAATCCAAAAACTCAATCTGGAACTGAGCTGGCCATTTTGCCGTGATCAGTAACATACATACTGTCTGGGTGTCCTACGCAGGCTGCTGAGGGAGAAAATTCATCAATGGTCTTAACCTGCTGTAGATCCTGAAGTTATAATACCAACCTGCTAGGCAAGATGTGCCCACTAGTACAAGAATAGCATGAGAGATTGCATGTAAGGCCTGTTCCACAGGGAGAAATACACACCTGATACTTAAAGCCAATGGAAAGTCTTGGGCTAGGAAGGTTATTGGCCCTAGGTATCAAACACTACTGTTCTTTCAGTAAATGGGCATGTTGTCACTCTGCCTTCCAAATGTTGTATTTATACCCACAGATCAGTGCTGCTCTCAGCCTCAGGCAGATAACCTCCATTTAGCAGTGGATGGCAGTTAAAGCAAACTTTGTATCTGTCAAAATGCTAGTAATATATGATTGCTGAATGTTCTTCTGTAGTAGGGTCCCAATATCACCACTTCGCAGGCCCAAAGAACACCACAGCAGAGGGGACAGAAAGAATTTAGATCCAGAAGATGGTGAGAGGTGAGCATGGAGAACAGTGCCATCTGATGATGACATGGCCTTTGCAATCATGATCACAGAACAGGCATGGAACATTCTATCAGGGATGTGTGTATACATGTGTCATCATGAGGCTCTACCCCTTCTTGAGTAGTTACTGAATGTTACTGTATTATTATTATTAGTAGTATTAGTATTAGTATTAGTAGTAGTAGTAGTAGTAGTAGTAGTAGTAATTATTATTTTATCATTCATATTTTGTGTGTGATCATTTTTCTTAATCATAAAGCCCCTGGTCAGTTTCCCAAGCTCCAGAAAAACAAAACTTGCTACATTTGTTCATACAAGCAATTCTAATTAAACTTAGAGAGCAAAAAGAAAACAAGAAAGTGAAAGAAAAAGAAAGAGAAAAGAGAAGTGGAAAATGTAGGGTCCAAAGGGAAAGAGAGTACAGGAGTATTATTCAGAGTGAATATAGTCACAATAAAATACGTGAGTAATTCAATAAAGAAAAGAGAAAATAACTTGTTAAATCATTAATTGATAAATTAAACATTTGATGACACTTAGGCATTTCTTACCCCGTCGGCATTTTGACATTCAGATACCATTTTCATCTGTATATATTTACGTAGGATTCTGTAGCATTTGTCTGCTCATCCTTTTGTCTTTCTCCCTTTGCTCATGTTACACTACTATGTAGTAGGTTCAATACCTAAAGGAGGTTATATCAACTGTGTGTTAAACATTTTTAGATGTGAACTAGAAACCACCTTTTCTTAATAAGAAGAGATTTCTTATTAAATATCTCTCTCATACACACACACACACACACACACACACACATAAACACACACACCTGCATGATCATGTACATACACAAGTGCACACTCATTCTCATGCACACACATCTGAGTTTCAGCTGGTTCCTGTTGGTGCTTAACAGGGATGAGTTCCTCTTTAACTTGCATTTTCTTGGTGGCTGACTAATAAGGGTTGAGGATGTTTTCACTGAAATCAACATTAATATTTTTAGGATTTATTAAGCTTTGTTTTGAGGGGGCATTCATGACAGGGTTTGTCTAAGTAGCTCTGGCTGTCCTAAAACTCAAATTTTAGACCAGACTGGCTTGAACTCAGAGATCTACCTGCCTCTGCCTCCCAAATGCTGGGATTAAAGGCATGCGCCACCACCACCCAGCTCTAGGTTTTGTTTTTATATGCTGTTCTTGAGCTCAAGATGGCTTCAAGCTTGTAATCCTCATGCCTTATTTTCCCAACTGCTGGGTTACAGATGTGTGCCACTGGTACCCACTCCTGATTATTAGACTGTTAGTCTTTGTTTTGAGTGGAAAAGAAAAGAATCTTTTCAAGTACTTTAGAATACCATTAGTTGATAAATTAAACATAGTAGGGCTCAGGCCCTGAAATCTACTACATATTCAGGAAACTGATTACTCATTTCCACATAGCACCAGCTCACTGATTCTTGTGCCCAAGGTCTTTTGTCCATGAGCTTGACTCTCAGAAAGTATGTCTGTATGTCTGTAGCTGTTTGCTAGACTGCACTGTCATGAATCAGTATTTTCCTCCTTCTATGTCTGGACTAAAGGTTCTCAAAGTTTCTTTGTCGTTGTCCACTCTCTGTGCTTCAGACAAGGCATCTAATCCCAAGACTGGCATGTCCCATTCCATACCATCTCTCCAGGCTGAGCAGGGTCTGGCTCAGCCAAATAAAAATTGTCACAGTAAATTTTTTTCGGCATGTGCATGTTCAGCATCACTTCTTAACGGGCAGTTCATGTGTTTGGTGGATTTTAGTATGTTCACTGTTACCTCATAACATCTAAGTTTTCTGCCATTCCCTTTGATGATTAACTTGGTATGTCAACATTGTTATACCATGGAGAGCCTAGATATTTGACTTAACAGTATTTCTGAATGAGATTAGCATTTGATTGGCTAGACTAAGTGAAGCCTGTAGTATTCCCTCAAGCAGAAGAGAAATTCTTTCTCTGTCTCTCTGTCTCATTCTCTCTCTCTCTCTCTCTCTCTCTCTCTCTATCTATCTATCTATCTATCTATCTATCTATCTATCTCTCTGTGTGTGTATGTATGTGTGTCTGTCTAGGGCTCTTTCTCTCTGTCTCTCTGTGTCTGTCTGTCCCTGTCTCTGTCTCTGTGTCTCTGTCTTTGTCTGTCTGTCTATCTATCTATCTATCTATCTATCTATCTATCTATCTATCTGCCTGGCTATTTGAATTAGAATTGGAATTGGCTTTTCTTTAAAACAGAACACTTTCATATCTCTTATAGTATACATAATTGGATAGGCTTCATACATTTCTTATAGAATATGTGTATATAGTACTATATTT
The DNA here is from genome assembly GCF_964271855.1 of Acomys minous. Classification (NCBI taxonomy): domain Eukaryota; kingdom Metazoa; phylum Chordata; class Mammalia; order Rodentia; family Muridae; genus Acomys; species Acomys minous. Next base: position 59,390,862 of record NC_140494.1, read on the forward strand.
CTCTTTATTTTCCTACTGATTTTTTTCTAGAAAACTTGGAATACTACTTCCCCTTTTAAACATACCAGCCATCTCTAAAGTGGTTTTGTAAAATCAATTGTGGATTGAAAGAAAAACCCACAGAAAGAATACATGCCCAATCATACACATTCATGCCTTTGTGCCTTTAGAATTACTTGTGTCAGCCAGGAGTGGTGGTGTGAGCCTTTAATGCCAACACTTAGGAAGTAAGGCAGGTGGATCTCTGAGTTTGATGCCAACCTGATCGGCAGAATGAGTTCCAGGACAGCCTTGGATACACAGAGAAACCCTGTCTCAAAAAACAAAACTAAGAATTGTTTGTGTGTCTACTGCTTATTTCTCTCTTCTCAAAGAACGAAAGGATAAATTATACATTTTATTATTAAAAATTTTATTTTCCTAAATGTTTTATAGAGTCATAGTGCAGTAGGAATAAATGATAGAAGGAAAATGAAATCTGTAATTCAGGTTGCATGAAAATGGTAAAATGAGGTAAATATGCATTATAGGCTGACTTGGTTGAAGGAGAATCTATTTCTTTCTAGGTGGTGCCTTTATAGGCTGTGTGGAGATAGTGGGGCAATCAGAAATTCAAGGGCAGCTCAAATTGTTCTTTGTCACCAGGAAAGTCTATATATTTCATTGTTGTGCCTATCATTAGCCAATATAATGCATGAAAATGATTATTAATGTATTATAAATGCATCTATGGAATATCATTAACCATCCACTGAAATGACTGACATTAATAAAATAACTGAAACATCCAAAGATGTGGAGTGATGGGAGTGTTCTCTAGAGCCTAGTGGAGGTGTCATCTACTGCAAACACAATGAAAAGGATGGCGGTCACCAGAGAATCCAGCCACCAGAATGTGGACAATTGCCCACTGCTCATCTATGTTTACATCATAAGTAGTTGTTCGCATAAGACAACCCAAATAGCCCCATAGTGAAATGAAGAAATTATTTCTAGTAAAGTCACTTAATTGAAAAATTCAATTGCAGCTTAAAAAAAATCAATCAACTTTTACTACATATCACAAACCTAGTAACAATGATAAACATAATATTGTTCAAAAGAAGCTTTATTGTTTTTATTATATAAATTCAATAATAATTAATATGAACCTTTTAAATTTAAGGACAAACTACTTCTAACAAGTATTTAAGGACTATTCATTATTCTATATTCTCTGCTTGGGTCTGCATAGATGCATATGTGCGAGCGATTCTTACACCTAACGGTTCTGCAGTTCTTAACAGGCTAAGGTGTAAGGTTGAATGCCACAGTGTGAAGTTTCTAAATTCTGTGTGAAAACAGCCACCTGTAGCTAACGCCTTTGGACAAAACTTGGCAGTATTTGGAATGTATGACTTTGAGCTAGATTTTTAGTTATAGGCTTCATGCTTACACCATTTTCCCTGGTTCTGTACTTATAGAGAACCTTAAGAATTGTATAAATATAAAATAAAAGATTAAAATAACACATAATACCTTTCCTGAAAGTTGACCACTGACAAAGGAAAAATAAAACAAAACAAAAAAACATTTACTGCATTTTATTAAAGATTTTCAATTTATTTGTCTATGAGTTATTGACTGACAAGCAAGGCATATTCTATGAAAAACAGATAAATGAAAAAAAAACCCTAGTTAACTGAACTTAAATGTATATTGTGTGAGAACAGGTAGGTAGAGAGAGCTATTGACAGTTCAGTAAAAAAGCATAACAAATTTAATAAAAAACAGAGTTAAAAAATTGTCATTGAGAAGTACAAATAGTAAGTACGGAGGAAAATGTTCAGTGCCCTCAGCGATCAGAGAAAACATCGTCAGCTTGCAAATTGAAATTACATTGAAAATCTGCCTCGCATCAATCAGAATGAAAAGCAAGAAGGAGCAGATGAACCATGAAAGTGTGGCTGTGACATTTGTCACCTCAGTAGGGCCACGGTTGGTTGAGCTCATCAGGCTGGCTAGGCAGGTGTCTTCTTCCTCCCTGAACACTGGATGTTTTCCCCTCCTGAAACTGCACTCAGAGGGTGGCCTTCCTGATAGAAGGGGATGATTCTGTAATCAAGGGTGCACAGGTAGCCTTCGCCTGCTAGAAATGCTATGCAATCTTGCAAGGCTAGTTTGTAGAAGAACTACAATAGTGCCCAAGACTATGGACACATCCAAATGAGGCACTGCGTGTGGCACTCTGCTTCTCTTCGGAAAAAAAATGTTGGTGAGTATGCATGAATCCTTATGTGCTGTTGGTAAGAATGTAACAGTATAGTTGTTGTAGGAATTAGGATGATGATTCTTTTTTTAAAATATATTTTATTAATTTATTCATACTACATCTCAATTATTAACCCATCCCTTGTATCCTCCCATTCCTCCCTCCCTCCCTCCCATTCTCCCCTTACTCCCCTCCCCTATGACTATGACTGAGGGGGACCTCCTCCCCCTGTATATGCTCAGAGGGCATCAAGTCTCTTCTTGGTAGCCTGCTGTCCTTCCTCTGAGTGACACCAGGCCTCCCCATCCAGGGGACGTGGTCAAATATGGGGCACCAGAGTTTGTGTGAAAGTCAGACTCAAACTATGGCACCAGCCAAGGACAATTCATGCAGTAAACTTTGAACCCCTACTCAGATCTAGCCAATGAACAGGACATTCTCCACAGTTGAGTGGAGAGTAGGATGGTGATTCTTGAGAAAAGTATTAGAACTCCCAGCTATTCCCCTCCCACATGGGTGAGTATGCGCACGTGCACACACACACACACACACACACACACACACACACACACACACACACACACACAGGAAGCAAACGAAGCACACAGTAGAAATACTTGCATACCCGTTTATTGCAACATTATCCACAATAACCTCATTATACGGCCACCCTAGGTGTTCATCAAATGACAATCCAGTGAAGAAAGGGCAATATATAAACACAATGGGTTATTATCATTTTATATGGAAGGATGAGTGCCTGGAGAGACACTCAGCAGTTCAGGTCATTTGCTTCACTTGCAGATGACCTATGTAGGGTTGCCAGCATCCACATCAAGTGGCTCACAACCACCTGTAACTCCATTCCACAGAACCTGACATGCTCTTCCGGCCTCAGGGCATGCCTGAGATGTGTGGTACACATACATACACTCACATGCACAAATACACATAAAACAAAACAAAACATAGCCTAAATAACTATTATTCAAAATAAATGGAGCTATATTGTAGAGATAGTTCAGCAGTTACAGATATTGGCTCCTCTAATGGAGGATCTGGTTTGTAGTCTGAGTACCTACATGGCAGCTCACAACCATCTATAGTTTCCAGGTGACTCAGTGACCCTTCTTGCCAGGCATGCAAGTGGTACACAGACATACATGGGGACAAAATAACCATTCACATAAAAATGTTGAAATATTAAAGGATGGAGTTGCATTTTTTGCAGAAAAAAAATCAATGGAACCATAGATCATAATATTAAGTGAAATAGTGCAGGCTTTAAAAGATATATGTTCTATATTTCTATTGTGAGTGGAATCTAGAAAAAATAAAAGACAGAAGAGAGTGAACTATTTATAAAGAGGGAGGGTCAGAAAGAGTGAGGAACAAGAATAGGAAATGTGTAGACATGATCTGAGTAATATATATCACAAAAGTTAATCATTATTTTGTCTAATTGACATACGCTAATTAAGAAAAAACCAAACAATGACTTGAAGAAGATGCAGTGAAGTGCTGCATCCTGATGGTGATGATGGGAGGTTTTTCTTCAGCAGCGTGCTCAGGAATGCCAGTCTAAGCTATGAGATTTTAATGATAAGGAGAGCAGGTGTGGAGAAGTCCTGGAGTGAAAGGGACAGCAGATAGAGTCTCCAGAAGTGGCGGCAGGTGAGACCCTGAGTTGTCACTTAACATTTACCAGGAACATTTCCTCCTTTCATTAATTCTCAAGCCCATCAATTTCCCTGTGGACTTGCAGTGATTCATTATGTAATTGCATTACCATTGATTTGTCATTTCCACAATAGCTGGAATTTGCAACACTTCCAACCACTTTCTGGCAAACAGGCCTCTGTTGAATGTTCTTGATCCTTAATCCCTGGATATATATGTGTTTATTCCTTTGTAATAGTTCACAAGAACAAAGCTATTGCAAAATAGAACAAACTTCCCACAGGTGTTTCCACCTAGTGTCTTGAGTGCTCTATTGCTGGAAATGAGGTGATGAACATATGTTCCACAAATATTTTTTTCCACCCCAAACCATAGCAGCAAACAGAGAAACAACTATCTACTTAAAAAGCAAAGGGATGAATTTTTACTTAATGTTTATATTTCAGTGCTAACAAGGTTCAATGTTTATTATCTTTGTTGAACAGTTGTGTTTTTCTTTTCTGAAAGGCGCACTTACACATTTTCCTACCAAGATGTTCATTTTTTCTCATTTATAAAAGTCTTCAATATTTACTATAAACCTAAAGATTTCTCCCCAATATTTATTTGATATTTACTAATTTTTTGTCTCAGTTTTAAATGACTAAATTGATAAATGTTTTACTTTGTGCTTTTACTTGGTTTTGTCAATGCAACCTCTTCAAAACCAAACCAAACAACAACAGTAAATTCACAGCTCTCATTTCAAAGGAAATACGAGATAGCTTATTTGGGAGCCAAATCTGAGAGCCAACGGCCCAGGAACAGACATAAAGGTCTCCCTAAATACAATGTTCTACCAATTAGAAACAGTTTCATGAGGTTTTTATAGTAACAACAACAACAACAACAACAATAAATCATGCCATTTGGGAAGGTGCTATCCATTCCCTGTATACTCAGGTAATTAATTTTATTCCTTCTCAAGTCTCTGATGGGGTCAAAGACCAAATAGTTTAGTTTTACAACTATTAGTTTAGAGGTTAAGATGTTTTTAGGTCTAGATAGAAGTTTTAAGTTGATATTGATGAGAAATGATAGATATTGATCTACATACAGAACTTTAGACTCAGCAAGATAGGAAAGATGTTTTCTTGAAGGCTGCCAAATACTTCCAAATAGCCAAAACAGTATGAATATAACATATATATATATATATATATATATATATACATATATATATTTCCTGATTGTTTTATGATTCTTCTTGCTGTAGATGATTTATTGTAGATATGTGTAATAATACAAATGTATATGCAAAAGTACATATATATGTAAAATTATATATATACATATATGTAGTCATTAAAGAATATATTGGTGGTGGAAACATTAGATGGGATGTTATTGAAGGCAGAAGAATTTAAACTATAGGCCTCAGATTGTTATAAGATAATATTCTTAACTGGTGGGGAATAGAGTTCTGATACATTAATACAACCCAAAGGTTTTTATCTGTTTACCAGGATGTTATGTCTGACATGGTGGTGGTCAAGGAATGGCTCTCTCATGGGTACTAAAGCTAGCCAAAGAGAAAGCACAATAAAGCTGTGGGACAAGCACTGTTCCAGATCCTCCATGCTCACTGACACTTTGACCAGCTAGTCAGCCTTTGTAGACAGTTTCTTGCTCAAGTTACTGGATCCTTCCCATCTCCAATGAAGAAGACTGGGCCTGGGTGCAGTGGCTTACGCCTTAGGTACCGCACATGGCAGACAGAGAGAAGTGGGTATCTTTGAGTTCTGGGCCAGCCAGGGCTGGACAGAGAGGCTTAGTTGGGGGAAAAGGAAAACTGAAAATATTGTCTGTGCTTTATTTTTAAATATTTGATTTCTATTCCATTTAGGTTTAGTTATGTATGTATGGAGTGAAATACAAGTTTGTTGGCTTTGTTTTCTAAAAGGTTTTTTTTTTTCAAATTATTTTTTGAATCATTCTCTCCTGCTCCCCAGTGATTTGAGGGGCCACAGTCCTTACAGAGCTCCTGGGATCTGTTTCTAGGCTCCACAGTTACTTCCACTGATGCCTATATTTTCACTGAGTTGCAACGACCTTGCAGTCCTGCTTGGCCACTGAGTACCAGGAGTTTTCTCATAGGCAATCTTTCCCAGCATCTCCTAAGGAGGCAGGTGCACTAGCAACTGTTGGAGGAAAGTGGGGAGAACACATTTCTGTAGAGGGAAATTGTCAATAGCTATGAACACCTCTGAAGTCCAGAGTCTGGGTTGGATATAGACTCTGAAGAAGTTCACATACCTTTTAGTAGTCTTTAGAGAAAAATACCCTAAAATATTATAGGAAATATTTAGAATGAAGAAAGGACAGAAAAATTAACACACTTAGCTGCACACTGTATCCTTTTATATTTGCTACATATGTACGGAATAATTCAATTATTTTCTATGTCAACAACACATTAATAATAAACGTATTATGGGAGGGAGGGAGGAGTGGGAGGATACAAGTGATGGGATAACAATTGATATGTAATATGAATAAATTAATAAAATATACTTAAAATAAAATAAATATTACTTATAGGGAAAAGAAAGATAATTAAGTATCTCTGGTATGACTGATGCAAAAATCAATTTTATTGCCATGTCTGCATTAAAAAACTTCATTGATAATATGTTATGATTGCCAATTTGGAAAGGCTTTTATATTTAAGATGTAAGGGTTCATAAAACTATTTTTTACATGTACTTATTTACTTAGGGGCAGGGTCTCAACTTTGTAGTCCTGGCCGACTTGGAACAAGTTTTATGTAGACAAGGCTGGCCTTGAACTCCTAGGGATCCACAAGCTTCTGCCATCCCAATACTCTTTAATGATCTGAATTGATGGCAGGCTTCAAGGCCGTATGTGTCAATCAGCATAAAATTCAAGAATTGATAGGGTAACTTCTCTACCTTTGTTCTCAAACTCAAAACCAAACAATTTATCCACACTGTGGTGGTGTAAAATGTATTTTTCAATTGTAATTTAAGAGAAAACTTGGTTTGTTTGGGTGATTGTATGTACTCACAGCCTGACTATTATTTGGTATTGCCTTAGTCTATAGCATCATTTAGATTGGCTGCTTGAAACTAAGCCTCTCTCATTTCTTCCATAATTGCCAAAGCAATATAAAGTACAGTAACATCAGGGGAGTTGCCATAGTAAGTGGATTTTAATGTATTCTGTGTTTATGTCTTATTATATAGAGAAAATGACAGAAAGCTGGCCAAGAATATGATCTAAGTGCCTACATCAGTCTGTGTTGATTTCATATTATTGTCTCTTATTGCAATCTTTTCCCTCTAGAATTGTGCAGTGCCACAGTGCAGACAGATATATAACATACTGGCTTCTCATAATAGATCTGTTTGTAGCCAGAAGGATCTCTCTGAGTGGTTTAAAATCCATTTCATTCTATTACACACTCTCTGAGGGTCAGCTACTATTTATGCCTCAATTAATGTGGCATAATCAGTTACAAATGATAAGAATAAAAATATGCTAAAAATAATTAGCCCAATCCACAGTCCCAAATTGCAGAATATTAGTTGCTATTTTCTTCTAGAAAAAAAAATCATAAGAAAGCATTGAATGAAAACATGGTTGCATATCCTCACATTCATCCCCATTTCTATTTCATTTTATGCATCTTTTTAGTCACGACCTCCGTATTTATTGCCAAGTCTCTGTTCAACTTTGGATCTCTGGTGATGAACACAATATTTGGCATATGCAAAATATAGTCAAGGAATCTTTCAGATAAGCTGCCTTTGTCTTCAGATGAGGGTGCTGTGAAGCTGACTTTCCCAGATGAGAACACCAACACTAGACAGCCCCTTTATTTCTCACACAGAAGTTAGGACTGGGACTTGGAGCATCCAGCCTTTCAGTCTCTGTCTGGAACTTTCCTCCTGCCTCTCAGTAGGAAAACTTTATACTGTGTGTTCCGTTCTGTGGACCAGGGATATGGGGGCCTCAAGCTCTGGGACGTGCTGATAAGTCATTGTTTATGAATGATGAACCATGACTTGAGAGAACTGATCTTGGATGGTACAAGTGTCTGCATTTTCTTTTCACTTGTCTATTTTTACTTCTGACAACATAACAACATATTTTAATCTCCCTTATGCTTGACTTCCCTTGCTTGTCTCTCTCCTACGCCCACCGATGCCCTTCGTCTTCCTATCCAGTCCTTTTCTACTTCCATGTCTGTGTGTGGTTGCCCCAGGAGGTTTAATCAAGGTTACGTGCACATATAAGAGCGAGAGGCTATTCATAGGAACACGGGCAGACTAACATCTCAATTCTGAAAGGTACATCATTATCTTCCAGTAGTTCATCAAGGAGGGGTGGGACTCCTAAATTTCTCCCCAGCCAATGAGCAATGTTGTGGGTCCAATCTAGTGCGGGGGTTTTGAAAGTAATCACAGTGGCCATGAGTTCATGAGTGCAATTCACATCCCAAGCTCAGCATGCTACAACATTCCAGCTTACCCTTCAACTCTACATTTTTTATTTTCAATAATTATGTAACAATCTAGGTTATCTTATCCCTAACCTCAGTGCTTTAAAATGCATAATCAGACTGATAAAAGTAGAAGGAGACAAATGCACACACAGACTATACCAAAGCACTCAGTCCCCACTCAAAATAACTGCTTTAAGGAGACACCTGAACAACAAAGAAGAATATCCACACAGATTTCCACAGTCCATATAAGTCTATTCTCTCACCAAAAGTGATGAGAACCTTGCCAGCAGCTGTCATCATTTGATTGGGGGGGGGGGGCATTATCCATTCTTACTAGGGTGAGTCGGTTTCTCAAGTAAATTTTAATTTAAGTGTAATTATCCCAATGGATAATGGTGTTGAACATTTTCAATAGTGTTTACTGATCATTAATAATTTTTGGGTTGAGAACTCTCTATTCAGTTCCGAACCCCATCTTTTTTTTTCACATAACATTACTCTGTTTTTATTTTTTTTTATGTTCGTCATTTAATAATTCATTTTATTTTTCAAAATGACATAAGATTGTATAAAGTTATATATTACCTTGGATGAGAGGAGTTTGCTGAAAATTCCTTCTTTTAAAAAAACTGGGCTGTTTGTTTAGTTGCTTCATTCTTTGCATATTTTAGGTGTCAATCCCTTTTTCAATGTATAGCTGGCAAAAAATTTTCTCCCATTTTGGTGTGCTTCTTCACTCAGGTGGCAGTGTTTTTTGCTTGTACAAAGTCTTTGCCATCCTTTCACAATTATTAGTTATTTCCTGAGCCAACACAGTTGTGTTTAGAGGGTCCTTGCTTTGTGCCTATCTTGGAATGTGTTCCCTGCCCCCTTTTCCCAGAAGAGACACTCTTTCGGAGATTTAGGCTTTCTTTTGAGGTCCTTAATGCACTTAGAGTCGACTTTTGTATATTGTGAGGGAGAACGATCTAGTTTCATTCTTCTGCATGTGCATGCAGAATTTGCCCAATGTCTTTTGTTGAAAAAGCTCTCTGTGGTGGTTTGAATGAGAATATCCCATGTCGGCCAAGTATTGGGAAAACTTGGTTCCCAGTCAGTTGTCCTCTTTGGAGAATGTTATAAAACACTTAGGAGGTGTAGCCTTGCTTGGGGAACACACCCATATCTGAGGGTTAGATTTATAGCCTTGCCATAGTATTAACTCACTCTCCCTACTCTGTGCTTGCGGCTGAGGATGTGATTTCTCGGCTATTGGCTCTGCTGTCTGCTGCTACGCCTCTCTCACCATTGTTCACCCTCCCTCTAGAGATACAAATTCAGATTCCTCCTCCTGTAAATTGCCTTGGTCATGCTGTCACTGCAACAGAAAAGTTACTATGCTTGTCTTTTTCTTTCCTGTTGTATATTGCTCGACTCTGTCACAAAATCAGGTGGTTATATAGGACATATGCTCAGCCATGTTCATAGCGGCCTTATTCATAATAGCCAGAGCATGGAAACAGCCTAAGTGTCCCTCAGTAGAAGAATGGATAAAGAAACTGTGGTACATTTACACTATAGAATACTACTCAGCTATTAAAAACAAGGAATTCCTGAAATTTGTGGACAAATGGATTGAACTAGAAATGATCATAATGAGTGAGTTCACCCAGAAGCAGAAAGACTCAAATGGTATATACTCACTTATATCTGGACACTAGCCCAAGGGGTATGTCCCATGAAAGTCTTCACCTACCAGGAAAGTGGGATAGATATGAGGACATCCTATTGGGACTTTAGGTGAGAGAAGCATGGGAGAATGGGGAAATAGAAGGATCCAGAGGGTCTTAGAAACCTACAAGAAGAACATTATGATGGGCAGATCTGGGCCCAGGGGTTCTGCTCAAACTATGGCACCAACCAAGGACAATATCTGCAGTAAACATTGAACCCCTACCCAGATCTAGCCAATGGACAGGACATTCTCCACAATTGAGTGGAGAGTAGGGACTGACTTTTACATGAACTCTGGTGCCCCATATTTGACCACGTCCCCTGGATGGGGAGGCCTGGTGGCACTCAGAGGAAGGATAGCAGGCTACCAAGAAGAGACTTGATACCCTCTGAGCATATACAGAGGAAGGAGGTCCCCCTCAGTCACAGTCATAGGGGAGGGGAATAGGATGAAAGCGGGAGAGAGGGAGGAATGGAAGGATACAAGGAATGGGATAACAATTGAGATGTAGTATGAATGAATTAATAAAAAATGATTGTGTGGGTTTATATCTAGGCCCTCTATGCCATGCCTTTCATGTATGTGCATGCTTATATGCCAGCACCATGATTGGTTTTTTATTACTGTGGCTTTGTAGTGTATCTTGGAATTAGATATGATAATCCTTCAGCAATAGTCTTATTCCTCTGCATTGTCATATTCTTTGGGTTTCCATATGAATTTTGGTGTTGCTTTTTTCTATCTTTGAGTATAATGAAATAGCAGTTTTGATTGGAATAGCATTGAATCTGCAGATTATAATGGCTTCTTGTTGCTTTCTCAAAGATAGTCGAAATGCCTTCAGGGCCATTCCTGCTCACGTCGTCTTGGGGAATAATACCTGGCCTACCTACACAGCTCTCTATAGCAAGGGATACTTGGCTGTCCCTTTATCTGACTTATGTTCTTTATGTGGCCAAAACTTGAGATATTCCATTTTTGTTTGTTTGTCTTCCTTTTAAAAAATCGTATATAACCCTAGCACTCAGGGAGGTAGAGGCAGGCAGATATCTAAGTTTGAGGCCAACCTGGTCTACAAAGGAAGTCCAGGACAGTTAAGGCTACACAGAGAAACCCTGTCTCGAAAAGCCAAAACAAAACATAAATCCACATTTAAGTTAAACCTTCTCTTTTACCATATGTGGTTATGAGAAGCCAGGCTGGCCCTTCGATGTTTTGATTAGAAAGTTCTTTTGACAGATGCAAGCTTATCATTCGACATTCTATTAATCACTTGGGCCCTGACACTGTTCTCTGATTCCTCAGATAGTGGATCACAAGAATGACATTTACTCCAGTTTTCGCTCATGTGTTATACATTTCCATGTGAAATCTAATTGGAATTGACTTTGCTGACCATAGTGCAAGCAAGTTTCTGTTTGTAATCATTCGGAAAATCTCTGAGACATTTCAGGCTTTTCTTCCAGTTTTTCTTAGGAAAAAATTTTAGTGCCCCTTGTATGATACTCTAGACCTTTTCTTATCATTCTCTTCCATATTCATCGTCTCTACTCAGCATCCTGCTCAGGAAATGCCTTGCCTATTCTGGTGTTTCTTACAGCAGCACACCATTTATCTAGTACCAGTTTTCTCTCTTAGTACATTTTGTGTTGCTGTTATGGAACAGCACATAGTAAGGACTTTATAATGAGATTTATTTCTCAAATTTCTGGAGGCTGAGAAGTCCAAGGGAGGCTGGCAACTAGTAAGTGCTTTCTCTTTATGTCATCCCATGACAGAAAACAGATACACGTGCCGATGGCATTGCTGTCTATACTTCTTCTTTTGCCTAGGAGAAGGCCTCCAGCCTCCCCAGTGCCTTCTCTGTATCGAGTGTGTCAGTTACAAGAATCTCTAATTCAGTGCAATTTGATAAAATATTATCTGCTATTTGCCAAACACAACACCAGGTAAAAAGGTGACTGAGAAACATTGCGGACTTTTCATCAGAATCACCCCACAGGTCTCTGTTGCTTTCAAAACACCCCTCCCTCCATTCCCGTGCCAAGTGTGTCCCCAACACCCCTCCCTCCATTCCTGTGCCAAGTGTGTCCCCAACACCCCTCCCTCCATTACCGTGCCAAGTGTGCCCCCAACACCCCTCCCTCCATTCCCGTGCCAAGTGTGTCCCCAACACCCCTCCCTCCATTCCTGTGCCAAGTGTGTCCCCAACACCCCTCCCTCCATTACCGTGCCAAGTGTGCCCCCAACACCCCTCCCTCCATTCCTGTGCCAGGTGTGCCCCAACACCCCTCCCTCCATTCCCGTGCCAAGTGTGCCCCAACACCCCTCCCTCCATTCCTGTGCCAAGTGTGCCCCAACACCCCTCCCTCCATTCCTGTGCTTAGTGTGCCCCAACACCCCTCCCTCCATTCCTGTGCCAAGTGTGCCCCAACACCCCTCCCTCCATTCCTGTGCCAGTGTGCCCCCAACACCCCTCCCTCCATTCCTGTGCCAAGTGTGCCCCAACACCCCTCCCTCCATTCCTGTGCTTAGTGTGCCCCAACACCCCTCCCTCCATTCCTGTGCCAAGTGTGCCCCAACACCCCTCCCTCCATTCCTGTGCTTAGTGTGCCCCAACACCCCTCCCTCCATTCCTGTGCCAAGTGTGCCCCAACACCCCTCCCTCCATTCCTGTGCCAAGTGTGCCCCAACACCCCTCCCTCCATTCCTGTGCCAGTGTGCCCCCAACACCCCTCCCTCCATTCCTGTGCCAAGTGTGCCCCAACACCCCTCCCTCCATTCCTGTGCTTAGTGTGCCCCAACACCCCTCCCTCCATTCCTGTGCCAAGTGTGCCCCAACACCCCTCCCTCCATTCCTGTGCTTAGTGTGCCCCAACACCCCTCCCTCCATTCCTGTGCCAAGTGTGCCCCAACACCCCTCCCTCCATTCCTGTGCCAAGTGTGCCCCCAACACCCCTCCCTCCATTCCTGTGCCAAGTGTGCCCCAACACCCCTCCCTCCATTCCTGTGCCAAGTGTGCCCCAACACCCCTCCCTCCATTCCTGTGCTTAGTGTGCCCCAACACCCCTCCCTCCATTCCTGTGCCAAGTGTGCCCCAACACCCCTCCCTCCATTCCTGTGCCAAGTGTGCCCCCAACACCCCTCCCTCCATTCCCGTGCCAAGTGTGCCCCAACACCCCTCCCTCCATTCCCGTGCCAAGTGTGCCCCAACACCCCTCCCTCCATTCCCGTGCCAAGTGTGCCCCCAACACCCCTCCCTCCATTCCTGTGCCAAGTGTGCCCCAACACCCCTCCCTCCATTCCTGTGCCAGGTGTGCCCCAACACCCCTCCCTCCATTCCTGTGCCAGGTGTGCCCCAACACCCCTCCCTCCATTCCCAGGCCAAGTGTGCCCCCAATACCCCTCCCTCCATTCCCGTGCCAAGTGTGCCCCAACACCCCTCCCTCCATTCCTGTGCCAAGTGTGCCCCAACACCCCTCCCTCCATTCCTGTGCCAGGTGTGCCCCAACACCCCTCCCTCCATTCCCAGGCCAAGTGTGCCCCCAATACCCCTCCCTCCATTCCCGTGCCAAGTGTGCCCCAACACCCCTCCCTCCATTCCTGTGCCAAGTGTGCCCCAACACCCCTCCCTCCATTCCTGTGCCAAGTGTGCCCCAACACCCCTCCCTCCATTCCTGTGCCAGGTGTGCCCCAACACCCCTCCCTCCATTCCTGTGCCAAGTGTGCCCCAACACCCCTCCCTCCATTCCTGTGCCAAGTGTGCCCCAACACCCCTCCCTCCATTCCTGTGCCAGGTGTGCCCCAACACCCCTCCCTCCATTCCTGTGCCAAGTGTGCCCCAACACCCCTCCCTCCATTCCTGTGCCAGGTGTGCCCCAACACCCCTCCCTCCATTCCTGTGCCAAGTGTGCCCCAACACCCCTCCCTCCATTCCCAGGCCAAGTGTGCCCCCAATACCCCTCCCTCCATTCCCGTGCCAAGTGTGCCCCAACACCCCTCCCTCCATTCCTGTGCCAAGTGTGCCCCAACACCCCTCCCTCCATTCCCGTGCCAAGTGTGCCCCAACACCCCTCCCTCCATTCCTGTGCCAAGTGTGCCCCAACACCCCTCCCTCCATTCCCGTGCCAAGTGTGCCCCAACACCCCTCCCTCCATTCCTGTGCCAAGTGTGCCCCAACACCCCTCCCTCCATTCCCGTGCCAAGTGTGCCCCAACACCCCTCCCTCCATTCCCGTGCCAAGTGTGCCCCAACACCCCTCCCTCCATTCCCGTGCCAAGTGTGCCCCCAACACCCCTCCCTCCATTCCTGTGCCAAGTGTGCCCCAACACCCCTCCCTCCATTCCTGTGCCAGGTGTGCCCCAACACCCCTCCCTCCATTCCCAGGCCAAGTGTGCCCCCAATACCCCTCCCTCCATTCCCGTGCCAAGTGTGCCCCAACACCCCTCCCTCCATTCCTGTGCCAAGTGTGCCCCAACACCCCTCCCTCCATTCCTGTGCCAAGTGTGCCCCAATACCCCTCCCTCCATTCCCGTGCCAAGTGTGCCCCAACACCCCTCCCTCCATTCCCGTGCCAAGTGTGCCCCCAGCACCCCTCCCTCCATTCCCGTGCCAAGTGTGCCCCAACACCCCTCCCTCCATTCCCGTGCCAAGTGTGCCCCCAACACCCCTCCCTCCATTCCTGTGCCAAGTGTGCCCCAACACCCCTCCCTCCATTCCCGTGCCAAGTGTGCCCCAACACCCCTCCCTCCATTCCCGTGCCAAGTGTGCCCCCAGCACCCCTCCCTCCATTCCCGTGCCAAGTGTGCCCCAACACCCCTCCCTCCATTCCCGTGCCAAGTGTGCCCCAACACCCCTCCCTCCATTCCCGTGCCAAGTGTGCCCCCAACACCCCTCCCTCCATTCCTGTGCCAAGTGTGCCCCAACACCCCTCCCTCCATTCCCGTGCCAAGTGTGCCCCCAGCACCCCTCCCTCCATTCCCGTGCCAAGTGTGCCCCAACACCCCTCCCTCCATTCCCGTGCCAAGTGTGCCCCCAGCACCCCTCCCTCCATTCCCGTGCCAAGTGTGCCCCAACACCCCTCCCTCCATTCCCAGGCCAAGTGTGCCCCAACACCCCTCCCTCCATTCCTGTGCCAAGTGTGCCCCCAGCACCCCTCCCTCCATTCCCGTGCCAAGTGTGCCCCAACACCCCTCCCTCCATTCCCGTGCCAAGTGTGCCCCCAGCACCCCTCCCCCCATTCCCGTGCCAAGTGTGCCCCAACACCCCTCCCTCCATTCCCGTGCCAAGTGTGCCCCAACACCCCTCCCTCCATTCCCGTGCCAAGTGTGCCCCAACACCCCTCCCTCCATTCCCGTGCCAAGTGTGCCCCAACACCCCTCCCTCCATTCCCAGGCCAAGTGTGCCCCAACACCCCTCCCTCCATTCCTGTGCCAAGTGTGCCCCAACACCCCTCCCTCCATTCCCGTGCCAAGTGTGCCCCAACACCCCTCCCTCCATTCCTGTGCCAAGTGTGCCCCAACACCCCTCCCTCCATTCCCGTGCCAAGTGTGCCCCAACACCCCTCCCTCCATTCCTGTGCCAAGTGTGCCCCAACACCCCTCCCTCCATTCCTGTGCCAAGTGTGCCCCAACACCCCTCCCTCCATTCCCGTGCCAAGTGTGCCCCAACACCCCTCCCTCCATTCCCGTGCCAAGTGTGCCCCAACACCCCTCCCTCCATTCCTGTGCCAAGTGTGCCCCAACACCCCTCCCTCCATTCCCGTGCCAAGTGTGCCCCAACACCCCTCCCTCCATTCCTGTGCCAAGTGTGCCCCAACACCCCTCCCTCCATTCCTGTGCCAAGTGTGCCCCCAACACCCCTCCCTCCATTCCCGTGCCAAGTGTGCCCCAACACCCCTCCCTCCATTCCCGTGCCAAGTGTGCCTCCTTTCTGAGTACACTATCCTTCAATTTTCCATCAACTTGGTGAAATATTATTTGTTTTTCAGGTTCCAACTTATAGATCATCACTCTATAAGGCTTTTTCTGTGAGCTTAGGAGAAAATTGACTATTCTTCCCTCTTTTTTTTGGAAAATTCTATTGTTAATGTTTATCTCACAGAAATTTCACTCCCACCTCCTTGGCTTAATTTTTAGAAACAACTATTCAACCCAACAGATTTTCTATTCCTCTTACTGAAGCTTAGCTGAATGTATTTGGAAAGCACTTAGTAGTTTGCCAGCAATAAAAGTGAGTTGCACAGAGATGACTGGGTTACCTAAATGTGCTATGTGACAAGAACCGATTTTGCCTTCAGTGTTGGTGTTTAAACCCTCTGATACCATCTGTAGTAAGTTTCTATTTGCTTCCAGAAAACATCACCATAGTTAGTGGACAAAGATAACAGGAAGTTATTATTTTCCAAGTAGAAGTCCACATCTTTTCAATGGGCTGGTGTATAATACTGGAGGTAGGCTGTATCCCATTCCCGAGGAACTAGTGGGTCTTCTTACAGCTCCCAGATGCTCCCTGGTTTTTTTTTTTTTTGATTTGTTGTTTCTCTTATTTATTAATTTATTCATATTACATCTCAATGGTTATCCCATCCCTTGTATCCTCCCATTCCTCCCTCCCTCCCTCCCATTTTCCCCTTATTCCCCTCCCCTATGACTCAGGAAGTCCTGAGGGGGACTTCCTCCCCCTTTATATGCTCATAGGTATCAAGTCTCTTCTTGGTAGCCTGCTATCCTTCCTCTGAGTGCCACCAAGCCTCCCCATCCAGGGGACATGGTCAAATATGAGGCACCAGAGTATGTGTGAAAGTCATACCCCACTCTCAACTCAACTGTGGAGAATGTCCTGTCCATTGGCTAGATCTGGGTAGGGTTTTGAAGTTTACGGCTTGTATTGTTCTTGGCTGGTACCATAGTTTGAGCAGGACCCTTGGGCCCAAATCTGCCTATCATAATGTTCTACTTGTAGGTTTCTAGGACCCTCTGGATCCTTCTACTTTGCCATTCTCCCATGATTCTCTCATCTAGAGTCCCAGTAGGATGTCCTCCCCTCTGTCCCAGTTTCCTGGTAAGTGATGGCTTTTGTAAGACATGCCCTTGGGCTAGTATGCAGATATAAGTGGGTATATACCATTTGAGTCTTTCTGCTTCTGGGTTAACTCACTCATTATGATCATTTCTAGCTCAATCCATTTGTCCACAAATTTTGGGAATTCCTTGTTTTTAATAGCTGAATAGTATTCCATAGTGTAAATGTACCACAGTTTCTTTATCCATTCTTCTATTGAGGGACACTTAGGCTGTTTCCATGTTCTGGCTATTATGAATAAGGCTGCTATGACACATAGTTGAGCAAATGTTCTTGTTGTGTGCTGGAGCATTTTCTGGATATATTCCAAGGAGTGGAATAGCTGGGTCTTGAGGAAGCCCTATTCCCATTTTTCTGAGATAGCACCAGATAGATTTCCAAAGTGGCTATACTAGTTTGCATTCCCACCAGCAATGAAGGAGTGTTCCTCTCTCTCCACATCCTTGCCAGCATGTGGTGTCACTTGATCTGAGCCATTCTGTTGGGTGTAAGATGGAATCTCAGAGTTGTGTTGATTTGCATTTCCCTGATGATTAAGGAGGTTGAGCATTTCTTGAAGTGTTTCTCAGCCATTTGATATTCCTCTGTTGAGAATTCTCTGTTTAGTTCCAAGCCCCATTTCTCAATTGGGTTATTTGGTTTGGTGGTGTTTAATTTCTTGAATTCTTTATATATTTTGGGTATTAGACCTTTGTCAGATGTAGGGTTGGTGAAGATCTTTTCCCAGTCTGTAGGCTGTCACTTTGTTCTCTTGACAGTGTCTCCTGCCTTACAGAAGCTTCTCAGCCTCATGAGGTCCCATTTATTAATTGTTGACATTAAGGCCTGTGCTGTTGGTGTTCTGTTCAGGAAGTTGTCTCCTGTGCCAATGTGTTCCAGGCTCTTCCCCACTTTTGCTTCTAACTGGCTTAGTGTCTCTGGTTTTATGTTGAGGTCTTTGATCTGCTTGGATTTGAGTTTTGTGCAAGTGACAAATATAGGTCCAGTTGCATTTTTTTTACACATACACCTCCAGTTAGACCAGCACCATTTGTTGAAGATGCTATCCTTTTTCCATTGAATGGATTTGGCTTCTTTGTCAAAAATCAAGTGACCATATGTGTGTGGATTCATATCTGGGTCTTCGATTCGATTCCACTGATCAACCAGCCTGTTGCTGTGCCAGTACCCTGCTGTTTTAATTACTGTTGCTTTATAGTGCAGCTTGAGATCAGGTATGGAGATTACTCCAGAGGATCTTCTATTGTACAAGATTGTTTTAGCTATTCTGTGTTTTTTGTTTTTCCATATGAAGTTCAGAATTGAACTTTCAATGTCTTTAAAAAAATTGTGTAGGTATTTTGATAGGGATTGCATTGAATCTGTAGATTGCTTTTAGTAAGATGGTCATTTTTACTATGTTAATTCTCCCGATCCATGAGCAAGGAAGATCATTCCATCTTCTCATGTCATCTTCAATCTCTTTCTTCAGAGTTCTGAATGGTTATTTTCTCTCTATTCAATTCCAGAAATGGAAGCCTGAATGAAACGCCTGAGTTCAGGCTTTCTTATTTCCTCCGTCTACCTCCCCTAAGGATTATTGTAAGAGTTGGTCCCATGCAAGTGGAGCAGGAAAATGTCTTTATTTAAAGTCATCTTGTTAGAAATCTTGATTCTATTTTTAAACTTAATGTCCCTCTTCCGGGTAATGAGGTGTATTCACAGGTTCTGGGGATTTGATTACAGACATCTTTGAGGGTCTATTATGTTACTTACCAGAAAATCCACCTGATGACAAATTACTATGTCATCAAGGAAAATATGATACAAAAATAAGGACAATGAGTAGTTCCCAATATTATATCTTTATCAAACCCATAAAGAAAAATGAGTTTTTTTCTAAGCAGTTTATCTTGCTTAGAACTTTTATTGGTTAGACCTTGTGTAGTAGGGATGCATAGAGAAGAACAGAAGTCTGTGCATGTATCTGTATTCAAATGTGTCTTGCCTCAAAAGAACAACTGGTGTACTTATAGCTACTTTAAAGAGCATTATCCTTTCTCACTTTAAGGATAACCCACATAGTTTTCTTCCTAAGCCTGTAAGTAGAAAGATTCTGTCAAATGGCTAAAGTAATGGCTCAGTTGTTAAGATCACTGGCTGCTCTTACAGAGGAACCCGGTTTGCTTCATAGAAACTGCACTTCCCATAGTTGCCTGTTATGCCAGTTACAGGGCAGCTAGCATCCTCCTCATGCCCACACAAGCTCCTGTTCCATGTAATGTACATAAATGCACACAGCCTTACATATATGAATAAATAAATATTTTTAAACAGCTAAAATTATGTCAAGTACAACATTTTGCCATAGAACAACTGATTGTAATATTAACCTACAAATAAAATTTGACATATGAGTTATTTTGGTGTGCTTTAGGGAAATACCACTACTGTTAGTAATGACAAAAGTTTTATGTAGAATAAACACATGACAGTGATATCCCCTGCTAGAGTCTCTAAGAAATGATATCTATGCAGTAATAAGTCATACTAACTAGCATTCTATTCTTTTCATATTTTATTTGTCGGTCACCATAAGACCTATTCCAGGTACCTATACAATAGCATATTATATCTAGCTGAGCTTTAAACAAATGTATCTTCCTATATATAGAAGCTCAACAACACATAAACAATGCACATTATTTATATGTTTTGTATTATTTTAGAGGACAAGATCAAAATGAAACACTCTTTGGAAATAGCTTATGGTTATAAGCTTTATATAAACTACTTACTGAATGGAATGAGGACATTACCCTTCCAAGGTATGGTTGAGGAGAAGGTTTTAATTGTAGATATGAGGGAGAATACAACCAGGGGCACACCTGGAAGAGTCTAGAACAGGAGGGGGTGGGAGAGAGAGAGAGACAGAGACAGACACACAGACAGACACACAGACAGACAGACAGTCAGAGACAGAGAGAGAAATAGTTTGAATATGGCCAGCAAACTCAAGCTTGTGAGATGAAAGAGGAAGAGAAGAGAAAGAAGGAGAAGGAGAGGAGGAAGAGAGAGAAGAGGAGGAAGAGGAGGAAGTGGTGATGGAGGAGGAGGAGGGGCAGGAAAGTGAACCAGGATAAGTCCAGGACCAAGAGAACCAAGATGGGCCACCAAGAAGCAAGAGTGGAGGACCAACAGGTAGCATGGCAGGAGTGACTGGATTGTAGGAATCGGGAGCTTGGAAAAGGGAAATGAAGATGCTGGGCTGAAGAGCTTTAGGGCAGGGGCAGAGAAGCCACTGATAGTGAGTGAGCCTAGTGGCCAGCATGTGCTTTGGTATGCTAATAAGTGCCACTCTTAGCCATTTGTCCCAGTTCCTTTGGAACCTGACACTAATTTGAAACAAGTTATATTAGGGGCATTTTGTTGCTGTGATTTTGAGATAGACTTCCCTTGTGTTTTTTAACTGGCCTCCTATTTCTGCCTTAGCTTCCCAAGTGATTTGGACTACAGGTGTATGTCACTGTGCCTGGAATATTAGGGACTCTTAGGAAGCAAATAACATAGAGTTAACTGTTAACCAGGATTCAATGCAAACCTCTGAAGACATGAGCAGAGAGGAGAGATCTGTCTCTCTCTGTTCATTCTCTCAACATTTAGAAATCTCAGTTCTCAATCATAGCAGCCTCTCCATAGAGCTGACTATGCGTTGCATCTGCTTTCCCACTGACCCATCTAGGAAACAGAGGCTTACAAATACATCTGATCCTACCCTTGGAAGTAGCACACTATCACTTCTGCCATATTTATATGTCATAAGACCAACCCTGAGAAAAACTGCGAGATAACTACACACAGTCAATGGAAGGCAGAAATTAGTGGGCTCTTTTGGATATATATATATATATATATATATATATATATATATATATATATATATATATATATATACACATACACATCACTATAACTCCCAATAATCATGTCCCTCATCTCTATAAAATACACTCAGATTTTGTAGTTTATACCTGGATTTGTGTCACCACTACAATATTCTGAAGAAGCTAGAAAATGGGAGGACCCAGAAGCACGATGCAAAATTCTAACTGTTCACACACAAAAGATGCAGAAACATCAACCTCTTCAAGGGAGCTGATGAGAGAGCAACTCTGGAGCATCTTCTTTGTCCTGAGATGGTGTGAAAGCACTTGAAATCAAATTCAACTGTTAGATATGGGCTTTCAATCTGATTCAATGGACATGTTATTGAAAGATATCTTAATCATTGCAAATATTAGATCACAATCATACTATCTCTGACTTGCCACTGCTCTACTACTGGTCCCCCGTTACCTTATAATTCCATGTAACCATAAATTTCCTTCCTAGAATTTCTAAAGCAACTTCAATTTATTATTCACAATTAAGTCATCTGTGCTCACCTTAGTTTGAGGCTAGAATCCCCCTTAGGCTAACTCAAATGTACATAGTGAGTTATTTCACATGGAAAAGTTTTTTTTTTAAATATTACTTGCCTAAGATGTTACAACTGGTATTTGATTATATTCAATTGGTGGAATGATTCCAACAACACAGAATTTAACACAATGGAAACACACAAAGTTGGGTAGCCTCCTGTGAACTGAGTTCATGTGAAAGCCAACATCTCATGCTCAAAACAAATGAGTTGCCAGATGACACAGAACAGTGATATTGGGATGTGGTTTAGGGGACTGAGACAATGTCCTATTGTAAAGTGTGGGCACACTTCAGCAGCTAAAGAAAACCTCATTCTGCACAAGGGACTGGAATTTTTTTTCCCTATATGTAAGAGAGACCAAATAGTTTAGGATATTTTTACTTAGGCAATACAAATGAAGAACTAAAAACTCAGGGCCCTTATTTGGCAGAGAAGGTATCTGTGAGCAAACATAATGACTGTCAAGTGACATGGAACCTTGCTCCATGTTTGGCAATCACTAAGAGAACATCGTTTCTGGTTTGGGACAGACATTGTAAGAACTGCCTCCTGAAACACCAGATTCCTGAAAAGGAGTGAAGACGCTCCAGCTAGAGTCTACAGGCCCAGTCCTGGGATACGGAATAGTGAGGCTTGCATCACATGAGACTCCTTTCCAGCATCGAACGTATAAGAAGAAATCAGCTATGAAGTCAGTAAAGGATGAATCAGAATACCTAATCCAGTTTCAAGATGCCAAGTGGGCACTTGGCCAATTTCTGGCCATTGTATCTTGTCAAGCAGAGGTTCAATAAATGATATAAATGGTTATGCGGAGGTGACCCTGAGCCTGCATTAGTCCTTGTATGGCATGGAGAGAAGACTGTGGACTACACAAAAGGAGCAGGTATGAGCACCGAGAGATCTTGAATCCTCTTTTCCCTTCAATTTTACACACAAATACAGTAAGTGGCAAAGGAGCCACAAGCTTGAAAGACAGGACGAAGAGTATGGTGGCAAATGTTTAACAACAGTCCCTCGCGGGGTGAAGCATGTGATCATAGAGTCTGATGAGCTCTACATTGTAAATAACTCCCATCAGGGCTAGCATCACGCTCCAAAGGACATTCCTGGCCTCTGTCTTGGAAAGAGATGTGGGTAGTAGGCTCTAGCCAGCTTCACGATGTATACAGTAGGCTCTAGTGAACCGGCTCAAGCCAGCTTCATGATGTATACAGTAGGCTCTAGTGAACCAGCTTAAGCCAGCTTCGTGATGTATACAGTAGGCTCTAGTGAACCAGCTTAAGCCAGCTTCATGATGTATACAGTAGGCTCTAGTGAACCGGCTCAAGCCAGCTTCATGATGTATACAATAGGCTCTAGTGAACCAGCTTAAGCCAGCTTCATGATGTATACAGTAGGCTCTAGTGAACCAGCTTAAGCCAGCTTCATGATGTATACAGTAGGCCCTAGTGAACTGGCTCAAGCCAGCTTCATGATGTATATAGTAGGCTCTAGCGAACTGTTGAAGCCAGCTCATGCTACAAAAGGGAAAAATGAATATAGTGTGCAATTATAATACTAATGGAGAACATTGAGAATAAATGAAAATGAGGTTGTTTTCCTAATTGAAAAGTGATGGCATTAGATGGGAGAATTTTCAAGTTTTCTTATAAATTCCCAGTGGGAAAGAGAATTAGGACACAGTTGGCAATGGTTTTAATAAAAGAATAGAGGGAAGACAGAATTTTTAAAATAAGCCAAGTCATAAAATTCTTGGATACATGGTCAAGCAGTAAACTAAGAGAGGCAATGCATCAAACAATGAACAACTGCAAAAATTACAGACTTAAATCCACCCTAAACTACAAACTCCAAACATCTACAAGCAAACATGGGGAGAAGGTTTCTGGATGTTAGTCAGAATACATATATATATATATATATATGTATTATGTGTGTGAGAGAGAGACCCCCTTAAATCTGCAAAATAGTCTGGATACAAGACATTTACCAGCCCTGAGAGGTAAAGGACTATGTTAGTTGAATTAATCACTTCATAATGCATATGGAGGTCAAAATATTACATAGTATAAAACAAGTACCTGGAGTTACTGCTTGTAGATAATAGTTCATAAAACTAGGATGATGGAATTGTTAAAAGGATAAATAAGACAACAAATGTTCTTACAAAAACAAAAGATGAACAAGTGAAACAAAACAAAATAAATAAAAAAAAACTAACAGAGGCGCAAGGAAGCATTCAGAAGTGATAGGTGTGACTATTGCCTTGATTATATAGATCATTTTCTGAGCTATTGTTCCTTTTTGAACCATCAATTTATATAATTAAAAACAGGTTTTGTATAGTCCCACGAAAATAAAACTGCTGAAACTCTTTAAAATAATTTGCTAGTGGTTGGAATGCAGTTTCTGTGGCTTCTGCTGATGGTGTTTGTACAGGCGATGCCTAATTTACATGGAAACACCAAGCCTGAAGTCAACCCTTCAGGATTCTGTGAAACAATAGGCCATATCTACAAAAGGACACTAGAAACCCCCACCTCATTTTTGTGGTGAGACAAATAAATCTGTCATCATCTTTTAGGAAAATTTCAAACCATAAAAAGCCATGTTTAGAATGTAGGCTATTTATACAAAAACTAAAATGTGACAGGTGTGCTTTGGAAGATAGGTGAGATAACGGAACATGATTTTCTGAGAAATGCCCACACCTCAGAGTCCATGGACTTCTTAGCAAAGACAAGGCTCTTTGGGGTTAACCTCCTGGACACACAATCTTCTCATGGAAGAAAAACACACTGGAAGAAAAACAAAATAGCAAACAACCAAAAAAAAATGGAAAGGGTTGAACCTCAAAAATCAAAACTGACCTCTAAAAGAGACTTAAGTAAGAATAATACAAATATTTGATATAATGAAAGGCATGGAACAAATATCCAAGAAGAAATAAATCTGCAAAACAGAAAACTAGATTTGATAAAGGACCAATAAAATTGGAGAATAAGCCTGTTCATTGACCTAAAACAAAATTCGGTGATCATGGCACATGTCAGAGGTGATGCTGATGACACAATTAGAAGATATGAGAAAACCAGTCAGACTGTAGCTTAAGGAGAAATAAATGGTAGTTACGGGAAACAGAGCATGTGGGGCAGAATGGGAAAGTAAACAGCACACAGAACTGCCAGAGGACAAATTAGAGGTGTGGAAACAGATGAGCAACCCAAGGTAGGTGATATTGTGCTTAAAAGCATCCTGTCTATTATTATGTGTTCTCTCTGTCTCTGTCTCTGTCTCTGTCTCTGTCTCTGTCTCTCTCTCTCTCTCTCTGTCTCTCTCTCTCTCTCTCTCTCTCTCTCTCTCTCTCTCTCTCTCTCTCTCTCTCTCTCTCTCTCTCTCTCTCTCCACCTGTACCTTGCCTAAGAACCTGACTTGTTTGACCAACAAAAGGCTATCACACCTGAGCAAGGCAAATGGAATAGACTTGGCTAAGGTTCCCAGGCTTTGAGGAAAGAGAGAGAAGCTTAGGAAGAGAAGAGACCGGAGGAGAGGAGAGGAATAATAAGACTATGCTATGAGTCAGGTGGAGAAGAAGCACATGGCTTGCATGGCTGGAGATTTGGCCCAGATGATGATAATTAGCAAATATTTGGCATTATGGATGGGAGGTACTTGATAGAAATTATGAGAAGCAGATGGCATGGGATGGGATACCTGCCCCACTATGGGAAGTAGTTTAGGGGATTAATATCTGCCCTGCTCCAGGTTAACTAAAACTATTTTAAAATATAACAGATGTCTGTGTCTTGATTGGTTGCTAGTGGGTTAGAAAAGACTGCCATAATAATAATTTAGGCCTAATAATTTTATTATTGTTATTTTTTTAATTGTTATAAATTTTATTATAATTATTAATAATAATTACTATAATTAACCACAACACTATCTCTCAGAATTCTAAAGTCGATCTATATTGTCTATATGATCATGCTTAAAGGTTATGTCCTTTCAGCAGGTTACCAAGAAGAGACTTGATACCCTATGAACATATACAGGGGGAGGTAATCCCCCTCAGGAACAGTCATAGGGGAGGGGAATAAGGGGAAAATGGGAGGGAGGGAAGAATGGGAGGATACAAGGGATGGGATAACCATTGAGATGTAACAAGAATAAATTAATAAAGGAGAAAAAAAAAGAATTGAAAAAAAAAAGGTTATGTCCTTTATCTAGTCCTCAGTGTTTTTTAATTTTGACAATCTTATACCTGATTACTGTATTTACATCACTTTCAATCTGCCTGTTTCTTCCTCCATCTCCTTCTATATCCTGCCATTCTCTATTAAACTATTTATCTCTTGTTCTTCAATTATTTTTGCTACATATATTTGCATGTATATATGTGAATTAATTTATTACCTATCTCTATCTATCCATCTACCTACCTACCTACCTATCTTTATCATCCTATTTATCTATCATTTAATAGCATCTATGTATCTACCTATATCCTGCTTAGTCCATTTAATGTTGCTCATATGTATGTGTTTGGGGATGGTCAGTTGGGATAAATAACCTTCTCTAGGGCTCATCCCTAGAGAAGACTGATTTTTCCCTTTCAGGAACCATCTGTCACTCTTTATCTAGGGGTGAGGCCTTCTGAGATTTTCCCCATACACGTTGAGGTGTCAGTTGGTTTCATTTTTCAGATTTTGCTCACATTCTTGAGATTTCATGACTGCAGCTTCTCTGTCACAAACACAGGGCACTATCTTGCTGCAGACATCTGGGCATCAAGCTCTGACAATCTTGCCTGTTTGTCTTTAAGTAGTTCTCAGTGGACACCCTATTGTGTTCAAGGTGTTTCAAAGGAAAATGTTGCTGGAAGGAAGGTAACCCTGATGGCTAGAGGTCTCTTACAATGTAAAATAAAATAAAATAAAATAAAATAAAATAAAATAAAATAAACTGTATAATCTTACATTCTAACTGTGTTGGGGGTTGGAGTATGTAGTTCCATGGGAGAATGCTTGCCTTACATGTATGAAGCTTGGCAGCAGGTTCCTCTACCCACTGAGCAACATGGTCCCTGGAAGCTTACTTTTGTTGGTTTATAGAGGCAATACCATAATTTCCATTAGGTGAGCCCAGTAAACTCATGCTTGGCTGTCCTTGAATTTGAATCTACCTTTTCTAGGTGTGACCGTGATTAAGAAAAATGGATGCGTAGATGACACTGAGCCCATTAAAAAGTGACAAGAAAAGTCATAAGGATCCTTTGGGTAGAAACTGGAGGCAGTAGAGCATGAACCAGACCAGAGTGGTGTGGCAGTAATCCACCCACCTCAGAGCGAGCCACTGAGAGTCATGGGTGTAAGCTCAACAGGCATTGTCATTAAAGTCCCTAATAACACAGTATTAACCATTTTCTGATAGTTGCCCATGGAGACCCATTTGAGATTTGCTGGCTGCAGGACCCCAGGATAACTTCATGTAATTTAAATCAGAAGTTTCAGATAAATTATCACAACAATATGAAACCATACAGATGCTTAGAGGCATCTTTATCTTTTGGCCAGTTCATCCCTCTTCAATTATCTTGGACATTTCCTTTGCCATCTGGCCTTGTTCTAGCCCTCTTCGCTACTCTAACCTCCCTTCTATTCTTTTTGGAGTGTACTTTGTCTGTGCCTTAGTTCAGACTTTCCCAGAAGCAAACCCTGAGGTAAGCACTTGAACTCAAGCTATTTGTTTGGATGGTTGTTCCAGGAAACACGGGCAGGAGACAGGAGACCAAGTCAAGAAGAATCAAATAACAAGTAACAGCAGGCTGCTGAGCAGGTCACTGATGGGGACAGTGGAAGCTTCTTCCTACTGAGGAACTCAGGCAAATGGAGGAAAAAAATGCTTGATTTATCACAGTTATAATCATATATATTTCATCATTGTTTATTAAGAGTAAGAAAGTAGCAGAAATTAATCAATGATTCCCTATATGGGTTGTGATCACTGTGCTGTGACATAAATAAATGTGTTTCACAATGTCTTCACCCTGTTAGAGCTAGCTCATCTTTTATCTAGGTCTTACGTAGTCTCAAAGTAGCCCCTGAAGCTCTCTTCTTTATCATCTACAGCTGCCACTCCAATTATATTTCTAACATTCACACCAGAGAGAAGAGAAAAAGGATACAGAAGATGCTTTGTGTAGTCTCTTGGGGGACAAGACAGGTGGAGAGATAGGCCAGCACTCAGACTTACAGAAGAGGGAATGTTTGATGAGAAAATTCTTGAGTGATTGTTAACAAGATCCTTTTCCTTACAGGATTACATGAAATGAAGTAAATCAGTTTATTGTTTCATTATTTTTTTCAAACACTTTTTGCTGTCATTTTAAAAGTAATGACGACTGGATGTGAAACATTTGCCATTGTGCTAAATCTAACTTAATATTACTTTTGCTCCTTAACTTACTGGTCTTACAAAGCATTGACCTTTCTTGTCCCTTTAAAGTAATTGTGATAAGTATCTTAATGATATCGTTTTGCTAAAGGCCTGAGAAATACTTTATAGTACGTGGCTTTTGCTCACAGAAGTGTTGAAGCAATGCCACAAAAGAATGTTCTTAATGCATGCTAAAAATAAAAGAAGCCATAAATAGCAACAAGATCAAACATCATTACTGAACTGAAGAGTGATTACATATTATAATTTAAATGTAAAGGTGTGTGTGTGTGTGTGTGTGTGTGTGTGTGTGTGTTTGTGTGTGTGTGTGTGTTGTAGATAAGGCTGAAGAATGAGAATGAATGAATGACTTTTTCAAACTACCCCCTTATATAGGAAGCTTTATAATAGGTCACTGTTATGGGATCATATTGTATTTGGACCCTAAAGAGTTGAGTGCTAGCCTACTGTAACATGAAGATTCACAGCCCAGTAGTACATCATGTAACTCTGCTCTGCCTTTTGTGATTTACTTAATAAGGGAGACACATAAATCCTGTTCTCTAACATACAGTATTTCTGAAAAGATAAAAATCACAAATAACACAACCCACTTAGACAGACAGTCTTGAGATGTTCTCGAAATAAGACAAATATGTTTGTCATTTGATTGTTTGTCTACTATATTTCTGATGAACCTCAAAACTACTTTTTAGAGGGTTAAATTGAAGAAATAAAAAATGCTAAGTTCTTCTCCACCTGACCGAGGATTATGAAAGGTTCTGTACATTACCCTGCCACTCACTATTAAATAGAATTTTAGGCTCTGCTTGGTGTCTCTAAATGTAAAAATGTTTAAGGAGCGGCAGCAAGACCTTTGACTACTAAATCACCAGTAGAAATAATTATTGCTAAATTCCTGACTTTACACATGGAATCAAAACATAGACCTCCACCTTTGACAAACAGAATTATGTAAAGTAAAGCACAGACTGCAGGAGAGTGAAGAACATTGTTTTATTCTGGGGTATTGGAGCGCAACAAGAAGTTTCAAGGTAAAATAGTGTGATATCAGGAGGAAAACTGGATGTCAATAAAGGAAGAGGAGAAATAATTGACTTACACTTCTGTGACCTGTGTTGACACCAGAACTGAGAAACTCTTTGATGGAGTCATTAGAATATATTTAAGTGCTTCCTGTGCATCAAGATGGCCCTTACACTGGGCCTTTTGATTTGTAAGGGCATGAGGAAAACACGACCTGTATGATAAACACTAGCCGGGCTGTGTGACGTCCTTTAACAGTGCTGTGACCGATACACTTCAAATAAACCACTTATAGGAGAATTTATTTAGACCCCTGGCTTCAGAGGTCTTAATCCATCCTGGTGGAGAAGAGCAGTTCATATCAGCATGGGCAAGGAACCAAAGAAGAGGAAGTGAGTGTTCTGGCTTCTTATGTTTCCCCTTTTAATTTATATTGGTCCCCAAACTATAGAGTGGTACTCACATCATGGTAAGTCTTATCCACTCAAGTAACCAACTCCAAAAGCATCGTTTCAGACATATTCAGAATGGCTTTAGCAAGGTCTCCTGGGTGACTCTATCTCTAGCTTAATTGAGAATCATGATTAGTCCTCATGCTGGCTGTCAGAGGAAAGAAGGCCAAGATAGCAGACAGGTGCTTATCAGGAACTGAAGCCACGCTTTGAAAACCATGACTGACAGGAAAGGTGAAAAGAGGGAGGGATCTCTAAAGCCGAGAAAGCCACCATTGTCATAAGCTTCACTTCCTTTGGCCTTCTCCTGGAGGAATAACTTCTTCCCTTCAAATCTCCACTTGTTTCTATAAGACTGTTTCACCTCATGGTGCTCCATCAGTGGCTCGTATGCTCTTACAGCCCGCTCCTCCTTGGTATTCCCTGAGTTTCAGAAGTGTATTATGGCTGTCCCAGTTGGGGCAGCACAGCCATTGCTACAGACGTGGCTATCTTCATAAAACTTGCACAATATTGAACCCCTTAACATTTCATTGTGAATAAGGGAAGGGCTTATGAGGCACCAATCTCCTCACAGGGACAACAGGCAATTAACATTCGTTATGGAGGGGGGTGTCACTTTCTTCAGTGGTCTAAGGGACATATGAGTTTCCTTTGCTCAAATGAATGAAGCCCACCCATCCACCCAGGCAAGTCATTCCACCACTTAGTGGGTCACAGAAAGAAGACATGAAAATATGAGAGACTGGTTGATAAGAAGTGTAATAGTGGGAAAGAGGAGGATGAGGGAGGGAATATGTTGCAAGAGACAAAATTCACTATAAATGTATGAAAGTATCAATTTGAAATGGAAGAAAAAGGAAAAAAACCCAACCCAATGATGTCTTTAGCATTTTATCCAGAATCAAAACAACATACTTCTATAGATTATGAAGAGAAAAATCACTGTTAAGCAGAATTGTTAGTTTATACCTATTTCAGCATTTCAGAGATTAAGGCACCAGTATTGCCAATTGGAGAACGCCCTGACATATACACAAGTTTAATAGCAGGCTGGGAAAGCACTGGATTGATTTCCAAAGTGGTTGTAGAAGTTTGCTCTCCCACTGGCAATGGAGGAGTGTTCCCCTTTCTCCACATCCTCACAGCATGTGTTGCCACTTGAATTTTTGATCGTAGCCATTCTGATAGACATAAGATGGAATCTCAGAGTCATTTTTATTTGAATTTCTCTGATGACTAAAGATGCTGGGTATTTCTTTAAGTGTTTCTTGGCCATTCAATATTCCTCTGTGACAATTCTCTGTTTAGCTCTGTCCGCCATTTTTTACTTTGGTTATTTTATTTGGTGATGTTTAATTTCTTGAGCTCTTTATATATTTTGGATATTAGCCCTTTGTCAGATGTTGTCCCAATTTGATCACTGCTCCTTGGTAGAGAGGAAGAGGATGCAGGCTATCCAGATGAGACCTGACAGGCTGTGGTCAGATGGTAGAGGTGGAGGACCCCACCTGTCAGAGTTCTAGGGGAGAGGAATAGGGTGGAAGAGAGTGGGAGGGTACATACCGGAAGATAAGAGTGCACACAAGGGACTATTACAATAAGGATGTAATGTGAACACATTATAATAACATAAAAAATAGCAGGCTGGGATACATATCAGTGTGCTGCAGTAAAAAAACAAAACAAAACAAAACAATTTGTTTAATTATCGCCTGCCTATTATATGCAGGCACAACTCCAGGAACTGAAGTTCATCCAAAGAACAAGGTAAAATTCTTGGCCACATTAAGTTTATAATTTTAGAGGAAAACACCATCAACATACTGAAGCAAAATAATTGGATGAAAATTGAGATGGGTTTTGGCAGCTAAGAATAGTTTTTCCACAAGCATAAGGACCGGAGTTCAAAACTCCAGGAACTCTGCTGTGAAACATTCTCTCCTAAGACTGGCTGAATAAATAAGATTGGGGCAATAGTGATATCAATGGCTATTGGAAGGTGGAAGGAAACAACTTCATGGACTTCCATGTCTAGATAAGGAACTACAAACAGGTTCTGATGTCATCTATGTATGTATGTATGCATATACATAACATCTAATTTAATCAAATGGAAAGAGGCCACCAACTTTCAAGTTGAAAATAGGAGAGTATGGGAGGATTTTGAGGGAGGGAGGGTAACTGGAAGAAGCTGGGGGAAAAGGGAAGGGAAAATTATTTAATATATAAAGTATTTTTAACCAAAATTTCACAAAGACCTGGAAATGCATTCCACTTAAAATACTAAAAAATACTCTAAAACTCATCTCATTCATTAAGCATCTCACTAGCTCATTTGTGAAAAAAGTACCTATTTAGTGCCTACTAAATTCTAGCTACACATAAATACAAATAAATAAATCAACACTTGACTTTTTATGAGCATAAGAATGTCTCTTATCCTCAGGACAAGAGATCTAAAGCAAAAGCAGATTATTTCTCATTACAGGTTTTTCTCTGCCACTTCTTCCCTACTTGTTAGTGATTATCAAACAAAAACATTTCATGCACTTTGAATTTTCCCATCCACTCAACTCTGTAGGCCATTTTGAAAACTAGCACATCCAGCTAGTGGAAACATCAACAGCATTAAAATTTTTGTCAGTAGTTTCTAGTGTCCAGCTCCCACCATTTGCTCAAATCACTTTCCTGGATGTTTCCAGAGTTTACCCATGCTTGCTACTCAGAATAATAGAACAAACTTAAGAGAGAGATGACACACAGGAAGGAAGGATATAGACTAAAAAGTTAAGAGCCATTTCTTTTAGCAAGTATGACACTTTTGATATACTAATGTAACAAACTGATCTACTTCCCACTCGGTTGCCGTGATAAAACACCGTGGCCACAAGCAATTTGGTGGGGAAGACGGTTTGCTTTAGTTCACAATTCCATGTTATAGTCTGTTATAGTGGGAATGTCGAGGGGACAGGGACACGGAGGAGCTGGCCACACACGCAGGCAACAGTGAAGACAGAGAGACACCAATGCACATGCCTCAGTGCTCAGCTCACTTTGTCAACTCTCAAAAAACTCGGAATCGGGCTGGAGAGATGGCTCAGTGGTTAAGAGCGCCGTCTGTGCTTCCAGAGGTCCCGAGTTCAATTCTCAGCAACAACAGGGTGGCTCACAACCATCTATAATGTGATCTGATGATAAAGTACTCACATACAATAAATAAAATTAAAAAAAAAAAAACAACTCGGAATC
Organism: Acomys minous; assembly: GCF_964271855.1. Taxonomy (NCBI): domain Eukaryota; kingdom Metazoa; phylum Chordata; class Mammalia; order Rodentia; family Muridae; genus Acomys; species Acomys minous. The sequence goes on from NC_140494.1 coordinate 59,423,754, forward strand.
CAAACTCAGGGAATGGTGCCACCCGCTTGCAGGTTGGGCTTCCCCAAACAACCAGCACTACAAGGACAGTCTTCCACAGAGCAGCACTAGGCCCACCTGCTCCAGGAAATCCCTCACTGAGCCTCTCAGCCCAGGGGGTTCTTGCCTAGACTGAGTCAAGTTGACAACTAACCCCAACCATTCCACTGTCGTGTTACTACTTAACTGATACATTCTTAACATATCAAAATAGTTTTTATTGTCAATATTATTATGACCTAAATTATCAATAATAAGCTTCCTCTAGTTTAAGGCGCAGAGGATTGACACAGGTATTTCTAGCTTTAGAAAGTCCATAAGAAGAAAATGAAACTCATGTAGCCCAGGGTGACAGATAAAATGCCTAGACTGGTGAATATGGCCACGAAAAGGTAAGAAAACAAGTGTGTGCAGGAAGGGAACAGTTCACTAGGATGACATTATTTGGCTCCTGATTCTGAGCACCTCTTTGGCTTAGACCGGAGCTTCTTGAGTGAGCAGTGTGGAAGAGAAATAGCCAAGGGCTGGACACAGCGTCCTAGGCTTGGATAACATGGAAAATCTTCTCTCATAGCCTCTCCCTTCTTCAAAGAGTTGGAACATGTTACTCCCTCTTTTTATCTGGAGCTCTTGGGTTCCTACTTAGGACAGGAAAGTGTGTACGCACACGTGTGTGTTGAGTAGGTACTCTCACCCCTCCTGTGCTCTGATTATTGCAGTATTCTTCTAAGTAAGATTCCTATATCTTTTCTGAGATGAACACAAGCCATATAGGAACTGCCGTCCTTCCTGGGACGTTCATCTCCCTACTTGGCCCTTCCCTCTCTATGAGCAGTTGTACCAGAAGGAAAGATGATGATAAAGTGAAAGTGTCCTGAGTCCTTGGCTATGTTATGTGGCCTAATAGACTGGTATGTTCTCTGTAATATCTAGCAAGCATTCATTGAACGTGGACTGTGTGCTGGGCACCAAATTGTCCATTTCCTTACTTGGATAATCAAAATGAATTCCTAGGGTGATATTTATAGTCTTTATACATTTATAAAAATAAAAACTAAAATATAAACAAGAAGAAATACAGGAACTTAGCATGTATTTTGCTTAGGGAACTATTGAAGTCATAGGAAAGTGGAGAATCAGTTGTGTTTTGTGAAGTGGCAGCAGAATATTTTTCCTAGAGGACAGCATGTATCTCACAATAATTGGACAAAGGCTCATTCTTCAATGAGAGGGAGGGTGTGGCAACAAGCCCTGGATCACCCCAGGCCCTCTTAAATAGGGAACTTCTTGTGACTGAGTGAATTCACATACAGTGCTGTCATGTCCCCTTCACATCGGGCACCAATTTAACTCAGTTTTAGTACAGACAAAATGTTGCTTAACTAGAATACAGATCTAGCATATGGCACAAAGCTTGAGAGCCTAATAAGTAGCCCGTTCTAAGGGAGCGAGCTGCCAGAGTGTGCCTGCTGGGGTAACCAGTGCAGCCTCACCTAACTACTTTTGCTATTAAAGGGTCAAGCATCATGCACAGCTGCAGGTGCCTCACTTTTCTTCTGTAATTGCAATGGCAGAAAGAACAAGGAAGGGAAGTGGGAAAGGAAGAAATAATCCACTGAATCATCTAAAAGAGAATGCTTAATATGTTGTTGATGTAAAGAATGATGTTATGATGTGTGCATATTTGAACATTAAAGAAGAACTGTTTAAGGTGGTTTTTTTGTTGTTGTTAGAAGTAAAACATAGTAGCAATGTTTCTAGGTGGGTCTGCATCTGCATATATTTTTAGTTTGTTTGCTTTGTGTGTTTGTAGCCCCAGCTCACTTGGAAGTCACTCTATAGACCTAGTTAGCCTTGAACTCAGAGAGATCCACCAGCGTCTCCCTCCCAAGTGTTGGATTTCCTCACACTTGACTTTGACACCTGTCAAATGTCACCAGGTCAATTCTTTATTATCCTTTGACCTCAGGTTTTACCATCTAAAGACAGAAAATGTTGTAAGTTAGTGATTTTTACTATACTGCTATTTCAATTTTAGCTCTGAGAACCTGGCAATTTAAAACAGGATACTGAAAGACCAACTTCCGTGATCGGAGTTGCTTTCAGAAGTACTCAAGTCCTAGGAAGTCCTTGATGGAAGAATGTCTCTGGGTACTGCTTCCTTCTCCCTCAAGCTCTACAGCATCATCGCCCTGTGATCCCTATCACATTTGATTAGAATCCCAGTAGCCAGCCATAACTGCCTTTGAGGACTGCTGGCCAATGCAGAAGTAAGAAGGTTCCAGTCACTTCTACTTGGGTTTTCAGATCCCATTGTTTGCCATTCTTATGTGTCTGCAGTAGCTGCCCTTCCTGTGAGGCCATGAATTTGCTTTATAATGAAAACCACATCCTGATGGTTTTCCTCACAGGCACATTCTAAGGAGTGGAATAGCTGGGTCTTGAGGAAGCCCTATTCCCAGTTTTCTGAGATAGCACCAGATAGATTTCCAAAGTGGCTGTACTAATTTGCATTCCCACCAGCAATAGGCAGATTTGGGCCCAGGGGTCCTGCTCAAACTATGGCACTAGCCAAGGACAATACAGGCTGTAAACTTCAAACCCCTACCCAGATCTAGCCAATGGACAGGACATTCTCCACAGTTGAGTGGGAAGTGGGGTATGACTTTCACATGAACTCTGATGCCTCATATTTGACTATGTCTCCTGGAGGAGGAGACCTGGTGGCACTCAGAGGAAGGAGAGCAGGCTACCAAGAAGAGACTTGATACCCTATGAACATATAAAGGGGGAGGAAGCCCCCCTCAGGCATAGTCATAAGGGAGGGGAGTAAGCAGAAAATGGGAGGAAGGGAAGAATGGGAGGATACAAGGGATGGGATAACCATTGAGATGTAACAAGAATAAATTAATAAAAAAATTATTGTGAAAAATTTTTTCATACAATAGACTCTGGTTACAATTTCCTTCCCTTAATACCTCCAAGATTCTCCTCCTCTCCCCTCATAGTCAAATGCACACCATTTCTCTCTCCTCAGAAAACAGACAGACATCTAAAGATAGAATAATAAAATAAACTATAATAAAATAATAGATAAAACAAACCAAGGAAACCAGAATAGGACAAAACAAACAAACAGAAGAAAAAGAATCAAAGGAAAAATGTGAGTAGCACACATAGACACAGAGACACCCACAGGAGTCCCATAAAACACAAAACTGAAAGCCATAATAGATAAGCAAAGGACCGAGAAAGTAAAAAAAAAAAAAAAAAAAAAGAAAGAAAGTAAAAATAAAAAAATCTCTGGCAAAAGATGAGACAAAGACTCTCCAAAGATTCCATTGAGTTTGTTCTGTGTTGGTCACCACTGCTGGGCATGGCCTTAAAGGTGGTTTATGTCCCCACTCTACTAGAGGTTTGCATATGAGATGCAATGAATAAAATTGTTGCATATGTATCCTCATGCTTTTTAATTTATGTATTTATCTGGATGTATACAAATTAAGTAAAAGTTTACAGAATCCTGTGTTTTTTAAATTTATTTTCAACTCTAAAATAGTAGTATGCTTGCTATTGTAGTCCTGTAGCTAGAACAGTGCCACAGCAAGTATGTTCAGGGTACATGTCTGTTCTGAGGCAGCTTCAGTTAAGAAACATTTTTCTAGGATTCAAAGGCTTCAGTAGTCTTCCCTCACTTTTATCATGGTGGTGTTGTGGTGATGTGTGTAGTAGTGGCTGTGGAAATATGCTAGGGGACAGTATTTAATTATCACTAAAATGCTTTCTTTCTTAGAGCACGTTGAATTTGTCTAATTTATTTTTGGCTTTGAGGTTAAGGCTTCATAATAATTTAGTATGACTGGATTTGTTTTTATGAAAATCTGTTATTTTTAAACTTTTGTATTTTTCAAAAGGGTTGAGTAATTTTGAAAGCAACATAAAGTATGAAAAACAGACACATAACCATTGTAGCTACTTCTAGTGTGGAGTCTCTCAGTCATAAATAAATTAAAAACTTGAAACAGGAGAGTATCTTCAGTCTTTCACATTCTGGTATTTATTTCCAGCACTTTGACCATGTATAAATCTCTGAATTAGCTGCTAACCAATGCACAAAGAAGCTTCTTTGACCAAGGTTGACAGCAGGGCAAAATATATGGATGTAAACATAAATAGTTAGAAGGAGGTGTAATGACTATTTAGCAGAACTGCAGTAGGCTCTCCTCGCCTAGAAGCGATGCCCTCCCAGGTTTCATGCTTTTGACTACCTCTACAGTACCAGGCATCAGTCCCTTCCTGTGGAGCCGACACTGTCCCAGAGAGCTAGTGGCTGTTCTCACACGGTCATGCCGCTGCTGTCAGGTTGGTGTTATTGTGTGAAGGAGCCAGGGATATATATGACCACTAATATCTTTTCTTCCCCATGAGTCCACATAACATCTTCCAACACTATGAAAGCTAGCCATGGAGAGATTTCCTTGGTCATTTTATGATTGATTTCTTTATGTCCTGCGACCAAAGTGAGTTGTGTCTTCAGCAAGAGGGACTTACAAACTAGTTATAGTGGGAAACCAAGAACAATGGCAACAAATTGTATTGTTTTGGATGCCCACGGCTTTGTTGACCAGCAAGTCATAGAAATATCAGCCCTGCCTGATACAGATTTCCACTTAATAAATCACCATTCCTGGAAGAGATGACCATCAATGCCAGGCCAGTTAGACATGGGATATCTACTCCTTTACCTTATGGTTCAGAGAAGACTGTAGAAGAGAGGTAGGAAGAACGTAAGAGTGAGAGGATAAGGAAAACATCTGTTAAATGCTATTTCTCTACCTGACGTGGCTATGGTGCACACAGATTTACAGCATCTCTAGTGGCCTGCAGAAGACCAATCCAGTTAAACTTCCAGGATGGATAGTGAAGGAGCCATCAATGCCCCATCGTCAGCTGCATAGAGAGATACTTTTCCTCGGAGAGGTATGACTGGAAGGTTGCCCCAGGGGCTGCCCCACATCCATGTGCATATAGACAGTATGAATTTGACTTAATGGATTATATTTTTAAAAACATAAATTAACATAATGTTGGGAAGGAAGTTTTTTTGGTTCACATAGGGGGAAATGGTGGTAGAGAATAAAGATTGAACATAATTATTATACAGCATATCCATGTATGAAATACTGAAATGATGGATAAGAAATAGATTAAAAAAGAGAGAAGGGAATATTAACATATGCACTCTGGCATTTAAAAGGCCATTGAGAACTTTATTCTTAAATGTAAGTGGTTACTTCTGTTTGTAATAGAGTGAGGTTGGAGATGTAGTTTCAAGGACTGAAATTTTGTTCCTTATGGGGATTAAATTCTACATCCCCATTTATTGTGGGATGGTGTTTGAGGAGTCTTTTTCTGTGATCTTGTTTCATATTTCAAACCTGAACTCTTCTTTTCCATTTTCACTCCCTAATCTTTGAGTTGTAGAGGAATTGGAAAGAAAGAAAGGAAGAAATGTGGCTCAGTTTAGAGTGAGTAAGAACCTTAATGCATTTCATATCTCCAAATATCTTTGGCTTCTGTTTTGTTTTTGCTTTTGTTGTTTTAGAATTCAGTTTAAATTTCTTCTCACCAAGCAGCTCAGGTTTTCATTATCTAAGAGGACTGAGGGACATGTGATTATTCACTTCACTGTAAGTAATTTTTAAAAGTTGAAATGATTTTTTTTATGTTAGAAAATTTTATCTTTATTTAGAAATATAAATTGAGTCTATTGCTCTCAAGTAGAGACAAAAAAGTCAGCAAGATAGATTTAAAACATGAATAAGAAACTCAGCAAGCAAATTGAGATAAACAAATAGGATTGTTAGAAATAAAGACTCAGTGCATTATTGTTGTGGAAGTTTTGGTTTATATCTAAACATATTTTTCTTTTAATTCCAGGTGTGGGGTATGGGGCCTACTCCAGGTTGTACACAGCTGATAGTTGGATCCTGAGAGGCAACTACCTCGTGTAGGGGTGTGGTCTTTGTCAGTGAGTATGAAAGCCAGCCCTAAAGAGAGACCGGGGGTTTTGAGAAAGAATAAGGCTCCTGCTGCTACCTGCTGCTGCTCCTGGTTGATGCTGATGCACTGTGATGAAAAAAGAAGTTGGAGATATCCTGAAATGAAGATTGGATTTGCCCCAAGGAACCCAAGGAACCTAAACAGCAGGAAGCAGCAAAGGAAAACTATGTCCCCTCTCCCCACCACTAACCTTCCTTCTCCCCTACCTGGTGTTGGAAGGGATTGGAGTGGAGTAGGAAGAAAGAGACTTAAGGAATCCAAAACAAAAATAGCTGTTTAAAAGTATGCCAACACATTATTAATATACCATAGACAGAAAAAAAAAATTAAGGATTTGGGATCAAGGCCAAGAAAAACCTACATTTAGATATAAAGGAATAATAGGAAGAAAATGGGGCTACAGTTTCTAAGAGCTCAAGAATATTATCAAGGGAGCAAACTTTTAAAACTATGCAGCATAAGAACCTGAAATCAAAATCTAATGACATATAAACCTGCTCAGTAAACTTATGGCACCAAGTCCTCCCAATCTAAAGGCAATAATGAGTATTTGAGACCAATAGGCAATTAGAACCTCACATAGATGTGAGCAGAGAAGCATTTTTCAACTAACCTTATAGTGAGGATGCCAAAGAACAACACAAAGAACAGCAGCAGTATTAAAAACAAGGAATTTCCAAAATTTGTGGACAAATGGATTGAACTAGAAATTGTCATAATGAGTGAGTTCACACAGAAGCAAAAAGAGTTAAATGGTATATACTCACTTATATCGAGACACTAGTCCAAGGTGTACGTCCCCATGAAAAACTGTACCTACCAGGAAAGTGGGTCAGAGGGGAGGACATCCTATTGAGACTTTAGGTGTGAGAAGCCTGGGAGAATGAGGAAATAGAAGGATCCAGCGGGTCCTGGAAAACTGCAGGCAGGTCTGGGCCCTGGGGTCCTCCGCAAACTATGGCAACAGCCAAGGAAAAAATAGGCAGTAAACCTCGAACCCCTACCCAGACTAGCCGATGGACAGGACATTCTCCACTGTTGAGTGGAGAAGGAGATCTAACTTTCACACAAACTCTGGTGCCCCATATTTGAACATGTCCCTTGGATGGAGATGCCTGGTGGCACTCAGAGGAAAGATAATAGGTCACCAAGGAGAGACTTGATACCCTATGAGCATATACAGGGGGAGGAGGTCCCCCTCAGACACAGACATAGGGGAGGGGAGTAGGGCGGAAGTGGGAGGAAGGGAGGAATGGGAGGATACATGGGATGGGCTAACAACTGAGATGTAATATGAATAAATTAATTAAAAAAATAAAAATAAAAATAAAAGAACAGCAGCAGTATGGGAAACGTGCCAACCACGTACAAAGGTTAACACAAACACAGTGTCAGATCTGTCAGCAAAACCTCCCCAAGGCCAGGGACACAATGAATGATTTATTTCAGTGCATGAAATTAAATGACTGACAACTCATGTGCTTATATTTAGGATGAATAATTTAAATTTAATAGATTAATAAGGATATTTTAAGATTGGAATAAATTAATTCATTACCATGAGATCCAGATTATAGATAACACAGGAATCCTAAACATAAAAAGGGGAGGAAGACAGCCTTCCTCACAAGGTCATAGACAAAAAACAAGTTTCATGAAAGGAATACATGAAGTAAGTAAAAAATAATCCATCATGGCTTATTTGGTAACCATCAGACCCCTAATATTATTAGGGAAGAAAAACAAATAGTAATCCAGTGAACCAGAAAAATAAGAAAGAAAACATTTTTTTCTCAATGGTATTGTTAAATATAATCTTTATTTTATTCTGTAGCACTTCTTTTATTTATTTATTTTCTTTTTTTAATTAAACATTTTTATTTTTTACATATAAATTTATTTTATTACACAGATGTACAATAAACTACCCATAGCAAGAAGAACCATGACACAATCAGGAATTATATAAATGTTACATTCTTAGTGTTTTGGCTTTTTGTATTGGGCAGCCTTGAAGAAAACATCTTTCTTATTTGGTGCATCTAAAATTCTGAATGTACATCAATCTCCATCATATCTTGTTATTATTAACTTAAAACATCTACCTAGACCTAAAAACATCTTACCACCGGCAAACAACTAAGATTCATTGTAAAACTAAGCTATCAAATTTATTCCCTCTCAAGTCTGATAGAGTTGAAGACCAGGTAGCTTGTTTTACAATAATCTTAATTCTTTAATTAGAAGGTATTGATTTGAGGTCTGAGACACGGCTCAGGAAGAAAAAACACTTGATTGTCAATCCTGATGACCTGAGCTCAGTTCTCCAAGTCCATATGGTGAACGGAGAAATCCAACTACTGCAGCTGTCCTCTGACATCCACAGGGGCACTGTAACCTGTGCACACAGCCTTTGTCCATCAATAAAATGTAAATAAACAAACAAACAAATAAATAAATAAATAAATAAATGAGATGGCGATTAATTGCTTCGTTTAATAAACAAGATCAACTTATCTGTGACTGGAAAAAAGAAAACCCTCACACACAAAGATTCTCATGGACTGAGAGGGAAAGGCCGTAAGCCAATTTATCAAACAAATAGAAGCTGAAAACAAGATGTTATAGTTATTCTCATAGTTGATGAAGTAGACTAAAGTTAAAATTAGGACATAAAGAAGGCTACTGAATATTAATAAAAGGCACATCATCAAGAAGATACAACAATGACAAATATATTCATCAATTATGTGGGACCCAAAGTTTTATAATAAAAAGAAATTGATGTAAAAGGTTAAGCTAAGATGAAATTTCATTAATTTTTTATATCCACTTTTATCAAGCTATATCATTTAGAGTAAAACTTAACAGGGACAGTGAATTAACTATAACATAAGTCAAATTAATTTAAGAGATAACTATAGACTATTCTATCAAACATCTGTGAAACTCCGTTCTTCTCAGTAGGCTATGGAACCTTCTCTAAAATAGTTTACACTTAGGTAATAAACAAAGTCATTTTTACATGCACTTTTCTAGCTAATTTAATTGCCCAATTCACACACACACATATATAACGTATTCTTATTACTCCCCTAGTCTTTCTTATCTGTCTAATATCCCTATCAATCTTCTCTTCGTCCCCACTACCCCTTCCTGATATTCATTATTTAGTAAAAAAAAAAGGGGGGGAGGAAGGGTTCCCCAAACACAAGCATTGTACTCTACCCACTTATGTAGTAACTGAGATGGCTACAAAGCGGTGGGGGAGCAGACGGTGTAGACAGTGCAGATACTAAAGGGTGCTGAGTCTTCAATGGGATGGAGCTGGGTGGTGTAAGCTTTCACATGCTACCCAGAAAAATGCATTATTTGAACTACTAATTACCTGTTTCTGGTATTTTTCTGTTTGATATTTCAGACCATGGCTAACTACAGGCAATAGAAATTGTAGAAAATAAAATTGGAAATAAGAGAGACTTCCATATTTGGTTGGATAAAGTGTAAAGCTCCAGGTAGAGGTTAACTGAAAGTTCCTGACTGAGTTGAATTTTCATAGACTATATGTATTTCCTCTGACTTGGCTTTCAATCTGCTTGGGTTGAGAAGCAATGTATAGTAGCCATCTGAGCCTAATGGTCTCTCAGGTAGACGGCAATAAACAGTGTTTGTAAAATGATTAGAGCACGGTCATATCCACACACAGATGCCACACCACCCACACATCTGGAAGTTCCCATAGCCCAGGTGAGAAGGACTTTAAAACTATCAAGTGTATAGGATACTTAGTGTGGCTGGTGGACAGGAAAGCGGTTGTGCACTCAGGGCCCCTGCAACACCATTTGGCATATAGTGATCACATTTAAGCCAGCCACATGGTTTCACAGGGGCAGAGAGGTGGCCTCCGTCTGGGTAACCCACATGTTGTTGACAGGCAAACTCCCTCTGCTGTTTTTTTTTTTTAACAGGGCCAGTGAACTTTCCCACCAGGCATTATGCTTTGACTTAATTCCTTGAACTCTCTCAAGATAGGCCCACATGAATCATAAACGCAGAGCATGGTGGAGAACTGAGCAAACAGAGCGAGAAGTGTGGGACTCTATGCATCCCGAGGACGAACTCTCAAAATTGCTTCAGTGCTTCTTGACAATAAAGGGTTGAAATTTCCTTACCCTTTCCGTATTCAAATAATCGCACACAAACCTACCAGACAGTACTAAGAAATACTGCATGCCTCTGGTCTCAGAAGCATGTTAGGCTTTATAGAAGCATGTTTATGTTTATTGAAATACATAATAAATAATTGAGAATTTACTGCATGTGTGTCTTCAACCAAGAAAAATGGTTCATTTTCTTTGGAAAAATTTTCTGCTTTCACGGTTATAGTTCCTGTATTTTGTAGAAAATAATTGCTGGTGATTTTGTTACATTTACCTTGACTTCAAGTGTGTTTTTATCTAATTTTAAAAGCAAAATCAATAAATTACTGCAATTGTAACAGCAATATGAAGGATTCCACAGCACAAAATTGCTGTGAAAAACATCTTTCCTACCAAAAGATTTCAATTTGGGTAATTCTGTTGCTACTATTTAAAGCTCTCCATTAACAATGTTCTTCCATCAGAAATCTTTGTAAAAAGAAAAAAGTAATACAATTTAATAAACCTCTTCTTGGGACTGCCTAACAATGAGTGTGTCACTCACTTGAGTCATTGGCGTATATGCATACCTCTTCTTTAAGTTACCAGAGTGTGCTCTGTAGCACATTTCAGTAAAGCACTTTCACCAATGAGCTGACCCTGGATGTATCTGGATGAATCTTGTTGTCTTTGAGATGTTTAGTGTGCTAGATGGTAGACATGCTCTTCCTTTTTTTTTTTGGTTACAACAATAACTTAAATTTGGCTTGCCATAAAGCATGATGCGTCATTCTGTTTCAGTTATGTTGTAATACTATCCCTTTCTGATCACTGATACGATTAATAACATCCAGAGCCTTTCATTTGGCCTTTGTTTCTGGCTTCAGAAAACGCGCAAGTTTTCTTCATAGTTTTTCAACGATCATGAGGGTTATTGAGAAGAAATGAAGTGACTAGCACAGAGGGCCGGTAGGTGTGTTCTGGTTTGCTTCTCTGTCGCCGCTATAAAGCACAGATCAAAAGCAACTTGGGAGAAAGCATTTATTTTACCTTATATGTTAGAATCCCTCACTCCGTCTTTAAGGGAAGTCGGAGCAAGAACTCAAAACAGGAACCGAGAGGTAGGAACTGGAGCAGAGATCCCACAAGAGTGCTGCTTACTGGCTTGCTCTCCATGCCTTGTTCAGCTTGCTTTCTTCTATAACACAGGGCCACCTGCCTAGGGAAGACACAACCCACATCAGTCATCAGTCAGGGAAGTGCCTCAGACATACCTGAAGGCCAATCTGACGGAGGCAAGTCTTCAATTGAGGATCCCCCTACCTGACCATTCTAGTTGGTGTCCAGTTGACAGAGACTAACCAGCACAAGGAGCAAAGAGTACAGAAGAGATTTCAGACTAGACTAAAGCACATGCACTTCTGCACATCAGAGAAAATGGTGTTACTGTGTAACAGCATGGTCTCGTACTTTGTGTTTGTTAATTGTTTTGTTCCCCAGGAGCCTCTTGCTGCCCAGATGAGCACGTTCTTAATGTACACCTGTTTTTGTTGTGAGCACCTTTCTCTACGTAACTTAAAGTTGGCTGGTTAATAAAAAAAAAAAGTGCTGAAATCTGGCCAGGGAAGAAGTGAGAGGTGACGCTAAGGTTTATGGACTTTTGGGAATAGAGGGATGATGGGAAAGAGAGACAGGAAGAGGAGAAAGAAGCAGGCAGAGTTGCCATGGGATAGGAAAAACCAACAAACAAACACAGGGCCAGGAGTTATTCTTGAGGTCTGGCATAGAAAGAAGTGGCCCCAATAGAAAGAAGCAAAGCTTCTTGGTGAGATAGCCATATGAGGCAATGGAAAGATGACAACCACAGATCAAGGGAAGAGCTGGGAAATCTATGTTTAAAGTTCAGAACACAAAATCCTAAACAATTACAATTACAATTTCTGGTGAAGATACTGAACCAAAAGATGCCTACATTTATTGTTCATGGGAAGGTAAAGACATTTTAGCACACAGATCACTTTCTTCTAAAGCTAAATTTACCCTTACCATGTCAGTAATTTCTTCCGAATATTTATGGAGCTGATTTGTAAGTTATGTATACACACAAACCCCTCATATTTATGGTAGCTATACTCACAACTATTAAAAACTAGAAGGATTTAAAAGGCTCTTCTGTGGTAAATAAGTAAATAATCTAGACATAAATTGAAGGAGAAATGAACAATAAAATTTCACGTAGATTAGATGAATTTTAATCTATTTTGAGAGATAAAATGTATGTATTCTGAAAAACATGCATATTTTATATTTCCCTTTAGATAGGCATAACTGCAAAAATGCTAAAGATATTCATGTTTATTAGGGCTTAGAAGGAAAGGAGTTAAAAGCATAATGGATTAATATGCCATTGAAGTTTTTCTTTATAATGGAGTGGTGATAGCTATGCATTTATCAAAAGGTATATAATCTTACAGCACAAAGAGTGATTACTGAAAGAAGCAAATAAAAACTGTTTATGATGCTAGAGAATTCCAAGACAGAATGCACAATGTGTGAAAACAATCTAACTGGATTACAGCTGCATGAAATAACCTTATCCACTGGAAGTGAACAATGGAATACACATCCCTAGGTGTTTGGAGTCAGGTTGCTCCCTGTTGAAACGGAAGGTTATGAAAGGCAAGGAAGGAGGAGAAAATGATTGTTTGGTGGTAGATCAGCATTCAAGATATCAATCTGAATTCATGCTTGGCAGAATAGAAAAATAGCTACATACAGAATTTTTATGGGTATGTGTATATAGATGATTGTGTGCATAGTTTTTCTTGCTCTATCAGCAGGGAAGCTTAGAAGCAATGATCCCCAGGAGCAGTGAGCTACCACCCCAATTATGCTTTCCAATATTGTTCTCCACTGAAGAAAGCCAACTTTCCTTAGAGAAAAAGCTGTGGCAAGAAATGTAAAATATTATTCTCAAACATCTTGTGACAAAATGTCAAGAAGTTCTGAACATAGAAAACCAAACATAACTTCAAAATGATAGTGGAAAGCATTCCCACTGACCAAAGAGAAAAATTTTGAATAATAATATAAATAAAGATGCTTTTAATGTGAACTCTAATTCACATTAAAATGAGTATTCACAAATTCATCCATATACATACAAGTTACCCAATGAATAAGGAAGAATAAAAAAACATCTTATGCAGAAAAAATTCTAAATAAATTATGCTCTTACTCACTGTTCAAGATGATAAATACTGTCGATATCTTCTTAGTTCTTCTGTGTTGCTTAAACAGAGTGGATTCTTTCCAAAGAGCATAATACAGAAAAAATATCTTGTAATTCAATAATGAAGAAATCTAAGAAATAGGATTTAGGTAAGCTATTCCAATGAAGCATCATGGTGATGGTGTGTGCTCTTGCTGTGCTGTGATGAAAATGATACTGATGTTGTTTTGCTACACTCCAATCCCGCAAGAGAATTACCTATAAAGTATCTAAACAATATTCCTGAAAGCTTTCATTGTCATAAAAATAATAAGAAAAATGAAAAAACTACAAACAAGAGCCCCCAGAAGGCTGAGCAACTATGTGTTGTGGGTAATTGTCAGTAAGGTCTTGGAACAGACATAGACAAGAATTAAGGAAATATGAAAGAAGAATACAGAACTCACAGTAATGTGTCATGTGGTGATTTGAATAAGAAAAAGAATTTGAATGCTTAGCAGAACAGAGTGACAGTATTTGAAAGGATTAGTAGGATTAGGAAACTTAGTCTTGTTGGAGAAAGTGTGTCACTAAAATGGGATTTTTCAAAAGCCCATGCCAAGCCCAGTGTCACTCTCTCTACCTATGGATGAGGACGTAGCTCTTAGCTGTTGCTTCAGTTCTATGCATACCACTGTGCTCCCTGCCGTGATGCTAATGGATTAAGACTCTAAAACTGTAAACAAGCCTCCAATGAAATGCTTTCTTTCATAAGAGCTGCCTTGGTCATGATGCCTCTTCACAGTATTAGAACAATGACTAAGACGTGTCGAAAGCTTGCTTATGAGTTGTGATAAAACATATCAAACTAATGTAGAATGGTATAAACTTGGAAAGCTGAGAGTGAGGTTTATGCGAACTCTCTTGACTGAATTTTATTTTTATTCCAGTTTAAAACCACCACAAAAGGAAGCAAATGGTTTAATTATGTTTACACTGAACCATGTCTCTAGAATGTATGAAATAGTGCATTAGGATCTTATCAAAAGCAATTTGGATGCGGAACACTTGAAACACTGACACCTTGTCAATAGTGATCAGCCACCATAGAGCTCAGTTGGGTAGTTTCATTAAAAGTTATGCAACATATGTACAAGTGACAATATGCCAACTGAGCATATTATACCTAGGAATATGTGAATATATGTATGGATATATTTCTACATTATGTATATATTCCTACATTACGTATATAGGTGTACATAAATGCATGTGATAATAATTAATGATAAAGGAGGCTTTGGATTTGAAAGAGAATAAGGAGGTGTATAGGGGAGGGTTTGAGCAGGAAATTTATATAATTCTTTTATACTTTCAAAAAATAATTTAAAAGGCAAGCAATATATTTAACCATCAATCTAGCAATCTTGTGACTTGTTTAAAGACTAAGATGTACATCCATACAAAAAGATATTCACAAAAAAATATATTTTATAGCAGCTCTATCTATGACCGTCAGTATCCTGGAAACCTGCCATATATCAATCAATAAACAGCAAGTGTCCATGAGTAGCCAAGCTGTGGCAGACTTGTGTATTTAATGCTGTTTATAAAAAGTAATTAGCCATACAAACACCAGCTAGGATAACTCCCCAGAGTACTACACTATATCCATGTCTCAAGGTCAAAGTTCTTTCCTCCACGGTGCAGTTTTTATGACATCATTGGAAAGGCAAAACTCTGATGATGAATGAACAACTTGGAACTACAGGAGGACTGGAGTTGGTGAGGGCCTCCAAAGATGGAGTATGTGGCCCTTTCTGGCTGATGTGACCCTTCAGTGTTTGATACTGGCCATCTTTCCCTAAATCCACACATGTAGTAAAAATGTACAGAAACTCATAACCCTCCTGCTTAGTATTCCTTTGGAGTGATTTCAAAAGCAAAAAAACCCAAAAAACAAACAAACAAACAAAACAAAAACAAAAACAAAACCAAACAAAGGTGGTAGAGTTTATAACATATTGGCATCCTGATCTGTTAAAACAATAGCAAAAGAGTATATACGTTGGTCTTCCTTATCTCAGATATATTTTCTTTGTTTCTACTGTTTAAATTATCCATGTTCAGGAAACAAATTGCTAGGGTGTTTTTTGTAGCTGCTGGAAAATGTTCTTTAAAATGTTTCTTTAATAAGGTATTAAAACTGTAGTTACCAATGCTTTCCTTGTCTTCTATCATCCAGAGGACTGCTTTCCAGATACTGTTTTCAAGATTGTCTTGCAAAAAACTCGGGAAAAATTTCTGTTGACAGAAACTGTAGAGAAGAAATTAGAAGATAGGGGCAGAAGTGTCACAGTTTTTAAAATAAGCTTACAATTATTTAAACTCTTTCAAGTTTCAGCAGCAATATTCTTGTGACTTTCGTGTATCTTTATGATTGCAAAAGTGCAAAAGAATATGTTAAACCGGGGTGGAGAATGTGAGAAAATAGCATCTTACAGAGACAGCATCGCTTAAGGGGGAAATCAGGCTGTCTCGGGATATTAGTGGCACCTGGGGATGATAATTCTCTTCAGCAGGCTGAGTTTCTGAGTTGTATAGAGCAAACTATGGGATAACATTCCTGACATTTGTCCAATAACTGCTAAGAATATCAGTCCACACATGTGACAAGCGAAGCTGTATACAGTCAACTAGGTCCTTAGAGGGTAGTGAGGCAAGGTGGTCAGAGGTGGCAAACCACTGGCAAGGAAGACTTGCAGGACAGCAGTTAAGTTTCATTTCAACCTCCCCAGTCATTGGCTGTGTATTTACAGCTAATTTATAGTGATTACTCTATTACTCTTGAAGGCGTTGTGTAACTCTTAGCCTCATGTATTACTGATCTGTTTGGTATTTAACTGAGTTCATATGTGTGAAAAAATGAGTTGTGGTGAGTGATGCAAATACAAACTATTAATTGTGACACAGGTCTAAACATCTCTGTAAAATATAAGGTTAATATAATATAGGGTGCTTCTTAACCTGGGATAGTATTGTCAGAGAGGTCATTTATCAGTTTGGGGACAGACTTACTTGTCACAAGTTGGGGAAGGGTTGTGTCATAGATAATATTAGCAACTTCATAGGAATTAGAACCTTCTAGTAGACAGCCGTCTGGCTGAGCTTCTGAGAGATTATCTAGATTAAATTTCCTCGGGCTCTTCCTGTCATTGGATCATTTAGATCCAGGCAGCTGACATGGGTAGATCCATCCTAACATCTAGACCTAAGGTAAAGGAGAGAGGGAACTGAATGCTCATATCCATCACTCGGCTGCCTAACTGTGGACAGTGGGGCCAATGTGATCAGCTTCCACAAGATCCTGCCACTGACTGCCCTGCTGTGCTGGACCGTACCTTGGACCTGTGAGCTTATGTAAACCCTTTCTTCCTTGGGTTATTCTTTTCAGGTCTTTTGTTGCAGCAATGAGATAAGTAAGCAGATAGAGACTACTGTACCTGGGATGGTGAAGTGAGAGAAATGTTGCTAAGTGTTCACAATGCACGCAGCAACCTCCTGCAGCGTATAACTATTGACCCCCCGCAAGCCTCAATACTGCTAAATCTGAGAATCTCTGATGAAATGATGAAAATACATTACAATGCGTTTCTTCCTTTCTTTTTTAGACATAGCATTTGAAAGTAAATTTCTCTTATTGTGGCCCATTAGGCGAGATCTTATAAGTAAATGAAAGGTTTATTAAGCTTAGGTGTTAGAAAAAGAATTAAGGACATTTAAAAAAATAGCACAGAATTAATGTCTGCTTAAAAGGACCTTGAAGTGAGACTGAGGCTTTGAGTTTAGGAAGAGCAGAAAGCGGTTTCTTCCCTCAGGTTGAAAAATTGAGGGGATAGAGACGGTTCCACTAGAGCTAGAGTTGTGGCCATGAGAACTAAGAACGCTGGAGGCTCGGTT
Organism: Acomys minous; assembly: GCF_964271855.1. NCBI lineage: Eukaryota > Metazoa > Chordata > Mammalia > Rodentia > Muridae > Acomys > Acomys minous. The sequence goes on from NC_140494.1 coordinate 59,441,145, forward strand.
GCAGGGATTTCTAGACCTGTGCTGCCAGCCCTGAGAAGGGACAGAGAAGAGCGCATACTGTCATCTACGTCAGACGTCCCACTGTACCCAACAGGAAGCCAAAGGACAAATGCTCAGAAACCATAGGTAGCAGGAGACAAAGACAAACACAACTGAGAATCCTCTTTCATAGCGTGAACAGGAGTGTAGAGTGGATGACGGGATGGCTAGCTGGGAAACAGTAGCGTAGCTTTTCTTATTACTTTTTCCTTTTTTATGCTCTCCAGTTAAACTCAGGAAAAGCATGTCAAGAGACTCAAAAAGTCTACAGCAGCAGTACCTGGGTAAGAAATAAAATATCATTTCCCTGGACACTCAGCTAACAGTCCAAGTTATTAACATACTTAGTAAATTTAACTATAGTCAAAGCAGTTGTTCTGGCTATACATTCCACAAATGTTCCATGTTTTCTGGGACACAAGTGTGTGTCTGGTACAGTTTTATCCATAAGTGCAGAGAGTGGGGAGGGATCAGGGTTTTAGCCAATATTGTGAGTGTTGCAGTCCAGATTTTCTTTTAGTCAGTCAAGGAGCCCAGAGAAACCTTTGGGTTTTTCACTTGCAAAATGGCACCACCACCACAGAGACAATTATAAATCTGGATGGCACTAGAGAGATTTTCCAATTCCATGTGAATACTCTCAGGCTGGAGTGCAGGGAGAAGTCATTGTTTATTCTGCTGGGACTTGTCCAGCCGCTGTGACAACAGCAAATCAAACCAGCCCAAAGCCCAAAGCAAAAGCCTTGTGAGTTGCAAGACTCTCAGGGGACCAAAGTAATGACTCACATAACATGACCGACAGAATTACTATAACTTTATTTTTCCATGGAGTAAATCTTTATTAAATGCCAACTGTGCCAAGGAGTTGGACACCATGAAAATGTAACACATGGATTCTCTTTCTGGAAGATGTTACCAGATGTGTGGAAGAAGCATTTGCTGTCATCACATACTAAATCATAGTTGTTTGTTTTATTGATATGCTTAATCAATTTAACATGCTTTGCTATTGAAAAGCTGCCATTCAATGTTAATCTGTTCAGGGCCCAAAAAAAACTAGGCCTTATCCACAGAACTGATGTCTCTTTGGTATTAGGACAACTTGAATGCTCTGTTGTCCTACCACCCTCCAGGTGCTCTGTTAACCACCATCCAGGTATTCTACTCTCAGAAAATGTTTGCAAAGTTCACCCTATGTGTATAGAATCCATTCTGTGCCAACACAATACCTCTGTGTAGGATCCTGGATGCACTTTATGATATATATATATATATATATATATATATATATATATATATATATATATATATATATATAAAGCCTTTTCTGTTAACTACCTCTGTTCCAATGAAATTGCAATCTAAGCCATAGCTACATTCTTAAACTTACTTAAAGGTCCACCCTAAATGCATGCCTCTTTGGCATGGAACTCTCAAGTGAAAACTGTGTCACTTTTCAAGATGCCTTTTTGGCATCTATTTGATTCTCCACTGCATATCCGCTATGACTACTCAAAGCATGTTGTGCCCACAGCCACGGTACATCCCAGCCTCTGCCTCTGCTTATAACTCTGCAAGCATTCTGCCTTCACCCAGGTTGATGGACAAGGGTGAATGAGAAGAGGGATGAGCTCCCACTGGGGAGGATTTCTCAAGTCTTAGGTCCTGACCCAGTCTTTCTTGCTCTCTGTTCAACCATGTCCAATGCAATGTCAATACATATGATACATGCTCACCAGCTCAGCGGTCCTTTAATCACTCAAAACCTAGTGGCCCAGTAGTAATTCAGAGACCATGAAAATGTCTGATGCACTTTATGCTTATTACATTTTAGAACGTAAAAACTGGGATTTGGTGAGGATTGGGTGTTCCATTCTTTTTTTTTTTAAAATCTAATTAATCTATTCAGATTACAACTCAATTGTTATCCAATCACTTTTATCTTCCCATTCCTCCCTCTCTTCCACTTTCACCCTATTCCCCTCCCCTAGGTCTGTGACTGAGGGGGGACCTCCTCCCCTACTATATGGTCATAGGCTATCAACTCTCATCTTAGTAGCCTGCCTATTCTTTCTTTGAGTGCCACCAGGACTCCCTACCAAGGGGAGGTGGTCAAATATGGGGCACCAAGGTTCATGTCAGAGTCAGTGCCCTCTCTCTACATAACTGTGGAGAATGTCCTGTCCGTTGGCTAGATCAGAGTAGGGGTTAGATGTTTACCACTTGTATTGTCTTTG